>NC_054742.1:16325324-16998490 GCF_018143015.1 Lytechinus variegatus
TTGAATGATGTCTTTGCTGTAAAGGCTTCCACCAATGGCATGGTGAGCTTGCAGAATGCCCAGTCACAGCAACAACCTATACTTTTGCCTCCCACACGCAACCGACTCTTTAACAACTTTCCAAATGTGGATGCGCAGAGTCACTCTACGAATGCCACTGCAAGTGCTCCTTCTAACAACATGACAGACTACTTGATGCAAACATTGCAGATGAATGCAGTCAAATGCCTCAGCACCTTTCCCTGCTGCCAACCTCAGTACAGCAGAAAACAGCAGCTCTCTCCTCATGGACCTCCTTAACTCACCAAGCTCTGCTCATCCAATCAAACCCATTGGATCTGGACTTTGATGAACAGATGCAAGATGTAATTGCTGCTCTCGGAGAAGACTCTGAGTCCCTGACGAATGATGAAGACAGTGGTAAGTTGTTGTTGGCATTGTGAAAACTCAGTAGCAATGAGGTTAATTGGCTATACTATTGTGTATTTATGAGGAATTTGAAGATAAGAATAAAATATGAATATTTAACATTAATTAATTTGTAAATTAAACATTGAACCTGCTGTTCACAGGAACCAAGTGAGCCTCCTACAAAGTCTAAGCAGGTTCACAATCTGTAAAGTTGTTACCATACCAACATTTTCCCTTTTTAAAAAATATAGGCCTACTCTTTGTATATTTGATATTACTTGTAACTTTAAATGCTACATGATCAATTGAAGAGAATTGTCTTCATTCAGTTGTTAACATTTTCTGTTTCCGTGTGTTGTTGGATGACTTGGATCAGGCCTTTTTACTGATGTTGAACGTGACTTTTATAACAAGTTGAATATGATGGCTAAGACTCACACAAAGTGTCACTATGTTTTCAATGATAATAGGATTGCTCAAGACAGGGGTTGATGAGGCACAGAGCAAGAGGTCTCTAATCCTCTCATGAATTGACAATAACCAGTAGTGATGTTTATTTCCATTAATTTCAGTATTCTATCATTTTGCTTGCCATATACTAATACCACGGAAAAGCTGTTTGAGATACTCTCATATTGTCAGGTTTAAATTGTATGGTGCATATTGTAGACTTTGTAGTTGAAAGTGCTGGTATGTGTCTACAGTGACTATTTCATTTTTTTCAGATAAAGGGGGTTTTTTGACTGCCTCCATCATATCATCATTCCAGACATTTGTTCTCAAAAAGTAGGTGTACATTTACCACATATAAGCAAGGGCCTCTAAATGTAGGTCATAAGATGTTATGTACCTATCATGGGATTCCAGGAGGATTCCACTACCATGAAAATTTTTTTATGCAGTAGGAACTTGGATCCTTGCCGAATCTGATGAGACTGTCAAGAAAGGTCAGTGAGAGTGCTGAGCTTGCTACATATTCTCAGGAGAAGGGTGATAAGGTCTACTTGCAACTTGATCCTGTACTGTTATTCTTTTTCTTTCTTTTCTTACATGTATTCTTCTCTCATTCAAGTGCTGAATGTTTCCATTTCAAACCTTATGCTTTGTTCTCATTACTCTTCTGCTGCTGTTTTGAATTGACTCAATCAGGCTAAGAAAGTGTTCAATTTATGTTGTTGCAGAACAATAATGTATCAAATATCAGACGTGGCTCTAGTTTGATTCAATACTTCATGTGATGCTACATGTATTTACTTCTTCTGGCTGTTATGCAGAGTCTGTGATGTTGGAAAAGCTCGAAAGCATTTATAATGCAGAGATTTGATGCTAATATACCATTCTCATTTATTGCTCCTGCTTATGTTTGGATCCCTCATTGTTTTCCGATGGATGGATTACCAATGGCGTATATACAGGTTGTTGTGCCTTTGTTTGCTTATCCACGCTTAGGTGAGTTGGTTGTATGGTTGCAGAAGTGACTCCTATATATCACTATTGATTTCATGAGCACTGGCATGCATGTCTCTTGGAGATGAAACTTGAAAATACACAAGGAGCAAGACCAGAGGAGGACAAGATGGACACTACTGTCTTCTTTTTTCATCATTTGTTCTCAAGTAACCAGGAAGAATGTGACAATTTTTTTTATCTGAACTTTTTTGTGTGAGAATTACGCATTATGCAGTCAGAACTTTGCTTTATTTATATTTATATTTTCTCAATTGTTATCTGTTTTGTATTAACAGATGGATCAATCTTTGAAGGTGAAGGTGCAACTGGTTACTCATCTAGCTCAGATCAAGACAGCTTCAAGGGTGCAACTGGAGGATATGGTTTTTCAAGAGGTCAGTTGGAATTACAGCATTTATTCTCTTATTTTTTTATTTCAATGAACAAAATATATATTGTAAATTCATGCTCATACTAAATCATACTGAAAATGAGTAAGCATTCGTAGTGTTATCACTTTGTAGGTGCACTGTATTAAGTTATTTTCATTTGGAGGAGAGACAGACTTGGCAGAAAATTGATTGTTTGGAATAACATATCCAGAGTAAACAAAAGCTCTAAATTTGACATTATATGTATGGCACAAGTGTTGAATGGATTACCCAAAGACACAAGTTTCATTGTGACGAGGCAAATCCATTTCCTTTCAAATGAATTTCTTCTTATATTTTAAAAATAGTTTACTGGAGAATGATATTCTTGTTATCATGGTCTTAAATATGGTGTGGGTGGTCAATGTATTGCTTTTACACTTCCTGTATTTGGGTAAAATTTTATCATAGCTTGGGTGTACATGTTGATGCTTACATAGCATTTTTTTCATTTACAGGTCACGAGCGGCAGTATGGCAGTGATTCAAGCAGTAACAGCTACAGTAGTCAACCCCCTAAGATGGAGAATGTGAAACACAACCATTCATATGCTGCACCTTCACAATCTCAGATGCAGAATGGCAATGGTGCACAAAACATGAGCCACAATGGAACAAATGGCAGCTCCAAGTTAAATCGAGATGAGAAACGTGCCAAGGCTTTAAAACTTCCACTCTGCATTGAAAAGATCATTAACCTTCCCGTTGATTCTTTCAATGACTTGATTAAAAAATACGAGCTCACAGATCCTCAGATGCAGCTTGTCCGTGATATCAGGAGGCGTGGGAAAAACAAAGTCGCTGCTCAGAATTGCCGTAAACGTAAAATAGATGCCATCCAGTTTGTGGAATCAACAGTTGGTGAGCTGAGGATGGAGAGAGACAAGCTGGTGAAAGAGCGTGATAACATTGACAAAGAAGTTAGTGAGATGCAGCAGAGATATGCAGAACTCTGTGAAGAAGTATTTTCTTCAGTTCAAGATGAGCATGGGAGCCCAGTTGATCCCAATGACTATACGCTGCAACAGATGCCTGATGGTACTGTATACCTTATCCCTCGCAATAGCAATCAAAGAGACAGAGATGAGCAATCAATGTAATCAAGAATCACTTCACTTATTTCAGAGACTGTTCAAGCTGTAATATGCTTATGATTCCATGCTATCAAATTTTTTTTAATTTTTTTATGTCACTATTTGTTGGCAGTGTATCATTCTTTCTTTGTTATTTTCACTGTTCTACCCTGAGGAGTGAGGGAATGAATATTTCTCTATTTGGTATCATTACAATTATCTAGATATACCTGTTACATGTAGGTGCAAGAGGCAAAACACAAAATTCAAAGACCCAAATTACTTAACCTCCCATTTTCTGTAGTGCCTTTCCTGTTGTATACTTCTATTTTTTTTTTTACATTGTTTGAACTATCCCTTTAATCACAACCATTGTGATTGCAAAAGAGGTCTGCTTTCCTCTTTCAGCTTGCATCATCAGTGTTCAGTTTATTTCAAGTTATTTAAACCACAAAGTTTATAATTTTTTTTGTTTTATATTGCTTCAAGGCTTATATTACACATTCATGTACATGTGGGTCCATTATTTGAATGTATTTTTCTATATTGTATTTTTTTTGCAGAAATGTGTTTTGTTTTATATCTGTTGGTCGCATTACGCACATGCTTCAAGCATGATTGCTTAGTTGTGTTTGATAGTCCAGTGTTTTCCTAGGGACAGCTGTAGCTAATAGAAAGCAAGATTGGTCGGCCTGGGAGGGACTAGTAATGATTGTTGTGCCTCTATCAAATTACTTCTTACTGGATTAGAAATATCAGTTATTGTAATAAATCATCTCACACAACATTATTATGGTCAGAGAAGTTGACAGGACAGGATATAATATTTGTATTATTTGTGAATGATTCTGAATCTTTCAAGCCATATTTTCAATCGATATACAAAAGCCTCCTATAGACACAAGAATACATCCCCTTAGCCTTTCAATTTTCTGTGGTCAAGGGGAATATGACATGAAAATTTGAAGATTTATTTAATATAGCAAATTAGAGATAATGATCATTTTCATCTTGCTTTGACAGGCTTCTCTTCTGCTTAGCTAAATGTGTCCTATATTATTGTGTTAACTCTTGTGATGTACATATTTGTAAATAGCTAAAGAAAGATTATTATGCAATGGAGTTTTCCAATAATAGACGATGATATTTGACTGAAAAAGAGAAGACAAGACTTATTTATGACTAGCTATCCAGTAGTGGAAGGAGTTCAGATATTCTTGTGGGATGATCATGGCATTTTTTTTCTTCATGTTTTTGTTGGCAATCCGTTCATTGTACCCACTGGTTTACTACTAAGTTTTCAGGGGTTTGTATGTACATGGGTAACATACCCATGAATAAGTGATATGAATTAACATTCATGAATTACTTCTGATGAATGATTAATACATGTAGGAAATGTGTAAATTTTATTTGTCTGTACATGTAGACTTTGTCTCTAAACTTAATATTTTCCAGTTTCAACATTTGGTACAAATATATCACATGATTGAATATTCATTTTGTAGATGTACATGTAGAAAAGAAGGCCTGCTTGCATTTTGTAAATGAGGATTTTTCTCCTTTAAAGCTTTATCTGGACATTGAGATTTGAATTAAGTTTTACATGCAGATTTTATGCTTTATTATGTCGTACTCAAAATCAGATTTTGCCATTTTCACTTTCAAAAGGACTTCATTTGTATCCGCAGAAAAGATTTTTGCATGAAAGATTGCATTTGTTGAATAAAATATTTTATTAGCAAGAGAAGTGTTGATAACAGAAAATCCTGCTATTGTTGTACATATACATATTGATTATTGCAGAGAGAAAGAGAAAACCAATAAAATCTTTAAAAATATATCAAATTTGTATTGTTTTTCTTTGTATGTGTGTGTGTGCATGTATGAATCCGGAATTACTATGAATAATTGGTTAAAGAAAAGGCCAGGTCAACCCAAACAAGTTGATTTGAATTAATGGAGCAAAATCAAACAAGCATGACACTTCTTTTCATTGAAAATCGAAAGTAAGAGAAGAGGTATGGCATAACAAATTATTAACTAATTTTTTTTAATCAGTTTTCTGCGCAATCCAGGTGGAATGCTAATAACTGAGCCAATAATGTCACACTTCCTTTTGTGTTTTTATGGAGAACGTGTTTTTGTTTTCCTCCAATACCAAGCATAGTTTTGATTGATCATTTGAAGTTTCCTCATTTTAAGTTGTGCTTAATCAAGAACTAATTCACCTAAAAAGAATAGTGTGTGACATCATCTCGCTCAATTTTTGTGGATAGATCACATGTAAAATTGAGCAAGGGATTAAAAAACTAACTTATATACATTTAGTATCCATACGATTTTTATGAATTTTTTATTGATATGTTTGTGGGATTAGAAAAAAATCTACTAAATGTACCCTTGTCCCCCCCAAAAAAAAAAAATAATGGACCTCTTTCTCACTCTACAGCTTTTAAAGGAAAAGCAGCCTGATGAAGTGTGTTATGAACAAAAATCCATCCATGAAAAACTCAGAATATTCAAAGTGAAAAATTTGTGAAGTCACATGTGAGCAGTTCCCCATATTTCATCTAAATTCCATTGTGATTATTAAATGGGTCATTGATACATTTTCTGATTGAGTACACATGTAACATGAGCTACATGTAACCTGAAAATACTTTCATCAAACCTTTGTTAATCTTTCTTTTTTCTGCTTTTATTAAAACTAACTTGATGTTAGATTGACCTCCCGTATAACCTTACCTTCTCTCAAAACTTTATCTCCATCTATCTATCTCCCAACCCCTCTACCCCCTCCCCCCCCAAACACACTTTCTCTCCATGTGTCATTCTTTTTATCTTCACATTTGTTTACTCTTTCTCACTATCGGTCAACAAAGGCAATGTTTTCCATTCACAAAGTTTGAATATATATCATTTATTTTCAATTTCATGCAGAATTTAGAAAATATTTCAGTTTGTTACACATACAATTTCACGGAAGTTATGTTAATAGTTACACTAACATTATAGTTGACATATTTCATTCATTTTATGAAAGATGGAAATATATAAATTCTTTAAAGTTAATAATAGGATGCACAGAGTTCTCCAACATCATAATCCATTAAGCCACTATTTTAATCATGCCTATGAAATAACATTGGTCAAGTGTTTATTTTTTGAACAATTAGACACGACAGAGATACATTTCTTTAATAACCAAATATTTGCTTTACTGTTTCACAAAGAAATATACCAAATAATATATTACTATTAAATAATATATTGATCACAACAATGATGTTGGAATGGGGGAAATCAACTCAGATGAAAATTTAGGAAAAGAAAATATGTGCGAAAGAAAGAATAAGAAAAAGGAAATGACAGATAAGGAATGTGTGTAAAGACTTGATGGAAGGTAGTGAAACAAAGTTTTAAAAGCACTAAATATGTAGGGGAAGGCGGGGTAAGTTGAGCCACCAGTGCCACTCCCTGGCCAATTATGAATGAGGACATTGGGGTGGTGTCATTTATTGATGATCCATTGCATAACCCCCAACCCCACCACATTGTTTTCAAGATTGAAACAGGAAGATTTTTAGAGGGAAAAATACAACTTTCTGCCAAAAAGAAAGGAAGTGTGAAATAGATTAATGCATTTAACCCATATGCATCCAAAAGATGACAATATTGTTAGTCCAGGTATGGATTTTCATTCTTGTCATAGTCTTTTACATGATGGGTGCATAAAAAATGTGTGGATGTGAAAATATTCCATAAAGTTCGGACTGGGGTAGGTTGAGCAGTCAACATGTGGCAAGTTGAGCCATGGTAATTGATATGATAATGTATTTATAAAAACAAATCATTCTTAAAAGGCTATTGATATGCAGCTCTAATGGACCAAATTCACAAGATAACTGTTATAGTTTTAACGGACTTTAGTGTTTCTATATGATTAAGAAGTGAAAAGACTTTGAAATAAAATGATTTTCACACTGGTTCTTGCCTCATAGATTTTGCTGCTCAACTTACCCCCAAAAGGTGGCTCAACTTACCCCATGGGTGGGGCAAGTTGAGCCATTTGACATCTTTCGTTTAAAAAAATGACAGTGCCTTTCAGTGTGGGAGTATAAAGTTTCATAGAGGTAAACAATGTTTCCCAAGAATGAAATTTTGAGGCAAGATACTTATTTCTACAAGATTATTAGTCATATCAGTCCTGACATGCAAAAAGCAAAAAAATGGCTTATCTTACCCCGCCTTCCCCTATACATGCTTTATTTCAAATTTCATTTTTCTGGAGTCCGACCTTGATTACTAACAAATGAATAGATCTATTTCAAGGAGACAGAAAGAGATTATTATGTAAACTTATCATCCGGCATAATAACAGTCTGCATATTGGTACATGGATATTTTCTACACTAAATATTCAAAATCATGAATAAGCCTAATAAAGCACATATAAACACTACAATACATGTAACATTATGCCTTAAATTCTTTCAACTAAGCATCTGACTTCATACATAGCACAATAGTACATTAAAACAAAAACATCTGATTACCACTGAAAAAGAAAAGATGGCAGATCATATATATTATCCTCAATTCTCTCATGCCATCTAAGGCAGAACATCTATTGTGCCCGATATCATGAATTATCTCATTAAAGGACTTGAAATTCATCCTAACATGTAACTATGAATTCTCTCTCATTGAATCATTCCATGTACAAAAAGCTACACTACAATGGCAACGAGTCTGAGCCCAAATGCGCCCACTACCTTGATGGAAAATTGTCCCGCCTGATTTTGTGCACAGTCTATATAACCTATGAGCAGCCTTGCCCCACATACCTGATCTTGTGTAATGCTTACTGTCAGCTTCAAAGCGCAAGCAGATGAATATGATAGAAGGCATGCCAGTACTTGCACCACTTGACCCGCCATGGAAACAACACTTCAATTACTGAAAGGTGTTAGACTTGGATTAAATGATTTGAAGGTAGTTATAATTAGGTTTAACATATCTGTACCCCAGCAAAAGCATACTTTGTTATTACACTTTGGAGGAGATGCTTTGCATAACATATTTGACACACTTGATGACAAAAAGGATGAATATGATTGTGAAAACCAAGGACATTCTCCACTCATAAACCATCATGTTTCATGAAATTTTCCAAAACCCAGAAGAAAAACATTGCTCAGTTTTGCAAAAGGCTGAGACAAGAAGATGACAAAAGTGAATTCATAGATGTAGACAGAGAACTGGTCAGACAGATAATTATAATTAGTTATTCAAGTAACTTTTGCCAAAGAGATTTGGAGAAAAACAAACCAAAGTTCATTGAAGGGTGAGGTTCTTTAAAAAAAAATTCAAACCCTAAATGTGACATACAAACAATACATATCACCTTTAATAAACACAGGATTTTATTCCTTTGGCAAGAGTTTAATTAATTACCATTGTTGACATAGATGATCAAAGTAATACTGACATACATAAATATTTCAATCTAAACCTTAGAAGTTCGAAATTCCATTCTGTGCATGATGCTTAATCAGAAGAATGTCATTTGAACTCAAATGACATGGTAGTTTAATATTCAATGAGATACACACCGACTGTGATGTCTTTATTAATCATATATTCTTTTGAATTGGGCTTTTCATTAGATCCACTGGAAGCAATTGGCATTTAACGGTTGACCAAGTATATTGCAATAGTAATATGCCAAGTCAAAAAAGAAATACAACAAATACCTTCATAAAGTGTTCATTGGTGTGCTATCAGCATCCTGATGTGTCAGGCATACTTACGTAACATCTTACTTTGAAATTTGCCTATCCTAATGGAGTAAATGAAAGGTCAATTGTACAAACTTTGCCCTTGAAGGTAACTATGAACTGGTCTATTATTATGGGACAAAACCCAAGATGTGATACAAGACCTTAGATGTGATACAAGATCTTAGCCACAAACTTCTGTTTTCATTTTGTATAATTATAGAATTCCAATATTTTTATCTTACCTTACAAGTACACATTCCAAACTGCATGAACTGCATTAATATTGCAATATATGAATTCAATATTTTCTTCTTTGTATATAAATTACATTAGAATATGAATATATATTTTAGCAAGGAATCTAGGCAGGAGAGTGTAGAAAATATATTCTTTATACTTGCAAGTATATGCAAAGCTTTCGAGGTTTTTTTTGTATTGCACAGGTACCTAGATAAAAATATTATGGTTATACTTTGGAGAAATGAAAGAAATGTAAGCAGTATATATCGAGGAATGTGTGGTATATATATATATATATATATACACACATATATTATACTAATAATACTACAAATAATAATAATAAATTTATAGGAAAAGTATTCAAAATACCAAAATATCATGACCAAACATGTATATGGATGTTACAAAGACAAATTTAACATTTTTGTTAAAATTAACAAGTGGAATGCCTCTGGCCGTCTCACCTGCATCACGCGTTTCAATATAGCAGCAGTGCTGACTTTGAATACTACTCTTACTCGCACAAGATGTTCAGTGATACATGGTTACTCTTATGTCCACTTTTTTATGAACTAGACCAATAAACTTACAGAGATATGATGGTTATTCAAAAAAACCCCAACATAGCCAAAGTTCATTGACCTTACATGACCTTTGACCTTGATCATGTGACCTGAAACTCGAACAAGATGTTCAGTGATACTTGATTACTCTTATGTACAAGTTTCATGAATCAGATCCATAAACTTTCAAAGTTATGATGTTAATTCAACAGATACACCCAATTCGGCCAAAGTTCATTGACCTTTGACCTTGGTCATGTGACCTGAAACGCGCACAGGATGTTCAGTGATACTTGATTACTCTAATGTCCAAGTTTAATGAACTAGACCAATAAACTTTCAAAGTTATGATGGTAATTCAACAGATACCCCCGATTCGCAAAAGTTCATTGACCCTAAATGACCTTTGACCTTAATCATGAGACCTGAAACTTGCACAAAATTTTCAGTGATGCTTGATTACTATTGTGTCCAAGTTTCATGAATCAGATCCATAAACTTTCAAAGTTATGATGGGAATTCAACAGATATCCCCAATTCGGCCAAAGTTTATTGACCCTAAATGACCTTTGACCTTGGTCATGTGACGTGAAACTCATGTAGGATGTTCAGTGATACTTGATTAACCTAATGTCCAAGTTTCATGAACTAGGTCCATATATTTTCTAAGTTATGATGACATTTCAAAAACTTAACCTCAGGTTAAGATTTCGATGTTGATTCCTCCAACATGGTCTAAGTTCATTGACCCTAAATGACCTTTGACCTTGGTCATGTGACATGAAACTCTAATAGGATGTTCAGTAATACTTGATTAACCTTATGGCCAAGTTTTATTAACTAGGTCCATATACTTTCTAAGTTATGACGTCATTTCAAAAACTTAACCTCAGGTTAAGATTTGATGTTGACGCCGCCGCCGCCGCCGTCGCCGCCGGCGTCGGAAAAGCGGCGCCTATAGTCTCACTTTGCTTCGCAGGTGAGACAAAAATGTCAATAACAGAACTATAAATGATCTTTTCTCCTCACAAATCGAAATGATAACATAAGAATTAATCAAGATACCAAAAAATTCATTTCAATTCATTTAATAGAAACAGTCAGGAGCACTCCCCCCCACCAGAAATTTTGAAAAAAAAGGGTACAGTAATTGCTGTCAAAAGAATCCTACTCAAGCTTTATAGTTTTCAAAAATGGCATTTTCACCCTTCAAATAATGACAATTTTATCATCTGCTCACTCTTAGCTCCTAACGCTATTACCCACTAACATAAGTCTATATGGTTAATGACTTGATTTGTATGACTGTCAGTGTATATCACATTATACGCTTAGAACTGCTTTACAATGCTAAGTTTTACCATAACCAAAATAAACATATCATCTTGCTCTAGAGCTCCTCTCCCTTGTAAAAGCAACTGAAATTGTTTTTTTGTAGGTATGAGGGGACACATCTCCTATTCCCTGAGCAACTGATTTTATAACATTTTATCTACATCATTATTTCACCAAAGAAATAGGCTGCATCAAACAAGGCTATATTCTCAAACAAGACGCGGAACTAATTTAAAAAAAGCTCTGCCAAGTTTGCATCAGATAAAAAGCAGAGTGTCAATTTGGATTACCAATATTTGCTTGACAAATTATGCATATATTCTTATATGAACTAGGGTACCCTCCTTTCTTTTCTTGTTTCATCTTCTCTGTATAATTCTATGTAAATATTGTATATACTATATACATGTACCTGTATGCATATATACCCTTTCATCAGCTTTTTTTTTTTTGGTTAGTGTAAAATAATGGTTTTGTAATGACTCAAGCTTCAAACTTATGTTGTAAGACCTTTGTGTGCTCTGTTAATGAGAGATTATGTAATATTTTCTTCACGTAATATTGTCTTTATGTAATAATCATGTATCACTGTATTTTCATATATGAGATTGTGGATGATGTGAACACACATGAAACAATAAATAAAAAAAAAATATGCAGCAGATCTGATAAAGTCATAACAAGAAGACTTTAATACTTTCAGATCAGATACCAAAGCTTATAACTTCTTCAGAAAATTACTTACAGTAGCAAAGGAAAATGGACCGAAATACAATTGCAATAAACTGCAATCCAAAGTTCCAGATATTTCTTAACTACAAAACCGTCAAGCATCTTTCAGTCCATTACAGATTCAAATTATCTGCCGTTCTCCCAGTTAGTACAACTGCTTATGAACGCACCTCCAGCAAAAATCATCTTAAAGCCAGGATGTCAAACCAGAGGCTGAAAAGCTGTACATTCGTAAGTCACATGGTTAGAGCACTTTCAATTGACTAGTGGATATGTTTATCATAAAGAATCCAAAGACAAGAATCGCATTTAAGTAGGAATGAAAGTAAGCCTAAAGATGTCAGGAATGTACGTGCATATAGATATATCCATGTAGATAGGTGAAAAATGTCAGGATAATGTAAGTTTTGTGATTAGTTGGTTAGTATATTTTTTTCCAACATTTATTCTTGCATATAATGGTATTGCTGTTTGCATTTTACTCTGATGTGTTTTTGAAGAGAAATGCACTTTATGTGACAAAAGAATAGGTCTATGCCTTATGAGGTTAAGATTATACAAGGGATGAGTTCATAATGTGGTTTTGAAAAAAATAGGCTACCTTAAAGACAGGAAGCATTACCTGATATTTGTAAATCCCTTTTTATAACAGGAAGACTTATATCTATCTCTGTTAATACAAGGCTCTGCCCCTGCATCCAACCAGGGATGAAAAGGTGAATATCTGCACCCTAGTCACTAAAGCTTCACATTACCTCTTCACAATCAATTTTATGAAAATGCATAGAAATTCTTTGTCTACCTCTGCCCTATTTTTTAAAGTCCTGGTGCCACCACTGAATAATAATAATAATACATAAGATTTATATAGCGCACTTTCCATCTTGATTAGATGCTCAAGGCGCTTCAGAGCAGAACAACAAAAACTATTTACATATACATGTAATACATGTCTGAACAATAAGTCAATGTCTATCAAAAAACACTTTTATACAGGTATGTTTTCAGGTTGCCCTTGAAGGTGGTCACTGAAGTCTGGGTTTTCAAACTGTGTGGGAGAGAATTCCACAGGCTAGGTCCTGCATGAGCAAAGGCCCGCTCCCCTCATGATTTCTTAGCAACTGGAATTTGTAAGAGATTAGATGATGAGGATCGTAAATTTCTTGAGGGTTGGTAATGATGCATCAAAGACCTATTGTAACTGGGGGAAGTTCCATTGACTGTATGAAAAATCAAAAGAAGGATTTTAAAGACTATGCGTTCCTTCAGGGGCAACCAGTGAAGAGTTTTCAATATAGGGGTGATGTGGCTGCGCTTGCTAGATAGAGTTACAATACGCACAGCTGCATTTTGCAACCTTTGCAATTTTCCAAGTTGAGAATGAATAACTCATTCTAAGGCATTAGTAACAAAGGCGAATTTTGGGAAATTAGAACAAAAATATGAGATTTAGATAAACCAAAATGTAGACAATTATTATGGTAAATGATTTAATTATATGGTAAGTGATCGGAAATAGAAAAAAAGGGTATACCGCTGGAACTTTTACAATACATTTTATTATCATGAATTCTTTTTGAAGAAATGGAATGGAAAAAAGATTATATTTGCACTTTACTTCATCAAAAAATCAAGTATTGATAATCAGTATGCTGCTTCCGGCCTATTGATAGTGAGACTGTACTTCACTGTTTTGCTTGTAAACCTGCAGATATAGATAGAACATACAAAAAGGGGTATAACATAATCAAAACTTTTCATTATGAAGTATACATATGAAAAGAATTTGAATGTAATCTCAAACTAATATGGTATTTTTAAAATCAAGGTAAATTTTCAACTATATAAATCAAAATATTGCTATATATCAAATATACTTTAAAAAATATATGTTATCTGATAACTGTCACTTCTAAGTGCATACAGGAACAAAGATTTGTTAATCAGTGCTTTTTCATCATAAGACAAGGATATAATGACCTCTGGCTTTTGACCTTGAACCCATGATCTCAAACTCTAAAACATGGATTATTTTTTAATCTTTGGCATTTGTCTTTAAAACCTGTAAATCTCATCAGATCATTATCACTTCTAAATGAATTACATGGGCACAGTTCAAAGTTTATTCCTGAACTGTGATCAAATATGACAGTAAAAAGCTATTTCAACTGACCTTTATGACCTTTGAATTCAGGACTCCAATATCTAATCCCCACCTTACTTGACCCAAATTTGATCCATCAAACTGTTCTTTATCATCAAATTTAGTTATCATAAGAACAACAAGTGGAATGCCTCTGGCCGTCTCACCTGCATCACGCAGTTCAATATAGCAGCAGTGCTGACTTTGAAAACTACTCTAACTCGCACAAGATGTTCAGTGACCTTTGACCTTGGTCATGTGACCTGAAATGCGCACAGGATGTTCAGTGATACTTGATTACTCTAATGTCCAAGTTTCATGAATCAGATCCATAAACTTTCAAAGTTATGATGGTAATTCAACAGATACCCCCAATTCGGCCAAAGTTCAATGACCCTACATGACCTTTGACCTTAATCATGAGACCTGAAACTTGCACAAAATGTTCAGTGATGCTTGGTTACTATTTTGTCCTAGTTTCATGAATCAGATCCATAAACTTTCAAAGTTATGATGGGAATTCAACAGATACCCCCAATTCGGCCAAAGTTCATTGACCCTAAATGACCTTTGACCTTGGTCATGTGACATAAAACTCATGCAGGATGTTCAGTGATACTTGATTAACCTTATAGTGTGGTACGGAATGTCACTGACACAGCTCCCGTGGGACTAGCGTGCCAAAATTGATTTTTTGATTGTTTTGGCTTCAATAGGGTCCCCTTAGACCAAAAACGATGGGGTTCAAATTTTTAGACCCCTCCTTCCCTTTGTGGGGGGTCCTTATTGGCGCCATATTGGCCTGTACAAAGCCCAATAGGATAATTCATTGTTTTCAACCTTATTTCTCACTTTTATTCGCCAATTTTATTTTTAAGTTGTCTGAGGTGTATGAGAATGAATATTTGATGATGTTGTGATGTCAATGTTTTTTAACTTTTACCATATGGGGCGGACGTTACGAAAAATGCCCCAAAATTGTAAAATATTACCCCCAAAATATTATTTTTACCTTTTTGGCACTAGAATTAGGACAAAAGGATTACAAAATGAAATGAATATGTCTTGTTATACATTCCAATAACATAGGAATACATCACATGTAATTTATATGATTATCCCTATGGGATGACACACCATACCGCACTATTACGTCCAAGTTTCATGAACTAGGTCCATATACTTTCTAAGTTATGACGTCATTTCAAAAACTTAACCTCAGGTTAAGATTTTGATGTTGATTCCTCCAACATGGTCTAAGTTCATTGACCCTAAATGACCTTTGACCTTGGTCATGTGACATGAAACTCTAAAAGGATGTTCAGTAATACTTGATTAACCTTATGGCCAAGTTTCATGAACTAGGTCCATATACTTTCTAAGTTATGATGTCATTTCAAAAACTTAACCTCAGGTTAAGATTTGATGTTGACGCCACCGCCGCCGCTGTCAGAAAAGCGGCGCCTATAGTCATCTTTATAAAATTAACTTTGCTTTGTAACAAAGGGATCATTACATGATCTGTTTTTTACCTTGAAAATTTGTTATCAAAGATAAGGGTATATATTCCAGGTTTCCTAGCTAAGAGTTCTCCTTGGACAGCATGTTGATGTGAGTTGCATTTACAAAGAGGTATCAACTCTTCTTGAGGTGAGGTAGTATCTGAAGAGTCTTGAAATACTACTGAGAAACCAATACTCTGAAAGATAATATAGAAGATACTTCATATTTCACTTAATGGTATATAGCTAGGAAGAAGATAATCAACCTAATACAATTCAAACAAGCTGTACTTGGTAAATACATTTAAGAAGCTTAAAAAATATTATTACATATTTTCAAGGATTCATGTTCAGTTAAGTTTACATTTTTGTTTTATTAAATCTTTTTGACATCAATTATTATAAATATGAAATCTTCAATTAGCATGTAACTATGTGACTGGACCTTTACGAAGAACAGAGCCATTATATCAATGGCTCTGAATAGAGTGATCCATCCGTAAATTTTTAGGTGCTTATATATTTATAATTAATCTTATATCTTGTGCAATATATTTTTGTTGTTATTTTTATACAGTAAATAAAACCAAACCAACATTTTAGAAAAACCCAAACACTAATATCACAGTTTTGCATGTATGTAGAATCATGGGCTAGCTATTTTTTAACAACCCCATAGAATTCAACTTATGATTACATTGATGCTAACCTTTGGGGATGAAACAAACTCCCAGCATAGCATGAGACCCACATCATTGATAGCTACAGGTAGATGATGCTTCTGATAAGCAGCTACAGTTACTTCTTCTCCAGTTAACCCTTCTCCTTCTAGCTCATCTGCACTCAGCAATTGACCATCAGTTCTATAATAATAACAGGGAAAGACATGTTTGAAAGGTCAAATCTATTTCCTTCTGTAAGATTACTTCCTTTATTCATTTTTCTTTCAAGAGAATTGTAATTAAACTGATGTTGCTCTATAATGTCTCCTTTCTCTATCTATCTACCTACGTAATACTTGCTCACTGAATTTATTTTTTATTTTTGTTTTTTTTTATTGAAATACAGAATAATGTGAGGAAAACTGGAAATGGTAGTATTTGTTACATACTTGAATATTTGGCATAAAAAAACATTTTCTTCCTTTTTTTAATCAATACATACATTATTGAGGGTTGAGAATTTAAATCCTACAACTGCATTCATTTCCTTCAGCAAGAAATTCATCCATTGTGTGCTGCACTCCATAAAGATAACGTAAATGGGGACCTAGCCAGAATTTATGCCTTAAAATGCCAAGTGCATAAAACAAGTTCTGCTAAAGGCAAAGTAATTATGCTGCATAACTGAAGATTATTGATAAAGTGATGGTTAGGCTCTATACAAGCAAGTATACTTGTTGTAATGATTGTCATTACACTGAAAAAAATCAAATATTATTTTCCATGCATTATCTTAAATGTGACTACAGGCCTGGAAATGTGATTATTAATTTGGAAACTATTTTGACCCTCTATCTCAACTATCAATCACAATTTATTGTACAAAGAGATAGAGGCATACCTGGTATTTTCATCAGGTTTGGAATCCCTCTCATTCTCCTCATTGTCTTTTTCATCTTGTCTAGCAGCAGATACTTCATCTTCACCAATTATATCAAAGTCAGGTTCTGATGCAGTATTCTCAGAGGTGAGGGTTGGAGAAGGTACCATGTCTTCTCGATTTAACCTATGTTTACTGAATTCAAAAACAAATGAGCAACAATAAAGCTGGCCTTGTCAAAAGGCACCACAGAAGATATGATGGAGGGAAGAGGTGATTTAACTATACAAATAGACACAAAAGAACTCAAAAAAAGGATTAAAAAAATGAAGGATTGGAGTTGACTGAAACTGCAAGTGTATCAGAATGCATAAACAAAAGAGTTTTTTTCTGTCATGAATTGGCGATTTAATCCTTTTATAGTTTATACTGTAGCTATGTTATTTATCATTATGCCTTGAAACCTTCTTGTAGACTAGTGAATTGCTTGTTCAAACTTTTTTTATCTTGTACAGCTGGTTAATCTTTATATACCAATAAATGAATAATAAAAATAATAAATCAATAAATAAATGGAGAAAACAGGTAGATAATAGTTGGATAGATAGAAGAAAGGTGATGGTGAAGGTGACAATAAGTTTAATAATTGATCAGATGGATCAGGAAATCAGAGGTTGTTAAAAAAACATTTGCTGGTATAAATGTTTGTTGACTGAAATCCCTATCCTCTGTAATTCTAATAACTTTCTGTTTTTCAATCATTTCTACAGAGAAGATGAGAAGGTTGAATACTTACGGATCACCTTGGGCTATTGCATCCATTCCCACAATCCTTAGTGATTCATCAACATCATCCATGGTGACAGGCTCACTGTTCACACTCTCTGACATCACATCTGACAATCCTTCATCACTAGCAACAGAGCTTGACCCACCCGGCATGTCTCTTGTACTCTGATTGGAAGGATGACCATCATCTAGGCTATCATCATGAGAGTTGGTTGATATGATAGATGTATTGACACTAGCAGCCTCCAGGGAATGCTGGTGACCTACGTAACACTGCTCACACACTCGGCTCTTCTTCCTGGTTTATAAAGTTCAATTCTACATTTTCATTTTTGAATTACAACATTCATTAGAAATTGAAATTAAAAAAAATTATAAAATAGGTGTATGAACATAACAAGTGGAATGCCTCTGGCGGTCTCACCTGCATCACGCGATTCAATATAGCAGCAGTGCTGACTTTGAAAACTACTATAACTCGCACAAGATGTTCAGTGATACTTGGTTACTCTTATTTCCACGTTTTATGAACTAGACCAATACACTTACAGAGATATGATGGTAATTCAACGAATACCCCCAACATGGCCAAAGTTCATTGACCTTACATGACCTTTGACCTTGATCATGTGACCTGAAACATTCAAAGGATGTTCAGTGATACTTCATAACTCTTATGTCCAAGTTTCACGAGTCAGATCCATAAACTTTCAAAGTTATGATGGTAATTCAACAGATACCCCCATTATGGCCAAAGTTCATTGACCTTTGACCTTGGTCATGTGACCTAAAATGCGCACAGGATGTTCAGTGATACTTGATAACTCTTATGTCTAAGTTTCATGAATCAGAACCTTTCAAGGTTATGATGGTAATTCAACAGATACTCCCAATTCGGCCAAAGTTCATTGACCCTAAATGACCTTTGACCTTGGTCATGTGACATTAAACTCATGCAGGATATTCAGTGATACTTGATTAACCTTATGTATAAGTTTCATGAACTAGGTCCATATATTTTATAAGTTATGATGACATTTCAAAAACTTAACCTCAGGTTAAGATTTGGTGTTGACGCCGTCGCCGCTGTCGGAAAAGCGGCGCCTATAGTCTCACTCTGCTATGCAGGTGAGACAAAACTACTGTAAATTGTAAAAGACAAAAATCAGAAGGAAAAAATGTAATTTATATGATACAACAAAAGGTGTACGAAAATGTTGATAGTTCAGGGACTAAAAATGACTTGTCTTTACAAATTTAATCTTATCAAGTGTCCTTTAAAGAGAAATGCCAGTAGTTGCAGTAAACACTGATTTCATGAGAAAGTCTGTAAAACCAGGCTTAAATGTCAGTATATCATCGAGGATAACTGAACTTTGTGAAATCTTGAAATCTACGCTGAAAAATGTTCACATTGAAGATCACCATCACAGATAGGCACAGGTGGGACAGTGTATTATTATTGCTGGGATAAAGACCCGACGGAAGTGACCAAATCCGCGCTTATTTTACTGATTTCTAAGCAATTACACAATTTCTTCCAGAATCCTTTGGTACATATTTTTTATTCATACAAACAGACACTTGGGTGGTCATTATATTAGATTCTGTAAAAAGTCATTTTGAGATCGTTACCAAAACAGGAATTTATCTTTAATGCATACTACTACGAGGTGCCGAATGTACCAATATTATATAGCACAATTATTTGTTATATAATCATTATTTATTAAATAATAACAATTATTTATATATAATTTACATTTTATTTGTAAATAATTACTATTATATAAAATAACATTTCTAATTATTTATATATGTTCCAAGTCATACTTCATTATTTGTAAATAATAATAGTTTGACATTCCATTATTTATATATAATAATTATTTGTTTTTCATTATTCATAAATAACATTTAGTTGTTTTTTATTATTTATAAATAATGAATATTTGTTATTCATTATTTATAAATAATGGTTATTTGTTTTCCATTATTAATAAATAATGGTTACTTGTTTTTCATTATCTAAAAATAATGAATATTTGTTTTTCATTATTTATAAATAATGATTATCTGTTTTTCATTATTTATAAATAATGGTTATTTGTTTTCCATTATTTTTATTTATTTTTCATTATTTATAAATAATGATTATTTGTTTTTTATTATTTATAAATAATGACACTACATACTCCATTATTTATAAATAATTGCAGTTCGTTTTTCCATTATTTATAAATAAGTTTGTCAAGTTTTCTATTATTTATAAATAATAGTTATTTATTAAACAATGCCAGTGCACATTTCTTTACTTATAAATAATTTGTGGAGTTTCCCCATTATTTATAAATAATGATTATTAGTTAAATAATGGAAATGTCTACCTCATTATTTATAAATAATTATTATTTAATGTTCGAGTTTTCCATTATTTATAAATAATGGAAAACTCGACTATAACATGCAAATGTGGGACCGCCCATGATATGAATATTCATGATGCGATTTCCTTTTTCGTGATTTTTCTTCACACATTTTTGTCCATTTCCTCTTCATAATGACATTTCTTGAAGCAATTTTCTAGGGATATGGTCTGATTGTAATATTCTTCATTTTCTATATAACTTCGTCTTCGTAGAAATATCAAAAAGTGTAATTTTATACGATTTTTCCTACAGTTTACAATCCCCATAGGCGCGCGTGTATTTCACCTTTTCCATCGTAGGGACAACCGGTGAATCGACGGAGTGCTCTTCATCGAAATACTACGTTGGTTGGTCCCCGGAACTGGCGGGCGGAATTTAGCCCGAATCCTCGATGGAAGTGGATCAAGTGCATATGAGCTGAGAGAGTGAAATATCAGTCTACGTGCATCAGGCCCTTCTACTTTTTTAGATTTTTTTTTTTTTTTTTTTGTTAAGTTAATTTTTCCTGGTGTAGAGATAAGTTTCAGTTCTAATAATGCACTTCAAATACATTTTGATTTCACTTTTAAAACTTCAAAAAGTGCCCAAATGACAAGCTTGGTCGCTTCGTTGTGTCGCTTTCAACTTGAGAACGTTTACGCGTCTGCTCCCCCCCCTTCCGAAAGAAATTCTGTGTGCGGCCATGCTCAAAAGAGCCTCAGTCTGGCACACTGACTTATATATACTTTCATTTTCATTATTTTTATCTCATTATCATCATGGCCTTACCAGAGTTTTTTCCAGGTGGGGTCAGGACGCGCGTAAACTTTCTAAAAAAAATCTTGAAAAAGCGAAGCGACCAAGCTTGTCATTTGAGCTTGGTCGCGTCGCTGTCTTGTTTTCAAGATTTTTTTTAGAAACTTTACGCGCGTCATGTCCCCCCCCCGGAAAAAATTCTGCGTAAGACCATGATGATATGTGAGATAAAAATAATGAAAATTAAAAGTATATATAAATCAATTTGCCAGGCTCTTTTGAGCATGGCCGTACACAGAATTTCTTTCGCTCTCACGCTTTCAACTTGAGAACGTTTACGCGTGTCTGCCCCCACCCCCCGAAAGAAATTCTGTGAACGGCCATGCTCAAAAGAGCATATGGCACATTGATTTATTTATACTTCATCGCCTTACACAGAATTTTTTTCCGGGGGGGGAGCAGGACATGCTTAAACTTTCTTTAAAAAATCTTGAAAGCGAGACAGCCATGCGACCAAGCCCAAATGACAAGATTGGTTGCTTCGCTCTCTCGCTTTCAACTTGAGAACGTTTACGCGGGTCTGCACCCACCCCCCGAAAGAAATTCTGTGAAGGGCCATGCTCAAAAGAGCATATGGCATATTGATTTATTTACACATTACACTTTTCATTTTCATTATTTTTATCACATTATCATCGTCGCCTTACGCAGAATTGTTTTTTGGGGGGGAGCAGGACGCGCGTAAACTTTCTTTCAACAATCTTGAAAGCAAGACAGCGACGCGACCAAGCTCAAATGACAAGCTTGGTCGCTTCGCTTTTTCAAGATTTTTTTTTGAGAAAGTTTATGCGCGTCCTGACCCCACCTGGAAAAAATTCTGGTAAGGCCATGATGATAATGAGATAAAAATAAGAAAATGAAAGTATATATAAGTCAATGTGCCAGGCTCTTTTGAGCATGGCCGTACACAAAATTTCTTTCGGAAGGGGGGGGGAGCAGACGCGCAAACGTTCTCAAGCGACACAGCGAAGCGACCAAGCTTGTCATTTGGGCACTTTTTGGAGTTTTAAAAGTGAAATATGAAGGCTTTCGTGCACACTTTTGGTGAATTTGTGATAATTGTCAATAGAAAGATAAGTTTTCAAAACTTTAGGGTCATCATGCCCCCATATTGTTGTTGCGAGCATTTTGGGGCCGGGGATGAAATCGCCCCAAACGCCTCAAACAGACACTCCAAAATGTATTTGAAGTGCATTATTAGAACTGAAACTTATCTCTACACCAGGAAAAATTAACTTAACAAAAAAAAAAAAAAATAATTTTAAAAAAGTAGAAGGGCCTGATGCACGTAGACTGATATTTCACTCTCTCAGCTCATATGCACTTGATCCACTTCCATCAAGCATTTGGGCTAAATTCCACCCGCCAGTTCCGGGGACTAACCAACATAGTATTTCGATGAAGAGCACTCCGTCGATTCACCGGTTGTCCCTACGATGGAAAAGGTGAAATACACGCGCGCCTATGGGGATTGTAAACTGTAGGAAAAATCGTATAAAATTACACTTTTTGATATTTCTACGAAGACGAAGTTATATAGAAAATGAAGAATATTACAATCAGACCATATTCCTAGAAAATTGCTTCAAGAAATGTCATTATGAAGAGGAAATGGACAAAAATGTGTGAAGAAAACTCTAGAAAAAGGAAATCGCATTATGAATATTCATATCATGGGCGGTCCCACATTTGCATGTTATAGTCGAGTTTTCCATTATTTATAAATAATGGAAAACTCGAACATTAAATAATGATTATTTATAAATAATGAGAATGATGGCGCTCTCGAAAAAATTATTTATAAATAATGAAGTAGACGTTTCCATTATTTAACAAATAATCATTATTTATAGATAATGGGGAAACTCCACAAATTATTTATACATAAAGAAATGTGCACTGGCATTGTTTAATAATTATCATTTATAAATAATAGAAAACTTGACAAACTTATTTATACATAATGGAAAAACAAATAATCATTATTTATAAATAATGGAATGTCAAACTATTATTATTTACAAATAATGAAGTATGACTTGAAATGTATATAAATAATTAGAAATGTTATTTTATATTATAGTAATTATTTATAAATAAAATGTGAATTATATATAAATAATTATTATTTAATAAATAATGATTATATAACAAATAATTGTGCTATATAATATTGGTACATTCGATGCCTCATATACTACTCAATTCATGAAATTTTTACATAACACATACAATAACTATTTTTTTTAGTTAGTTATTGGTACCAGCTTCTTAAAAGAGGCGGGCAATGATCTGCAATCTTTCATAACATTATTCTTCATTCTAAGTTACCAAATTGGATCAAACATCTTATTGTAAACTACAAATCACATATATGTATTTTTTAAATGAAATTATATTTAATACATATCTATACACAAGAAATGAAACAACCTATAGGTAAATTGTATCACAGTAGGAGGTTCTAAAATTAGTCACACAATTCAGTTGCACATGTACTGGGGTAAGACAAGAGAACATTTATAAAAACTTTCTTAGTTGATGACTATAGTGATTGCAAAGATTTAATATTGAAGACAAAATCTTACTTGCTATGGGAGGTCAGTACAAAGAAGTCTGTACATTTTGCACAAAATATTCTTCCACAAAGACGGCAGTGATGTTTCCTAACAGTCAGACTAAACTCACACATACAGGACATGCACTGAGTCACCTAATAAGAAACAGAAATTTTCATGAAATGCATGGATTTCAATTGAAAAGTATAACATTAGAATTAATATTCTACAAGAAATCTTACTTTCATAAGTTTAAAGTTTTTATTTTTCTCCTTCATCTAGTATTTTGAGGAGAGGAAAAAAAGAGAGAATACATGATACCAGGTATGCCCAGTGGATTAGTCTCCGGCCTCTGAAACTGAGATTTGTGAGTTTTGTTCCCCATCGTGGTATAATTTTCTTCAGCTAGAAATTGATCCACATTGTGCTGCACTCAACCCAGGTGAGGTAAATGTATATTGGTACCTGGCAGGAATTTCAAAAGCATTTCCTTGAAATGCTTGTGTACTGAAGGGCTTGCAACACTAAAACCACAGTAATAATATCCAAGATCCACTGAAAGTGTATAGAGACATTAAATGCTACATGATATGCTATAAACAAGAACTAGACATCATTATTACTATCATTACCTTCCAAGACCTCTATATGAATACTACCCATGCAAAAAATTATGGTCATGAAGATCAGAAAACAAATACTTTAGTTCAAATAAAATCATCATTAACATGCTTCCAACTTTTGATGCCTATTTCTTCATTATCAGACTCTCATCGTTAACCCTATCCAGACCAGGTGGGGAGGGGCCTCTGAACCCCCCCCCCCTTAACAATTCGCGCAATATTTTCGCCGTGCGAACTTTTTTTACCACGCCGCTCACTGACTTTTTACTTTTAAGTCTTGCGCAACTTTTGAGACCAGTTTTACATTACCCAGGTGTGCGGTTCCGAAATTACACAACATTATGTAAGTGCATGTCAGACCAAAAATTGCTCAAAAACGTGTACAAAGTCAATGCAGATTGTGTTTTCAACCAAAAATCATAAATGTATGATTATTTTTAGCTTTGCCAGTCTAAATTTATTTATTAATGCTGTTTCTGATCTCAGAAGAATCCCAAATAAATTTCATTGAAAAACAAGGAAATACATAAGGAATTGCAAAAACACAATATACATAAGTAATTGATCTGATATCGCAATTTTTTTCCTGTACACTTGCTAAGAACAACACAAAGAGTTTTTATAAAAAAATTAGAACAGTTGGAGCTTTATTTAGGGAGTTTGAGGGAAAAGTATGATTTTGCATACTAATTACACATAAATTAGCATAATCACCTAACAATTTGCATGAAAAGTTTTATATGTTTTTGCATGCACAACAATGAAATCTAACTGTTATTGTTGTTATGAAAGTGAAAGTGTATTTTTAAAAAGGATATTTCTTAATGATTGAGTAAAAACATTTTTTGATGCTTACCACCAAAAGATTTTAGTTTATAAAGCAGTCATTTATGATTAAATCTTAGATGTTACTGTCTAACCTGTTTATCGTCTAGCCATCTTTCAGATGCTTTCATTTTTCTATGGTACTCCAATTTCTCTGTCCTTTTCCACAAAGTGTCCTTTTCCCTGAAAACACAAACATATTTACACATATTACTATATTCTATCAATCAATAATTCACTTACAGTTTTAAGCCATACATGTATTTCAACTTGGAATATAGTCCCTGAAAATATAATAGACAAGCAATGTTCAGCAAATATTTTATTTTTCTATTGACCATCTGAACAAAGTAATAGAGACTGATGTTAGCCAAGGCTCGACATTAGCAGTGGCCCGGTGGCCCAGGGCCACCAAAAATTCATCTCGGGCAACCATTATTGAAAAAATGTTAAGTTTTGGTGGCCCGAATCGGGCAACCAATAATTTTCAAAGTAGCGCAATTTTTCTCCCGATTTTGCATGCATTTATCAACTTTCTACAGTTCAAAATGCAAGCCAATTCGTCATGCGCCTTTTTTGTTAATCTACACACAAATACACACACACAAAGATTGCATAGTCATGACAGTATGTAGGCCTACCGCTAGAATACAGTAACTATTATTCAGCCGGCCGCGCGGCTGTCCAGCTGAGCTTGGCATGCATGAAACCACTGCAGCTAGCTGTGCGCTAGCAGACTATTCAGACTCGGGAGCTGCGATACGAAATGTTACTGCTAAGAAATCTTCCCCAGAACTTTGAAAATCTACGTCAAAGTCACATTTTACACCAATGAAATGCCCTTCTACAGTCCATATTACTGAAACCTGATTATTTGCAAGCATTAAAAGGAGGAATTATGACCTCTCTTTTGACTCAAAAAGACCGATTTCCAAATGCATTAATGCATTAATGCACATAAAATACATAGGTGAGTACATCACAGTCACACATGTGCATTTGTATGTATGTTGATATTTGGTTTATTTCGAAGCTGTGTCTCTTCTAATAAAAAATAAATAGACAGCTACTTTCTTTCTTGTTTATAAATGACTTCTTAAACCACTTTTAAGGAAGTAAATACTTTGGGAAGGCATTTCATTGATATGAAATGGGAATTTTTCCATCATTTTGTCAAATATAGGGAAGGAATTTTCTCACTGTTTTTTCCATATAACTTTTGCCGTTTTCAGTTTTCTTATTTTTTTTTTCATTTTTTTTACAGTGATTAAACCATTTGACCCCTTCCCATTGAATATGCCCGATTAAAAACATGTTTCTACTGAATAATGATAATAATAATTTTCCCCATTTTTAAAAATAATTTTGTCTTATTCATTTTTCTTACATTTTCTTTTTTTTTCTCAATTTTTGTTTTCCTGTTCTTTGTTTTTTCTTTCTTCATTTTTTCTTTTGTTTTATTTCACTTATTCATTTTACATTTTTTGTTTTCTTTTTTCAATATACTAAATTATTCTAAAAATTATTTTTGTTTATTTCCCCCTTTTATACATTGTTCTCATTCTGCAGCATATTTTTCTGTGATTTTCTCCTGCTATAATATGCTGGAAAAGAGAAAATAAACTGGATTTGGGGCCTGCATAATCTAAGTTTTACGATCAAAAAGGAAGAAAGGAAAAATCATTGTTTTGTAAATCTATCAGAGTTTGCTAATATGCACTATTTATTTACTTAACCATTATGAGTGTGTGCCTATATGGAGATTAAAAGTCCACACAACCTGGGAACGATACAATTCTTTTCTCTTTCAATCATTTCATATTTACGATGATAGAACAATTTATATATTACCACAAAATAAGCAAAGTAAAATAACAGCAAGCACGATTTACATACAAGATGTACAAAGAATAGTAGTAATGACTGCAGAATATTTCAGAAGTTTCATTTTTAATTAATGTTTTTCTTTATATTTTTCGGGCCACCAAACTTTACTAATGGGCCACCAAAAAAATTATTTGAAGGTTTTGGTGGCCCGAACGGGCCACCACCAAAAAAAGTTAATGTGGAGCCTTGTGTTAGCACACAAAAAATGGAAAAATAGATAAACTAAAGTACAACCACAATCAAACAGTAAGTGTAAATATGATGTATTCAAAGATTCAGGTTAACAAATTTAAAATGAATTAAACAATAAGATGTCTAAAGTGTTTGAAGATAATACATACTTGATGAGTTTCACAAGCTGTTTCTTTAATTGTTCATTGTCATCTTCAGCCAAAGCAAGTTCTTTTTCTAGACTGGTCACTCGGTTTCCGCTTTCATTCCGTAGTTCCGTCACCTCTGACTGAAACAAAACATTCAAATGTTTTCCTATATGAAACTCTCATGCCATTAATATAATTAATTTCTTGTCAATATCATGAATGAACAATGAGTTTGGCTTAAGATTTTAAGTGCTGTAAATAAACACAAAGTGGATAGTGCTAAGCAAAAAGTGACCCCAAAACCTGACAAAGACAAGGTGACTAAGCCCGTAGATTGAGCGTGTACCAGGGGCATTGACCAAGAACAAAGATTTTTCAGAGAAATAAAATGCGTCTTTTCAAAGAAAGCAGGTGGAAAGAGAGATTTAAGAAAGGTTTCTACTCTAGGCTTGGATCAAAGAGTTCATGATGTTGAGAGCAAGGATGGTGATGTACAATTGCAGGCTAAACTTTCTGAATAGGATATGATTTGATTTAGATGCAGTTTGTCATCTTAATACATGTCTCAGTAGCCTTTATAGTAAAGGCAAATACAGTTGGTCAGTGTTCATGTGAAACCCACGGTGTGAAAATAGCAAAGCTCAAGCTTTACAGGAACTCATTGATAACATGGAAAATAACAGTGTTTCCGGACCTGTATTCAGCATGTCTGATATGAAAGTAAACCATTGACAAACAGCTTGGATCTCTTTATCCTCACAGTCAAAGTCATACAACATGATTATGGCAGGATATAATGAGCTTTGTCCCTGACATCAAAGCAATTTAACAGTCATTTGGTTTCTGGGATTGGATGTGATGAAAATCTCACCCAAGTAATTCATGAGATGAAGGACATTACCTCAGCAGATGTTGCAATTAAGGCACAGGCATTAGGGACCTTACAGAGGAATATAATACAGAAGAAGAAACTGTTTTCAGGCTCGTTTAATTCCACACCTAAAGCTGATTCCCTTAATCCCTTGTTGAAATCCTTCTTTCACATGCTGTTGGATGGCCCTTGTATTGCTGCTGCCACATATTCTGCCTCTTCAGAGAAAATGCTATAATCACTGGTCTGAACCATCATGTGCATTCTTCCAATCTGCAGAGGAAGCCATGCCATCCCCATGACCATGAAACTCCATTTTTTAGCTCTCTCACTTGCAATGAAGGTGTATATGAAAACCAGCAAGGAGAGTTTAGTGGATACCCTTGCAGAACAGGGTATATCATCGCCCCTAACCAGCTTTTAAGTACTGAGATTGCTAACTCAATAATAACCCATTGGGAGGAGGAAGGTGTGGTTGTTCTGGTTCAAACCACCAAAAAAGAGTATTCACAACTGGAGGAGTTGATAACATTGATTACAACTCCTCATCTATAACTGCCTCTCCTCAGTCTGTTGTCCATGGGACAAGCATCAGCATCTTGCAGCACTTTTCATCGAATCAAGTGGAGGAAGACAACAAAGATATATTGAATGATATATATACATGTATAGTACAAATGGGTCAAAAGACTGTGAAACCACTTCCTGTGTCGTAGACAACTATGGAAGATGTTTTTTTCTCTCTCTTCAGATAAAATTGCTCATGTTCCATTATTACAACATACTAAAAGTCAGGCAGGCCTGAGTTCCTCAAGATCTGTGCCACAGGTCCTTTAAAGTGGCTATGAGTGTTAAATCACGTAATCTATCATCTAGAAAGGCAGTTGACAATGAAAGACTGGATTTCTTTGGCTGCCAACAAAGCCGTAAAGTCAGAATTACCCTCTTTCATTTCAAAGTCTCATATGCTTCCACCATTCACGGAGTCAGCAAACTGTGTAATAACAATGCTTCAATGTACGAAGATCATCAAGCATGCTACAGAGTACCACTATCTGGGACAGACACCTATCATGGTAGCCGATCAAGCACATTACACACTGGCTAAGCATAAAGGGATGATTTTCATTTTGGGGCTAATTAACATAATTTTTGCCAATAAGCACTTTACAGTGTCTATTTGGATATAAATATCCCAACAGGCTCATGGAATATATCTACCATGTGGCCAAATAGTACTTAAAAATGCAAAATTTACTTTTCTTTTGCAGTTAACAAGTCTGCTACCATCACAGTACACTTTTCAATTTAATGCAACATAATTGATAATGAATTAAAGTCACCAACCTTAAAAGATACAGAAATACATATTATGATGACTTTTACATGTACATGTAGCAGTTATTCATGTATCATTATCAATATTTGTATATCACTTATTTGTTAATTGTTTACTCCTTAAATTGTCAGGAAAGAGAATACAATTATTCCATTTTAGAAAATGCACTGATAATTATCAAGAAATACTACATACCTGTAATGAAACACTTTTTCTTTTTTCTTCTTCAAGACATCTTGATAACTGTATCAGAGAATTGCACAACAGAGAGGAGACATTAGACAAGCAATAAAAACAACAGACAGTGAAGACAGTGAGAGAGATTAAAAAAGACACAAATCCACACACTTAAATCCCCATATGTTCATTGACAATTAAAAGGGACAAAACCTGGGAAAGGTTGTCAAAGCAAGGTAAATGCAAATAAGCATCCATGTTTTCAAACGGACCTATATAATTGTTTTTTCCTGATAAAATATTTAAACAGCCTCCACTGTGAAAATGTTGAATTTCTTCCTACATATGATGTGTTTGAAAATTGCTTAGGAACTATCTTCAAAGCATTATCCTACCATATTGGAAGAGCATTCTGATTTACAATTCAATAGTGTGCAGGGTAGGCTGACTTAAAGGTAAAAAGTAAAGAAAATGTGATTCAAGATTTTACAATGTATATTGCACATACATTGCAATCTATAATGTTAGTCTAAGATTTGCGACCTTCTCCCTCTTCTTAAATCCCTCCTAAACAGAAGTAGTTTCAAATGATGTCACAGGGGAGGACGTAGCAATGAGTGGTAATCATCCTCCAACAATTTACACAACTAATTTGTACAATTTTCAAATAAAGACCTTTATGACCTTTAACCTTGAGACCACCAAATCTACTTGGATCATCCACATTTACATATACATACAAGTCATGTTTGAAATTGATCCTTCCCAAGGTGCTTTAATTCTTGTCAGAAAGTTATTTTCAAGTATATCGTGACTATTGCGACCTTTGATCAACCACTTCATGATGTGGAAATCTAATCAGGTCATTGTCCTTCCAATATGGATGCATGAACAAATATTGGAGAAGATCCCTCGATTGGTATTCATTTATCACAAAAAACAAGGTATTTCAGTGTACAGAATGACCTGTGACCTTTGACCTCATGACCCCAAAATCTAATCAGATAATCATCACTTCCATATTATCATACATGAGCCATATTTCAAGTTGAACTATCAAACGGCTCTTTAGTTATTGCAAATATGAGACACTTTCGGTATTATAAAGCCTTCTGTCACCTACAGTATAGGCATACTTGTCCAAGTCTGAAGTTGTCCGTTGATCTGTCAAATGGTTCATTAAATATCGAGATACAAAAAATGGTGTGGACAATCTGAAAACACAATGCCTCTGGTAACCACATATGTTGGACGGAGGTGTAAATGAATTTACATCATCAACAATTTACCTTTTTAAGACCCACATATTATTAAATGTAAGTGATTTATTAACATCTGCAAAAGAGGGTAGTCTGATGCCTAACAGGTGAACTTATGTTTTGTAAAATAAATAAATAAATTATCTCCCCTTTAACCCACCCTGCCCCCCCCCCCAAAAAAAAAGGACAGTAGAAGAGAGAAAGGAAAGATTTGGTGCAATATACTGATTAATTTCTTTTTCCAGAATATATGAAAAAGTTATTTTTCTTATTTATTGTGAATGAATTAAATGAAAAGGTGTTTGTTATATCGATGAAACAAAATAACTACATTGCAACATTGCATGATATAAACATAAATTTATATGTAGCTTTAGGAAGTTGAAACTCATGACATAAGGATATTATAGTTGTTAGCTTGTTAAAACAGAAACATATGACAAGCATGAAAACAATACAGTGTGGCACATTTAGAATCATGTTACAAAAAATTGAATTCTATGAGAGAACACAAAACATTGCTACATGATAACTAGGACCAAAATAAATTGAAACTGCAAATGTGATTTTGCCAAATGATTAGTAGCTGTCGGCACAAGAACACAAAATTGTTATATATTAGGGGTGGTGCAACTAACAAATTACCTCTTCAACACTGGCTTCATGTATGGTGATCTGCTGCTCTTGCCTTGCAATTTCATTTTCCTGTTCTGAGAGCTGATTGGTCAAGCAATAGAGCAGGGATAGAAGGCAATATTTGATTGGATGATTGGTGGGTAAGGGGTGCGACATGTAATGAATAATCATTATATGAAAGGCTAAGAACAATTCATACCAAGAACAAGGAAATCTCTACATGCAAATGATGGAAAATAAGTCACTTTCTGTACATTGTATCTTTTCCAACATTTATTCAATTAAAAATATCTCACAATCTCATTTGCTAGGGTTTATCATTAAATGTATTTTGTTGAATAAAATACAGTAATACAAGTTTGAAGCTAAGTGGGTGCTGAGAGAAGATTGTTTGTGCAGCTACATAAAGGGAGGTAACACTTTACAGCCAATGATTAAAAAGTTAATAAAGCACACAGCTTCTTGACAAAGCGATATTATTTTGATAACACAGCCAATGGTTAAACTACTGTTACTTTGTTTCAAATCTCTATCAATTTTATGTGCGGTATAGTATTTGAAAATTTAACATCAGGGCATGTCTTTCAACAAATTACAATAGATTCAAATCCAACTCATTTATGATTGATCTTAATTCCAATTTCATAGCTACACAATTTAAGATCAATGTCAGTTTGATTTGGAGAAATATTTTACAACTCTTTACAAGATGGGTCCCTGTACTATTTTTCCAAAGGTAATGGGTATGTTTAACAAACAAAAAAATAATGTCAAATGGTTCACATACCCACAATGTATAAAAAAAACATTTAGTTTGTGCAATACAAAATCACCAAATCATGACATGCTAATAAGGTTGTCACACCTGAATATTTAACCAGCGAAAGCGAACATACATGTACATAAGCCATGGAAAGCAATTTCCTTAATCTTATCTCTTCACACCAGTAAATGCATTTCATTAATTTGAATTTTGAATATGAAATTTCGTGTTGTTAACAAAACCAAGTTCTCGATACTAAGAATGGAATTCTTGGTATCTATGAATTAGATTAAAGGAGAAAAAAGCTGGCAGTACATGCAGTATTTCAATATACACTGGCTAAAATGTTCAAATGTCATAGCCCCATAAGGGAGGAAGTGGTAACAAATGATATTCACAAACATCAAGAACTATTAATTGTGCAATGCCATGCCCACACTCAATGGGGTCAAGCTATTACAAGACATCATAAGTCATAATATATACATTATCATCAAATCACTGCAAAAAAAAAATCCAGACAGCAGTAAATCTATATTGACTATGTACATGAGGTTTTCAAAATGCACTTCAATTGAGACACATTTGGCTCATAATGATCTACAATGAATGTCTGAAGTGCATTGCAGGTGAGTATGATACACTGTCACAATAATGAATTAACACATATAAATGCTGTGGTTTTCTGTGTGATTTATACAATAAAATAATAAATGGAAGTGAAACCCCTAGCTTCAATAACAAGGGTCCTATGCTTACTCATCTGAATATGAAAAAAATACAACTTGACTCTCTACTAAAAATAATCTTAACAAAGGTAAGCAGAAAAACTGTGATTAAAATACAGTAAAGTTTATATAAACTGGGGGTGTGTCACAAATATTTAAGTATGACTTAAGTCGCACTTAAATGCCTATGCGTACATGATATGGAACGCGCGATCTTATTGATAGACACGCAGTAGTGCGCGTCCTAATGACACGATCTGACCAATGCTGTCAAGCCTTTCATACCGTACGCAACTTGGTATTTAAGTGCGACTCTAAGTCATACTTAAATCTTTGTGAAACACCCCCCAGGCCTCTTAAAAAGACCCTGAGTAATATGCATGAAATATGAATGCATTATGATGCAAATAGTTCAACCAAATAATTAGTACTGAGATTATCAATGCACTTTTGGCTACATAATAAATGTCTGTTTGAGATGTGGTTTTATATCTGCATTTAATATTTTAACATAATCATTTATTGCATGGCTGTTTTGAGAATCTATAATCAAATCGTTTTCTTACCTTCTTTTGAAAGTTGATTTTATCTTGATTGCTTTGTTTCTTGACAGTCTCTATTTCATTACTGAGTTCTTGGATCGTTTGTTGCTGTTCATTATTCTGAATCTTCAAGCTCTCAAGATCACTTTCTTGTTCATGGTATCCCTTTAGAAAATAAAGAGTTATTTCAATACAAAAAACACACAAAACAGCAATTTAGATGATTGAAAAAGTCACTCCTCACAGCCCTTTGGCTCCCAAATGGGATGCAATTTCATATACAGTACAAAGAAAATTCAATACATGGGAAATTATGAAGACTGAGAAAGTAACTCAAATTTCCCTCTGAGACCCAAATGAGATGATTAAAAGTTATCTACAATCAAAGTGTGATTACCTGTGAGCAAATAGTTGCAAAATTATTAAATATCAAAGAAATTCAATCTTGATATTTACACATTCATCATTTCATCTACTTCATTAATTATAGATGGCTTTCTTCCATGAATCACTAACAACTGAATTCAACTTAATTTTGTCAGGTAGTGTGTACATGTAGATGTTTAGCATAAGGTTGCATGATATAATAATAATAATAATGAAATGAAGCTTTACCCTTATTTAACTAAGGGGGGTCAATTTAACCCCCCCCCCCCCCTTGACAAATTTCGTCATTACACCGTCAAGCAAAATGGTTTGCCCGCACTGCTTGCTGACTTTTTACTTTCAAGTCTTGCGGTTCCGAAATTACGCAACTTTTTGTAACTGCATGTCAGACCAAAAGTTGCTTAAAAACGTGATTCCGTGTATAAAGTCAATGCACATTGCGTTTTTCAACCACAAAAAATCATAAATGTATGATATTTTCACTGTTATTGGTTTGAATGGGTTTAATTTTATGATCACAAAAGGGTCCCTGACAAAGTTCTTTAGAAAAAAAAAAAAAGTTTGAAGAAACAGATACATGTAAATATACATGTATAAGAATTTAAAAAAAGAAAATACATAAGAAATTAATTATATTTTGGCAATATTTTGTAGATCTTTGCTGGAAATGAAAAAATTGATATTCTCATCAAAAATTAGCATTCTACTAGATTTAAAGGCAAAAACATACACAAAGAAACAAAGGGAAAATGTTGTATGCTTATTTGCATAATTAATAAAAAAAAGTATAAACAATTGATATTTTGAAAGTTTCACTAGACAGTCTGGTAATTTACATACGGCTCTAAGCGCATGCAAATTTTTGCGGTGATCACACAATCAGCAGTCGAAATCTGAAGGGAGGTCAAACTGACCCCCCCCCTTCCCCTCCCTTCTCACCAAGTATATCCTGGTCTGATATAGCCCAGTTATAAATAAATATTAGGTACCTATCATATCTCACATTAACTATTAAAAAAATTAAGTTATGATGTGTTTCACACAAGAAATCTGTCATAAAATGTTACAAAGCCCAGGTATTATCTCCACTTACCTATTCCAATAAAAAGCATCCAAGGAGAAGGGTCATAAACATGCAATGCCCCAAAAATATTTATAACCTCACCTCCATACCTACTTTATATGTTAATCTTTGATGACAAAACTTGGTATGTGAACATTGCTTGACAATTATGGATGACAGGTGGGATGCTGTATCACCATATTATGGTATAACAACTGGTAGAATACACCCATAGAATACCCCCATATGCAATATCATGTAGTCCTAGAGTGGCATTCATAGTAAAGAATTACCTGAAGTGTTTGTTGATATTGCATGGCTTCAGAGCTGAGCTGAAACTTAAGAGCTGAGATCTCCTCTTCCAATGTACTCCGTACCCTATGTGTCTCTTCCTCTGCTTCTTGAGTCTTTGCTTCAGCAGACTGTCCTTTCTCCTTCTCCTTCTCCAGGATTTCTTCCAACTCCTTGATTCTCCTGGATCTTTCTTCCTCCTGCTCCACCTTTCCCTGTAGCCGTTCCATCTCTAGCTTGGTTTCCTGTAAGCTCTTGGAGGTCTCGGTGCTAACCTGCTCTAACTTATCTGTGATCTCAATACGTTCTGTTTTGGATAGTTCTACCTCCTCCTGCATACGCAGGATCTCCATGTTGAGGTCATTGTTTTTGTCTATGAAATAAGAAAAAGATGATTAAGAAATTTATTGGTAAATATATGTCAAAAGAATAGCATAGTAATATAGTTCTCAAATGTACAATGAACTGTATTTCTTTCCTTTGTTCAAGTAATCACCTAACTAATCTTAGAAGTGAAGAGTTTAGCAGCATACCTCTCCTTTAAGATACCTTTATTTGTATTCTGAATTAATACATGAAAAAAAGAGAATTGATAGCATAATAACTTCCTAATATTTGTATACAAATTCATCATTACTACTCTACTAGAATCATTCAAGATAATTTCAATCCTAAAAAGAGTCCCAAATATCAAGAAGCATAGTCTCTTTATATCAAAGGCACAAAAATACAGTTTAGGGTAATAAGAAAATAACAATAAATGCAGAATAATACAATCCTAATTAGATATCATTCTACAAAAAAAAACTTAAATTGGGAATGAATCCACTGCCTTCTTTCATTTATTGTCTGTGTCTATATTACCACAACACTGCACTAGTGAACTTTCCCTAATATCCATGCGTTACAGTGTGTACAACAAAATTAGCATACTGTTCTGTAGGGTAAAACTAATTTGTCTAATCATAATTATTTTCCTCAACAAAGAATACCTAGCTATTAAATATGATTATGAAGATAGATCCCAATATCATTCAAACAAATCAAGCAGTTTCTTTTTCCAGGGGGGGGGGAAGAAAGAACATACCTCTAACAGCTTTATTTTCAGTCTCTAAGATTTCACATCTTTCTTTGACCTGATCTAACTCCTTGCTGAAATCTTCTGATTGCTCCTGATAGTGAAGTCGTTCTCCGCTTGTCTTTTCTTGTTCCTCTTTTAAAAGTTGGAACTGTTCAGTCAAGAACTCTACTTTGTCAGCATGTTCCTGCGTCATCTTTGTCTTTCGCTCCTCATAAACCTTTTCAAGTAACAACATTATGACTTCTAGATCAAATACACTGCCAATAAACAGCACATGTTGTATATTTTGTAAATCTAAAATTGGCAAGATGATGACAAATTGCAAAAACTATACTCCCATTTGATGTACACTTAATCATCACTAATTAGCTTCCTTAATCCTAGGGAGGGAATAAAGAATTAAACATAGGCAGCATATTCCATGTCCTCAGAAAAGAAATATATAACTCTAATACTTAAAAAAATATGGTCGTTACAAAGCAAATAGATTTGTCCTTAGCCTACATTTGGGATAATCTTATATGCCCGCAGTGTAGTAATTACAACTTCTTAATGTTTTTTTTCTAACAAATTCATAATTTTCTTATTGTTTGGTCAATTTTGTTCAAACATTCACTTATCTGCATCGCTGATTTTTCTCTGTTTCAATCAAAACACCTTTAATCTCTAAGAGTATTTTATCTCACCTGTTCTAATGAAACTGTTTCTTCTTGAAGTCTCTTGAGATCCTCTACTGTGTCTTCAAGTTCTCTTGTGGTCAGTCTCTCCCTATCTAGTTGCTTTAGGACACTATCCCTTCCTTCCTCCGCCTCCTGCTTCTGCGCTTTCAAAAGCTCAATATCTGCCATCAACTTTGAGATCACCTCTACTTGTTCTCCTAATTTCTTATCCATTCCATCTTTTTCTTGTTTGCTAATTTCTTTATCTTTCTCCAAACCATCTCTAGCCAATTCTAGTGTTGTCTTATCCATGATCAAGGCATCTCGCTCCTTGTCCTTGCTGTCGATCGCGAGACGTAACCTTACTATGTCCATCTCCAACTTCTCCTTCTCATTCATTGCTTCTTGAAGTTGGCCTTCAATCCTCTGCCTCTCAATGCTTTGGGTTTGCAAACTTTTCTCCTTGCTTTCTAGCATTTTTCCCATGGTGTCTAGTTTTAGTTGAAGATCACCAATCTCTTTCTCAGTCTTAATGACAAGATCTGCTTTTTGACTAACATCCTCAGAATCATGGACAGTTTTTTCAGTCAATCTCTCAACTTCTTTTGATAGGCTTTGATTTTCAACCTGCAGTTCTTTCACTAATTGTAAGGCATTGTCCTTCTCTGAAACCATCCTTGATAAATGCTGAGTAATCAAAGTTCCTCTTGCATCAGCACTATCAGGTTCATCATTGCTCCCCTGCAAAGACTCTCTTTCAATACTTGCTTCTTCTCCCAATGAAAGCATTTTCATTACAATTTTGAATTGTTGCATTAGCTTACTTTTCTCCTTTTCCATCTCAATCACTTTGTTTTGATTGTCTCTGCATTGTGTTTCAAGATTAGCAGTTCTTCCTCTCTCACTCTCAAGAAGTCCATTAATATCTGTGTTTTTGGATACTTGCTCTTTAATTTCTTTATCCAAATCATCAATTTCTTTTTGCCTTTCTTGACAGACTCCCTCAGTATGTTTTATGCGTGCCTTAAATTCTTCATTCTTCACTCCAGCTGCATGAAGTTCCTTTCTTAACCTTTCAGTGTCTTTTTGAAGTTCAACCATCTTTTGCTGCATACTAGCTATGGCTGTCTTTGACTGCATATTTTCATTTTGCACTGATTCAAATGATTTACTTGAATTCTCAAACTTCTGCAAGTGCTCATTTAAATCACATTGTAATTTTTCTTTGTCTTCTTTGAGAGCACTAACCATTGCCTGAAGTTCCTGAACCACACAGTCATGTTTCACATCTTGAGCTGCAATATTCTCATTCATTATTTTATTCTCGCTTTCTTTCTTTGAGAGAATCATCTCAAGATCTGCCACTTTGGCAACAATATCCTTTTCTTGAGAGCTGTGATTGTCTTCCAAAAGTTCAATCTGGCGACTGAGGGCATCTTTCTCTCCACGTAGTTCTAAGTTCTTGCTCTCTGCTTCCGACAGCTTGTCCAAGAGTTCATGAACTTTGTTTGCAGACTGCAGATGGTTTGCCACCTCTGCATCTTTACTGTCCACCATCCCTTCCATCTTCTTCAAAAGTTCTGCATTCTTAGTCTCCATGCCATCAACTTTCTCTTCAAGACTATGGATTGTTTTATCTTTCCTCATTTCCATTCCTTTTATTGTATCTAGTTCACCTTTGAACCCAGTGAGTTCAACCCTGACCTCGGCTAAAGATCTCTCTGCCTCAATCAACTTGGTTTGGTGATCACGCTCAGCTTCCTGCCATAGCTTGGCTTGGCTGGCATGCTGAATGTTTGTAGCTTCTAGCCTGCTGCACAAATCACTGTTTACCTTCTCAGCATCTTCTATCTTTTTTCTCCAATTCTCTTCAGATCTGTTCATTTTCTCAGTAATATCTAGTGACTCTTTGGAAGACTTCTCTAGCTCATATTGCAGCTGTTGAACCTATATGAGATGAATAAGAGCGACTTTCAGTGACTTCATACAAACACAAACCAAGAGAAATCACAAAACATGCTCAAATTTACTTCACTCAATAGAATTTAGTAATGAAGGCTTGTTGCATTTACAATCGAGACTTCCTCATACCACTAATGATTTTACTTACATGTAGGTACCAACAAGTTTCATCATCTCCCCCATTAAATTTAATATGAGACTCATATTATGTCATTTATCCTTTACTAAATCAAAAGCAGTTACTTTTAATCACACTTTCTATTTCTCGATTGCAGAGTTCTCCAAGAAAAGGTATATAGCTAGTAGAATCTAATTTCACGACATATTACTCGATCCTTCAACAATTATGCATGCACATTATATGGTAGGGGTCCTAAAGCTCTGCGTATCCTAAAGCTACACACCACTCATCACGCATGCAATTTCAATGGCAAAATACGCACTCTGTATGAACTGTGACTGAGTGTAATGAACAAATTCTATTCAATTTTTGCTACAGAGGCCGCACTAAATGCCACGGAAAAAACAGCAACTTTTTTCTAGTTATATTCGCTTTATTTCATATTTTCCTATAATAATATGAACATATTTTAGAAATTGAGGCACAGACAATACTATTTCTTTGCATGATATATCGAGTTCATAGCTTTAAGACCCCTTCTTCATGTACATCGGGTGGCGAAATCAAGAGGTGTTCAGAAAACATGGCGGGATTTTCGTATTAGTGAGTTTTTAGATGTTTTCTTCTTGGTAAGGATCTTTAGAATACCTGTATTTACCACAAATAAGTGAAAGATAATTTGAGATCGATCATACCGAAATGAGAGAGAAGTCGCAAATCAAAATTCCTAGAAATTCGGCAAACTAATAAAAAAGTCGAAATTTTGAAGATTTTTTTTTTTTCATTTTCTGATTCTTCCATGTTTCATAAATACTCTGTGAAAACATTGAGTGAATTTGATGACGTTAAAGTGATAAAAAACATGTTTTTCTGCGAGTGTTTTTTCGGTCAGTTCGAGATTTTCTGATACTTAGCACGCTCGACTTGATCGAATTTCGCTTCATACTAAGCTCCGCCCCTAGCAACGTACGCCATTGTTGATTGGCTATTTATTTAAACTCGTGTACAGCTGGCGGCGTCCGACCAGCCGCTCGCTCGATCAATCGGTTCAATGAGCTTCAAAAGAAAGATCATAAGCATCACTTTCAATACGTATTCTGAAATTGAAAAGGCGGCTTCTTGACAAAAGTTAACAAACGGGATTCAACTTCAAAAGGGTTATTATTGTGATAATGCAAGTGATCGGGATGTTTCGAAGAGAAAAGTTTATTTTCAAAATTCTCTCTGTTACTATCTTACCTTCTTCTTTCGTCTTTCTTGTGTTTTATTACTACCTTTCTTCCCCTCTCCCCCTTTTCGTTCGCTCTTCTCATTCAGATAATGTGGTCTCTTCTTTCTAAATCTCCCTCCTTGTTCTTCCTCAACTCCTTTCTCTTATTTAATTCTAATTCGTTAATTCCTCTTTTATTTTCCGTTCTCCTCCCCTTTCGTTCCTCTCTTTTTTTCTATGTCGATTATTTTCTCCTCCTTCTCTCTCCCCTTTGTTAACCCTCCACCTTTTTTTACCATATTTTCCCCTTTTCATCTGTTTCGTTTCTATTTATATAATTCTTTTTTTCGTTCTTCTCACCGTTCGATCTTCTCTCTTTTTGCCGGTTTTCTTCTTTACTTCTTTCTTTTCTCCCTCCCTCACCCACCGCCTCATTCCTCTTCTTTTTTTTATTTCGTTCCTCTTTAGTATATTTCTGTTTTCCTTCTTCCTCTCACCTGCTCATCCCTACGATCTTATTCCTCCCCCTCCATTTCTTTTTCTCCTACCTTGTCGATCTGCTCCAATTTTTTTACCTCATTTCTTGCCCTTTTCCTTCTCTCTCTTGCTCATCCCAACGTCTTATTCCTTTAACTTTTCCCTCTTATTTTTGTTATTGTTCTATATAATTCCTTCTTCTCCCCATTCGATCTTCTATTTTTTTTATCACAGCCGTTCTTTAAGGGGGAGGGATGGGAAGAGATAAGCGAAAACAGAGCAGAAAGAGAGAGGGATGGGAATGAATAAGCGAAAACAGAGCTGAAAGAAAGAGGAATGGGAAGGAATAAATGAAAACAGAGCAGAAAGAGAGAGGGATTGGAAGGAATAAGTGAAAACAAGGACAGGAGAGAGGGGATCGGTTTTATACAGTGACAACAGAAAAATATCGTACAGCTTTTATTGTTTTTTGTTGTCCTTTCTCTAAAATTTCCATTTTCCTCCCTTAAAATAATATCATTGGTGTAACAGGCAGGGGGGCAGGCTGCCCTTGCTGATTTCATCGCCATATCTTAAAAAAAGGGAGGGGGAAGAAAGGGAGCAAAAAGAGGAAAGGGAAAGAAAGCGAGGAAAGGGGGGAGGAGAAATGGAAGGGAAAGGGAAAGTGAAAAAACAATGGCGGGTCCAGGGGGGAAGAGGGGGCGCACGCCCCCCTCTCCTAATATTTGAGAAAAGAAAGAAAAGGCGCTGCTTAAAAAATAAAGGCAAGAAAAGAAGAGCTTTTGACAGGTTCAGACTTTACCCCTTTTTCAAAATTTTATTTTATGGCGCCGGTGAAGTACAAAAATATGTGCGCCACTCGGCAGTACGCCTGTAGCTGAAGACTTGTTCGAGAGTTTAATAACAAAAACCAAAGGTCTCGACGGGAATGTTAATTTCATGCCATCCTTTAATTCTTCGTTCATTTTCTTCTATGTAATTTGACATGAAGCAATTGCAAATAATTCTGTGAAAACTGTTGGTATAAACAAAATGATAGGAAAGTCATAAGTATGAGAGCAATAAACCTTTACATCATTTATGATAAATTAAATATTCTACCTGAATGTAAATCGTAATCCAGTTTCAAGATACATTAACTTTCACCTGAGAAATTCATGTATTTTATATTCTCCTATCATCAATTACAATTAATACACAATAGCTTTATCATGTCAATCCAACCAGATTAAAATCAACTTTTTTTGCATTATAAAATTCGTATTTCTTAAATAAATGAATCAATGTTTCTACTGACCTCTTTGCCTCCAAAAATCTTCTTAATTAGGGCAATCCCATGTAGGATGCTTTAGATTTATATTGATTCAAAAACTCAAACAGAATCTCCAGAACTGATTCCAATTTCACATTACCTCAGTTTGCCAAGAGATGGCGCTAACAAAAGAAAACCTCAGACAAGGCATACATAGCACATATACTATACATGCAAAGTGTAAATACATAGAAAATGTGTGTGTGCTCACTCAAGTAGTCTGACCCTCAGACCCAATGAAATTTTCCAGTTTTAACACAATAAATCATTTGATGGCTTTTCAGATAAATCAAATATACAAAATTTTCTTCAAAGCAGCTTTCATTACAACCCCCCCCCCCCCTTCGCCAAAAGCTGGATCCGCCTATGAAAAAGTAAGAAAAACATACAAAGTGGGAAAGAAGAAGAACATGTGAGAACAAATCATTCAAAAATACTCTGCTAGTGTGATTAGTAAGAAAGGGAAATAAACAACAAAGATGACAAAATAGCAAACAATTATTAACAGCGGGAAATTTAGGTAGAATGGAATGCGTCAAAAGTTCGATTGGAAAATTACGAAAACGGTCAAGAAAAAACAGAAAACTTTAAACACAACCGGGCTGCCTAACATTTTTATCATACCTGCAATTCGATTTAAAATAGCGGTTAGTTTTAAGGTTTAACATGGAACTAAAAATAGATATACACAGGCTCTTCAATCAATCTTTCTATCAGAAACTTTCTTGAAATGAAGTAAACTGACAACAATGAACATTATATCAATTCTTTTATTTATTGATATCTATTTCAAAAACCTTTGGTAATATAAAAACAAATGATTCCACGAGTTCATTTTTTTCACGGGAAATGAGTATAGAATTGGAGTCTCCACTCAAGATACCCGTGATAATGATGATTATACGCCTCTGTATCGATCTTGGCAACGTCGGTTGGCGGATATGCATTTACATGGTAAAATGTCTTTAAAAGAAATAAAAAATCAATAAAGTTCTTTTCATTCTAGCGCTTTCTTATGGTAACAAAAGAAAGGGGGAGAAATCCCCGTTGTTTTCCCTTTCATTCTTCGCATAGCAGTGTAGGCCTATTGACAAGGAACACGGTCAAGTCGATTCTAAAGGCAAGATTGTAAACAAGGCCTGACCTGTGTGTGTGTTGGGGACTCGGAGGGGAAATTATCCCATTTTCGAGGGATAACTAACAGGGGAACTTGAACTTTCTTTCAACAAACCACACCCTTCGCTTATTTCGATCATTGCCAGTATGAGAATGATAGTTATCATAAAGAAAGCTATTCTTACTTATTCATTGGTTTGATAAATTTCAAGGAAGAAAAAAATTGCAATAAATCTATAATTACATAATATATATCAATCATTATTTGATAACTCAGTTCGTCTCATATAAACTTGTAATGAAAAGAACATTAATTTTACACTCATTTAATACTTTTCTAGAAAATTAATGTTACGATCAAGCGTGGCATTCAGGACATCGTCCTGTCATGTCTCAGATTTTTGTTTTATTTCATTTTATTCAATTTTTTTATTTTATTAGGTGATCTGTCAATTGACAGATCACCTCTTGTGTTTCTACGAATTTTCTTTTTTATTTATTTCTTTATTTATTTATTCTTTTTATTTATTTTTCTTTTTCCACCCTTTTCTTGTTCCACCAAAATCATCAAAACTATTCAATCAATTTTCATCAAAATATTATCAATTATGGACAGTTATCATACGATGTGTACGAAACAAGTTCAACGTCAAATGGTCATCGTGACGTCATCTACGCGCCATTTTGTAAAATCACATTATCAACAATATCTCCATTATCAATCATCAAAAATTAACAATATTAACATCAAATTAACTTCAGATCAAGGGTGAACTGTCCATGTCATCAAAGGTCATTTACAGGTCACGACGCGCATGTACGCGCGCGTCAAAATTTTAAAATGCTCAAAATCACTTTTTGATCAAAGTAGAGTACGTTTCAGGTCATTCTAAGCATTTCAGGAATTTGCGCGCTCACAGGTTTTCGCGCGCGTTTACGCGCGTAACGTCCTTATGCAACGCACAACTGCACTTTATTTTACATCAATGCATTCTTTATAAAATTCCCAATAATTTGATACCTTAACCGACCTTCTACGACCAGTAATGAAGGAATGCGCCTCCGTCAAAGTTTGAATTACGCGCGCAAGCGCGCGTTCACAATAGGCCAAAAATGTGCAAAAACATGCTTTTACAAAATTCTATATAACTCTTCAGATAGTCCGTTGACCCCCAAATTTTCTTTTATATTCGGATAGAATAGGACTTGTAGATGTGATTTCATGTCACATTTGACAATAAATTTTATCATAACGTCATCAAATTTTCGTCAGAACTAAAATTTTCCAATTTTGTTTTTTGACGTTTTAATAATTTTGGAAATATGACTATAACTCCGTAATCATTGGTCGTTTTTGGCCCGGTTTTCTACATCTTGTAGCTGGTTTTACATTCTTCCAAATTATTTTACAATCTTATCATTTTAAGCAAAACATCATCATAAATATTAAGAATGTATAAAAGTATATCATTATGATAAAACTTGCACTTGAAAAATTCAATTTGAGGTTATATTTCATCGTTGCCTTGAAAGTGTATGGCAGTTACTGTGGTCGAATGGTTAGTACATCTGCCTTGCAATGCGAGGGTCCCTGGATCGAAACCCATCAGGATCTATTTTTTTTTTATTTATTAAATTTTGTCTCATTTTGCGTGTAACCCCCTTAAGCCAGTTTGTGGTTCCATTCTGCGCATGATAAGAAGTTCATTCGTACTAAAGTGACATGATTGTTTTATATTTAATGAGATATTAGCAACAACCTTGATGTCTTGATTTTTCTTTTGAATTGTGCGTTTCAAAATACACGCATAAAAACAACAATGCGTGTACTAGCAACTGGTATTTCAGAGTTGGCCAAGTATTGTTATAAGAACATGCTGAACGCATTCCAAATACCTCCATCAGTGTTCATTGCTTTGCTTTCTATTCACTTGGTCTAAGCAATTTCTCCATCCTGCTATGTAGGACATGCTTGCATAATATCTTGCAATGAAATCTACCTATCGTAATGTAAGAGATGAAAGGTCATTTGGTCATGATTGTTCATGAGGTAACCAAAAATCTAGTCTATGGATACTGATTTAAATTTTTCAAAACTGGATTCTTGATTTCATCACCACTGCTCACTATTTCGTGTTATCACTTGCTAAATTTGAATTGTCATTCTTTAGAAAAGGAAATTTTTTTTACAACCTTTTCTTTCAAATAATGTCTTTCAACAGTATTCAACATGTCCTTTCATTAATAAAACTGCGCTTAATATCATGATGCTCATATTGATCTGCATTGACATGGTGATCATTATATAAAAATAGATCATTATCATGAGATTGACAGACAGATCACCTAATTCGTCCGTAAGACGAATTAAAATTCTAGTTTTTTTATTATTATTATGTTTTTATTTTTTTTAGGTGTGCACTCATTTATTTAAAAATATAAAAAGAGTATCTCCCCTAATCAATCCTCTGTTGAAAATAATTATGACGGGTCTTTACTCAGGGTACTTCCTCGCTCTATTTGTTGTAGAATTAAGACGTTTATATCAAGGTTTTTTTCAGCATCACTTTTAGAATCACTATAACCCTTTTTATATTGCCTTTTTTTCATTAATATACCTTTACATGTATGTATTTTGTACTAATTTTGAATCATTCCAATGATGTAAATTATTCCCCCTCCCCTCATGATCGGTAATAGACGATATTGATCAAATTATTCACGTTTTTGTTCTCACTTTCTCAATCTGACATTAAGTATTAAAAAAACATGAGCACACAAGCCATTAGTAAAGGTGAGGTACATGTACAAATTATTTTGAAGGCCCATCTTAGCATTTTACAAGGGATATTTTTTTTTAGAACATGCGGTTTAAGTTCAGGTCTTAATGACTCGCTTGATAGATTACATGTCAAGAGTCCGGGTGAGAGTAAACGCCATCGATATTCAAACAAGCCGATGGCACAATGAAAATCATTGGAATACTCCCTCCTCCATGGTTTTAGGGCCAACCTTTTATCCCCACCTTTTATTTCATTAATTAGGGAGATCTTGACATTCTTTTTCTTTCACGAAGATTATCATAGAACCCCGGTTTAACCAATGATGTGTAGAAGATAACTGATTGACATGGAACGTTGTTTCGTCTTGCAGTCGCGCCTTACTTGCAAGTTGACTATTGTTCTCAATGCAAGCCTTCTCATTATTTAATCGTTTTGCCTTTTTTGGCAAGCGGTTACTAGGGCATTTCGGGTAGCTCGGCGGTGGCAAAATAGATTTTTTCATGGAGCAGGGTCAAAACGGAAGTCAAACTTCGAAGGCGTTTTTCTCTTGATTTTTATTTTCAAGAGCCCAATTCTTCTTGCATTCTAAGGCTAATATCTCCACTAATATTTACTCTTAAGAGTCGAGTAATATATCAAATTAAAGGTAAATAAATGAGGAATAATAATCACTAGAAAAATCGGATTTGAAAAATTCCGACTTGTCTCTCTTTTCGGTGTGATGAGTCACATTTGTTCAAATATCAAAATTGACATAGTTTTTATCAATTGTAAACAAAGTGTGTAGCTTTAGGTCACCCATCATACATTCATGGAATAAATTTCTTCATTTTTTTAATATCTAAGCATGCAATCCAGTTTACTTGTAACTAGCAACACACTTATTGACACAAATATGAAAATTGCATTTTTATTTGATCAAATTCATTGGTTTGCAATTTGAATTTTAGGAACAAATTTTCAACCTGGAAGGAATTATCTGAACTTGAACCTTAATTCATTTTTATACACTTTATTCTCCTTTTAATTAATTGTGATAGAGTAAATTGATCATATACAATAACAAAAGCAATCCATTTTGACAGGAGTGCTGAACAGAAAAAGAAAATAATAATGTTGCCATTGCTACCCGCCACCATCCCAAGGGAAAAAAAGTTGTTTCACAAGGGTCTTGTAACACAAGATACAATCAATTACACAATTAAGCTTACTTATGTCATATCAAACAATTACAATCATTTGTTAATTTTGACTGTCTGAATGACTGACTGATTGATTGATTGATCGATCGACTTTATGTTATACCCCCTATGGTCTCTCTCTTTCCCTCCCTCCCACCTTCCCCCTCTCTTTCCCTTGCTTTGTTTTCTTTGTGAAATATTACAAAACAATGAATTACCAGTCCACCTACGTTGTATTTTAACATTTACAGAACATAATTTTCATTGATTTCTAAGTAATATATTTCAATCCATACCTTTCTCTCCAAATCTGACTGCGTGCTACTCAATCGTTCTTCTGTTTCCATGGCAAGACGATGCATATCATCATTATCACTCTCTAGCTGTATGATGCGTTTGCGTAATTCACGATTGACCTGTTCACATTCTTCTAACTCTGTCTGTGCTTGATGTAATGCTCTTTCCTCTCCTATGATTTGACGAGACTCTGCAGTAGGACTAGGGTAGCCATCTAGTGTACTAGGCTAATTCGATAAAGAACACAAAAATATATATAGGCATTTATCATTTGACTATCAGGGATACTAATTAATTGTTTCTTCATTACAGTGGATCAGATTCAAAGGCAATTACTTGCTCTAATCAAGCAAAAAAAGAAAAAACTAGAATTTAATTCGTCATGCGGACGAATTAGGTGGTCTGTCTTTATTCTCGCCATCGTAATCACTATTACCATGTTCATGCAGATCAATATGATCTTCATGATGACGACGGAATATTCATTATGGATGGAATACTTGTGAAAGACGGGAGATGATAAAGCACTGTTAAAAGGGTCTCTTTCATGTATGACAATACATGTGATATGAAACAAAGTAATTATAATCTGTTTTATCTTGCGAAATTTTAACTTTTATACCATTAAATTATCACGAAGGATCATGTACGAGGTGGTAAAAAGAAAAAAAAATGGGAAAAAAAATCTTGTTTACCCCAGGACTCGAACCTGCGCCCCTGTGAAAGCAATTCAAATGCGTTATCCATTGAGCCACGATATTCCCCATAGAGAATACACGTAAGCAATTTTGAGAATTACAATTCCAATTTTGCAAGCGAAATACGGGCATGATCCCGGCATCTGATCAAAAAATGGAGGGCACATTTTCGAAAGCTTAGAATCTCGGCTACAACATACTAAAAGCTCAGGGAAAACTGACAAGAAACAATGGAGATATGGATCACGAAATAGAGGAATGTCGAATCTAGTTTTGAGAAAAAGTCATGTCCCATAGAGATTACACGCAAAACACAAGTGATATGAAAAAAGCAATTATAATCTGTTTTATCTTGCTAAATTTAAACTTTTATACCTTTTAATTATCATAAAGGATCATGTAAGAAGTGGCAAAAAGAAAAAAAATGAAAAAAAAAATCATCTTGTTCACCCCAGGGGGCCGTTTCATAAAGCTGTTCGTAAGTTAAGAGTGACTTTAAGAACGACTGGTGATCCTTTCTTACGCGCTAAACCATCGCCTATGGTGTATACCATTTACCAAAAGAAAGGATCACCAGTCGTTCTTAAAGTCGTTCTTATCTTACGAACAGCTTTATGAAACACCCACCAGGACTCGAACCCACGCCCTTTAGAAAGCAGTCAAAGCCACGATATTCCCCATAGAGAATACCCACACGTAAGCAACTTTGAGAATTACAAGTCCAATTTTGCAAGTGAAATACGGGCATGATCCCGGCATCTGATCAAAAAATGAAGGGCACAGTTGCCAAAGCTTAGAATCTCAGCTACAACATACTAAAAGCTTAAAGAAAACTGACAAGAAAAAATGGAGATATGGCTCACGAAATAGAGGAATGTCGAATCTAGTTTTGACAAAAATTCATTTGCCATAGACATTACACACAAAATAAGGAAAAATGACATGCCTCTTTTCATCGCTGTTTTACACAATGATGCGTTTCTCAAAACGAAAATTCATGTTAACTGAGGAGAAAGAGTACATTCTAAACTACCATATATCGAAATCTGGGCGAAAAACGATCTATATTCAAGAATTTACAACCAAATTTGCATAAATTTGATGTCGTCATTTTTGAAAAAATTAAATTTATAGTTTAGGCGCCATCTTGATGATGTCACGATATAATTTAGGGACATTGATGACATGAAATCAAATCTACAACTCATACTCTATCGATATATCAAAAAAAAATTGGGGGTCAACGGACTATTTAAAGAGCTACATGTACAGTGAATTTTCAATAGGCATGTTTTTGCCCATATATGGCCTATAGTGAGAGCTCGCGCGCACACGTGCTGCAGACTTTAACGGGTGTTAATTTCGTCATTAATGGTCGTAGAAGGTTGATCAAGGTATCAAATTGTTCAGAATTTTATTATCAATGCAAAGATGTAAAAAAAAACGGTGTTTCTGCGTTGCGTTAAGGCGTTACGCGCGCAAAATTTTGAAATGCTTAAAATGACCTGAAACGTACTCTACTTTGGTCAAAAAGTGATTTTGAGCATTTTTAAATTTTGACGCGCGCGTACGCGCGCGTCGTGACCTCCAGGTGACCTTTGATGACATGACCTGATGACCCTTGACCTGAAGTTGATGTGATGTTAATTTGATTGATTTTTGATAATTGATAATGGAGATATGATTGATAATGTGATTTTACAAAATGGCGCCTAGATGACGTCATCATGACCTGATGACCTTGAAAAGCTTATTTTGACGTGTCCATGACAGATCCTATAGATGACATGAAATTCAATGAAATTGACCAAGTCCATTTTGAGATAACTTGGCGACAAGAAAATCGTTAAAAATAAATAAATAAAGGTATAAAAAAGAAGAAATTGACGAAATTAAGAGGTGATCTGTCAAAGACAGACCACCTAAAAAGAGAGTTCCTCTTATAAAATCATAAATTCTACATATCACTATAAACATTTTTCACGGAATGCCTTTTCATTGATGTTTTCAATATATTTTTCCTAGTAAATCTTCCTTATTCAAGGCTTTCAAGCAATCTTTGAATATAGCACACTTGACAAGTGATGGATCCTGCACACAATTCCCAGCATTTTAGAAGAAAAAGTGAAGAATTGATTCATATATTTACTTCTGATAGAGTTTTTTATCAAAAAGAGCTGGGGCCCGTTGCAGAAAGAGTTGCGTTTAAACACAAGTCCCAAATGCGCGCTGTTGATTGGTTGAAAATTAAGTTGCGCATGATTTTTAGAGTTGCAATTGATTGCAACTCTTTCTGTAACGGGCCCCTGAAGACTGTAAATTTCTGCAGAAATTTATACATCATACAAGTACACTTCTAAATATGTGCATGCATGTGCTAATTACAAAAGCTGAAGTAATTGATATTTATCACCAAGAACACATAAAATGCAAGTATGACACAATATAATGGTTAGATTTGGGATAAAGTTGCTTCACTCACTTGTTGGGCATTAAATTAAAATATGAACTCTAAATTGTGTGAAAACAATGCAATTCCTGTTCTTTATTTAACCTCATCTCTCCCCAATCTTTAACCAATATTTTGTCACATACAGGGTCCCTCATGGATGTCATAAGTTAACTTGTCTTCAATGCACTTACGGAAGAGAAGGGGGGAATGAAAATATTCTAAATTCTGTTAAATGCTATCAATATAATAAAAAAAGGAATATTAAATACAGCAAAATTAGAAAGCAAACAATTGCTATTTCAATTATGCTGCTCATACTTTCCCTTAGAAAGCATCTACAGGAAACTAAGTATGGAGTGTTGTGGCAAAGTGGATAAGTCTTCAGACTTTAAAACAGAGCCAGAGGGTCATGGGTACACATCCAAGCCATGGCATAATTTCCTTCAGCAAGGAATTCATCCACTGTGTGCTGCACTTGACCCGGGTGATGTAAATGGGTACCGGCAGGAAGTAATTACGATCAAAAAGCTGTGTGCGTCTTAATCGGTTGCCTAGCTCATACAGGGTAATGATAATAGCAGGGCCTTTTTTAAAGCGCCATGAGCACCGAAAGGTGAACCTGTGCAGTATATCATCATTATTATCATTATTATTATTATCAAAAGCCTTGGTTATAACTGATAGCACTACCTTTGAAAATAATCAAGCAAACTTGGGTTTTATTAGGACGAAGGGAAGAGGGTAATTAAAAACAAACACCTTTGAGACGATTGCAGACCTATAACTACACAAAGCAGCAGTATATCACAATTTTCTTAGTGAAAGTATAAACTTACAAGTAATCAGTATGTGACTATCAATTTCATTGCCTAAAACTGCCCTTTAATCAAATTCATAAAGAAGGTAATCTAAACTTGCACTGGTATGTGATGACATGAATGGAGTATTTCTCTATAAAGTCTATTTAACTTTGTGGTCATATTCTTAATCATAATTTACAGACCTTAAATTTCCATGCAGTCAGTATGCTTAATTGTACATTGCAAAGTGCAACCAGGTCAAAAAAAAAGTGACATAGCAGATTAATAATTTGCAATTTGGAACATCAAAGAAAGGTGTCACCGCAACAAACACAAATCATGATGCCAAAAATAAGAATAACAATTTTTCTTAAACTCTGATAGCAACCCTTCTCAAATATGACAAAGACCAGATCCAATGTTACTGAACGAAATATATATTTTCAAACAGAAAAATAAGCCTTGGCAGGACACCAGAAATAAAGATAATATATTACTTCATCGTATCAAACAGTTTTACCTGTGAGCTTAAGCTGCTGAGACTCTCTGTCCTACTTGGTGGCTGCCATGAACTGTACATCCCTGGTGATGGACCCATTACATGACGTGAATGGGTTGGCCATGCAGCATCAAGGTCATGACCTGATGGAGCCAGGTCAAACTGTAGGTCATTGAGGTCATACAGGTCATTAACCAACGGACCATAGAGGCTGGGATTGAGTAGTAATGAATTTGGATTGTACCAAGCGCTGTAAAAAGATGAAATGTATAAAAAAATAAAGTTGTAATTATTGTATATAATTTAAAAATATACAACATGTGGGTAATTTTTTCACATACAATCCTGGGTTTGGGTCTCATCTATCCAATGAAAGTAATAGTTTTGACAGAATGATACACTTGAGTGAGCACTGTCCATTTTCGTAAAGCTCGCAGAAATCTGTTTGCGCAGAAATGCCTGTTTGTACGCTGTGTCAAGGGGAAAGGGTGAAATCATACTTACCCTGCGAAACATTTCTCACACATTTCTCACACATTTCCCTTGCACTTTTAGTCAATTGAAATAAAACGGATACATTCAAGCATTTTCTGACAATTTTGAAACACAAATTGAAATTCTATCACTTAGTATACACAACTTTTACCCTTTTTGTGCCTGCTGGATCTGAGGACATAACTGAATCTGAACCAAAGTTTATATCAGACATCTCTAGCACTTTTTCACTAAGTTTTTATCATTTAAAGTGGGTTTACATTGCATTTTTTATTTTTATACTTGTTTCTCCACACCTTTTCCAAGCATGACAATGATTAACAAAATGAAAATCAAGCCTAAGCCATTTCATGTAAATCACAGCTCAGTGTAAAGCAAATATCGTCCCGATGGCCTCGGTGTGTGGAGGAGTGGGGTGTGGCGCAATGCACCCCTCGAAGTAATTCAAAGATATTTTCTGGCATGCAGTCTGTTTTTCACATTTGTGTTCTTTCATCTGAAGTGGAACTGAGGATAATGGCTTTACTAATAATAATAATCAACTTAACTATGCATTAATAAACCAGCACTCTGCAATATATATTTATTTTATAATTACCTTGTAATTTTCTGATTATTGAAGCACTGCTGAAGACTATCCCCAAGTCTATGATGGGCAAGGCTGTAACGGATAAATGCCCTCCCACGTCCGAGAGATGTTTTGACCTATTAAAGTGCATAAAAAAATCATAAAAATTAATAGAATTAAGAATTAACTAGAATTTAATTCGTCATGCGGACGAATTAGGTGGTCTGTCTTTATTCTCGCCATCATGATTTATAGACACAGATCCTCACGGATCAACACGGCAATGCCGGCATGATCCGGGGAGGTCCGGGATAGTTTTGCCCCAGATGACTGTGAACACGGCATCAACACGGCAGCTTCACACGGATCTACACGGATCATGCCGGCAGAGCACGTCGTCAACACGGACCAATACGTCAGCAACACGGACCTACACGTCAGCTACACGGACCACCACGTCAGCGACACGGACCTACACGTCAGCAATACGGACCAACACGTCAACTGCGTTATCCATTGAGCTAGCATATTCCCCATAGAGATTACACGTAAGCAATTTTGAGAATTACAATTCAAATTTTGCAAGCCAAATACGGGCATGATCCTGGCATTTGATCAAAAAATGGAGGGCACACTTCCGAAAGCTTAGAATCTCAGCTACAACATACTAAAAGCTCAGGGAAACCCGACTAGAAAAAATGGAGATATGGCTCACGAAATAGAGGAATGTCGAATCTAGTTTTGAGAAAAAGTCATGTCCCATAGAGATTACACGCAAAATGAAGAAAAATGACATGCCTCTTTTCATTGCTGTTTTACGCAATGATGCGTTTCTCAAAACGAAAATTCATGTTAACTAAGGAGAAAGAGTACAGTCTAAACTACAACATATCAAAATCTGGGCGAAAAACGATCTATATTCGAGAAGTTACAACCAAATTTGCATAAATTTGATGACGTCATTTTTGAAAAAATGAAATTTTTAGTTTAGGCGCCATTTTGATGACGTCATGATATAATTTAGGAACATTGATAACATGAAATCAAATCTACAATTCATACTCTATCGATATATGAAAAAAAAGTTGGGGGTCAACGGACTATTTAAAGAGCTACAGTGAATTTGCAATAGGCATGTTTTTGCCCATATATGGCCTATAGTGAGAGCTCGCGCGCACACGTGCTGCAAACTTCAACGGGTGTTAATTTCGTCATTAATGGTCGTAGAAGATTGATCAAGGTATCAAATTGTTCAGAATTTTATTATCAATGCAAAGATGTTAAAAAAAACGGTGTTTCTGCGTTGCGTTAAGGCGTTACGCGCGGAAACGCGCGCGCACACTTGCTTAAAATGACCTGAAACATACTCTTGTTTGGTCAAAAAGTGATTTTGAGCATTTAAAAATTTTGACGCGCGCGTACGCGTGCGTCGTGACCTCCAGGTGACCTTTGATGACATGACCCAACGACCCTTGACCTGAAGTTGATGTGATGTAAATTTGATTGATTTTTGATAATTGATAATGTGATTTTACAAAATGGCGCCTAGATGACGTCATCATGACCTGATGACCTTGAAAAGCTTATTTTGACGTGTCCATGACAGATCCTATAGATGACATGAAATTCAATGAAATTGACCATGTCCATTTTGAGATAACCTGGCGACAAGAAAATCCGTAAAAATAAATAAATAAATAATAAAAATAAGAAAATTCTGACGAAATTAAGAGGTGATCTGTCAAAGACAGACCACTTAATTAAGAATTAACAATTAATTCTATAGCTTGAATAACAATAATGAATATATATTGTGTTATAAATTGCAATTTTTTGAGGAAACTAAAGACAAGCAAGTATTGTTTCCTTTTCTCATAGAATGTAAAGGTGTTGAGGATGAGTGGATAAGTCTCCAGACTATGAATAAGTCTCCAGACTATGAACTAAGAGGTCTCGGGTTTGAATCCCACCACAGTACCAATGTCCTTTGATTTACCACTTTCTATGCAGGTGTAGTAAAATGAATTCCCAGTGTAGGAACAAATTCCCCAAATGCTTGAGCTCCAAGTCAGCCGAGCTAAAGCCAGGGGAATAATAACATTCTAATTTTTAAGGTACTGAATTGGAAGCACTGGGTAAATATGATGTTCTTATTATTATCATCATTAATATTAATATTAGCTGATAAGACATGAGTAGTGCTAAAGTAAAATGAACAACTGAATAGATAGTGATTTGATGAATGTTTTGTCATTTATTTAGCTTAGCACATTTAAAGTCACTTTTAAGTCATTTAAAGTCCTCTATGCTTTATGATACATACCTCACTTTTAGCTCTGACAAATCTTATTCCATCATCAAGTCCTTTGACCTTATAAAGGCACTGATAAATATAATCCCAATAGTCTTTCTTGCCTGCAAACATTCCAGACCTTGCTGAAGCTTTAGTAATTTGAAAAAGATTTTTTAAAAAATTATATATATATATATATATAAAAGTATACAGGGAGTGTTTCATGAAACAATAGTTATTTTTATTGACAAAATTCGCTCTCAGCCAAAGATGCAATATAATAATAGCTTACACAAATAGTGAGATCACCGAATCTTTTTCCATGAAAATGCCCCCCATTCGAAAAAATAAAGAGCATTGATCAGCATTTATCAATTTTGGATTAAACTTTTAGAAAATTTATTTCCTACTCAGTAGGTGCATAATACAGTGTGGGAGCACACATATTTTCATCTTTTCACTTTCATAATTGGGGTCTCCTAACAAAATGTGAATCCAATTAAAAGCTGATGGCATTTTGATGGAGGTGGAATATATCATAATTGGTCAAAAATGCGCACACATAAAGGGAAAAAATTATTCATTTGTATTAACTAAAATAAACTAACTATATAGTTGGAACCCATCATAATACAAAACCCTAGAATATCAGTTAAATGTAATGATTTCCTGGAACCTCTTTGCCAATATCAGACCCTCTCCAAGACTATCTAATTTTCCCATTATTATCTCTACAACATGATTTTACCCAAGTTTACCCATCTGCAATTATCATTAAACAACGAAAGAAGTTTACTTACGCTTCATGTCGATCTGGAGCATGTATTCTAACTTTGCACATAGCTTGTGAAGAGGAACACTGTCATCTGAAACAGGCAGTTGAGTGTCTTCATAATTTCTTTTCAGATCTTGGATAAATTCTAAAGAAAAAAAAATACATGCTTGAGATATCAAAAGACGAATATAAGGTATGGGTTATGAGATTGATCCATGGTACAGCAATCCTTTTCAGTGGAACGTTTTCATACAAAAATCTTCCAAAATAGCATGAAAGAAGCTCCCCTTAATTATTCATTTTACCAAGCCAAAACAGTACAATAAAATAATCGAAAAATACTATCATCTCTATAAAATGAACAAAGATATTTCATGGTTTATATCAATACCAGGCCATCAAGATCATGTTCTATGTAGCCCCATTGATTGCCCTACATGTTCTATCATTTTTGCTTTAGATGTCCAAATACCCTTTCAATTTTTCTCATTTAATAATTGAGTTTACTGAAATCTGAGACCTGTTTTTGTAATAATTTGCATAATAATGAATGCAGAAATGCATTGAATATAAAATTGAAAATTAAGTCAAAATGGTTTGTAATGTACTTCTCAAATACCTTTCACTTCTGAAATAATCTTTGGCGCTCTACCAAGTGCCATGATGATGTTCTTTCTGCTATCTCTCCTTGAAAAAACCTGTGTTTATTCTGTGAAGAAAGAAATGTTGAAATAAGTTTTCTTACCAGATCGATGTGCATATGTATAGCTTCCGAGTAACAGTTTTCCTATGCTCTTCTCATTGTGAAGAGATTATGTCTGTAGTGTACATCTGACTAGCTTTCAAAAACTAAAGTAGGCCCTATTTTCTGCTCTTTGTTGCTGAATGCATGCCAGGCCAGTGATGCCACTACTTTGCCTGTGTAGATGTATACCACATGCACTGTTAGTTTGCAAACTTTACTCAGCTTTACTAGCTCATTTGACAAGGATAATAAACAAAAACCTTAAGATGGCAACATAAACATCAGCAAAATTTTCATCGCTGTTCTAACTTCACTTAGAATAAATTGATTTCAATAATCATTTTTTCAAAACGTTTGGAATTGTCATATTCATGACAGATTGATTGTACCATACCATCAGCCGACTAGAAAGTAATTTTCCAGGCATTGTTTCCATGTAATGAAATGTTCACTTGTTGTAATATGGTGTGGAGCCCCCCCCCCCCCCCCCCCCCCCGTTGCACCCACAAATGTAATAACGCCCACAAATGTAACAACGCCCACAAATGTAATAACACTTTACCCACAAATGTAATAACGCCCACAAATGTAATAACACTTTACCCACAAATGTAATAATTTTTGATCGCCCACAAATGTAATAATGACTTTACCCACAAATGTAATAAATTTGAAGGGATTTTTGGCGAATCCGTTCTAAACTAAAATCCTATAGTAATGCGTTCATATAGCACAAAAGTGCAGTCTTTTTTTCAGACCGGGTTAATAAAACATCAAAGTACAAATATAAATCCAAAGTCTTTTTTCCAGACCCGGTTGTTTCAAGAATTTTAATAAGTCCAAAGTCTTTTTTCCAGACCCAGTTATTTCAAAATTTATAATATAAGTCCAAACTAAGATACAATAATGATATTGCTGTGGAAAAAATGGGAATCGAGCTTAGTCTTTTCTCCAGACCCAGTTAATTAAAACTGGTGGAATTAATGTCTTTGTTGTTGTTTCAACTTATACGGTGTATATTGTGAATATATGCACTAAGAGTAAATTGAGAATCAAACGTAGTCTTTTCTCCAGACCCGGTTACCTGTTATTTAAACATTATGAATAACAGTTTAAAAACAGTATAAAGACCCCATAATCTTATTAATGCTGGATATAGCGTAGTCTTTCAGCCCTACCATTTTTTCTTCAAAAAAAAACGCTAATAGTAAGAATTTAAAAAAAATCAAAGTCTAAGACCAAACAAACCTTCAACCTAAGAACCTGTTTTAAAAGAGGTTTAGAGTGTTGTCTTTATTCCAGACCTAAAACAGTTACGAAAAAAAATCTTCTAACATAAGACCTTATATTCTTATTCTCGTGGAATAACACAAGTTTTAAAACGTACTCTTTCCTCCAGACCCGGCTATTAAAAAAAAGTAACTGAAAAACTTCGAATCTAAGACCAAATTTCCAAAGTTTCACCCAGTAAAAATATGTCTTTTTTAAAATAATACTACTACCCCTACAAAACATTGTAATAACGCGAGGGTAAAGCAGACATCCTTTCTCCAGACTTGGTTACTATTTGAAAAATAAACTAGTTTTTACAAATATTCTAAAACGAATACCCAATAATCTAATTACTGTGGAACAACATGAAGACCGATTGTCGAAGATCGACTTTCCTCCAGACACAATTATTTCAGGAATAAAAAATCAATAAAACTCAACCCCCAACAACGAATCTAAGAACCAACAATCCTCCAAATTAAGACCATGCATGTAGAAAGGCACATGTTTAGAGCGTTGTCTTTATTCCAGACCCGGTGATTTAAAAATGATTTAAACAATCCTAAAAACAAAAGACTTATATTCTTATTCTTGTGGAATAACACGAGTATTATGCTTAGTCTTTCGTCTGGACCCGGTTATTCAAAAGATAAAGAAATATTTTTAAAAATGACATCTGAGACCAATCTTCGAAATTAAACTCACTTAAAATGCTTGGGCTTAGAGTGTTGTCTTTACCCCTCACCGACGTATATTATATATAACTTTTGAAACCACCGGGTCTGAAAAAAAGACTTTGGACTTGCATTGTAATTTTTTAATTAACCGGGTCTGGAAAAGAGACTTTGGACGTATATTATAATTTTGAAAACCGGGTCTGGAAAAAGACTTGGACTTGTACTGTAATTTTTCATTAACCGGGTCTGGAAAAAAGACTTTGTGCTTTTGTGCTATATGAACGCATTACTATAGGATATTAGTTTAGAACGAATTCGCCAAAAATCACTTCAAATTTATTACATTTGTAGGTAAAGTCATTATTACATTTGTGGGTAAAGTGCATCATTACATTTGTGGGTAAAGTGTTACCGGTATTACATTTGTGGGCGATCAAAAATTATTACATTTGTGGGTAAAGTGTTATTACATTTGTGGGTAAAGTGTTATTACATTTGTGGGCGTTATTACATTTGTGGGCGATTATTACATTTGTGGGTGTAACACCCCCCGAGTCCATGCAGTATAGGCAGCCAAAGAGACCAAAATTAATAATCTCAAAAATAAAGAAACTCTCAGAAATAAATGTAGTATCTCAGAGATAAATGCAGTCTCTCAGAAAAGATTGTAGTTTCTTAGAAATAATAAAACTTCCTCAGAATTAAAACTAACATCTCAGAAATATAACATTCAGAAATAATACATTACTATGGATGAATAGTAGGCCTACATAAGTCAGAATAAAAGTATTTAACCAGAAATTGATAAAATTTAGAAATAAAAGACAACTCAGAAATAAATCTTGTTAATCATAGATAAAAGATTTATGAAATATAAGACTCATTCAGAAAAAAATATTGTAATTGAAATTGCAGTATATTTTACAAATGGATGTCATCACTTAGATATAGATATTCTCACAAACAAAACAATTTCAAGAAATAAGAAAACTCTAGAAATAAAGATAACTACAGAAATAAAAGCAACCACAGAAATAAAGACAACCGCAGAATCTAAATTTTACGTAAATGAAAGGAGTTCAGTAAAACATTGATTTCATGAGAAAGTCTGTAAAACCAAGGTTAAATATTACTATATCATCGTGGATCTAGATCTGGTACAGTTGCATAAACTTAACGTTGTGAATCATACAATCTAAGCTGAAAACGATCACACTGAAGATTGCCAACACAGACTGGCACATGTGGGACAGTGTATTATTATTGCTGGAATAAAGACCCTACGGAAGTGACCGAATTTGCGCTTATTTTGCTTATTTCTCAGCAATTACACAATATCTTCCAGAATCCTTTGGCACATATTTTTTGTTCATACAAACAGACACTTGGGTGGTCATTATATTTTGTAAAAAGTCATTTTGAGATCGTTACCACAACTGGCATTTATCTTTAAAACAATTCTTGGAAATAAACACAAACACAGATTTGCATACTTTTGCAGGATTGAGGAATATATGTTATCACTGAATTAACTTATTTATGAGAGTCTGAGAGACTGCATTTATTTCTGAAAGACAACGAGATACTACCGTAAGTAACGGTGTATTAACCGCACCTTTTTCTCGGCGGGATAGAAGCAAGTCGGGGGTGCGGTTTATACACGGTGACGGGTCTGAGCCAGCCCGCCGTAACCCCTCCCGTACATGTACGATGTCTGCCAGTTCACAACACATCGAGTGGCCGGGCGTAGCCGCCCAGGCAATGTCGTTTTGAGGGGTATGAGCCGCGGGTAATGGGAAGCGATTAATTAAATATTTCCATAACAAACGCACCCACCTTCATGACACTAATTTTTACTTTATTCTCGATTCAAAGTAGTGAAGTTCCCTGGCTAAGTTAAAAGAGACGCCAAGCATCTCGGTAATATTTTGTCACCGCTAGCGCTGAGCGACAATTGAGTGAGCTCGAGCGTAGATTGCGTTGTACTATGGTTATAGTGCGACTTAAGCTGGCGCTATTCAAAGTCCCGTTTCGCGCCAGCTTTTTTTTTTCCTTCCTGTTTGCTTTTCATGAATACCATGCAAGCCACGCAGGAGACAGACGGCACGAAGCCGTAAAAAACAACTGGAAAAAATGTCAATTTCTTTGTTTCTTGAACCTTCCTGTAATCCCGTATCCAAAATTCATGCTAAGACATCAAATTTCTGAAAGTGATTGTGAGGTTGTGATGCAAGAAATGTGAATGTTTCTTCCTCCTACGCTGGGAAAGACACAGATTATGATTTGATAAAATGTACTGGCATGACTGGTACTGTATCGTAGTTTGCAATGTAATGGCAGTGCTGTGTGTGTGTACACTTTGACTGTGAGGTGAGTGAGTGTGTAATTGGCCAAAATTGTCGGGACTGTTCTTTCTAACATTTGTAGATTTATCAAGAACAGCAGATTTCCGCATACCGATAACCTCTTTGGATACTTTGAAATCTTAAACTTAGTTTTTGTTTCTTCGTACCTCAAATATGCATGTAAATATAAGATTTTTTTTTTTTTTAGTCCAAAGTTGGGGGTGCGGTTTATACACGGGTGCGGTTAATACACCGTTACTTACGGTATATTTATTTCTAAAGGTTTCTTTATTTTTGAGAAATCTTGTTAATTTTCCAACAATTGTTTTAATTCTGCGTAAACTTAAGATGCTGTGGTTGTCTTTATTTCTGTGGTTGCATTTGTTTCTGTAGTTATCTTTATTTCTTGAGTTTTCACATTTCTTGAAATTGTTTTGTTTGCAACATTATCTATGACATTTATTTCTAAAATGTACTGCTATTTCAATTACAATATTTTTTTTTGAAGGTTTGCATGGTGGCATGTACAATTGCTGATGGGGTTTACGGTACACCATGTGGAGTATTATAGAAGAAGAAAATAAATCTGAATGAGTCTTATATTTCTAAAATCTTTTTACTATGATTGACAAGATCAATTTCTGAGTTGTCTTTTATTTCTCAATTATATCCATTTCTGGTTAAAAATTGTTATTTCTGATTTATGTAGTATTCCATAGTAATGTATTCATTTCTGAATGTTATATTTCTGAGATATTACTTTTATTTCTGAGGAAGTTAATTCATTTCTAAGAAACAGCAATTTTTTCTGAGAGACTGTATTTATTTTTGAATGACTGCATGTATTTCTGAGATACTACATTTATTTCTGAGAGTTTCTTTATTTTTGAGATTATTAATTTTGACCCTTTTGGCTACCAGTAGTGCAGTGTCCCTTGTCTGCACATAAATGTATGAAAATCTGCATAAATCTGATAAAAGAAGTCATGCAACAACCACAAAATTTACACCTGCAATCCATAGACATATATACCATATTCACTAAAAATTCTGAGCCCAACTGGTGAAATAACACTGAATAACACACATTTAATGTAACAGACTCAAAATGTACCCTTTTTCCCAAGAGCCCAGAATTGTTTGTAAAGTTAATGTGTGCACACACATGGGGCACCATTTTATGTTTCAATTTGAAAATGACTAATCACAAAATGTTTTTAAGAAAATCATGTAGATTTAAGCATAGGCCCTACTTTCGGATTTTGGACAAACTTACTAAGAACACAAGGAACAAAATCAAATGAAAATTTTGTGATAATTTAATGAAATTCATGTTCAATCTTAAGTTCAGTTTGTAGGTGCACAAAAATGGGACCACCTTCATTATTCATGTTGTTTCTTGAATTGCATAGTGTCCCACTGACTTGTGGGAAGAGTCTGCATACGTCAAAATGAAAGGACGGGACTCTTAGCAACAGAAGGTGCCAAAATGTGCTAAGAGTTTGGAATACCAATGTGATCTGCAAGGCAATTAATTCCTTCTTTTTTTTTCTTCTTGGATTTTAGCAAATTAGGGTCTTCTTTTAATTACTTGCTTTGATCCAACAGCACCAAATCATCAGAAGATTTGGATAGTCAGCTCTGTACCCCCTATAGTAAATTCTACGCAAAATCTAGGGACAGTGATTTTCCGTTTAAAAAAATTGCCTTTTCCGTTTCAGAAAATCTTAAATTCCGTTTCGGCATGTCAGAAAACGGAATTCCCCATAGACTTTGTACACACGGAAAAGTGACAATTCCGTTTACCCATCCAGTAGCAACAACACAAGTTACATGTACATGTAACGCTCGCGCTGGTGAAAATTTGGATATGTCACTGTACCAACAACGCAGTAGAATCCGCTCTAATCGGATCTATGCGGGCACAAAAAATATTTTTATACATCTATCTAACATGAATACATCCTCACCTTTCACATTTCTAGCATTATTTCACTGTTGAATGAACTTTTACAGATAATTTTGGGGGGTTTTGGACATTGTTTCGAGCAGTCAACGATTTCATTCTATCCGCCATTTTGGATTTCAAGATCGTGCTGTACATTTTCAAACATAGAGGACAGCAAAACACGACCTGCATGTGAATGTTTTGGATACGGCCGATCGACTGTAACCTGCCAGAGCGGCCGGGAAGGACCGGGGCGAGGGTAAGATCGAGTGTCAAGGTGTGAAGGAGTGAAGAGCAGTCACGATGTGTTGATTTTGTTGTGATTGCGGTGAAGTGAGATCGTGTTTTGTGAGGTTTTGTGGCCATTTAATATTCGTATTTTGTTGAGATTTTGGAGTAATTTATGTTGCTGTTCTATGTATTTTGAGGAAAAATATGTTTCCCGTGATTTTCCGTTTGAAATGCCACTTTCTGTTTCAAAAGGCCATTTCCGTGAATTCCGTCCGTTTTCCGCGATTGCAGAAAATCACTGTCCCTAAAAATCCTATGCAATAAGGATGTATTATAACTAACAGCCCCCTTAAGAATTGAGTGACTATGCTAGCCTGTACAACATCCTTTTACTTTTCTTCACCGATATTAACACCTGTGGTGCTCGCATCGCAATAAATTGAATTTATTGTCAAATGAATCGATCAAGTGATTACCGGTAATCACTTTTATGATGATTATTTGGTTGTGTATATTTTTTCATAAATTGTAATATGCTATAAACAAAATTTGGTTTTCTTGATCAGTGGATAGGAGCTCAATTACTTTTTTCCTTTTCCATTAGTTACTCATTGTCACTGTTAGAGGAAAATGCCAAGACGGAAAACCAGTTTTTTTTTACCTTGACTTTTTTTTTGCTCCTGGACACCCATTTCAACTGATTTATTTTTTCTTTTGAACAAAGAAAGAATTTTTCATAATTGCATACTGACCAGCCTTGTAAATACAGAACATGTGTATTTACACATCAAAAAATTTCAAATATGCTCAAAATTGTGCAACATCCTTCCAAAGAGAATTTGAGCAGAAAAATGATGAAAAGGGTCAAATATATTGTATACCCAGTTGTTGTGTGACCGGACGGGTTATGTGTACGGACAATCAATTTAGAAAGTCATGTGGAAAAAATTACAAGTGAAGTTTCATAAATTTTTAGTACAAAATGTTAGGAAATATTATAAAGATCAAAATAGAAGATGATTACCGTACCGTACAAGTAATGAATTCATATTTTTAGTGTAATCCACAGACAAAAAGAAGGCTTCAAAAACGATAAAGTGTCTGGACACCCGACCCCCCAACCTTAATCTATTTAAACAAAGTAAGCCTTTATCGAACAATATAGTAAAATAAAGCTGATAAGTAATTTGGCGAATTTTACAACTTTCCTGTGGACAGGATAACATATCTAATGTTAGTACATTTTCAACTTGACCAAAATACGGTATTTCACAATCACAAGATGCAAATTCAAACGCTCCAATGACAACAAAAAATGATCTCCGCAAAAATTCCCTTAAATTTTCATCTTTTGTAGGAAGGGTCTAATTATTCATGGTGGAAGTTTGATTTGCTGTTCAGTAATACAAATCCCTATGACAATGATCCTATCTCGGTTTAATACTACGATCCACTCGCACTACTTCCTCTGTCATACTCACTGGGTAACGTTAGCTGGGTAATTGATACAGGGCACATGAGAGTAATTCAACCGCGCGCAAAGCATGCCGGACAGGCGTAAGTAAAGATCACATGACTTTATTGATTAAAATAATTCATTAAAAATAGATTAAATGTTTGTATATCAAAAGAAAAACGATAGAGAAAATGCTACGTTCATACTCTTTCATAATTAAGGCGTTTGGGGAGGCTAGACTGCATTTTTGTATTTCATTTTAATTATTATTACCCACAATGCAGTTCTGGTTTTTGGGGTCCGGACAGCCCGACCACCAGACAGCCCGACCCTGGACAGCCCGACCCGCTGCCCTGGACAACTCGTCCCGGTCGAGTTGTCCAGGGTTGGCTCTGAATCGGACAACTCGACCACTTGAATTCTTCTTCAAAATTTCATTAAATAAAATTTCAAACTTTACTTCAATAGTATTTTCCCGCATAATCCATGTTTCTTCAATACATTCTCGACAGAAAAATTGACATTTCAGTGCGTTTTGAGCTATTTTGAAAGAAAATATAGCGAGTTCCCTTGCAACGAGAATAATCCGATACCGCCGGCGAGCCGTGTTCATTAATCTTACAACTTGCAAATTTGAGTTGATTTTTCCGTCACTTTACATATTTTGATGGTGAGTGTGTGCTATTTTGTATTTTCATATTCCATTTTCACATTTCCTGTACTTATTTAAAGTTATTGCATTTTACAAAACTGATAATTAATGCAAACTTTTTGAGATAGTTCACCTGGAAAGGACACCGATGCGGTGCTTCGCCTCGCCGGCCGGCCAGCTGGACGACCGGCTGTGCTGTGATTGTGACTGAGTGAGGCAGTCGGCTCAACTAGAGCGAAGTCAACTTACTTATTTTTAGTTAATATTTCCCATTTTCCAATGGCGAGAGTGTGCTATTTTTGTATTTTTACACTTCTACTTATTAAAAAGTGTTTTAATATCACTAAGCTGATTATCATTAGGACAGTGACTGCGTGGTCTGAGAATGCGCTTCCCAATTAAAGTAACCAGCCTTGACGCCCTTCAGGCCGCGGGGGGGGGGGGGGTGGTGCTTCCAACCAACATCTAAACCAATTAAGGAAATACATTTGTAAGTTATGAAGTTTACGATATGGAATAGTTTATTGAAAAAATGTATTGTACCGAAATTGAAAAACTTGTTTTTATAAAAATCTAAATTTTAAAACTTGCTTTTTCTTATCGAAAAACATGTCTCTTATTTTTTTACCTGTCAGTATCTGTCACAGCTTTTTAAAATGCAAATTCCACTGGAAACAACGGGTCTTCTGGAGGATACAAGCACTTGGGCTGGTCCCAACCACCTACACCCGGGATGAGGAGAAGAGATTTCATACTCGACAAGCGATGGCCTTTCCATTTCTTTCACGAGCAGAAATGATACCGAGTTCCAATGACTTGGGCATCAGAGCAGCAGTCCCTTGATCGATGAGGTAAGTACAGCTTCTTAGATAATAATCAAATTTGTGCACTTCATGCAGGCATATCAAATTTCTATTTTTATTTCTTGGTATTTTCAAATTCTTTAAATGGAAGAAAGAACAATTGAATTGAACATTTACTTATTATTTCTTTTATACATTGTTTGAATTGAAAAAAAAATTAACTTTTTTTATATATATGCATTGTATTCATAAAAATTCAAAATTGCTTCTTAAAAATGTGAGTAACTACTACATGTTTAGGTTAAGTAGAAGTTGTAACATTCTAAATTAATTTTGGGTATGTAGGGGTTATGCTTAATTCATGAGGAACATTTATGTCATACACATATAGATGATACCAAGTATCGTTCAAGTGAGCTTGAAGGGAAAGTTCACCCTGACAAAAAGTTAATTGTAAAAACAGCAGAAAAAATAATAAAAAAATATTGACAAAGGTTTGAGGAAAATCCATCAAAGAATTGAAGTTATTAGAATTTCAATTATTGGATTTGTGATGTCATGTGCGAGCAGCATTTCTGCATAATAAATGGTAAAAAGTCAAGAAATTGTAATTTTCTAAGAAAATTGAAACTGGTTTTACTATTCCTTTTGTATATATTCAAAGACAAAACATTTCACACCCAAACATGAAAAGAAAACAAAAATAAGTCATCAGGAACCATTGAAAAAAATTGAATTCATGAATTTTATATTACAAAACATATGGGGCAGCTGCTCATTTATGACGCCACAAATCTAATACTTAAAATTCAAATAACGTTTTGAAACTTTTCCTCATACATTCACCAATATTTTTTTTGGTATTACTTTTCTGCTATTTTTACGACCAACTTTTTTTCAGAGTGAACTTTCCCTTTATGATATTGAATTAGTTGCAATTAATTTAACTTTAATATATTTAAAAGTATTTGCTTCTAAACTGAAGGTTGAAATGATTTGATTTGTTTCAGTAGCAAAAGAGGTGCAGAGCTTCAAATAGTTGAAATTACTTTATTTTATTTCTATCTTTCCAGCTCTTTGAGACCACCTGAATTGCAAGCTCTGTATGGCCAGTTTTTGTGTGACAAAATAAAAGATAAGGGTTGAAAATCCCTCCAGCTAAGTTAGGGATCATGTAATTGCCATGGAAACCAAATATAGTAGTGTATAACAGGTTGTATATTCATGAAAGTGCAATTGTTGGATAAATGTTAATTTATATTGGCACTAATGTAATTTTAAGATTGTCCTTATTTTTAGCTTTACATAAACACCAAAAGCAGAGAATATTGTTCCCAGTTGGAATTGTGTCATATTTATTATCATAATAGTATTATCATAATTGTGGTAATGTAATCCTATTTGAAATTATGAACCAGTATTTATTTTGTGTGGGATATAATATGTTTTATATACACTGAAGTTCAATATGTGTTACTATGTAATTTTAGATCTGATCAAGTTTACCTTAATGTTACTTAATAAAACCCACTTAAATCCAAAGAAGTATTTTGAATATTTGGTTCTTGCACTATTTTGTATCCCTTTTCTCGCTAAATATTTACCTTTTATTGAGAGCTGTGTTGACGGGTTCCATGACATTTGCTCTGGCAAATTCCACACCATAATCTTATGAACAGCTTCAACCAGTAAGGTCTAAACCTAACTTAAAACCATATTGCAACCCTGAACCTCTATCTTAAGGGGCTTTCACAATTGCTCGTGTGATTGTTTGCGATCACTTGGTCACAATATATGTTGCACAGAATTGCAACGGTGAAGGGTCGTAAGTAGTCACGCAACCAATTGTGAAAGGGGCTTTAGACAAAATTAAGCCTGGGTTAATTGTCGCAGGAGCAAATGTTGTGTCACATGGTAATCAGATGGAGATGATTTGAGAGATGAAGATGGGGGGGGGGAGGATGAAGATGGTGAAAGGTGGGATGGCCATGATGAGGAGTGATGGAGTTGAGAGGGGTGTGGATGGAGATGATGAGAGGAGGGATGGGGATGATGCAAGGATGGATGGAGATGATGCGGGGAGGGATTGAGATAAGGTTTAGAGATGAGGATGGAGATGGTGAGGAGTGGTGGAGATGGTGAGAGGATCGAGTAGAGATGATGAGGTGAATGGAGATGATGTGGAAGGGTTGACAGGAGTAGGGGGTGGAGATGAGAGAGATTGAAATGAAATGGGGATGGAGATGCGAAAATGGTTGGAGAAGACGGGAATGGAGATAATGGGGGTGGAGATGTCAGGAGGCGTGTTGATAACGGGAGAAGAAAGATAAAGGGCAGGGGGGATCATCATCACAAACATTATTGCCTCCACCAACTTCATCATCATCAATATCATTACCGTCATCGTCATTATGACATCACCACAAACTTCATCATTATCATTGGCGCAATGAGTGAGAGATTTTGAGGGGTAAGATGTGGCCCATCATGCCAAAGTTATTTTTTTTTAATTGTGAATGAGTAAAATTTTTGACATTTTTATTAGACAAACTCATTTTTTTATTATAACATCATACTAAAACTTTTCTCTTTTCGTTTCGCTTTCATTCATTTTTTGGGGGGTATTTTATCTTCTTTTTTTTGAGGGGGGTGCTCTTGCCCCCAAGACCATGATCCCCCACCACCTGTATTCCACTGTTCATTACCAACATCATCTACTATCGTCATAATCATCATCAACACCACTAGCTTCATTACCATCATCGTCATCACAACATCACCACCATCATCGACATCACTATCATCACCACCTCCCATCTCATAACAATCACCAGTCCATAATTATCTTCATCACATCATCATTATCCTCATCACCACATCATCTTGATCGTCATCATGATTATTTTATCTGTGATTTCATACACAGATACTAGTACTTATGTCACATTATTCATCTCTTACTGTAAGATGGACTTTACATATCACCCCAAAATGACATTTCAATCATAGTGAAAATCAATGAATAGGATTTATATCTCCCTTATCAAATCAGCGCGTGTTGAAAACGCTTTGAAAAGGGAACCAGATAAATAATAATGTATTTCATAACTATTAATGAGAATTAATGAAAAGTAAAATTTCAAGATTCAAACTCGCAGCTAAAGAAGTCATATTTGCGATTGACAAATGGAATATTTCAAGCTAAAGCTGTTTGTTGGAATTCTTGTAGAGAGTTGATATGATTATCATTAAAGGGGTGGTCCAGGCTGAAAATATATCTTAATACACAGAGTAGAATTCACTGAGCAAAACGCTGAAAATTTCATCAAAATCGGATAACAAATCATAAAGTTATTGAAGTTTAAAGTTTAGCAATATTCTGTGAAAACAGTCGTCATGAATATTCATTAGGCGAGCTGATGTCACATCTCCACTTTCTGTTTTCTTATATTATTATATAAAATCATATTTTTTTCATACTTGTGAAAATAATATGTCTCCCTTATGATGAAATAAGTTGCAGCAATAAATATCTAATGTACTAAATCAGTAACTGTTGTCAATCCAGTTTTTCTAGTTCTTGGAGGAAAAAATTTGAATAAACCTAATTTCATATAATAAAATACAAAGAACAAGTGGAGATGTGACATCATCAGCCCACCTAATGAATATTCATGATGACTATTTTTTACAAAATATTACTAAACTTTAAAATTCAATAACTTTGCTATCTGTTGTCCGATTTTGATGAAATTGACGGCATTTTGCTCAGTGCAGTGAATTCTACTCTATTTATTAAGCTATAAATACTTTCAGCCTGGACCACCCCTTTATTCAAAAAGTGGCACGAATATTCATCTTTGGATAAAGACATGCAAGATTCATTTTTAAATGTGTTGGAAACGGCATTACCATGGGAATAACAAAAGCCGGGGTATTAATTTCCTTCAGTTCAGTGGTATCCCTTTTCTGCACTTTTATTCCTTTGCATTATTTTTTCCTTTCTTTATTTGCGCCCTCTGAATGTGCCCCCTAGATACGACCCTGACTGACCTGGGTACAATACTAGTTTTATCTACTTGATGGTAGCTCCCCAAAATCTATCAACTTTTGACATGGCTGCCGAATAAAAAATATATCACTTTGGGGGGGGGACCTACATATATAATAAAGCCAACTTTCAAATGACACCAAAATGTGTTGAGCGAGCACTTCCCATTTAAACAAAGGGTATGAAAATTAGGCTGGGCAGGAAATAGCCTTCCAATTTCAGTCAGTTTTTGATAGGCAAATCCGTTAGAACCTGCAAAGTTAAGGGTGTTGTGATAAATTAATGATCAATCGTGGCCAGTTTTGGTTGTTAAAGCAAATTCCATAAATTAATAAATTGAACTTTAATGCATGAGTGAAGTTCAACACACATTGCATTTTGGGGGGCAGCATTTTAACTTTATTATGTGGATCTCAGCAATGTGTTCATGGGAGTCGGGAGAATAGAGGGTGAGATGGAACTTGGAAGTGGGAAAAGTAGGTTGATGGAATAAGGTTCAACAGAACATTTAGCCCCCCCCCCCCCAAAAAAAAAAAAAAACCCTCTCACCCGCCCTCCCCTTCTGTTGAGAGACTGATTGCTCTTACATGTACGTATGAAGTCCAGAGCAGAATTTTCGGAATTTAAAGGACAAGTCCACCCCAACAAAAACTTGACTTGAATAAAAAGAGAAAAATCAACAAGCATAACACTGAAAATTTCATCAAAATCGGATGTAAAATAAGAAAGTTATGACATTTTAAAGTTTCGCTTCATTTCACAAAACAGTTATATGCACATCTCGGTCGGTATGCAAATGAGGGAACTGATGACATCACTCACTCACTTATTTCTTTTGTATTTTATTATATGAAATATGAATATTTTTATTTTCTCGACATTTCATGTGAAATGAAGTTTCATTCCTCCCTGAACACGTGGAATTCCATTATTTTAACATTTGTGCTTCAGGCAAGGAGGTCCTAATCATTAAATTTGTAAAAACGGAAATATTGTATAATTCAAACGATAAAAAACAAGAGAAGTAGTGAGTGGGTGACATCATCGACTCTCTCATTTGGATGTAACTGGCTCGTTCATATAACTATTTTGTTAAAAATAAGCGAAACTTTGAAATGTCATAACTTTCTTATTCTACATCCGATTTTAATGAAGTGTCAGCATTGTGCTTGTCTGATTTTTCTCTATTGATTCTAATCAAAATTTTCTGAGTTGGGACTTGACCTTTAATGATAAGTTCCGAAAATTGGGGCATCAAGTTTTACCCATCAATCCTTCTGTCAAAAATTTATCAATAAATCAACTCAATCAATGTGCAATATGCTTGATCAAACATTCATTTTTTTCAATAAATTATTTAATAAATCATCATTGGCCTTATCAGTCAATTTCTTGGTAATCATTTGGCACCCCCTAGTTCAAGTATCAACCCCCCCCCCTTAGTTCAAACATCAATTTTGCACTCCTACATGGATAGAACATGGCAGCGGATAAGGTTTTAATATCAATGACACCCTTAAAATTGTTATGAGGGAATGTGGTGACCGGGATAAAATCTTTGAAGAATTTGAATAGTAAAAACTTAGTTGATTCTAGAGCAAATTGATGACATGAATGAAATAGTACATTAATACATAATATGGCCCACATATATAGCGATTATTTTTCTTTGTGGTCGAAAAAACTTGGTAGGGCTTGAGCGATTTTTTGGGGGAAGGGGGGCTTTAATCCCCCCCCAAAAAAAAAAAAACACGCACCTGAAGAAGAGCAAAAGGGAGGGAAAGAAGAAGAGAAAAAGTGGAAAGACAGAGCGAATGAAACAGTGGAATGGGGGATAAAGGAAAGAGGAAAAAGAAAAAAAAAACAGAAAAAGCGAGAGAAGAGGGGAAGAGAGTGACGGTCCAACTTTAGGCCTTTTGAGATAACCTAATCCTGTTTTTTAGAATGAAATTATGATTTTCTTAAACTTTGGTCTGCAGGATTATCCCCACAACATATTTATCTTGGTGCCCCCTACAAAAGTTCAAGGCCCCCAGTGCACCCAAAGCTGAATAAACCCAGCTACTTCATGCACTGATGAGATCGAGTCAATGGATTGCATCATTTCCAAGAGGTTCTCAATAATATTCCTGAGATGATGAAAAGGATGTTGGTGGCGATGGTGATGATAATGATGAACATTGGTGATGACGGTGACAATGGTGGTGATGATGATATTGGTGATCATGATGATGATGATTATGATGGCGATTATACTGGTGATACGATGACAATAATGGATGATGTTGTGATGATGGTGGTGATGGTGGCGATGATGGTGATGTGATGAAGATTATGGTGATAATAATGATGGCGATGATTATGATGATGATGGATGAGAATGATATTGGTGGTGATGATAATGATGTTGGTGTGATGATGATGGTGGTGATGGCAATAATTGTGATATTGATGGTGGCGATGATAGAGACGATGATGTTGGTGATGATGTTGAATGATAATATGAAGATGATGATGATGACAGCGATAGTGATTATGGTGATGATGATAAGTGGTGATAATGATGGCGATGAAAATAGCGATAACGATTGTGGTGATGATGATGATAATTAAGATAATGGTGATGATAATGATGGCGATGATAATAGCATAGTGATTTGGTGGTGATGATGATGATGGTGGTGGTGATGGCAATGATTGTGACGATCGTGGTGGCGATGATAGAGATGATGTTGGTGGTGAACTGGTGATGATGTTCCATTCCTCCTCTACATCCCCTCATCTCCATCGCCTCCTCATCTCTGCTCCTCTCAGCTTCATCTCTCATCCTCTCAGCTTCATCTCTCATCGTCATCCCCTCCATCCTTTCCCTCATAATTTCAATCCGTCCTCTCATCATCTTTTCCTCTCATCTCCATCCTTCCTTTCATCTCCATGCCTCCTCTCATCATCTCTATCCCTCTCATCTCCATCCTTCTTCTCATCTCCAACCCACTTTTCATTACCATCCTTTTCACTTCACCGTCTCCATCCCTCCAATTTCAACTTCATCTCTCCCAAAATGTCCACCTGATCACCACAGCACTTAACAGTGAAATGTTCAGCAGAAAAAAATACATGGGAGTAATAGAACCCAATATTCACAATACTTTTTAGTAGACTCTTTATTTTCTATGTAACAATGTGATAAACTTGATCACAACTAAAATTACTAAGTAACACATAATTTTCTGTTATATCTTACAAACAGTAGGGGAAGGCGGGGTAAGTTGTGATAGTTTTTGCTTTTTGCATGTTAAAATTGATATGATTAATAATCTTGTCGAAATAAGTACCTTGCCTTTAAATTTAATTCTTCTGAAATATTTTCCACCTATATATAACTTTCTATCCCCACACTGAAAGTCATCGTGACCTTTAAAAAAAAACAATGTCAAATGGCTCAACTTGCCCCATATATGGGGTAAGTTTGAGCCATCTTCTGGGGTATGTTGAGCCTCAAAAACTATGTACAAAGTGTATGAGGGGGGAACCAGCATGTCAATTTTTTGTTTAGTCTTTTCACTTGCTAATTCTCTATAAATACTAACATCCTTTAAAAGGAAAAGAGCAGTCATGTAAATTTGCTCCTTTCAGCCGGCATTTCAATCAATTTTTATGGTTTGTTTGTTTTTTAAGATACATTACCATAGGAATTACCATGGCTCAACTTGCCACATGCTGTTCGGCTCAACTTACCCCAGTCCGAACTAAGTGCGATAATTTTGTATCCACACATTTATTATGCATCCATCATATAAAAGACTATGACAAGAATGAAGATCTACCGGTATACCTGGACTAACAATGTTGTTATCATGTCTTTATTATATTTAAAGACGTGTGTGTTTATAAAGCACTTATTTATTTCACACTCTTTTTTTACTTTTTTGGCTGAAATTCATATTTTTCCCTCTAAAAAACTACTTTTTGTTTCAAAGTTGAAAACATTGTGGTGGGGTTAGGGGTTATGCTATGGGTCATCAATACATGACACCACCACAGTGTCTGACTCATTCATTATTGGCCTGGGGCTGGTGGCTCAACTTGCCCCTATGCTCAACTTACCCCGCCTTCCCCTATAGCATAACAAAACATTGTCTTGTTATGCTGTTGAAAAAAAAACATACATAAAGAAAATCAAATAGTGCACCATTCCTGGTATATTTGTTTATTATTTATATATTCACAAATTCATGTGTGCCCAGTCATACTTTTGCCTCTTAGTATAAAAAGCAATTGCCAGTCCAACTTCAGACAAATAATTCCTGCTATACTTCCTTAAACTTAAAGCCTGCTATATTTGTATACTATTTGTGCATATTCACATATTCATGTGTGCCCATACTATATTTGTTGATTTGTAACTCTGATTGAGAACAATATCCTCTGCTTTGGGTGCGAATGTAACAATATAGACAATCTTAAAACTACAATAGTAACCATACACATTAACATGTAAAAATTAATTGCCCCTTTTGGTTTAAGAATATACATTTCAAAATTTATTGCATGATTACCATGACAACTAACTTAACCCTAACTTATGTAGAGGGCTCTTTCAAGGTTAATTAAGTCCACCCCAGAAAAATGCTAACTTGTATACATAGAGAAAATCAAACTAGTATAGTGCTAAAACTCATCAAAATCGGATTTAAAATAAAGTTATGACATTTTAAATTTTCGCTTATTTTTCGTAAAACAGTGATATGCACAAATAGGTACCGATAAGTAAGTCGATGATGCCCATCACTCACTATTTCTCCTTTTTTTATTGTTTGAATAATAAATATTTCATCTTTTTAAATAGATCTGATTTGACAATAAGGACTAATTTGACTGAACCATATTAGCATTAAACAATGATAATTCCACATGTTCAGGGAGGAATTAATCGTTGTATCACTTGACAATGAGGAGAAAATTAGAATATTTCATACAATAAAATACAAAAGAAATAGTGAGTGGATAACGTCATAGTCTCCTCATTTGCATACCAGCCAGGATTTGCAGATAACTGTTTTGTGAAATTAAGCGAAACTTTAAAATGTCAAGACTTTCTAATTTTACATCCGACTTTGATGAAATTTTCAGTGTTATGCTTGTTGGATTTCTCTCTTTTTATTCAAATCAATTTTTTGTTAGAGTGGACTTGTCCTTTCAGCACTTCCTTACAATTTTGTTTTATAAATAAAAACAAGCTAAGTACGGTTTGCAATCCATGTTGTCTCAACTAAGTCAAACAGCTGAAAAGATGAAATGAAGTATGAAATGAATTATTGACAAAATTATTGTAATTTCAAATATTTGAAGATCTGCAGTCTGCACCTCTTGATAATAAAAGAAATTAGACCATTTTCAATCGTCACCTTGTCTTGAACAATTTAGAAGCAAATACAAGTTTAATATATCAAAGTTAAGTTAATTTGCTAAACACACTAGAACTATACCTGTTATATTCTGGAATAATTACATAACATAAAGGATCCACATAAATTTCGCATTACCATACCCAAAAATTAATTTGAAATGTTACAACTTCTACGAAACCTATAAGTAATTTTTTTGTTCAATTCAAACAATGTATAAAGAAAAAAAGTAAATTCATTTATATTCAATTGTCCATTCTTTCTTTTAAAGAATTTGAAAATACAAAAAAAAATTAAATTTCTCTTTGATATGCCTGCATGAAGTGCGCAAAAATTGATTTATTGTATCTATAAAGCTGTATTTACCTCATCGATCAGGGGACTGCCGCTCTGATGCCCAAGTCACTGGAACTCGGTAATATTTCTGCTCGTGAAAGAAATGGAAAGGCCATCGCTTACAAGTCGAGTATGAAACCTCTTCTCCTCATTCCTGGTACAGCCCAAGTGCTTGTATCCTCCAGAAGACCCACTGTTACCAATGGAAGTTGCATTAAAAAAAGCTGCGACAGTAATCGATAACGAAAAAGCAAGTTTTTAGATTTTGATAAAAAGTTAAGTTTTTCAATTTCGGCAGAGTACATTTCATTTTTCAATAAATTATTCAATTTTGATAATTATAAATACCCAATATATTGTCAGTTGTTTACCCCTGCCCTTCAAAACTTCGAAAACAATAAAAAAATTATAGTTATTTAAGAAAAAAAAATAAACAATGACACTTTCCTACAAAAATTGTAAACTTCATATCTACATGTAGTTACATGTACATATGCCGGCTACGAAGACATTTTCAAATCTATTTCCCTTTTTTAGTTAGAGACATTAAAATTTAAAAAAAAAACCTTTTCAATAAGTGGAAGAAGCGTAAAAATACAAAAATAGCACACTCTCGCCACTGGAAAATGAGCAATATGTCAAGAGACGGAAAATTAACTGAAATAAGTAAGTTGACCTCGCATAGCATAGCTAGCTAGTTGAGCTGACTGCCTCACTCAGTCACAATCACAGCACAGCCGGTCGCCCAGCTGGCCGGCCGGCGAGGCGAAGCACCGTACCGTATCGGTGTCCTTTCCAGGTGAACTATCTCACAAAGTTTGCATTAAGTATCAGTTTTGTGAAATGCAATAACTTTAAATAAGTAAAGGAAATGTGAAAATGGAATATGAAAATACAAAATAGCACACACTCACCATTAAAATATGTAAAGTGACGGAAAAATCAACTCAAATTTGCAAGTTGTAAGTTGAATGAACACAGCTCGCCGGCGGTATCGGATTTTTCTCGTTGCAAGGAAACTCGCTTTATTTTCTTTCAAAATAGCTCAAAATGCACTGAAATGTCAATTTTTCTGTCGGGAATATATAAAAGAAACATAGATTATGCGGGAAAATACTTTTGAAGTAAATTTTGAAATTTAATTTAATGAAATTTTGAAGAAGAATTCAAGTGGTCGAGTTGTCCAGGTTCAGAGCCAACTCGGACAACTCGACCGGGACGAGTTGTCCAGGGCAGCGGGTCGGGCTGTCCAGGGTCGGGCTGTCCGGTGGTCGGGCTGTCCCGGAACCCTGGTTTTTGTGGCAATGAACTGGCCGAAATTATGGTTAGTCTTATTTCAGGCCATTTAACTTTTGATTGAGCTGGTCAAGTACCTGATTAACATATCAAGTCTTAATGTACTGTTAATTGTGACTAATGTCAGTGAATTAAAGCAAAATCTATCGAGGGATTGATTTTTAATGATTTTTTGATGAGCTATGATATAACACGTGAGTGAATGGGGGTCTGTAATACTCATGTGTGCCCTACAGCACAACAGAATCTCAGACAGGGCGGCCAGAGCCGGCGGAGGGGAAGCGGTGGAGCTTGGGCGCCATAGAGTTTCTATGTTGGGCGCTTGCATCCCAAATTTTATGATTTACTATTTTAAGTCATCTTACCACTAAAATATCCGATTTTTTAAAATTGATACTTACCAGATCAAATCTGAAGGGCTGCACTAACTACTTCCAAACGCTAAAGCGATTTCGTTTCCTGAAAAACAGATCACGGGTGATCCTCCCATTCTCTTCCAAAAACATAAACATACTGTACAGGTCTAGGACTCTATCATCCGCATAAATTCGGCCCAAAATTTAATCGCCCCACACATTTTGAAGAAAAAAAACATGCAAAGAAAAGAAAGTAATTGAATATAATGTCTTGTGTTTATCTCTATTGAAGATGGTGGTGTTGATTGTAATTGAATCAAGTAAAATACACTGCAGAAACTTTAGTGTGGTACAGCCAGGGCGCCCGGGGCCACCCCGCCCCCCCCCCCCCCCCGGGGTCGCGGGCGGCCGGGCCTTTCTTGCAGCTTTGTGGAATGAGAGAGAACAAAAATTTCATCAGCTTAAGATATAATCCAATTTTATATACAATTATTGTTGTTTGAATAGGCCTATTGGAATACGAAAGTTTATATTTGTCAAAAGAAATGCACAGGCTATTCAAAGACACATATATTCCAATGACCTATATATTTCGATGAGATTTCGGAATTCAAACTAATCTAACAAGAAAGGAAGTCGAGGATGTCACTAGATCATGGCATTGATTGATTGATTGATTGATTGATTGATTGATTGATTGATTGATTGATTGATTGATTGTCTGACTGACTGACTGACTGATTGTACCGAAAACAAGGCAATAGATCATGATGTCTTTGCTGAAGACCTGGACTCGTCTGTCTTCTACTGGAACCAGAGACTGACATCAAAAGTTGATTGACCAATACGACGAAACTCTTTGACATTCTCAATATAAGCATGCCCCTGTTAAGCGTTGTGCTGTTGCCACACATCCGCCAGATCATATTGGTATTCAGAAAATATTATAGCAGCAAAGAAGCTGAGGAAGAGGTTGGAAAGGAGGTGGAGAAAGACTAGACTTGAAGTGGATAGACAGTGCTTCAAGACTCAACGTCAGCAAGGGCGCCAGAAGCGGGGGAGGCAGGGGGGGCACTTACCCCCCCCAAAAAAAAAAAAATAAATAAATAAATAAATAAAATAAAATTTTAGGGGGGGGCAAAACAAGATTTTGGCCCCCCCCAATGTGCCCCCTGAAAGTAGAAAACTTATAAATTATTTAAGGACAAAAGTAAATGAAGGCACTTTTCTGCCTGAAAATTGTCATTTCCATTGTCAAAAATGAAAAAAAAAATTGCCCCTGACGGGGCAAATACATTATTGTAGAAAGCCTCGACGAACAGTTCCTCTGTGAAACATACCTTTGATAAGCCCCTTTTCCATCTTATTACAGTGTGATAACGTTTAACCTTTTAATGAATACATGTCAGACTAAAAGCGAATGGCAAATTGATAGTGGTCCACCAATGATTTATAACTCTAAGATGCTGGCTGTGTCGTCTAACAAACTCGCGGTCGCCCAGAAACGCTCAGAAGGCCGGACCCGATATCACTAACGCGCGTGAACACTATAGTTACTCGAGCAACATATGGAATCTATGTCATAGCTGCCAAGCCCAGAAACCATAACATCTCGAGAAACTTGTTTCAATTATTTCATTTTCAACTAAATAAATATAAATTGAGTTAATACAGTGCTAACAAGTCAGTGCCCTAAAGAAAATACCAAGGTCATTTCAACTCAATAAAGACATGTTATCAGAAAATTACACGCAGAATAATCATGTGTAGAGGATTATAATTTATAATTAGTGAAAATGGTGAATCCCACTCGAAAGCAACTTGAGATAATGTTTAGACATGAAAAAAATAAAATCATCTGTGAAAGTGTCTTCTTGACCGGACTCATATTATCCGAGATATGAATAAAAATGTAAATAAAGAATATAAAAGACAAAAATAAGCGTTCCAGTACCGCTCTACTATAAAAAAAAAATCTTAAGATATTTTCACAGCCCCGTATTTTCCTCTATTCCTTTTCATTGGCATGATTGGAAGGCGTTTTGTCTGATACTATTTCAGCTCATATGATATAGCACTTATGTATTTTAGATTCCAAAACTTCTTCCCATTACCTGTTACTAATCAGGTCGAGATGGCAACTATGTTCTCTGGTTCATCCCAGCTTTTGTTATTCATGGACGTTTGCAAAAATAAAAATAAAACAATCCGGGAGTGGGTGGGGCTGCAAGACCTAAATTTTCGAAGAAACTTAAGAGCGAGGGGGTTTGTGATGGGGGAGCTTAAAAATTTTCTAGAATAAAATTGAAGGGTTTCGTGCACACTTTTGGTGAATTTTGCCCTCTCGATCGGCGGCCCCCGGATGCGTACGGTCATGTTTGTCATCTTAAAGTCTTTAAAAGGCCTATATTACATTGGTTTGAAACAATTTCGTTTGCAATAAGGCTCGTAATTTGCTGGAACTGCGACCCTGATCATGAAGAAACACCAGTCTGGGTCAGAAGGGAGGAAACAGAAGGAAAAAAGAACTCCAAGACTGTTTAATTCTCAAGAAATTTATTTTTTGAATGCTCTTAGAAACGAAACTTTTATACTACATTTTTACACAAAGTCCTTACCGTGGGGGGGGGGGTCCCACAGCCTCTCCCGCTCGATCGCTTCGGTATCTCACACTGTCAAAAATATTGTGCCCCCTTTGGGATTTTGCATCCCCCCCAAAAAAAAAATGAAAGTGTTCCGGCGCGCCTGAACGTCAGGTTGTCTTGGAAATGATAAAACATGCAAAAGCCTCGATTGTGAGTAAGAGATATCTGAGTTCTGTGGTCAAGGAGAAGTGTGTAGGGTTATAGACAATATGATTCACAAGTGCGTCAAATCTATTCTTCCTTCACATAGTAAGAACTTGCAGAAAAGTTTTGCCTATACTTTTTACAAAGAATTAGATAAAGGATATTCGAGAAGGACTTGACGCTTACGTGGTGACTGACACAAATATAACAACTGATCATTCTGCTGAAAATGACCCACTTCTTGACACATTTGACTAATTGGCTTCAGAGGAGGAGGTAAAAGGATAATTCACAATTCTCCATCCACTTGTAGTTCACAAGAACCAATTCCTGCCTGGATTTTGAAAAAAAAAACGTCTTATTCTGCCACACATAACACTCATTATTAATAAGTCACTTGAAACAGGTATTTTCCCTGACTCTTTCAAGGAGGCAGTTGTTCGACCACTTCTGAAGAAGGCAAGGCTAGACCCTGACAACCTAAAGAACTATCGACCAGTGTCTAATTTGAAGTTTATCTCCAAAGAGTTGTTGCCCGGCGTCTTCAAGATCTTTGTGAACCATTGCAGTCAGCATAAGAAGCATCATATCACCGAATCTGCCCTTATATTATCAAGGTTCACAATGATATCATCCGATCACTTGACCAGAAAAGGGCTGTCTTCTTGATTATTCTCGACATGTCGGCGCGGCGACAGAGATATTCTTATCAGACGGTTTCGCTCGATAGGATTGACTGGATCTGTACTTGCATGGATTTCTTCGTATCTAAGCAACGCACCGCTATATAGGTGATTGATTGTCATCTGTAGCTGATCTTTCGTGCGACGTGCCGCAGGGATCCGTTCTGTGCCCGTCGTTCTTTACCATTTATGCCAGCCCTCTTGCCAACATTGCGAGATCACACGGCACCAGTATACATCTTTACGCAGATGACACCCAACTCTACACATCGTTCGATCCATCTGATCTTTTAAGTGAGGTCACTTCCAGATGTAAACTTGAAGCCTGCATCAGTGGCGTACCGTTGGTCGCGGCATTGGGGGGGGGCACCAGTAAAAATTTCGGGTCACTTTGGGAGCGCGCGAAGCGCGCTCAGTTGTCAGGTATACTGACCTAATAGAGATATTTTAAGGACATGCAGTGCTATCAAACGAATATGTATCTCACTGATTAAATAATGCGAGCGCGAAGCGCGAGCTGAAAATTTTTGATATTGAGGGCTAAAAATTGACATTATAAGCAAATTGCTTTGTAATAATGATACTTAACTATCTCGTTAAACAAATAATGCGAGCGCGAAGCGCGAGCTAAAATTTTTGTATATACTGACCCTAAACAAGGAAATTTAAGTATTATATTTTAGAATCCACTAAGAGTATAAATATCTAACCATAGTCATCTAATGCTAGTGCCATCCTTTGCTGATTTTGTTAGAATTACATCTAAACACAGTCATGAAGCACCTTTTGTAGTCATGTAGTCATGATTATTATACGTATCTTACTAATCAAATACTGCAAGCGAGAAAGCGCGAGCTGAAAATTTAGGAAATATAGACCTGAAGAGGGGCATTCTTTGTTTGTAGGAATTCTCTAAGACCCTACGTATTTGAATAACCAAATGATGCGAGCGCGAAGCGCGAGCTGAAATTTTGTATATATTGACCCCAAACATGGATATAAAGACTATAGTTACGAATCCATTAAGTCAGGGTATACATATCTCACCATAGTAATCTAATACGAGTGCCAAGCGCTTGCTGATTTTGTTAGAATTACATCTAAACACATCGAGCACTTTTTGAAGTCATTGTAATCATGATTATCATGCACATCTCACTAATGAAATACTGCGAGCGCGAAGCGCGAGCTAAATTTTTTTGATATTCAGATCATTGACATTTTAAGGACTGATTTTAGGAGTTCATGAAGAGCAGAAATCTCACCAATCCACTAATGCGAACGTTAGCACGGACAGGAAATGTTATATTAAGACCTTAAAATAGGGCAATAACTTTCAGTAGTCATGAAAAGAAGAATATATCACTACTTAAAACAATAATAACTCTAATTGCGAGGAAATATATTATTTTGTTGTATATTGATTTGAAAACGGGAGGCTTTAGTACAGCAGTTTTATATATCTCGTTAAAAAGTCTATGTGAGCACCAGGAACATGAAGACACAATTAAGCAAATAATGTTTCATAAAGTTGTGAAAAAATGCTTCTTATGTTATATAACATAATATAACACTATGATAAACAACAATTTCTTCTTTCCCCCACTACGTTTCTCTTCCCTTTTCCTTCTTTTTCTCCTTTTCCCCGTTTTTTTTTTTTTGGCCAGCCGATTGGGGGGGGGCACGTGCCCCCCCATGCCCCCCCCCCGTAGTTACGCCACTGGCCTGCATTGATGATGTGAGGGCATGGATGATTTAAAACAAAGTGAAATTGAATGGCGATAAGAGGGGATTCATTTTTTTGCCTCTAAAAGCCTGGGTGCTAAAGTTCGTACTATAAGTCAATAAGTATAGGGTGTGTTGAAGTACAATCTCTGTCCAGTTGTAGGAGTTCATTTTGACTCTGAGTTGACAATATCATCACATATACTTGCCGATCGGTATATTTACATTTACGTAATATTCACAGCATTAGACAGTCTCTGTCACCTAAAGTTGCAGCATCTGTGATTCTCTCATAATTATCTCGTATTGATTATGGCAATGATTTATTGTTTAAGACTACATCATTATCAACTTGCCAGGCTGCAACGTGCTCAAAATTCTGCTGATCGGGTTCTCAGTGGAACATCTCTTTTCACCCATATCATTCCAATTCTTAAAAGTCTTCACTGGATACCGTTATCTAAAAGAATAGAATTCAAAATCTTACTCCACACATGGAAAGCATGGTCTGTCCCCTATATACCTTCAAAACATCAATTCAAAGTACACTCCCGCAAGAAATCTCCGTTCTTCCACTAACAAACAGCTAAATGTACATAGGATAAATTTAACCCTAGGAGAAATAAAGGCATTTGCCTCTTCAGCTCCACCTTTCTGGAATGCTCTTCCACTGAGGTTCCGAACATTTGAGTCACTTGAAGCAATAAAAAAAAGTATTTAAACTCCTTTCTGTTTTCTTCTTACTTTTGTTGAATATGTCAATGTATTTTTTCCCCGTAATCCCTCCATCCCTCTGCGCCTCGGAATAATACTAGATAGATGGAACAACGATACAATTTTGGAGAATACAGGGACTACGAAAAAGACTGCATGATAGATCATTCAGTAATTGTGAAAGACATCAGAGTTAATTGAAAGTTCATCGAGAGACCATTTATTTTATTTTAACAGGGTAGCCCTTTCAGCCGTAAAAGGACCAAGGAGCCCTCTATCAACAGAAATTTTGAAAACATAACAAAACAATGATACATATATTAGTGAACAAAATGAAGATATTAATCAGTGAATAAGAAAAAGTAATAAATAAATAAAAATCAATATCACTAATGGAAAACTAAAAAACATATCTGTGTAAGGAAAATCAATTTGCAGTTGTTTTTTTTATGAATCAAGTGAGTACTAATCAGAGAGAAGAGGGTAATGCATTCCAAATGACAGAGCCTTGATAGAAAAAAAAATAATCTTTTATATTATTCGGTTCGAGGTTTTCCAATACAAAGCGGACAGTTAGTTGAATATCTAGTGAGGAATTGTGTTGTTCAATGGCGCACAATATCCTGAATATATTTTTGGTTTTATTGTTCATCACTTTGTACATCCATATTTTGAATTGGAACTGAATTCTATCTGCGACGGATTGCCATCCTAAAGAGGACAGTAGTTGGAGGAGTTAAATAATGTGCATTTTGATCAAGCAAACTTTCGTCAACTTTCTGTTTGGTCTCATCACATAAACTCTAATCCTAGTTAGTGATGTTAGTCTGTAACTAGTTCGTCTACTAACCATTCGCTCAGATATCAAGTTTTATAGAAGATGATAAAGAATAAGTTTATAGATTATATTCATTTTTTTATTTCTCTAATATTCGCTTATCAAAAAACACGCAATTTTTATTTGATAAGGGAAAAAGATATTAGACGAACCGAACTGGACATTATACCATAGCTAATTTAACTAATCAAACGAAATTGGTTTAAATACATTACCAATAAGTTTACTAAATAATTTCAAAATAGCATTACGGATGAAAAATTAGGGTTTCAGTGCAACACCACTTACATTTTGTATAGTAATAATTTGCACTTTGTATATTTTCTCTCACAAAAGTCATTGTTAATACTTTATAATTCGTTCATTTTATCTCACTTATCTTACTGCAACATAGTATCAGATCTCCACTTAACCACCCCAGAATGCACTTATAAGACGATATACGCCACCATGACGCAGATATTTGGTATGCTTTGCTAAATTATATTAAACAGTCTGCATCTTTCGTAATTCCAAGTATATTTACTCGTCCACTGGCACTTCCTTTTCACACAATCACTTCTTCTTATTTGTCCCCATCTATTTTTAAACATTAATATTTTTATTTCGTGATATCATTTTGTTGAAATTTATATATCTTGATAGATCAGTGCCATTATTTTGATTGGTTGTTCGATATCGGTCATTCAGCCCATTAATGACGTCATCATCCGTACAATTTTGGATCCATTCATCGTGCAATTTTGGATCCATACGATTTTGTCCATTTTTCCATTGCACGCCCGCATGTTGTATGTACGCGACAATCAACAGACCGAGCATTTTGCATCGAAATTCAAAAATTTCATATGAAAAAAAAATCTTTTTGTAGGTGTCATATAAACCCCAAAATGAATGTTATCATCATTCTGGGAATGGACAGAATACTTCATTGGGCGAAAGATGAAATGACTGTACTGATCCATTTAACTCGGCTACGCCTCGTTGCATGGAATTGTGGATATATTTGCATACATATATGTGTGAGGGTGTGTGTGTGTGTGTGTGTGTGTGTGCGTGTATGTAATTCAGCTGAATTTGTCATTAGAACAAAACATCAAATCATTAACAACACATCAAAACAAGCTTAAGAAAGACGAAAAATCCACGTAGATATAACAATATATAAAATGATTCATGTAAACATTTAGATAAGACAAATAATTTAAGACTAGAATTAAAGCCCAGGGGTCCGTTGCAAAAAGAGTTGCGTTTAAACGCAAGTCCAAAAAATTAATCGCAAATCCCTATAAATGCGCTGCTGATTGGTAGAAAATCAAGTTACGCATGATTTTAGAGTTGCAATTGATTGCAACTCTCTCTGCCCCGGTCCCTGGCTGGTAAGAAAAGTAAAGTAAATGCCGATGGGAGGGCAAACCAACCTCAGTGCATAAGAAATAATACAGGATTATAGATAGCATAGGGGAAGAAGGAAGTGAATGGAAAGAAAGAAAAAAAAAAGAAAGAAAGAAAGAAAGAAAGAGAGAAAGAAAGAAAGAAAGAGAGAGAGAAAGAAAGAAAGAAAGAAAGAACGAAAGAAAGAAATAAAGAAAGAAAGAAAGAAAGACAGACAGAAAGAAAGAAAGAGAAAAAATGATTTTATTTTCATACCTACTTCATCCATATAAGAAGAGTAGAAGATGGTGGTTTTAATTTTAATTTGATTACAATATAGCTTGTTCCTTCCATTGCTTTACTTGAAAAGTCAAAAGTTTATTTTCATGCAGAATGTCACGTCTCTTAATTATAATTCTAGTAAGACTACACACATTTCACAAAAAGAATCCCTCTTTTGGGTTTCCAATTAAGAATCCATTCAGGTTAATAACAGCGGTTGCTGTCATCAGTTTCTTGACAAGAGAGAGATATCATCTCCATCATCTTGTTCAAACGGGTGTTGTGAATGTGAGGAGGTCATCGATGTCGATACAATTCTATCGTCAACCATACCATCAGGACGACAAGCGGGAGGTCGATCCTTGATAGCCTCATCATATGACGGTGGTGGTCCTTGCATCACCTGTGCAATACGCTGTGAGTATTCCTCTAACACTCTGAAGTTATGATGGCTTAGATGATGAAGGTCGACCGACGAACATGTTTCAGGTTGATAATCATCCTGAATTATTCGAAGATCGTCTGTGCTATCGTTCCTAGACTCGGTATCGGAGCTTTCACCCTTGATGAAATCGCATGAACATTTTCGAAAAATACAGATGATAATCACCATGATGATAAAACCAGCGATAACTAGAAGAACGTAGTCGAAAAACGCCATGGGGCTTTAAGAAAGAGAGAACAGACTTGTGTCAAATCAACAAAACAATATAATAATAATAATAATAATAACAGCTAGTTTTATATAGTGTTTTTCCCATAACGGCTCAAAGCGCTTTACAGCTCATAATCATTACCCCGGTCATTTGTTACAAAAAAGCTTGTAACAAAAGTCTTTAATATCTTAGACATGATGGTAGTAGTAGCAGAAGTAGCACAAATCAAGAATGAACATACCCTGTAAAATCAAATATCCAGCAGAAGAACTTAGAAAATTAGTCATGAATCAACCATTATAGGTCTATACCAGATAAGATTTAAAATTGTTATTTAACATGTGTCAGATATGTCATATTTTCTGCATAATGTGTCATTGACTGCAGCTTTATTCCATATTCCATAAATCTTTTCGTATACTCGTATATACGGCAATGTAAGCCTTATAATACTCTCAGCCATATGCCCCATGTTACTATTTCAGATTCTGAAGTGCACTTAGTCTTGTACTTGAAGTCTAGGATGAAGAATTCACTACTACATATTTGTCAGGAATACCAGGCAGTACCATTTTGTATATTATTTTTTACTCCAAAATTAGGTTTACCTCTTTCATGGTATATCGGATTAGATTTTACCTAACAAAGCAGATTAAGAAAATAATTTAGTCATTATTATGTGTGCCTCCACAAATTTTATTTTCAGGTGTTTCTTGTTCATTAGCAGGAATGTATTAATATTACCATTATCACCATTATCATTATTGTTGTTGTTCTTATCAACATAATCATGATAGTAATGATCTGGAATAAAGACGTATAGACCATGTATGGATCATTACATGGAAAATTAGTTCTTTTGGCCTATCAGTTCATCATTCAGGTACATTACAGCTTTATTAATTTTCTTTCATAAGAAGTTAGCTCACCCGGTGTATGAAGATGAGTCTCCCCACCATGATTCTTTTATTTCTCCTCGTGATACTCTGTTCTCCTCGTCACACATTTTCCTCTCAAGAATTTTCCTCCGGTTTTAGTTCTTTATTCTCGTACGCCTTCATGGGAATACATGGGTAATTATTATGTTATCAGTGCTTTACTCACTTTTATTCTTACTTTTTATATATTTCCATCACTTATATCAGCAATGAAATATTTCATTATTGTATGTAGAGAGAAAGACAGAATGTATAAAATTAAACTATGAAACATGAACAAATTACCTATCTCAATTTAACCAATGTACAGCGAGAACATTTAGAAATACTGAGGAGTAAAACTTTGGAATTGAACACTCTCTTCGGACAAAATGGTGGCTGTTCTTCAAGAATAAGATTTGGAAGTGAGCATACTAAAATTGAATTAATTAATCTAAAACACACACAGCTATTACATCATTGATATCATCGATAATGTTGTCGCTGTCATAATAATTTCCACTGTATAGTAAGATCATGTATCATGATGTTTACACATCGAGAATAGCTCAATTTGAAATAGTAAGTACTTACCATGTATGATGCTCATTTTGCTGCCAATAATATTCACAATGAAAATGATGATATCACATGTTTATTATAGGTGTACAACATCACATTTTCCTGTTCCAAATATCGGTTTATTTGTCGATCACATGAAAAAATATTCCATCGACACAATAATCTGAACAATACACAATACGAACTTGAACCGGTCTTTCCCGGGCCTCAAACTATTATATGTATCGCGACAAGATATACTGGTATCCAAAATGTGTAGGATATAGGTTGTACTCACTGGCGGATCCAGTGGGGGGCACAGCCGGCCCGTGCCCCCCCCCCTTAAGAGCCCTAATCAATAGTGTGCCCAAGTGTGCCCCCCCTTTGGAAAGTGAGAACATTTTTTTTTATTTATCATTTTTTTTCACGGACGAAATGACCTTCAATTTTTGGCAAAACCCTTTTTTTTTCTTGTCAGATTTTCATCGGAAACTGTACCCCCCCCCTTCTGGAAATTCCTGGATTCGCCCCTGGCTACACTGATTCATCAATGTCAATTGTAGCATGGCACTTAAAAAAAAAATCAATTTGATTTCTATAAACCATTCCGCGATAGATAACCTTGTGATGAAATAGACCTGGACCCCGTTGCATAAAAGATACTAGTATGGTAACGTTGTCATCCAATGGCAACGATGGCATCCAGTGGCTACTACCATGGCAACAATGCTAATCTGCCAATCAGAATCAAGGATTTCAGGGTAGTGATTGCTGATGTTATTTTTAAAAGAAAGGAAGAAAAAAAAGATTCACTCTATAAAGTGAAGGCTATTTTGGTACAGAGGAATTCGACAACCAAAACAGAAGAAGGAAATTCACTTAAAATTGCAGGTCCTTTTTTATGATATTTTATCCATTTTGCCATACCTAACAGAATTCAAGGGGGTGCTACATGAAAATGGAAAACAACACACGCAGCACTCCCGCTTCCCAGTGCCATGTAACTTCAGTAAAGAGATTGTTTATCACCAATGTCATATGATTTGAATATATACAGTAGAAGTATATATAATAATAGTAATAATAATAATAATAATGGTTGATTCTTTTAAAGCGCACACACCGACTGGCATGACGCTCAAGGCGGTTTGTACAATTATAAAAAAAAAAAATCAGGACATAAATTGTCTTGCACCTTATAATTAAGTACACACTTTCAAATTCAATGATACGAAACTAAAAACTGAAGGAAATTTTACAAAGATGTAACTTAGTATGATCAACAGAAAAAAATAATCAAATAACATAAACATATGATCTAGGCCACTTCAATGTTATTAATTAGACTGACTTAAATGGATAAAATGCAACATATCAATTAAAGATAATACAGTTAATACAAGTGAAGGAGAAAGTTACATGGTGAGAAGGTGTTTTTTGAGTAATGATTGTTTAAAAGATGAGACGGAGGAAGCCTGGCGGAGAGGAGGAGGAGGACTGCATGTTCCACATATTGGCTGTGTTGGAAAAGCTATGGTCACTCCCAAGAATGCTTGGGTGTAGGAACTTTGAGTATGGAAGAGTCTGATGACCGTAGAACACGTCGAGAAGGTTAGTGTGCCTGTATTGATTTCTGCAGATAGATTGGTGATGAGCCATGGGCTGTGTGGTAAATCAGCAACAAGAGCATGAAGATGATGCGCTTGTCGATGGGTAAACCAGTGAAGGGACTGCAGAACAGGGTTATGTGACAGGCTTTCTTGGTGAGGGCAGGGAGTTGCAGAAATCGAGAAGACACGAGGGCGTGGACTAGTTGTTCAGTTGCGTCTCGGGTCAGGAATTTGCGAGCAAAGCTCAGGTTGTTGATATCTCACAGATCTTGATATATTGGACACATGATCATCGAAGGACATGTTTGTGTAAAATATCATACCAAGGTTGCAAACTTTTGAGGATGGGTAAATTACACTTTTCCAAACATGAATACAGAAGTCCTCGGTGGGTGTTTTCTTGAGCATTTGTCTTGATCCAAACATAATCAAATCTGACTTTTTATGATTGAGTTTTAGACCAGACACATCCATCCACTTGGTGATATCCTTGATGCAAGTCTCTAACTGCATTGCAGCCATTGACATTGCTGTACAGTTGGGAAGAAATGACGCAATAATTGAATGCCATCTACGCATCAGTGATATTTGAGGTTATGTTTCTTAATGATGATGCACATATGCTGAAGATGCAGAGAAAAGAGCTTGCGGCATAATGGCCCTTAGGGGACGCCGTATGTCAGAGGAGAAGCTTCAGATTTAGCTTCGCCAATATGCACACACTGATAACGATTCATCAGATAGGACCTGAGCCTACATAAAGTAGTACCATCGACGCCAATTAATTAGGGATCGCAGCTGGTCAAGGAATATTCCGTGGTCAATCGTACCAAATGCTGACGACATATCAAGAAGGACAAGAGCTGTGATGTTGCCTTTGTTCACTTGTCGCAGGACATCATCAGTTAGATTGGTCAGAAGTGTTTCCACGCTGTGGTAAGGCCAGTACGCTGATTGGTAATTATTCATTAGCGTGTTTTCTGGAGATGTTCAAGAAGGCGGGAGCATGCTACGCGCTCCATAACCTTTGAAAGATATGGCAGATTGGATATGGGATGGTAGCTCTGAAGAGACTCGGCATCCATTCCAGATTTCTTCAAAGTTGGACGAACAATCGCCGCCTTCAGGTTCTAAGGAACAACTCCAGTATCAAGACTTGTATTGAGTGTGTTGAATTGAAACAAACATATAATGATCTTTTGACCTTAAAAAAGAAGACATCTAGAGCAATTCGCTTGATATTGGAATGAAATTTTTAACCCAAATCCTGCGAAAATTGGAAATCGCTTTGGTTATATAAGTTAAAATATGTTCGTGATAATGCCCTCATTCAATCTAATTTTAAGTTTATGTACAATATTTTTGCCAATTCCATCCAAATTGTTTAAATGGAAATTGAAAGAGTCTGATATTTGTAATTATTGTGACCAAAAGGGAGATTTAATGTTTAATGCATGTATTTTTCTTTTGCGATTCAGTTAAATCGTTTTGGAATACTGTAGAAATAGTAGAATTTTGTGTTTTCACCTCAATCAGTTTGCCGTATTTAACTTAGTTACAAAGACAGAAAATATAAATGATATAAGATTATTCATTAACTACGCGCTTTTTTCTATTCATAGAGCCGCAATTATACATATAGGAAATGAAAATGAGGCACATGATATTTTGAAAAATTATTTGTCTTTATTGTTGAGAAATCGTATGGAGGTACACTGTAAAAACTATGGTGTTAAAACTGACACTAATTGGTGTTAATATTAGAGGATCACACCCTGAAGTGTTAAAATAACACCCTAGAGATTGAACATAACACCAAAGATGTAACAACCATAGGTGTTGTAATAACACTTATATGTGTAAAACTAACACCACCAATTTAACACCGGTGTAAAATAACTTGTGTGGTCCTCTGTGTACACCGGTTAACACCACAGTTTTTGCTGTGTAGAAACAAACAAAAGCAAAACAAATAAAGAGATGAATACCGAGTTGTGGAAAAGGGTCCTCGGAAGATTGTAATTCCCTTTTAATTCAATTTATTGTTGTCATCGTATTCCGATAATCTGTATTTTTTCCTTGTCTGTACCTTAAATTTTTGTATACAGTATATTTGGGGGGGGGTAATTTGAAAAAGGAAATTTTGTTATAGCCTGTAATTTTTTATGTGGATTTGATGTAATAAATGAGACCAGAAATGGTATTAAAAAAATGGATCGACAATCTATGTGACAGACGGAACAATATAGCAGACATGCACCTCTTCAGAAGGGAGGTAGGGATGATCCAATTCGCATGACTTTGCTAATGACTTTGAAATGATGTTGCGAATTTAACCTTCAAAAGCAGGTGCAAGTGAGACCAGAACTGCAGTAGTCTGGCTGGTCACTGGTACGTGTCTGATGTCTGGTAAGCTGGCACAGATAGTTTCAATCTTTTGAACAAAGAATTATTAAATTGAGAAGCTATAAGGCTTCAGCAGCATTGTTTGTTGATATATAGGGATGATTTCTGCTTTCTGTTCATAAGATCTCCAGCAACCCTGAAGAGTCGTTTGAGTCCCCCGAACAGTCTTTGATTCGTTGTAGGTTATACTCTTTCTTTGCTTCACGAATCACGGACTGGACTTTCGAGCACTGATGTAGATACATTTGTCAGTGTACTTCAATATTGGATGAGCCACTGTCTCTTAAGCTGCCCACGTTGAAGCTTCTCTATTGAGATTTTCGGTGTATATCGCTGTGTGTTTGGACGAACAGTCACAGTCGCTTCTTGATTGGAGCATGTTGATTTGAAGTAGCCATCAGAATTGAGTTGTAATTGCTGACAGCAATCTCCAAGCTGTTCGTTATGTATCAGTGGGACTTTCTTCAAATCCTCAATAATGTTACGTGATGCCAGAGAACACTTTCTTGGAAGTCTTCTTTCTGTGACCTTGATATCAGAAGGTCCAGGGTATGTCCATGTTCATGAGTTGGCTGCTGGATGTGTCGTCCAAGGTATAATACGATTTAAGAAGATCCATGAATCTTCTGGCTTCTGCTGAAGTTGTGTCAACGTAAATGTTGAAATCTCCCGAGATGATTAAACTGGCTTGCTTAAAGAGATAATCTTCTAGTTCGTTTGTGAACTCATCAAGGAAACACCTGAAAGGAACTGATGAACCTGACGGTCTGTAGAAAACAGCCAGGCGTACAGCATTCGAATTCTCTATGACATCCATCTGAGTCATGCATTTCAAAGGACTTGACGTTTTGGACAGACGGGTGGATTTTAACATTGAGAGAACTTCGATAGAGAAGGCCAACTCATGCACCACCACGTTTTCCCGTTCTTGGTACGTGCTTGAAAGTGTATCCACCAGCTAGGGTTGAGTCCTGCTATCACAGTATCATCGTCCGCAGATAACCAGGTCTCGCAAACAGGCCAACAATATCAAGGTTGTTGTGCACCACAAATTCGCTGGCCTTATTCTTTAAAGCCCCCTCACACCTGACCGAATGTAGGCGGACGAAGGGTGACGAATGGGAAAAATGAACGAAATACACGTGAATTCAACGAATTAAAATAAAATTTCAGTCAAATCATGCGCTCAGTAACTATTGTCAAATTTTATCAACGAACGGTAAGCATGGTAAGCAAAGGATAAATATGACATGCGAAGGATATCGATTTTTCGGTTCACCTCGTTTAGAAAATTGCGGCCGAAGGCGAGCGAAGGGTTGATATAACCCAATAAGACGAACGAACGGTGAGCAATGGTTTGACATGGCGTGCGATTAGAAACGAAGACGAGGGAATAGATCAGGCAATAATATCAGGGAATGTATCAGGGACTACGCGCGACAATGACACACGAACGATAAACTAACAAATACCGCAGACTAAATAAGAGATGCGAATTCAAACAACATGACCAACGATTATCAAAATTCACGCGGAAATTTTGAACATGTTTAAATTTTTTTCCGACGAATTGAAAAATTGTTGGTCAACTGTTTGAATTCGCAGCTCTTATTTCGTCTGCGGTAATCGTTCGTTTATAGTTCGTGTGTTTTTGTCGCGCATAGTCCCTCTTCGCACTCTTGCCAAAGAGGACCGACAGGATGACACAACGAACAAGACTGCCTGATCTATTCCCTCGTTTTCGTTTCTAATCGCACGCCATATCAAACCATTGCTCACTGTTCCTTCGTCTTATTGGCTTATATCAACCCTTCGCTCGCCTTCGGCAGCAGTTTTCTTGAAGAGGTGAACCCAAAAATCGATATCCTTTGCATGTCATATTTATCCTTCGCTTACTGTTCGTTAAACAAAATTGACAATAGTTACTGATCGCATGATTTGACGGAAATTTTCGTTGAATTCGCGTGCATTTCGTTCATTTTCCCCATTCGTCACCCTTCGTCCGCCTACATTCGGTCAGGTGTGAGGGGGCTTTTAAAGTGTTATGCTTGTTTGATCTTTCTCTATTTATTTATCAAGATTCACCACTGAGACAATAAAGGGTTTAAAGACACATCTTGAGGTATTAAAGTATTTGTTCAAGATTCCCAGTTCCATAAAGTATAAAAGTCTCATGAAGTGTTATGGAGTGTTCCAAAACTAAACTGGTGTATTCACCTTACAGTCGAAAGTGGTATTTATTTCATTTTTAAATAAAAGACACAGTAAAAATTGTTTTACAGTCTGAACTTTCAAGAGAAGCTAGAAAGTTGCTGCAAGTTCCATTCATCTAATTTCTTACATAATTCGGTTTCTTTGTTCAAAAACGCATATATTTGTAATTCCGAAGCTTCGTTATTCCGAAGGTTCGGATATTCCAAAGGTTCGTTATTCCGAAGGTTCGGATATCCCAAAGGTTCGTTATTCCGAAGGTTCGGATATTCCGAAGGTTCGTTATTCCGAAGGTTCGTATTTCCGAAGGTTCGTAATTCCGAAGGTTCGTTAGTCCAAAACGAAATGAGATTCGTAATTCCGAAGGTTCGTTAGTCCGGAAACGAAGTGAAGTTCGTAATTCCGAAGGTTCGTTAATCCGAAAACGAAATGAGGTTCGTAATTCCGAAGGTTCGTTAGTCCGAAAACTAAATTATTAACGAACCTTATTTCGTTTTCGGACTAACGAACCTTCAAAACAACGAACTCATTTGGTTTTCGGATTAACGAACCTTCGGAACAACGAACCTTATTTCGTTTTCGGAATAACGAACCTTCGGAACACATCGAACCTCCGGAATAACGCCACAAATGTTTGGATTAACGAACCCTTTTACGTTTTCGGATTAACGAACATCGAGGTATAGGCAATTTACGTGTTTCGGAATTACGAACCTTCGGAATTAGGAAGTGTAACCGTTCAAAAAGAATCTCGAGACACTGGTTGCTGCAGAAATTTCTTTCAAATATTTATTTGTCAGAGATAAGAATTGAATGACAAAATTCAAGAAACTGATATCTATCACATGAATTATACTTGTAATCTATATATCTGTGAAATACAACTCTTAGCCAAAATGATATGACTAATTCACAACTATAATAGATGAAAGAAATGTAACAAAGTAGTTTTATGACCTAGATATAATGAATTATGAAAATGCCATTTCAATAAAATTCATCTTGATCAATAGATCATTGATTAAAAATCAGTTCATACACTCTTAAAATGTTGGACAAGATATTGTCCACACAATAATTGGCTTTAAAATTTACCCAACTATGGGTAGTTTTCAACCAATACTATGTAGTTCTCACCAAAAACAAACATTGGTTTAAAGCTACCCAGAATTGGACAAAGTTTTAACTAATTGTTGTGTGGACAGTATGTTGCCCAATATTTTTGAGAGTGTACGCTAAATCCATTGAAGATTTTACAAGTTTATTTTGTTCATCTATTTCTTTTCTGAGAAAAGACTATTGTCAACATGCTTATGGGAAAGATATATATCGAAAGCTATCGTTGTATTTCATTAAAAATGGTTTTGTTTTCAATTCTTGCCTATTTCTTTGTAGATCAGATAGCGATGAATAAATACACCCCGGAATTTGAAGTCTGTTTCCGATAATTATTCCTATTTACAACACTATTTTATACAACAATTAGTACAGCTCACGAAAAGACACTACATTTTTCAATGTTGTGAATGGTAAAAACTTAGCCCTGTTTATTTGATTCAATTCGCTTTTTGTATTCTTCTATTTAAAAAAAAACAATTCGTACAAATCGCACAATCTTCGTATAAAGACATAATGCTTTTCGTTGATAATTATATATCATAGTTTGATCTCTCCATGAAATAAATCGATAGACATGGTAAGTCTTATATGATACACGCTCAATTTGAATTCATCAAGAACACATCAGATCGTCGTGACTTTCGAGAAGATTAATATATGGCACCGGAGTCTTCCCACTTAAAATCTGTATGAAAATGATTCTCATATCATTTTTGGTTATTAAAATGGTTTTTACTTATTAAACAAGAAACCATACTTATATTTAGGCGGATTCATTCATAAATTTGTTTGTAGTAGCAACACAATTGAATTAAAGAAAATATATATATATATTATAAGAATGTAACATACAAGGAACATCACTGCAATAACAGCAAATTCACGCAAAATAATAATATGCATTTCAAAAAATTATAGTTCCAAGAAAATAGTATCTTCTGGTACTTCCTAAAATTGTTACTTATACATGTATTTATATTTTTCTTTCTATTTTGTTGTTCACTGTAGTTTGTGTTTGTGTAACGACTGAACACATGGTGTATACACAAATTTTAATGAATCGTATTTTCTGCTCAAATCCAAATACATTAAGTTGTGGGTTTGACGTCGTATTAATTATTAAGCTTAGTCCATATACCGTAGTACTTTAGCAGTAATATCATGGGTAAACATAACCACGATGTACTAATGCAAGTATGAAGACTCCATGCACAGTCTAAAAGATGGAAAGGAAGACCAGAAAGACCCAAGCGATGACTGAAATTAGTAGACGTATAACATCAAACTCACGATTGATAGATTTGGTAATCGATCACCAAATGTATGCAGAAAAGGAACTTGTAGAGTTGATTTGGGGTTACTTTCTCAGAGAATATCTGCTGTATATTTTATGAACATTATTTGTTTTATTCCTGATACAGTCCATAAACCATAACTACTGCGAACAATGATCCGTTACTGTAATGCACAGTGGTCATTGAATCGGTACTGTCATTCCAAAGACATCGACTACCAAGCTGCACTCCGGGTTTCTCTTTCTTACTCCCGATGTTGACGACGACGACGAACTTATATCGAGGATACATCATTCTCTTCAGTTCTTCCATGATAACGCCTGCGATATCCCGAGACAGAAGACGGCACTGCTTTGGATCATAATTTTCTTGAGATAGGTGTTTCTCTAAGATATTCTCAGTGGTTTGCTCAATATTTAAAGTTCGAAACTTCCTGGCTGGTTCCATTCGATATGATGGCTCCATTGCAGTGGATGGTCGTGAAGCAGGCTCCGTCAAGAAGGCATCTTCGCTACCAGCTCCAGCTGGAGCTTTGGATCGGTCAGACATGATTATTAATAGAAGAATTTATCTCCTTTTTGTTTGAGTCCGTTGATTAAGGAAACAGCAAGCTTGGTCCTCCGAAAGCCTGGATAGATTATGTGTCACGGTCCCATTTCATTTGACAAGTATTATTTGGAGAATACCTAAAAACCACTCTTCCCGACTCCAACTTGTTCTTCTATTTAGAATAGGTTTAGTCCTTCCTGGCCACTCCAAATTTGACCGTATATATATTTCGTCACTATACGATTTCTTGCATGAAAAATTAGAAGAGGGTAACATTGATCTAACTGCGTATGTCGATGCTCCAGTCCAGACATGTGCATGTCTCTTGATAAGAAAATTGCTTACAGGCTATCATTCCATTTTTTCCTACGAGCTTTTGGAACTTGGTAAAATATCGTCTGGAGATAACAATCTATCAACGATAAAGACCTTTTCTAATCGAAAGTTTCAGATTAAATGAGAAGTATATTTTTGTTGTTTGTGAATCCACCAGGGTCTAATGATGTCTCAAAGAAAATACGAGAGTGTGATTTGTTAACAGCGCTATCAGTATATAGTGAGGGTAATGAATAGAAAACGAGATAAACAGAAGAACGCAGAGCGAAGCTGAATGAATTAAAACCTTTCTGCAAATATTAGAACGGGTGCTGAGGAGAAAGTCAACCAATAATGCACCCATGGTGATTTGCTCCAAACCGACGTGGTCTTTTGTGTCCGATTCGCAGAGTACTAGTTCTTAATTAAGAGCTCTAAACACTACAGTTTAATCGTAGATAAAGCTTGAAATACTCCATCTCCTCATTTTCATCTCACATTGACTGTCTTTTCGATTATACCGTTAAATGAATTCCTGTCTCGACTACGTTGATCCAGTCCTACCTATATTTTATATAAAAGTTCTAACACAGAATTAGTATTATGTTTCATGATTTCTCTTCCGCATTTCTATTTACATATAGAACAGTGTATTATCCCGACTGGAATAGAATATCAACCGCGTTGAAATCACTGCTCATAACAGGGGAGAATGAACTGTTATTAGAGGGATGGTGCTAATGATAGAACTACTTAATTGATTGTACGTAGTGACGTTCGTTGTGTTAGCCTTTCCAGTTGATTGACAGTGGCCATGTGGCATTTTAAGAAAATTGTTTCTTTATCATGAAGTGTCTGGGCACAGAATATTCCATGCATCTGTTTCAATTGTATTATTTTCGATCATTTCAAGCAATATAAATCACGATATGAATCAACGCATCAACAAGCTATTTACATGATTATGTTGTATATCAATAAGAAGAACATGGCAGAGCTGTGATGGCTGGTCAGATATTCTGATTAGCATGTCCAACTTGAATACCCTCCCATACCATATTAGTATTGCGATATTGTAAAATTTCATCTTAACACAGCTGAAGGAGAAAATGCTACATATTTATTCTTTTTTCCTGCGCTGTTTTTTTTTCATAATTGAATCATATTTTTTGTTGTTACATGTAAAAGTACTTTAAAAAAAGAAGTAAAGCTCCATGATTCAGGTATTTAATCAACACAGAGCCAGACTCAAAAGAATATTCATATCAAGATGACATGGAAGAGTATATGACTTTTCAAATTGCAGAACTCAATTTGATTATCTCTACACAGCACAGCACTATATTGTATCTTAATCATGTTAATTGTTGAATAAAGAGGATGTATAGAATATTCATGCCCGGGCACTTATTTATTTTTGTTACATTAAGAAAGGCCCACAATTCATTTTCTGTTTATCTCAATGACACCTCCTGAAGTCCTAATGATAGACAATCAGGCTTGCTGCATTACTTCATATCTCATGATCATAACTTTGGACATCATTCCATCACAAAAACAATCTTTCTGCTCTCCCACTGAGCATTTACGTTCTTGCCTTCAAATTTTCAGCCCGTCTCTTTCATTTTGTTGGTATTCAATTTCTCTTATTCATTCCACAATCCCAAAAATCCTTTGAAGGGTTACCAACATGGTGAACGGTCTTCTCACTCAGTGATTCAATCAAACCTTTATACGTTGCATTTTGAAAATTCATTTACTTATTTTATTTATCATGTTTTATTTATAACAAATGATACAATAAGTTGGAGGGTAGTTCGGTTCAGTTTACAAACAGAAAATAGCAACAAGAATACAGATTGACTTTCTATTGTTAAAAGAACGAGTATTTATTATTTTGATTGCATTCTACTCCAAGACGAAAGACAGAGAATAATGATGAATAAGAAGAAGAAGAATATCGAGCATATGTTGTTTGTTCAGACTCAATGACTAAACTGCTGTTTTTGATTCACAAATTTTCGACAAAGGGACGTCTTTGTTGTTCTTTGCCAATAAGAGCATTTGACAATACATTTTCTGTGTTCTTGAATTCTCTTCACGTCTCCATGCGACAACTCCCTAGACTTGTTGTTCCGAAAAGGCATCACGGAATGGGTTAGAGAGGTTGACACAATATGATCAGTGGCGTAACTACGGGGGGGCACGTGCCCCCCCCCCCATCGGCTGACCAAAAAAAAGGGGGAAAAGGAGAAAAAGAGGGAGAAAGGAAGAGAAACGTAGTGGGAAAGGAGACATTATTGTTCATTATAATGTTATATTATATCATTATTATGTTATGTTATATTAAATAAGAAACATGTTTTCATAACTTTATGAGACATAATTTGCTCAGGGCCTATGTCTTCATTGTTCCTGGTGCTCGCATTGTCTGTTTACCGAGAAATATAATCATGCTATACTAAAACCTCCCGTTTGCAAGTCAACATACACCAAACTGCTAAATATATTTCCTCGCACGTCGAGTTTAATATTATTGTTTTATGTACAATAGTATGCTTCTTTTTCATGACTACTTATAGTGATTGCCCTATTTTAAGGTCTTAATATAAAACATTTCCTGTCCGTGCTCACGTTCGCAGTAGTGGATTGGTGAAATATGAATTCCTAGAATCAGTCCTTAAAATGTCCCTTTTTCTAATCTGAATATCAAAAATTTTCAGCTCGCGCTTCGCGCTCGCATCATTTGGTTAGTAAACTATGTATGGTCTTCGTGGATTCCTCCAAACAAGCCTTAAAATGCCCCTCTTCAGTTCTGAATTTGCTAAATTTTCAGCCCGCGCTTCGCGCTCGCAAGATTTAATTAGTGAGATTGGTATGTTAATCATGATTACAAGTGCTTTATGTGCATGTTTAGATGCAATCCTAACAAAAACAAGCAAGCGCTTATTGGCACTCGCATTAGATTACTACGGTGAGATGTGTATAATCTTAACGGATTCCTAAAATATAGTCCTTAAAATCTTCCTATTTGGGGGTCAATATTTACAGAAATTCAGCTCGCGCTTGGCGCTCGCATTATTTAGCGAGACAAGTACGTATCATAATTACAAAAGATTGATTACAATGTCCTTCTTTAGGTCTGAATATAAAAAAATTTAAGCTGGCGCTTCGCACTCGCATTATTTGACCAGTGATAGACATTTCCGTTTGATGGCACTGTCCTTAAAATGTCTCTAATAGGTCAGTATATCCAGCAACTGGGCGCGCTTCGCGCGCTCACTTAGTGACTCAAAACTTTTGCTGGTGCCCCCCCCCCCCAATGCCATGACCCACGGTACGCCACTGAATATGATTAAACATTTTCGGGTAAAGAACAAATCGATTTTTGGCTCCATTTATTCTGCCAGTTCTTAAGATTTCAGATTTGATATGATCATAATAAACTCAATATTAAATAACAAGGAAATTGTTCTTTGGCTCATTGCGTTAGGCCCCGTTAGGCAATATAATAAACGACTCTTTTGTGATGAAGAAATATGTCTCTCTCAATGTAGCAATACAAAATTGGTTAATTGAAAACAAACAATTTTATTATACCTCAACAAATGATAAAATTCGTGCGTCAAATGGAATTTATGGCGATCAGAACTTCCTTTATTCCTTCCTTTATTATGTATCTGGGTATGCTAAAGCTATATGGCATTGTGTTTTCTCTCACAAACAAAATGAATGCATCAAAATAATTAGGTTACGCTCCACTTTTCATTACAACACTATGCTTGGGGGTCTATACAATTCCAACGTCCTACTTTTTTTCTCCTTTTGAATACTATGCAAATGTATTCATTTCTTGTCTCAATTCATGTTTCATATAGAATAAAGACTAATGTGTATTATTAAATGGACCTTTTTATCAAACAAATCTAATTACATGTATATAAAAAGTATAACAGGCCTACATAAACATCACCGTTAACTCACTCCTCACCATGTTGTACCCGTGACAAAACTCAATACAATTTTAGTTATCCTTATTTCAAAGAAGAAAAAAAATCGCAATATTATTTAAACTTAAGAGAGAATAGGAGACAAATTGGCGACAGCTTTGCAGGAGTAAAAGTCTTGTACATGCAGTAACCATGACTGCATGTAAACCTCCTCGCAAATGACGCGAGTAAATGTTGCTTCCATAAGATTAAAAAAAAACATATACAAGTTTAAACCAAAACTAGAGAAATGCTTGATGAAAGAAAATGTTCTTTGAACATTCATCATCTTAAAGTAGCACTGAGAAGATGAGTGTCGATAAACTATTGAAGAAAACAAATAATTTTATTTGAATGAAATTACAAAATAAAAATGCATAGATAAATCATGTAAAATAAGTATATTGACAACATTTATAATATTGAAATAATGAATTCATTTCCATTTTATGATATTCCAAGCATGCACTTTAAACAGTTTCCTTTCAAAATTCATCAAAACAACATTTTGATTCCGTCGCATGTGCGGATTAAAGACCCCCCCCCCCCCTCTCAATATCAAAACATGAAATTCGCTTTGTGAAATTACGAAATAAGGACATTTTACATTGTAAATCATCAGGATTTGAAATCAATTTAATATATTTTACATACTCTTTCTCTTTGTAAATAATGGTATCACCCTTTTGCCCATCAACACTTTTTTTCGTCTGTTTTTTCTTTTAATAATAATATAGCGCTTAGTACATCGGAACGACGTGTCTAAGCGCCTTACAACCGTTCGCGATCCTATTTGGGAACAAATGGCATTTTGCTCATTTTCTGAAAATGTGAATGGAACATATAATTTTATTTGAGTTTTTTTTTTTCTTTTCCTCTTCTGAGGTACTTTATTTCATAAAATCAAATAACAATATAATCACATGTATACAAAATTAATCAACAGGTGTAGACAAAAAAAAATAGTAAATACAAATGCAGAAATGGTAAGAGTATCTAGAACAGAAACTTTTCAAGTTTCTCTAAAACATCTTTCTTATTTTTGTATTTCCACTGAACATAATTCCTGAAATCATTTTTGAATACCATCCAAATTGATTGACTGTTAAACAATTTATTCCTAAAGTGATTTAACATATATAGTTTGTACACTGCATATTGTGCATAAATTAATAATAGGTTAATCAAATTAAATTTAGACTCACTGATTTTAAAACCAATTACAATAATATTTTCTTATAAATAAATGTCTTTTTGAAACCAATCTAATGTTAAAATGTGAACCCTTTTCCAAAAATCAGTTACTTGGTAACATTTTAACAAAATGTGAATAGGTGATTCAGGTTCGTTACCAAATGAGCAAATATTTGACGAGATCTTCCAGTTAAAAATATTTTAACTTAAAGGCAAAATATTGTGCAGTAATTTGAAATTAAATTGTCTCACTTTATTATCTCTTACATTTTTCAACTTAAAATAAACTATGTGTATCCATTCATGATCTATTGGTAGTTGACAAATTTCCCCCCACCACCCAACTGAAACAGGGGTTCTCTTGTTCTTATTCATTTAGTAATACACAAAAATGTTTTGCTTTCATGTGATAATTTTATTTGAGGTTAAAATTAATTTAAAGAATACTAATATAACCATTTTGGAAGATTGCAAGCCTTTGTTTTGGAATAAAGGCCAAACTAGTTTCAAATCGTAGCAAATTGTACGACTACTATGGCGTCATTACGACTAGATATTTTTAGATTCGCTTTTATTCTAAGAAGAATGATAGCATAGTCACAGATTTGAACATTTGTATTTGTACAATGATTTAGAACATTACGCAGTAAGATATTCGAAGTCTCAATATTAGCATCCAATTCTACTACATTTTATTCTGAAATCGGGTCGCAGACCAATCGTAAGGTGTGTGGTCGCCTTCACAGATATATTATTCTTCTCCTATGAAAACATCTATTTAGCCTTTAAAAAGAAGACATAAATTATATTGAGGGATATAAATATCATGCATTGCGTATTGAAATTTGAAATATTTAAATCGTTTAAATCCATTATACCTTCTAGGTTATCTTTGCAGGTTGAACTTAAAAAAAAATTACCTCAGATGAAATTAACTACCACTGCCCATCATGCCCATGATGATCTTATAACATGCCTACGCATTGTAAATTTCAAATATATAAACCTGAACTTTAAATCAATTACATGCGTATAACATCAAAAATGCATGTACAGTAAAATCACCTTCGAGTTTATGTTAGATATGATATATACCAAGTCAGTTTAAACCAAGTCAAACCCTCAACCAGTAGATTTGAAGAAAAATCAGAGCAGCATATCACTTAAAATGTCATCAAATTTGGATGTAAAACAATAAAGGTAGATGAAGCACGCACAACCACATATTGCCTTTAAAATTTGTGTATGGCTAGGTGCTGGCAGATTTCTTAAATATTATTATGCGATTCTTGTGAATATATACAGCTTATCTGCTGTACAAAATGCCAATTCTCCAGATAAGTATTGTTGTAGATAATACGAAGGGCAGGTAGAGGTCACAACTTCATAATCTGATATCAAAATCTTCTTGCTTTTCATGTCCTTTGAATATTGTTCAATCGTCAGAAGTCCCATGTTATTTTCGATGTCAGACTTGAGCCACGAGATCAAGACAGTATCATCCTGACCACTGGCAATTTGAACTTGGACACCCTGTCTCTCTTTTGACCACTTTTCTCTTCCAGCCTCATCGATAAGGATGACTTTGGAGGAACGAATATATCCTCCATTGTAGCAAATATCTGCAACCAATAAATTCTCCGAAGATACCGACAGTAGCTTCTTGACTTTAAATCCAACGCAAGGTATCTCTTTATAAGGTTTACCGCCTTCTCGTGTGAAAACTTGGATCTTACCGTTTCCCATGCCATGGTAGCCGACAAATATGTTGCCCTTTTCTTCCCCGGCTAGTACACTACTGCCGCCATCTTCAACACTCATCGTCTCAAATCTCTCGCCAAGGCTTTGGCTACATGAATTGTAAAGACGGAGAGAGTTGTCATTAAACAAAGCTGCAAATCGACCACTCTTGAGGAATACTGCCCCTTGTATCTTCTGTAGATCGGGGAGTATCGTTTCCATGGATCCATTTGGGAAATATAGGTGGATGCCTCCGAATCGATCAACAAGGCCCACTCTGTTGTCCTGCGTGGCTGAAAGTCCGTTTGCGCAATCCTTGGAAGGAAGGTCTATTTCCTTCACACTAAACTTCCATAAATCCATTTTCTTTGAAAGTCCGTGTTCTACCTTGAATATACTGACTGCAGACAATAAAGACACAATGACATCATTAGTTGGAATACCTTGGAGTCCGTCTGATTGAAGTAAAGTATCTTTCTTGCACTTTGGACATGTAATCTTGAAAGCACTTTCTGCAGATTGGATGGTTTCTTCTAAGCATTGAAGGCAAATAGTATGGGAGCATGATAATACCTTGGGGTCCTGCAACTCCTTCTGGCAAGATGGACATCGAGTTTCCTTATCAATGATTAGACAAAGATCCTCCATAGTAGCCATACAACAGTTTTGATGATTGGGCATTGTAGATATGTGCATATCAAATTATCACCTCGATAAACTTTCTCCCTTCTCTTGCATAAAACTTCACGGTTCTGTGGCAACTATGTTACTTTGGAATTCAGTGGACCATTCGTTGTCTTGTATTATAACATGGCGTATACAAAGCTGCAAACGTTACAAAGAGAGTAAAAAGGAAAAACAAACACAATTAAGCAGAAATGTTACACGTTTCCCGAGAACTGATATTGAATACGAATAACGTAATTTACAAATTGAAGCAAAATAATGCATTATAACCAGGGCATTGTTTTCCCAGATATTACAAGATAGACAGAAAACAAATCAAATGAAGACAAATTTGACCATAAAGATCAGTAATTTCATAAAAAATCTGTGTAGTATTTCATAGATCTTGTGAGAAAATTTTAGCACTGGCGTAACGATTTTTTAAGTTTCTTGAAGAGCAACTGCAGCCTTTATAAGAAATTGGGTCGAGTTAGTTAGAAACAACATACCCATCTAATTAGAAAAAAGGGCATCCACAACAAAAGTCCCATAAAAGCGAATCATAGCTAATTATTACCGAACTTGTAGAAGGAAATTAGAACACAAAGCCTTTGAAGATGACGGACCGAAATTCAAATGTGATTTTCTCAGTGTATTTGTGAAGATGAAAACCTCTTGAAATCGTCTCTACCCCTCATCCTTCACTGCGTCCGTCATCTTCGCTTTGTTAACAAAATCTAAATACTATTCATCACTTTGAGGATCATTCATCAAAATCTTCCCATGACTGACTCCGTGAACGTGTTATTACGGTGAATGAATTATTGGACGAGGCTCTCAGTGTCCGGCCAAGGGCGGCCAATATACATGGTATAGAAGTAGGGCGCGGGTAGATCCTTGTGAGTTATAATCCTCAATTGAAATCTCTCTCTAGCCCACCCTTCAAAACAATGAATTGATTTGAAATAGTAGAGACTTAGTTCACAAAGAAACCGTATACGCTGAAGAGTGCAATGAACTATATACCGGTACCCTTATTGTAATTTGGTCTTGGGAAGATGGAACTACGCGTTCCTGTAGGCCATGGCTGTGTGAAACGGGGGTGCTGAAGCACACCATATACAGCACCCTGCAAAATTAGGTTGGTATGCTGTTGATTTTTTTTTTTTTTGGGGGGGGGGGCTTGTCTATTTTTTCCACATCACAATCACCTCAATTCAGCATCCATTTTACAAATCGTTCCCATGTAGGCCCTGCTTTAGACCCTTTAATGTGCATTATTGAACATTAAAATTACATCCCAGCTGCAAAAAAAAATACAATCTTTGCACGATGAAACCCAGTTTATTGTTGCAATTCTTATTCAAATTTGCACTTAAAGCGTACATTGGACTTTGTTTACAAGTAATGATTCGTAAACCTGACCTATTGTTATACTTACGTGCTCATAAGAAGATCCATCGTTATATTCGACTGGCCTATACACCCTCTCTCCCTCTCACGTCCCTGTTCTCATGTAGTAACTGAAATACTCGAAATTCAACATAACTATCTTGTCATCCGCCGAGAGAACTTAATGAGTCGATGCTTCAAACTCTTATTCTTCATCATTTCCATCCCGGGGTTTTCCATTCACTGACTAAAAACTATTACCGATATACTTGGCGGATACAGGCTACCATTGCAACATCTCACAGTGAGTAAAGGTTGTCACAACTGTATATTGCAATTAATATTGATAACATCACCAGCATCGAACTGATCAGTCTTATAAATGAAACTGGTTTTCCGATTAAAAAACGAAATGTATTTGTTTAAATGGTAAAAATATGAGTGATAAGTTAGCTTCATTTTCTGACAAAAAAAGACTATATACAAACGTGCAAACTATGATACTTGATTTTAACACTTTCTTGATTAATTCGCTAAATACTGATGTCGTAAAGAGGTTCGTATAATCAGACTAACACTGACATACCAGCATGCCTACGACCAGCAAATATTTAGCGGTATGATTGGCAAGCAAGTCGTGTTCCTTTAAAGGTACAACTATATTTCCGATCATTTTATCATACACTATAAATACCGAGTTGACGTACAAAGTGAATTAACAATGCAGTTACATTTTGATGACACCCCTCCCTAAAACGAATAGTAAAATAAATATTAGTAAAACAAAATAAATTTAAAGATAAGTGAAAATACAAATTAATTAAAATTTAAAAAAATCAGAGGGAAATAATCAAATGAATTAGTCGAATAAAGTGAATAAATACATAGATAAAAATAAGCGAATGAATAAATAAATGAGCCAATCAAAAGGATAAAGATTACAAAGACATAACACATATATTAGGAATGTTGCAATGCGTTGATAAAACACTACACAGTAAGAAAAAATTATACAACGCTGTTTACTATATGAACCTTACAGTAATTGTTTAAACAGTTTTAACAAGTGTTTAAATCTTAAGCAACAAAGTTTAATTTCCAATATCTAATCTTCAATGAATTAAACATGATTGTTTAAAAGGTTAAACAAATACTGTAAGGTTCATATAGTAAACAGCGTTGTATAAAATCTTAAACAGCGTTTTTACTGTGTAATTGCTCGTTATAATTTAGGTAGCGTGGCATGTTTATATACACATGTGAATATACAAAGCATGTAATTTCCCGACAAAATGCTGTGGTCTTAAGATCAATTTTGTTACCAGTCTATGTCTTCATTTCATTGTGTTTTTCTTTTTGTGTTTGGGTGTGCGTGTGTGTCATCTTGTTTGATTTTGTGGAAATACTTGAAGATCGTGAGAAAAACCTGCTCAATTCTGTAAAATCTAGAAAATGCTTTAAAAATCATTGACAAAGAATCATTTAACATTTTTGTAGAGTGTATGTAGGAACTAATTATTTAAACTGATTCTGTAAAGGAATGATAGTGTCTCTTTAATAATAATATATGCATGGGTTTTCCCCCAATCATGTCGTGGATAGTGTTTGGTGTTCCGCATGTTACGCAGTACATCATAACAGAATCAACAGATAAAACTTGCCGAAGCTAAGTTGTTGATTCCAGAAACAAAAGAATTAAATCAATACCAGATCGATCCCTATATTAATATGCTTTCCGTGCATGAAAAGATAACGACCCCACAGTGTGTTATCGGTGTGTTCACATTGTAAATGTAATTCACACTCTTATGAAATGTGAAAATAATTTTGAGCCGTGTGGACACCTCTATGTATAGTATGAGTATTCAAAGTGTGTTCACACACTGGACTAGATCGGCATATTCACAATCTTTAATTTGAGCATATTAACAGTGTGAAAAGATGATTTCACTTTATTCCCACAATGTGAACATACTGTGAACCCATGCAGTGTAGGACTTTTGGGGATATTCTTCTTTTTTTACAGCAAACTTTTTTGGTATATGTTATAAAACTTAATTCCAACTAACTCATTTAATGTTGATGATCAAATAGACAAAATAATTCCATCAATATCAGGTTCACAATCAATGGCATGCTGTGCCTTTTTGTGGGATGTATTGTTGTTGTTATTTTCAATGTAGTTCCACCATGATAATTTATGGTGATCCCAATGCCTTGACATGTATAAAGACCCTTTTCACGATTTAAAAAAAAATACGAGAAAATACACGATGTTATTTTACACTAGATTTCCGTCATTCAACGTGTTCAATTCAGTTAATTACCTCACAAGCACACAGATTATTTGCTTGTGCATTGATTTTAAATGTTTAATAGTTTCAACAGAAAGTACCATATCTCCTCTTTTTTTCGATTGACGTCCAGGATTCTGTCCATCCTATTTCTGAAAAATGTTTACTAACCCTCTCATCACCGTCCATATATATCATCCCCATGTTAAGCAGTAAACATAGCCATAACCTAGCTGCTTCTAACTTAAAATTATAATTCCTTAATTTCAGAGATAAGTCATGGAATAAAGAACGCTCATTGCTGTGATTTTTCTTTTGCACGTATTACAGAAAGTTCGACTTTTGACATTGTAGCCCTTCGATAAGGTTTTTCCCTGGTACACATCTCCGCAACAAGCCTAAGATCCCGATCACCAGAAACTCTTCCAATATCAAGAAGGACTTTTCCTAAAGAATATATATCCGTGTACACCGAGGTTGGCTCCTGATCTCTTATAATTTCTGGAGCGAGATGATGATAGAGGAGTCCTTCAAGATATTCCCGTTCTTCTTCAAGCGTGAATATTGGGAATTTTAAAGGCATTGTGATTGTACTACCATGTCCAAAATCAATAATGTATGCTCGCCATCGCTCACCACTTCGTTGCATCAGGATATTATTTTTCTTGAGGTCATTATGGAGGAGTCCATTTTCGTGGAGGGAAGCTAGACCCTGGACGATATCGAGTGCGATGTCTATCCATTCCAGTCGACTTAATCCAGGACGTCTTTCAAAGAGAACATCACATAATGGATGGATGATGGCAAATCTTTTGTCCCCAATAAATTCTAACACCACGCCAAGATTATCATCGATCTCAACAATACCAAGCAATCCAGGGAATGAAGGATTATCCGACATCACATGTTGCATGACTGCCTCCTTCATTGATCTAGAGATGAGTTTGTTCTTCATATCTTCTTCATTTATTCCACGATTTTTCTTTTCTTGGATCTTGACAGCAACTGGCATGTTTGTTGGGATGTAGCGCATGAGATTCACCTTCCCGAAAGCACCCTTGCCTATTAAGATTTCTTCTCCTGTATCATTGGATGTGTTCTTCCAAAGTTGAAGCATTTTGGGATCAAGACGCTTAACTGGAATCTTCGCGAAGGTGGCAAGAACGGCTTGGTCAGTCTTCGAAATAGGAGACACTTGCAGTGTACCACTGCTGATGATTACATTCTTGTGAAATCTGAAATGGTAATTTTAAAAAGAGTTGTAGAGAGTATTACAAACGAGCAATAAAGGAACTCAAGTACTGAACCTTCCATTTGATATTTTTTTTGTAAAATAGTTTTAATAGACTCATTTAGTGAAAACGAGTGGTTTTAAGGAGTAAACAAAGTTGAAAAAAATAATTTATGCAGAATTTATTTGATGCAAACCAAGCAATACATACAAATTGAAAACTAAATCTTTTGAGAATCTGGAATCAATGGAAACGGTATAAAGATCTCAGAGACTTACGATGAAAGCATATGGCGCAGACGATCCACCATGATCTTGTTGTTATCGTTCTCAAAATGAAGACATGCTAGCTCTTCTTTTATTCTACAATTAGGCTCATCTGAATTTCTGAGGGAAATACAAAATTCAATATATATCTTAGGTTGCTAAATGCAAAAAGAAAGGGCATAAATAGTGTCTCTGCATCTCCTTCTATGCACAAGAGCCTTATTAATTTTTGAGGCAATAAATAAGCAATAAAATGCTTAAAGTATATCACAGGTCATTATCATTTGTCCATTTTGTTTCAATCACAGTAAAAAACTAACCACAAGATAAATTGCTCTAAGAAGGTGAATATGCAATTATGGGTAAAACGATTCGAATAAGATTTTGTAGAATATTTTTTCATTTACAGAGACAAAATTTTCTTTCATTTCTCCCAATTATTGTACAACACTTATATTAAAAGTTGGTTTATGCAAATTAATCAAGCACTTTGATGTGGTGCGATTATTTCAGTGGTAAACAAATGACATTTAATTATCCTTTTTGAAATTAACATTAAAGACTTTGAAAATATATCATGGCATTACTGAGGAAAACCTTTCAGGAGTAAGTTAGAAGGATTCTTACTTCTCTGATTTGATAGCAGTGTTGTTATTTCCTATGTGAGTATCATGGCTGTCAACCTGTGAATAGAATGATGGTGACCAGTATAAAAGAGAAACTACACAGTGAAAATAATAAAGCAAAGCATACCTCATAATCCCATATCATCGATAAAATAACCTTTTGTCCAAAGTAAAATACCGAGAAGACTATACAGATTCTGTCTGAGAAAGGTTTTCTTTATACCCATCATGCAATTATATATATTTATGTGTGTGTATTTACTTACTTATAAACACTCCCACGATAATGATATTTTAATAACGATTTATCACTGACTTCATGCAAGTGAATGAATCCAATGTTTATCCTAGAGCTCATTGGATTATAACAAATGTCATTGTATAATGTAAGAAATTCTCTTGCATTTACAAGCATATTATGATAATCTTTGAGATTAAAAATCACCTTGGTGATGACTTTTAATCTTGCCACTGTCTCTCCACATGGTTTGTTCACATCGGTTACATTAATAGTAGCTGAGTCGGTATCCTTTTCCCTTCCTTCTTCACGTAATACCTGTAAAAAAGTGACATATCATTTCTAGATGCTCACTAGACGATATTTAATGATGTGCATTCTAATAGTAAATGAAGATAATATCCTCGAAATTGTTTAAAGAGCAAGATATTGTGTTTGATGCTTCAATTAAAAAAAAACTGTCATTTTTTTTACAATTCTAGGCTAAAAAGGATGGCGTTGAAGGAAGAGGAGTAAAATTATTGATGGGGACTTGGAAGCCCCCCCCCCCCAAAAAAAAAAAAAGATAAAAAAAATAAAAAAAATCTCAGAAGTGGCATTTTCGGCCTAATCATCGTGTATAAGCGTCACGACGACACGTCGTGGTGTAGCGATTCTGTCTCTCGACTTGTAAACAGAGGGTCGTGAGTTCGAATCCTATCGAGACCTAGCGTCATCTGGCAAGGAGTAAATCCACACCTTGACATGTACTCTGCACCCAGGTGTGGAAGCGAAAGCCTACATGTATGAAGTAAGCAAAGCAACTCTTATTGGACTGCTCTCCAGGGAGTGGAGAAAGTGCATACATTGTGTGCGGGCATGCCAGGGTCCTATGAAAGGGGTAACAGACGCTGTTCTGATGTCTTAATCGCTATTTAAATGCGGATGATAATTGTTGTTATTTTTGTTATGTATTTTTCAACCATTTCCATCAGTTTCCTACTGGCAGTCTTGATTTTTAGAAATCAAATGTATAAAAGGAAGTATTGTATATTTATTACAATATGTTGACTTGGGCTAACTTTCTCTACTCGCTCGCAAATCTTCTGAAAACTTTGACACCCTAAATTTGTCATTGCCTTATTCCAGTATTGAGTAATTACCATGATGATATTTCTTACCTGATTATTGAGACTATTTTCCTTTAAAACTCGCCTATAGTCTTGTAGGAGTTTTTCATATTTTTTTTTTATTTCGCCACATTGCTTTCGAAGTGCTGCATTCTCATTGACAAGACCACATTGGTGTGCACAACTCCCTTTGGACGTAAGTTTCTCTTTGATTTTCTGCATAAAAATATATTTCATCGAAATACACAGAGAATAATGGTAGCAAAGTAGGCAGAAGGTATAAATAACCATATAACTTTTAGAAAAGAAACAAATTACAAAAGTCTAGTGTACACAGGAAATTAATTTCGTTTTCTCTTGTTGAGTGTTGTGTTCTTTTTTCTTGAAGCACCATGAGCACCGAAAGGTGGACCTGTGCGCTATATAAGTAGCCACGTACCATTATTATTATTATTAATAGAGTATAATGGTATAATTTGTCTAGGAATAATGATATTAGGGACAGATTCATTTGTGAATGTTCACTACTGTTCCGGCATACAAGCATTAATCATTGACATAAATATATATTTATTGATATCATAAACACATTTTCAAAAAGAATGTGCTTAAATCAGCAAGATGCCATCCGGGAATTTCTATTAAAAATTTACATAGCTTTTGCTATCACCAAGTATAATAAGAAAATGACAAAAACAACCAAAGGGTTGTTACAACTCTAGCGAGGACTATTATGAGCTATCCGTTTTTACATATAAAAAGTAAATGTTTCTATTAATCTTTTTGAATTTTCAGATGGTTGAAAATCATTTCAAATAATTTTGCAAAATGTCATTGTGTACAAATTTAACTCATAAAGAAAGCGAAGTTTGGAGCCAATATATAATCACATGCATATTGTAAAGTCGTGATTGGCGAACCAACTACTAGTCTTTATTTTCAAAACTTTCTTCATGGAACTCACATCGAGCTTCCTCTTCATGACTATTCGAGTAGCTTCTTGTCTCCTCCAAGTAGTGTGTAATTGGTAAATGACAGTATCGACATTGCTGTCAAGTGGGCAAGGTACGATTTCTCGAACCGCGTCAACTAATTTCGCGTAGTCCTATACAAATAGAAATGAAAAGTAGACAGCTAGAGAGTTCAACTGTTCCCCCTTCCTCACTCCCTCTCAAACACTCGCTCTCTATTTGAGGCATTTTCCATGATATGCAATTGCACTACAAGTGGAGTATATCTTAGTAATGCAATCGCCAATCTACAGTCCGGAAATAAAAATTAAATTATTGGAAGAATTAATGCAGAATTTCTTTGAATTTCTGGGTGTATTATAATCTTTACGTGACAAAGTTATTACAGAATAAATACTTAATTAGTCGGGTAGATAATGATCAAAATTATTGCATGACCGTCACGTTTGGGATGTATCTTTTTTTTGCTGAAAGTTGTAGTATATAGTGTCTACTTCAAGAATCCGACAGGTTTCACTTGAGCACCCTTGGGAATTTTTTATTGACGTCATAGACCACGCCCACTTTTTAAAATACCTCTTCAATATTACGAAATAAACATGTCGTGTTTGGTATCAGATTAAAGCTAATGAAAAATCATATGCAAATATATGAATCAATGTGTATTCAAATTACGAAAATGTAATTTAAACATCATTTAAGTAATACATACAAGGCGAAAATATCATGTTTTAATACAAACATGTTATGTATTATGTGCATTTTTGCACATAATTTAAGTTGAGGGTGTGTATATTAAGAGTCTGATGGGTGCGACCTTGTCATCTTGAAGAATTTTATTTTGTTATATGTATTACTTACATTTGACCTTTTAAGACCGTAAATTACCTTTACGTGGTTTAAATGCACAACGATCTATATATTTGCATTTGATTTTTTATCACTGGCTTTAATTTGATACCAAACATGACATGTTTATGTCGTAAAATATAAAAGTCATATTAAAGAGGTATGTAAAAAATGGTGGGCGTGCACTATGTCGTCAATTTGAAAAAAAAAATGCCCAAAGGTGCCTAAGTGGAACTCATCGGATTCTTGAGGTAGACACCATACACAACAACTTTCAGCAAAAAAAATTGCATATATACCCAACTTGACGGTCATGTTATGGGTCTAATTGACTGTATTGAAATATGTTTAGTTTGTTAACTTCGTTCGCAGATGATATTATGCATCGTACCAATAACCAGCCCCTTCATTTTTTTTGTCTCACCTGCATAGCAGAGTGAGACTAGGCGCCGCTTTTCCGACGGCGGCGGCGTCAACATCAAATCTTAACCTGAGGTTAAGTTTTTGAAATGACATCATAACTTAGAAAGTATATGGACCTAGTTCATGAAACTTGGCCATGAGGTTAATAAAGTATTACTGAACATCCTATTAGAGTTTGATGTCACATGACCAAGTTCAAAGGTCATTTAGGGTCAATGAACTTAGACCATGTTGGGGGAATCAACATCAAAATCTTAACCTGAGGTTAAGTTTTTGAAATGTCATCATAACTTAGAAAATATATGGACCTAGTTCATGAAACTTGGACATAATAGTAATCAAGTATCACTAAAGATCCTGTGCAAGTTTCAGGTCTCATGATCAAGGTCAAAGGTCATTTAGGGTCAATGAACTTTGGCCGATTTGGGGGTATCTGTTGAATTACAATCAAAACTTTAAAAGTTTTTGGATCTGACTTTGAAACTTGGACATAACATTAATCAAGTATCACTGAATATCCTGTGCAAGTTTCAGGTCACATGATCAAGGTCAAAGGTCATGTGAGATCAATGAACTTTGGCCGCATTGGGGGTATTTGTTGAATTACCATCCTACATGTATCTCTGTAAGTATATTGGTCTAATTCATAAAACAATTCAAAGAACAATCGCATTTGAAGGGCCCAGGTTTTGGAACGATCTTCCCCATGATATGGTACAGAGTACCTCACTTAATATATTCAAACGTAAATTGAAAGCGATGCTTATCAATTCTTATAATTTCCCTTTGTAAACTTTTGTATTCATGTACTTTGTTAATACGCTCTGGCTGAGTAATGAGTAATAAATAATAGTGATAGAGTGGCGGACTCTTTTTTACTTATTTATTTTATTACTTTTTTGTATTCCTTACACAATCGTCACATTTTGGCATTACTTTGTTATAATCAATTTCTTACCTGTCCTCTCCTCATTGAGACCGAATTTTTTTCTGGATCATGCAGACTTAACAAGCCTTGCTTTTTTATGCAGGTTCCCTCATATTTCACTTCTTTTATTTGTCTTTAATTCCAAATCGCTATTCTCTTTAATTTGAATTCATTGTTATGCCTTGTCTGATTTGTATTCTCATGAGTTTTCTGATATTGTTTTCAAATTTTGTTTGTACTTGTGAAATATGTAAAATAAAGTCAAATCAAATCAAATCAAATAAAACGTGGAAATAAGAGTAACCAAATATCACTGAACATCTTGTGTGAGTTAAAGTAGTTTTCAAAGTCAGCACTGCTGCTATGTTGAATCGCGTGATGCAGGTGAGACGGCCAGAGGCATTCCACTTGTTTACTAATTAGGCCGCTGCTAAGGTCAGGCTCGAATAAGATAATTTATTAGAAGCCAAGGAAATTAGATTTATAAAATAAAAACTTTTAGTATTTTCCACCGATAAATCAGTTTTCAGTTGAGTACTTACTGATTCTGTTGCTCTAGGCCTATTTTCACTGGCATCCTCTGAAATGAAAACCGGTTTCTTTGTTGAAGGTGACAAGTCTGTTTGTTGTACGTTTGTGTTGGTTTCTCTCGTTTCAGCCATTCTGAAATATGTGTACATCATGTGCCATTATTCTGTCACAGATATTTTCAAACTTATTCACGTATGCCTCTACGTGTACTCTTTGATTTGATTTTAATACAGAGGCAATGCACATGATAAATATATAACAAACCAACAATACTGTGGTCGTAAAATAAGCAATTAAGATGAATAATAAACATATTGTCCATTTAACGAAATGATTATTTAGAGGAATGCAGAAGACCGCCATCGTGAGCGATTAGGCTTGATAATGATGGCGGCCTCGTAAAAGGTACATGTGTTTGTACATTGATCAAGTGGGTGCAATGCAGATGCAGTAGGGAGCAGCTGATGTATTAATTTGAAGAGTGTGATACATTCGGGACCGTAATGTCGAATAGTCATTGTTTATTAAAATTGAGATGGGTGTTTCCAGATATGCCGGTTGGGTAGGAGTAGACACCGGTTAAACCTAAACATTTTATCAAATGATGGAGGAAGTTGAATGTTGATATACTTGCATAAAGAGTTTTATGATAAGAATAAAGTTTTATGAGGAAGATGAAATTATCCCAATACTTTTTGAAACGCACATTGTAACATGGTGTTATGTGTTGATTCCAGATCAAAAATTCATCCATGATTACACCTAAAAATTCTGAGATATTTTTCTATTCTAATGGTGTGCTGTTAATGTTAATATGAATCGATGTGTTATTATACGAATGATGTCTACACTACATGACATGTGTCTTTTTGCAGGTGTACATTTATAGTCGGACTTTTACGGTATGCGTGTTTGCCCAAAAGATTTTACACGGAAAAGGGGTAATCGTTCATTTTAGGGGTATTTTCAAATTTTATAACCGTAACCCCCTCCAGGCCACCCCCCCCCCCCCCCCCCCGCTTGATCCGCGCCTGCTTATTTCATTGATTTTGCATAAAGTTTTGTTGAGTTTCTTGTCAAATTTAATTACAAAATCCTACATGCAATGTGCGTCCCTGAAATTCATACATCAAGTATGATAAAATAAAGTCATATAAACAATAAACATAGCTAAAATGGTAGACCCTATGTCACTTTTTATTCATGAATAATTCCCATACCTAAGACATCATCATGGTACATGTATAAGTTTATTTAAAAAATGAATAGATCTTATTAATCTTTTTACGTGTACATGTATGTTTTTTATTGTCTTAAAGTAAATTATGAAATGTAATTTTATGCTCAAATAAACCTGTTCAGACACACAAAATCATTTAGTGTTTTAATGAATAGGCCTATAGCACTGGTTTAGAATACCAACAACATTAAAATTACTTAAACAGACACCATTGTTATAGTCGAATCATCTATGGTTATAAGGAATTAAGTAATGTAATGTTCGCAAAGCAAACAGTGACCAAATTACTGATTCATGAATATCAAAAGAAAAATATTTACCCGCATAATCCATTCTATCAAATGCAACTCATCTGCTATGGATTTGTTTCTGGGATTTTCTGACTGCTTTTTCTTAGTGCGATTAGAGCGTTGTCAGGGCTAAGTCACCTGCCTAGCGCCTGCAAACGGATCCCACAAGTCTATGCGATGACGTAGTCAAAACTTTAAACCAATGAAAGACTTTAATAATGACTATGACCCGCCCCGGCACGTTCTGCGCATGTGCTTTCGTTGCGATTTAATTTTATTGTTACGTCACTCATGTCACCAGCGTCGATAATCGATGGTCTTCAGCTATGTAGTAGGTCTACATCTTCAATTCTTATGTTTCTGACTACAATATAGGGTCAAAGTGCGGACAAACATGGGGGTGGAGCAGTCGCAAAACTGTACATTTCTATGAATAATACATTATAGGCCTAAGACGTTTCTGGAACTTTCGTTGGCAATATCTCGGGCTACTATTGACCCGAAGCTTAAATGAATGTGACAACAGATTTGATAAACCTTTACCTTTTGCATAACCACCATGGGTGTCGATCAAAGGAGGCCGGGGGTAGATCACCACCCCCCCCCATTATTTAAGGTGGGGAATGACGTGTGTTAAGATCCCCCCCCCCAATAATTTACAGTCGAACATCATTATATGATGAATTATCATTATGACAAGCATGGTCATGATTATAAGGAGAGAGTACGTGATGATCATTATACAGAATTATTATATGCATCAATTTTATCTCAGGATTTGTATTCTTTTTGAATGAAACAATTCCTTCCATATATTGTTAGAAACAGATGGATGGGGAAAAAATCCAGGGTGAAACGGATGACATGATCATCTTCAGCAGTGGCGTAACTACGGGGGGGCACGTGCCCCCCCAATCGGCTGGCCAAAAAAAAAAAAAAACGGGGAAAAGGAGAAAAAGAGGGAACAAGGAAGAGAAACGTAGTGGGGGGAAGAAGAAATTGTTGTTTATCATATTGTTATATTATGTTATGTTATATAACATAAGAAGCATTTTTTCACAACTTTATGAAACGTTATTTGCTTAATTGTGTCTTCATTGTTCCTGGTGCTCGCATAGACTTTTTAACGAGATATATAAACCTGCTGTACTAAAGCCTCCCGTTTTCAAATCAATACACAACAAAATAATATATTTCCTCGCAATTAGAGTTATTATTGATTTAAGTAGTGATATATTCTTCTTTTTCATGACTACTGAAAGTTATTGCCCTATTTTAAGGTCTTAATATAAAACATTTCCTGTCCGTGCTAACGTTCGCATTAGTGGATTGGTGAGATTTCTGCTCTTCATGAACTCCTAAAATCAGTCCTTAAAATGTCAATTTTTCTGATCTGAATATAAAAAAAATTTAACTCGCGCTTCGCGCTCGCATCATTTGGTTAGTGAAATACGTGGGGTCTTAGTGAATTCCTACAAACAAGCCTTGGAATGCCCCTCTTCATGTCTGAATTTCCTAGATTTTCAGCTCGCGCTTCGCGCTCGCAGTATTTCATGAGTGAGATGCGTATAATAATCATGATTACAATGACTTCAAAAAGTGCTCCATGTGTTTAGATGTAATTCTAACAAAATCAGCAAGCGCTTGGCACTCGCATTAGATGACTATGGTGAGATATGTATACTCTGACTTAATGGATTCGTAACTATAGTCCTTAAAATATCCATGTTTGTGGTCAATATATACAAAAATTTCAGCTCGCGCTTCGCGCTCGCATCATTTGGTTAGTCAAATACGTAGGGTCTTAGAGAATTCCTACAAACAACCCTTAGAATGCCCCTCTTCAGGTCTATATTTCCTAAATTTTCAGCTCGCGCTTTTGCGCTTGCAGTATTTGATTAGTAAGATGCGTATGATAATCATGATTACATGACAACAAAAGGTGCTTCATGACTGTGCTTAGATGTACAAAATCAGAAAAGGATGGCAATAGCATTAGATGACTATGGTGAGACATTTATACTCTTAATGGATTCTAAAATATAATCCTTAAAATCTCCTTGTTTAGGGTCAGAATATACAAAAAAATTTGCTCGCGCTTCGCGCTCGCATTGTTTGTTTAGCGAGACAGTTGAGTATCATGATTACAAAACAATTTGCTTATAATGTCAATTTTTAGCCCTCAATATCAAAAATTTTCAGCTCGCGCTTCGCGCTCGCATTATTTAATCAGTGAGATACATATCCGTTTGATGGCACTGCATGTCCTTAAAATATCTCTATTAGGTCAGTTTACCTGACAACTGAGCGCGCTTCGCGCGCTCCCTAAGTGACCCGAAATTTTTGCTGGTGCCCCCCCAATGCCATGACCCACGGTACGCCACTGATCTTCAGGTTTTTATAGAGGACATTATCTTGTTTAGATTTACCCCTCCCCCCAACCAAGCGCATGGCGGGTGCCCCGTTTATATACCACCCTTTTGAATGTGCACTTCAGTTTTGTTTGATAGTATACTCTTTATCCCAATTCATGATGTGAAATAAATGGGGAACATACATAAGAAACGATAAATGAATTTCAGAAGAGAGTATATTGACTTGAAGGGAAATAACCCTGAACACCGACATAAATTCCTCAATATCGCTCATTTTCAGGTCATTTTTTTTAAAATCTCATCTGGCCCTTCGCACCAGCATTATTGATCTAGTACATGTACGTATAGTGCCTATAAATTCTTCTTTTAGAAATTAATATTTTTTATTAATCTTTTTGCCTTTGCGCCATGTCTGGCACCTTAAACATTTTGGAATTACTAAGCTACTGACTCCCTCCCTAAACTAAAAAAAACAAAATCCTTCCCAGAGAACAAATTTGTGTCAATCACCCCCCCCCCCCCCCGTACACCAATTGACACCATAATGACCACAATCTCAGGTACTGAGATTATTACTTGGATTGTTGTATGGTTTCTGATTTTCTGCATGTGTTCAACACTAGGCATAGTGGTTCAGTGGTAGAGCGCCCACCTCATGAACGGAGTCTTGGGTTCGACCCCTGGGGCCGATTGCACGAAAGGGTCTTTGCAAGGACCGTCTTTCGTGTCGCCAATCTTTTATGATGCGCCATGTGATACGCATTTTAAATAAATCATCTCCAAACATATTTCATTCGTCCTTTAAAATTAACAGAATATTTGTTCATAAAATGATATGATATATCATGAAATTGTACAAAATTTGATTTAAAAGCAGGCTAACAAATCTTATTTTTTATCATAAATTTCAGAAACACCCCGCTTATAGCGTATCATAAAAGATGGGCGACACGAAAGACGGTCCTTGGAAAGACCCTTTCGTGCAATCGGCCCCTGGCCGATGCGACCTTGCGTCTTCTTGCTATTAGGCGCGGAAGCATTGAGATATGAAAAGCGTAATTGTAACTGTTATGGAGGGTAGTTTCCTAATTGAATTGGTTACTCTATAGGGGAAAAATCATACTAAAAATTTCCCATTTGACACTATAATTGATTTGAATCGTACAAATAGGCAAATCACTGAATCACTGATAGTTAGAATATCTAAGACCGGACTTTATAATTATCTTCTCATCTTTAATGAGATTCATATACATGCATGTACTATTGAAGCAGATTTTCGTTAAAAAAAATAATTTAACTTCAGATATGTTTTTCACGTTTAAAAATGCTTGAAATTGACAATGAAAATAGAAACTCAAACATTTGAATTTGTGTTGATGAGGCAGCTCAAATGCCCTTGCTACAGACCCCCCGCCCGGCCCGGCCCCCCCCCCCCCCCCCCCTCCCCCCTCCTCCTCCCTCCCATTCCTATCAACACCCTCGAGCCTCTCCGATATTTATACATTAAAAACATATTGGATTTTGAAATAGAATAGGCCTAATCAAGAATTAATTTTAAAAAGAATAACTCAATAGAAGCTATTAAAATCACTTTAAAAGCTATGCGAATTCTGACCGGATGCCATCAAGACCAAGGAAAGAAGAAGCCATATTTTGTAAATTTATCACGTGCTAGATACAATTTACATAAATTACAAACATTGTCAAACAATGTCAATATGGTTCAACAATAATCTAATCCATATCCATGATCAAAATATGATAAAATGTACTTTCTTTTTATAACATAGAACTTTTATTGAGCAGTTTATCGAGAATCCCACAGCACTCTACAGAAGAAGTGATAAGATTTGCGCATACAAAAAAATACCTGCTCAGCTGCTGAAAAGTAGGCTAGCTTAAAGCACACAAAGTTCAGAAGCCAGCGTCGTATTTGGGTACATTATTTGCCCAGAAATTGTGGTCATGGAGGGAAAACGTTCATCTTCAGGGTAATGTGTTAATTTGAGTATAATTTTCCGTTGTATATACATGGTTATTTTCACATTTTGCCCTGAATGGAGTGATGAAATGGTAAAGTTTGAGTCGTTTGTCTGCACTAGGTCTAGGACCCCATCTCTCATCTAAATCCTCCGGAGTGCAGTGGGAGCAGTCCGGTGTGCGTGCCCTTACCGTAGCGCGAGGTACATTATTAGGGGATAGGTACATGTACGGTACTCGAGCCTAGGCAAGTTCGGTGCTGGGCTAATCAGTTTCGCACCGACAAATTAGTCAGGAGACTTCTAGAGAGTGAAAATCATTTACTAATGTATGCTTACCCTCCACAAAGCCAGGGATTCAATTGAGTTCATCTACACATACCCGGATACCGCCAAAAAACCTCAAAAAAACTTTCGCCCCCGAGATTAGTTTTAAAAAATTCTAGCCCTAAAAAATGGAATAGGCCTACAACTTCTCATTTCCGACATTTCTATGCCATCAATTTAATTTTTAAACAAGAATTCATCAAAAAAATGAGAAAAATATTAATATTATTATGGAAAGACGGGGCTGTGGGAGTCTAACCGATGTTTACGCCGCCATCTTGTTTCCTTTTGTTCTTCCCCAACGTAAAAGACGCGCACGTACGTTAAGATAATATAATTTCATTTAGGCCTAGATCTAAAAAAAATAAAAATCTAGACAAAACACTATAGACTATAGGCTTGAATTGAGCATCATGATTACACATGAGGCTCGCACTGACATAGTAGCCTCGGTGAATGGGGATGATAGTAGAATGTAGGAAATTGTTATAAATCCCCAGAAATGACGGTTATTCCTGTCTAGATCTAGACTTCCATATGACCCCTCCACTAAAATTGAAAAAAAATATGGAGAATGTTTGTCAAGTGATATCTAACAAAGACTCTATATCCATGTTACATTTGTTTCGCAAAATTAACTATTGCCAGTTTCAGTTACAATAGTTTTATTTTTCTTTTTATATTCTTGAAATGTGTATATACCGTACTAATGTAGATTCATTGTTAAATAAGAGACACGAGTTAGAAACTTTCATTTCATTGCATCATCCTCATGTTATTGGTTTAAGTGAAGTCAAACCTAAAAATTTACGTTATAGTGTTGACTCAGCTGAAGTTAAGCTGGATGGTTTTTATGTTTTTTATAATCTTCATGACGCTGGTCGTGGTGTTTGTTTGTATATTTCTAAAGACCTCAAAGCAGAGGTATATGTAGGTTTTTCTCATCTTGCTTTTAGTTTTAAGGAAGCAGTGTTTGCTTGTGTGGGACTGAAAGATGGCGGTTCTCTTTTAGTTGGTCTTGTGTATAGATGCAAAGTGATGAAATCAATGCTGAATTATGTCTGTTACTTCAGGAAATAGGACAAAGCAAATTTCAGGAAGTTTTGTTATTTGGGGACTTTAATTTCCCAGAAATTAACTGGGAGCTGGAGTCATGTTCATCTGGTGAAGAGCACCCTGCTCATAAGTTTTTGGACTGTAGTAAAGATGCATTTCTGTTTCAGCACCAGGTTAAGCCTACACGCCACCGTGAAGGTCAGCGTTCAAATGTTTTAGATCTTGTCTTTACTCTAAATGAGAGTGCTATCTCGAGTATTGTTACCTCAGCAGGTCTTGGTAAGAGTGACCATTGTACACTGATTTTTAACTTGAAAGTTGGTGGCCGTTCGAGGCTCGATGATCGAGAACGACTGGTATATGGTAAAGGAGACTATGATGCCATGCATGATAAGTTAGTTGATATCGAATGGGCTGATGAATTCTCTGTAAAGTCAATGGAGGACTCATCGATCTGGCAAGACTTCCATATGTCCCCTCCACTAAAACTGACAAAAAAATATGGAGAAGGTTTATCAAGAATTATCTAACATATATCTAAGAGATTTAAGAAGGAAAAGTCGGATACATACCAAAATATGGCTTTATTCCGTCAAAAATTCAAGTGTGTGTAATTCCCAATGGCATCGGTTTATTTAGTCAGAAAAATAAATACCCAATACTCTTGGAGAGTAGACAAGTCGTAATATCGGTTGATATTAACAACTGGGCGTTGTGGCATGCGCCTGTAATCCAAGCTGTGGGGAAGTTACAAATTGATGCAGAGGTTCGAGGTTCGAGGTTCGAGCCCTGGTCACGTCTTTCGGATGGTGACGTTAAAGGTCGGTCCCAGACGTAAATAATCATATCTGATTGATACACGTCTGACGAAACTCAAATACACACACACACACGATAATTGTTATAAAACCCATGGCTTTCAACAATTCCTGCTAGCTCAGTGAGTAAGGCGACAGACTGGAGATGCTTCGTTCTGCAGCGAGAGGTTCGAATCCAAGTTCCCACCGGAAGTAAGAAGAAAAAAAGAAGAAAAAAAGAAGAAAAAAGAGAAAGACAGAAGGGGGTTTTGGGGAAGTATTTTTTAAAATTAGTGGAGGGGACATATGGAAGTCTTTCCATGGATCTTTTTCATGAAAACGTTGCTTGATGTATTTGATCGCTACATACCTAAGAAAAAATATAGAGAAAATACACGAAATAAGTCATGGGTCAAAGGAAAAACACTTGAACTTGTTCGAGAGAAACACAGGCAGTTCAGAAAGTGGCGCAACATGCATAGTCAGAAAAGTTATGGAAAATATACTCCATCAGAGCTAAAAAAAAACAGGAAGAATGCTATAAGAGGGCGAGTAATCAGGCGAGGTGGCATTGTCGGAAAGCTGCTAGTGATTTTGAGCGCTCAATTGCGAAATGCAAAAGGTTTTTGGTTGTATGTCAAATCGAAGACAACAATTCGCAAAAATGTAGCAAACCTTACAAAGGAGGATGGAGGTGTTACCTCTTCTGACCAGGACAAGGCAGAGATTTTGCAGGCCTTTTTTTCGTCTGTTTTCACAAAGGAGAATGTTCATGATATTCCTCCCCTCTCACAGGAAATGCATTATGATTCCCTCTTGGTGATGTTGAAATAACTTCAGGCGATGTTTTCAAGTTGTTGTCAAATTTGAAGACTAATAAATCTCCTGGACCTGATGGTCTTCATCCTTTTCCATTGAGAGAATTGGCTGATGTATTGGCGCTGCTGTTGTCCTTACTGTTTAACAAGAGTATGAATTGTGGTTTGTTACCCTTGGATTGGAAGTCTGCTAATATTTCACCTATTTTCAAGAAAGGTAGTAAGGCTGATTGTAAAAACTATAGACCATTGAGTCTAACGAGCATTGTTTGTAAAATTATGGAGAAGTTAATCCGTGATAAATTGTGTGTATATTTGGAAGAGAATGATTTAATTTCTATGTGTCAACATGGCTTTGTTGATGGTAGATCAACTGTCACTAATCTTTTGGAGGTGCTTGATGAGTGGACACAGGTACTAGATGAGGGTGGTACAATTGATGCCATATACATGGACCTCATGAAAGCGTTTGACACGGTGCCTCATCGGCGTCTCCTTCTTAAGTTGAAATCCTTTGGTATCTGTGGTAAACTCCATGAATGGCTTATGTCTTTTTTAACGGGAAGACGGCAGCGTGTAGTTGTTGGTGGAAAATCGTCATCTTGGGGAGAAGTACTGAGCGGCATACCGCAAGGTAGTGTGTTGGGTCCGACCCTCTTTTTGGTTTTTGTAAATGATCTGCCAAGTGTTGTTAAGTCTAATATTGTAATGTTTGCGGATGATACAAAGATGTATGTACGCTCTGATAGTGCTGTCGGTGTCAAACAACTCCAAAAAGATATCTCCCTTTTAGAAAAATGGGCTAAAAAATGGCAGCTACGATTCCATCCGGATAAATACACCGTCTTAAAGCAAGGAAAAAACAGTACAGAAGAGCAGACCCAGTATTACATGAAAGGAGAGTCTAATCTAATAACTCTTAAGGAGGTACAAGCTGAAAAAGACCTAGGGATATTAATTGACTCAAAGCTGTCTTTTAAAGACCAAGTGTCACAAGCAACATTAAAGGGAAACAGAGTCCTAGGAATCATTAGAAGATCTTTTGTTCATCTGGATGCAGTTCCAATGTCATATTTGTTTAAAGGTCTTATCAGACCCCTATTAGAGTATGGACAAGCTGTATGGTCACCATATAAATTGAGTGAACAAAGAAATTTAGAAAGTGTACAGAGGCGAGCCACAAAAATGATTCCAGGTTTTAGAAATCTGTCTTATATGGAACGTCTCATGAAACTAAAATGAACGAGCCTGCCTATACTAGCCTATCGGTTTTGGGAAGAGTGTCCTCTTCCAAGCCGCACTGTCTGTACTGTAGCTGTACAGACTACTGGTACCTTTGAAAGATCGCGAGCGCAATTTCAGAGCGAAATCGCTCATTGGTCATCCGATCCCGTGTATTTTCCCCCTTTACTATGGTGTGACATCTTTGAGACAGTCCTCGCTGTGTCCCGGCAGTGCCGGGAAAAAAGTTTGTACATGTCCCCGCTAACTTCAATGATTGTCCCCGCGGGCTGGGGACAGTCTTTTGTACATTCCCCGCCATGTCTCAGCTACACAACCCGGCATGCGGGGCAACAATTTTTTGTACATTCCCGGCTATGTCCCTGCTATGTCCCAGGACCCGCAGGGCCGGGAATACAATTGATAAGTGCATAGATTGGTACCGCGTAACCTCCCTTCAAAAAGTTATATTGTTCATATATGTACAATATAACTTTCAAATTTTGGAGGGTAAAACCTGTGTTAAATGAATGGAGAGAATAATTATTAATGGCAATGGGCATTTAACCAGTAAGCCCTGCGCGTCTGCATTTACTATGTAAGCGCATGCAATGCGCTGAATCTTAATTTTTATAGTGATGTCAGCTTTTCCTGACCCGTGCAAGGTACATTATGGATGGTACATTTTGAATGGTCTGTGTGCAACAGTTTGAATGTTTGACATTCAGCCTCCCATTTGCTTGCATACGTCAAACTAAGTAGGCGTTGTACAATTTACTATGATAAATAGTGAACATGCTATCATACAATATTACTTGACTATATGAACTCCAAATATAAAATTATCCCTTGTGCAGTCTTTTTCATAAACCTGAACTCTGGATGTAATCCAGTATAGACCTATTGTACAATAGATTGTGCACTATAGTGATTAGTGACGACAGTCTGTTGTGATTTTCTCAAAATTGTGCGAATAATGCAGTGCTATATCTCACATTTATTGAATTGATACAGAGAAAGTTATATGAAATATACGGCAAATTATGCTGGTGCAAATTTTCACTGCTGAAAGATATGCACTGTATAAGCTCAAACAACAGCATTATAATCACTGTGAAACCTAGCTCAATGATTAAGGCAATGGACTAGAGATGCCTTTTTCTGCAACCAGAGGTTCTGATCTTTGGACAACTGGCAGTAAGTAGGAAAAAAATTAGAAACAAGATAGCAAACGAAGGGGGTTTTGTCATAGAATTTTGTTAAAATGTGGAGGGGACATATATGAAAGTCTTTCCGTACTCTGTATATTTTGGAGAGTGGGTGTATGCCTCAGAGGGGACCATCATTTTTACACCTACTTTTTTGTTCTAGTGCATACCATTTTCCCCTCCACATATCCAGGTGCCAAAGAGTTTTCCTTCCGTTGTGCTCTACACATAAAAGAATCCCATACAATTGCAAAAGACGGACTCCCCGACCGCTAATTGGCTGATCACACAACCCCATGCCCAGCTCTATGTGTGAGATCCTTTATATTGTACAACGCCTACTTAGCTTGTTGTACACGATCAAATGGGAGGTTGAATGTCACACATTCGTACCGTTGCACACAAGACGTACCATCCAAAATGTACTGTCCAAAATGTACCATTGCACGGTTTGGGAGGCGACGTCACAATGCGATTTCATTGAATAAGGTGGCAATGCGCGTACAGCCCGCTGGCTAAATGCGCAATGCCGTCCAAGATCTTGTGCGCTTGTGGGATTTTGATTTTCGCTTTCAATATTTCTGCTCCCTTTTCAGAGATTACTGGAGGGAAAAACTCTTGATTTTTTCATATTTTCGCTAGATTCCGAGGCGTTGTACAACACAAATAGCGAATATTCTCATTCGTGCAATGGTGCGAGATTTCGCATTCGGTGAAAGAAAGAAACGCTGTATTCAACTCGGCTAACGCCTCGTTGAATAGAGCATCTTTCTTTCACCTCATGCGAAATCTCGCACCATCGCACTTATGCCTATTCGCTATTTGTATATTGTACAATGCCTACTTGGCTTGTTGTACGTGAGCAAATGAATGTCAAACATGTGTACTGTTGCATACACGACGTACCATCCAAAATGTACGTATACTGTTGTAAGGCTTTAGGAGGTGATGTCACAATACGATTCAATTCATTAAGCTCAGTAAAAAAATGAAGGTGAAATACGTGTATAGCCTGCTGGATAAATGCGAAATGCTACCCGAGGTCATGTGTGCTTGTGGGATCTTGCTTTTTTATTTCAATACTTTTGCTCCCTTTTCATACACTGTATGCTGGTAAAGCTGCCAGTGTGTAGGGTACTTTAGGCATGTTTTCGGATAATGGGCAGTTTCGTAAGCAGCATCTGAAATAAAATTTAAAAACTTGTGGTTTTCATCAACATTTACTAAAAATCTAGTTCCAGCAGCCTGTGATTTTTCATTTTATTAGGTCCAGGGCATTATATTTAAATAAAACTTTAGTTCCATGGACCAGTGACATAACAACAGGAATAACCGTCTTTCTTGCGGATTTATTAAACAATTTCTGTCATTTTATCGTCGTCCTGAGACACAGACAGTACCCCATTAGTGCAAGCTCCAATGGCTAAGTGCTTCACCTAATATGGGCCTGTTTAGTCCAGATATTAAGCATTTTGCTAGGTATAACAGAAACAATATTATTTTAAGTGATGGTACACGTTCCTCCTGACATTATGGCCCATATTCTGAAATCAGGTTTAACTTAGACCATGGTTTAATTCTGTGCTAAAATTATGTTTTCATGGTTTTTTTTTTTGTTTCCTGTTGCTTTCATGATGGGAAAATTGGATGTGTTTATAGGAAAATTGGAAAGAAATTGTTTAAAATTGTGCTACTTGCAATGTAGTGAATTGCATTTTGATAGTCATAATGCACTTCAAAACAATTTATGCTTATAGGATCTATCCCTTGAACCCTTTTTGGGCTTGCCTCTAAAACCAGCTAAATGATTTACTCCTGCCTATTTTGAATTTTCCAGAAAATTTTAACTTTTTGACTCCCCCTGCCATGATAACAGGCACTTGTTACACCCTAATGTATACAATGTATGTATTTTTCATATCTTGTCAGGAGACAGAAACGAGTGTCCCGCTCTCCAGAAGCCAACTACTGGGACTGTAGTGTCTGCACCTATCGTAATAGATCAGAAGCTTTTAAATGTGAGATGTGTGATGTCAGAAAGGGTACTTCTACTCGGTAAGAAAGTTTGATAATTTCCGAAATATCTTTGTTTTTGTCTCGCCTGCATAGCAGAGCGAGACTATAGGCGCCGCTTTTCCGACAGCAGCGGCATCAACATCAAATCTTGACGTAAGATTAAATTTTTGAAATGACATCATTACTTAAAAAGTATGGACCTAGTTCATGAAACTTGGACATAAGAGTGATCAAGTATTACTGAACATACTGCCTTGGTTTCAGGTCACATGACCAAGGTCAAAGGTCATTTGGGGTCAATGAACTTAGACCATGTTGGGGGAATCAATATCAAAATCTTAACCAGAGTTTAGTTTTTGAAATGTTGTCATAACTTAAAAAGTATATGGACATAGTTCATGAAACATGGATGTACAGTGTAAGGGTGATTGTGTATCATGGAAGATCCTGCCTGAATTTCAGGTCATATGACCAAGGTCAAAGGTCACTTTATAGGGTCAACAAACTTTGACCATGTTTGTGGAAATGTCATCATAACTGAAATTATATGGATCTAGTTCATGAGACTCTGACATAAGAGCAATTAAGTATCCCTGATCATCCTGGTCATTCAAGGTCAATGAACTTTGGCCATGGTGGGGGTATTTGTTAAATTGGCATTATAACTTAACAAGTTCATGGATCTACACATGTAGTTCATGAAACATAGACATAACCAAGTATGAATGATTATTTTAGGTCATGTTATCATAGTCAAAGGACATTTTTGGTCAATGCACATAGTATTTTATCATCATATGAGTGTTTCATTTTGTGAATAATTATTCAATAGCTGTTTTCAAAGTCAGCGCTGGCTGGTGCTATGTATATCGTGTAATGCAAGCGAGACTGCCAGAGGCATTCCACATTTCCACTTGTAATACATTGTAGAGTTATGCCTTATGCACCTGAATATTTGACTGATGATTTCCTTTTCTGTATAAAACAAATAACTGTACATGAATAATATTGGGTGTTTAGAGTTATTGAGTTGAGCTTAATTTTTTCATGAACAAGTAGATGTGATCAATTCTAGATACAAGTATATAGATCAATATCGCCCTCTATGTTCATGTTAAGGTAATGAGGAAGGCAGTATCCCGTTGTGTGTGTTGTCAGCCAGACCCCTGCTTCCTGGGAGAGATTTAAATTTCCCTTGGCAGGGAACTCGCTCATTTCCCCCTTGGGTTAGTGTGAACAATACAGAGAAAAAGCACAGTTATTGATAAATATCAAGTGGGTCACCATGATTATCCAGCTACATGTATCACTAGTGAACCATTACATCTTGAGCCTAAATTTCTTACTTCTAAGAAATGAAATATTTTTGACAGAATAACTTCGCATTTTTTTTCTTCCAAGATTATGAGACCTGTTCAATTAATTCAAATTTAGTCATTTAGATCTCAACCAACTGTATATGTTTCATCAACAAATCATTTGTGCAATCAATTGTTTCAAAAGTAGGTTCTACATTATTGAATGTAAATTCTTTACAGTCTCTGATAGACTGTATATGATGTTTCCTGTAATATGGTATAAAAGAATTAGATTAAATGTGATCATTGGCTAATTTGCATACGGCAAATGCTGTACTGTTTTCTAAAACATTGTAATCATTTAATTTTATGGGTTTTCGTGTTTGTTCTTGTAAAGAGTGAAAGCACTCGAGAGAAAAAAAAATTCAATAGGAAGAGAAAAATTCATACAAACTTAACGCTTAAAATGTCATCAAAATTGGATGTTGTAAAATAGTAGCAAAGTCGTGACATTTTTTAAAGTTAATTTGAAAGTTTTGCTTCATTGCACAAAACATTCATATCCTGGTAAATATGCAAATGGTAGAACCAATGTTGTCACCCACTCACTATTTCTTTTGTATATTATATGAATTGAGATTTTTTTTCTCATTATAATGTGCAACAGGATTTGATTCATCCCTGAACAGTTGAATTGCCATTTCTGTCACTTATTGTGATTTAATTAAGAGTCTTTTTCTTATTAGCGAAAATCTAAATATTTTTTATCTCTTACAATAGAATACAAAATGTATTTTGATATCCTTTTCTGAAGATTGATTTTCTTTTCTTGATAGGATGAATGTAGTACCATTGGTGGTGGTGGCAGTTATTGAAAACCTGGGTAATCACATCCTTGGACCCTTTGGAAGTGCATAGACATATTAGATAAATGAGTTGATGTGAACTATAAAAGATCTGAATATTTTTATTATTGTTATTATTAAAAGGGTGTCTTACTACCATTTACCGTTTTTTTTCTAGAAAGCCACGTTTGAATGCACAGGTAGTTGCACAACAGAGAGCCCAACAATTCATGGCCCCTGGAACTGGTCTACACCAACCGAAACACCTCAGAAAACAAGGTTTAAATCAAAGGAAAAACAGGTAATATTTTACCCCTGTGGTATTATTGACCCATATGCAATTTATTATTTCCTTTAACCTTCCTCAAGAACTTCATTTTTTATTAAACTGATCTTGCAGAGCTCTAAGTAACATAATATATGCCTTTTTGGTTTGTAAATGTGAGAATAAGTGATGAAATCATATAATCCACCGTATTGACTTCTAATGTCAAATAATAATCCTTGAAATGTATATTAACTTGTGGCAATGTTGTAGTTGTAATGGATAAGGTACATGTATATTGTTACAAAGCACCTTGTTTTCATGTTATGATTTGGGAGACATGGCCTGATCTTCATATCCTGTATGCGCACAGTCAGTAATGTCCCAGTTCATACTTAAACATACTACTTGAAGATATCCGAAAAGACTGAAATGCTACATGACGTCAGATGTTGAATCAAATTGATACCAGCAGAGGATGTCATACAAAATGTTTTATATTTCAGTGCTTGATACTCTATCTCATCTTTTGTTGTGTTAGTCAGACTTCTCATTTAGTCCGTTACATGTACTCCTACATGGTGAATATTGTTTTAATTTGAAAAAATATATAATTTTATGAGTAGCAGCAGTATGTTTTTGTTTATTTTACAAAAAAATATTTTATAGATGCATGTTGTATATAGAGGTTACAAGTTCTGTCATTTTCAGGTTTTTTAGTTAAACTGGTTTTCTTTGATTAATTATTAGCACTTTTCCTGTATGATTACAAGAATTTATATTTCATTCAACATGATCTCTTAATATTCTTATAGTGTGATATGTAGTCATGTTTCAATTCATGTAACAAAAATGATTGTAGTGCAAATTGCAGTCATTCATTTTAGGACACCATGGGTTAAAAGTTGAGATAAAACCAGGCTTGAATTGTTACTTTAATGTTTCTTTTCTAATCCATTGCTAAATCTTTTATAATGAAGTATATGTGAACCCCACTTATCCAGACATGACAGGAAATATCACAGCTTTAGAAACACAACTTGTAATATAGATCATGTTGTTGTGAACTACATTCATTCTGCCTTTATTCAAGAAGTGCTGTCCAAACAACTTCAGACACCCCTTTATGAATTGGCACACATTCAATGCTTGCCAGTTTTATTGGTTGACGATCAACATCTTGAACAGCTATTTCATCTAAAGTTGTGAATCTTTTTTTTTTCAATAAAACTGTTTAGGTCGCAATAAAGAAAGAAAAAATGAACGAAATTATTTCCTTTCTTGAAGATTGTCTTTTACGACAATGTCACTAACGAGTGCAAGTGTTCTTACACTGTCCTCCAGAAAATTGTACTACACATGTAGATGGCACTTTAAAAGAAAAAGTTAAATGCTACATATGGTAACTGGAAATTAAATACACATTTCAGTGATTTTTTTCCTATGTCTCATAAAAAATAATGTGTTATGCATGCATGGTGAAGATAATAATAATAATAATAATATAGAGTATTTATAAAGCGCCAAATCCACATTGATTATGTGCTCAAGGCGCTGAAAATATACTTTGGTATATTATTATTACCCCGGCTCTAGCTGAGCGGCCATATAGGCGCTAAAGCGTTCAAGGATTAAATCCTACCGGGTACCCATTCACCTCACCTGGGTCGAGTGCAGCACAATGTGGATAAATTTCTTGTTGAAGGAAATTACGCCATGGGATTCGAACCCACGACCCTCTGTTTCAAAGTCCGAAGACTAATCCACTGGGCCACAATGCTCCATATCTCTGAACATAATTTAATTCAATGAATACTGTATTTCATGTCGGTACTACTATCCAGTTCTTTACAGACAAAAAATCTTCAGAAGTTACATTATCCAGTTCTTTTAGAGCATGTAACTCATAGCTAGGCATGTCCCTTTAGATGCACTTATATGAAACAATATAATTAAGTTTTGTTATCAATTATTATTTGGTTTTATTTGCTAGAAGTGTGATTATCATTATAACACATTTTTTACTAAAAATTTGCATTCAGCATGATGCACATATGATCTTTATTTAATCTGTTGCAGAATCTTTGGCAAAACTATCTCATTCCCACTTTACAGACAAAAAAAATCAATTTACACTTGTACATGTATGGAATGAATCATTTTAAAGGGTTCAATTTTTTTACTTGCTTTGTCTGGGAATGTCATTATAGTGGTACTTTGTACTTTTTTGTCCTTTATAAGAAAATTTTGGAATTCAACTAAAGGAAATGTGCCAAAAGAGCATAACCTTGTTAGAAGTTTTGATAAGTTTCATGGTTCATTAACATACGGTTTTGTTTTGAACTATTATTTCCTTTGTCTGGATATTTAAGATTTCTAGAAAAGCATTCAAGAGGGGGGGTGGGTATGATGGTTTTATTGGTTATTTCATTGGTCCAATTCCAAATTTATCATCTATAAAGTCATTGCTGCACATGAAAACATTATAGTTTTTATGTAGCAATTAGTGAATATGCTGATGATCATTGGCATACAGAGTCATTTAAAAAAGCTTTAAGATTTTCTTATCGAATGAATGGAATTTTTTTCCTCTTTATTTTTTATTCATTCATGCTACTTGTTTTCAAAGTCAGCACTGCTGTTAAAGTGAATTGAAAAATGCAAACAAGATTGCGAGCCCGAGGTGTTCCTCTTGTTAATGCCATCTTTTCTGATACCCTCTCCACTTGATCCACATTTATATTTTTTTAGGCATTTGAATGGAGTTCGTAAAGGAAAAAAAGTATCATGGTATTAAATCTGAATGCATGTGTTAAAGCTCATGTTCCAGCTCCAAATTACATTTCATGCTACTTGTCTATCTCAAAATAAGGCTTATTGGTCATATGACTCAATGTGATAAGGATTGGATGTATTAAGAGTGGGAAGCACTTGATGAGGCCACTACTGGGCTTCAAGGATCTATGTGTATAGGTATTTTAACTCTGTAGTGTAAGAAAAATGTCAGGCATCATTGGTTCACCTTGAGTGTGTAAATTGAATTGAGAGTAATTCTTGAATATTTTTGTTTCAGTGATGCTGAAAATGTTAGATGAACATATTGCTTCAGGTACTCTACCCACTATTTCCAATGGATATTTTCAAGCAGTACAAATTCAGTGAATTTGAAATGCATGTCCCTTTTATTTTAGTACTTTTTACTTTACTTCTTTTTGTGTGTACTCTTTAATTGATTTTTTTCCCCTTTTCTTTCGCTACAGACCAAGATTAAAAAACGTTGACCGAAGTAGTGCTATATCAACTCAGGTTGTGGTGAATGATGTGTCTGTGATCATCACAGAATATAGAGCAAAGGCTCACACAAGAGTTTCACCTGAATCAGATGATAATACCTCTTCAGGAGATCAAACAACGAACAACATTAATGGAGTCTAAGGACAGGTTGTGCACATTTTTCTATTATAGCATTTTGTAAGACTGAATTCATTTGTAACTGAAAGGTTAAAAAACTACTGAAGGGAGTTATTATGACTCTGATATGCTGCTTTACCTGCATTGAGAATGGAGATGAAGTGGTGGACTTTGAAGGAAAAGTAGCTTGTATGGTGCTGTAAACATGTCATCTGGATTCTCATTGTTATACTTGTTGCTTGAAACTAGTGGCACTGGGATGGGATGCTCTTGACATCCAGAGGTTTGGAGGGGCAAGCGAATACAAAGGCTCTTCCCTCTAAACATTTTTCTGTCCAGAACATTCCAGTGCCACTGCCTGAAGCTATTATGTTTTTATGTAATTGTAGATAATTCAGAATTGAATATTGTTAGTTTATCAGGATTGATGTCACAATATCAAAATGCTGTCAGAGTCACTGCAGTTGAATGAATAATAATCTTTGAAACAGTTAGGAGCATTAGATCTTGCTTTATGATAGTCAATTCTCTAAGCTTAAAATCAAGTTTATCGTGTGATTGTCAGATCCTATGCTGTTATGTGTGTATATTCCTCTTCAAGGGGGAAAATTGTATATAATGTAAGAGGAGAAAATAGCTCTTGCCAAAAATTATTTAACCTTTCACTCTAAATGAAAAAATAAACTGTTCATCAAGGTGTTTTTGTTAGGAAGATTATGTCTATGATAAATATTAGTATCTTTCCAGAAGTAAAACAGTCTTTGATTTGATGTATAAAGATATTTAAAAAGATTAATGAGGATATTTTTTTAATTCAGGTTTACTAAATACAAAATGTATTTGCTTGTAACTTGGTCATTATGTGACACTTAAAATGTTTATTAAATTTCTGTCATTTACTTAATTAAAAGAAAAATCAGGGAAGGCCTTTAACCAATATGCTGGTCTCCAACAGGACCCTGTAACAATATTAAGACATTATGACATAAGAAAGACAAAACGTAGACACTAGTAGAATGATCATAACTCTGAGGTGGTAAGTAAATTATGAAAAGGTGAATAACAATGAATCTGGATTCATTTGAATTCACTTTAAAGCATGAAATTATATTTAATCAATAAATCTGCTTGTATTGTTAATGAAAGGTAAATGTCCAGATGCGACAGCTTCTTCAAAATAGATTATTTTTTTTTTTTTACTGCCTCCCCCCTTAAAGGACAAGTCCACCCCAACAAAAAGTTGATTTGAATGAAAAGAGAAAAATCCAAAAAACATTCTGATTTTCACATTGTCAAGTAAAACAACAATTAATGACACCCTGAACATGTAGAATTAACATTGTTTAATACTATATAGCTCAGTTAAGTTTTTCCTTATTGTTGAATCTGTAAAAAAATGAAATATTGTATAATTCAAACAATAAAAAACAAAAGAAATGGTGCGTGACAGACATTATTGACTGTCTAATTTGCATGCAACTGAGTTGTGCATATCACTGTTTTGTGAAAAATAAGTGGAACTTAAAAATGTCAACTTTCTTATTTTACACCCGATTTTGATGAAATTTTCAGCATTATGCTAGTTTGATTTTTCTCTTTTTATTCAAATCAACTTTTTCCTGGGGTGGACTTGACCTGTAAGTAAATTATAAGGAAATGCTGTCATCTGGGGCCAGTTTCACAAATCTTGTTTAAAAACAATTTGCAATATCAGTTAATAGTTTAAAGAATGCCAGTTGATTTTAAGTTGAGATGTATTTCATACATTCTGGTCTGTCTAGATGTATATGTATTTTTCTTCTCTTTTGGGGGGAGGAGTTAATGATGGATCTACATTAACATGACATCTGCATTCAAGTCAAGTTCAATTGCACGGATTAAATGTGTAATAGAAGAAACCCCTCCTTTGCCATGCATAGAAATTTTATTACTATATTATCACTATATTTCATTACTATATTATCACTTTATTGTTACCTCTTTTCTCCCCCCCCCCCCCCCCCACTCCTGAAAGATGTATCCAGTGGGGAGATGCTTTTTTTTTAACCTTGGAGGCAGTACACATGATCCTGAGAGGCATAACATGTTAACAGATTGCTTTGAAATTTAAAAAGAAAAGACAGGTTCAAATTTTGCTTTCATTCTATTAAGCCTGTCATGAATCCATGAAATTTTGTAATGCATTCTTTGGGAAATTCGAGATTATAGGCACCGCTTTTCTGACGGCGATGGCGGCGTCATCAACATTGAAATCTTAACTAAGGTTAAGTTTTTGAATTGTCATCACAACTTAGAAAGTATATGGACCTAGTTCATGAAACTTGGACATTAATTTAATCAGGTGTCATTGAACATCCTGCCTGAGTTTCAGGTCACATGACCAAGGTCAAAGGTCACTTAGGGCCAACGAACTTTGACCATGTTGGGGAATCAATATTGAAATCTTAACCAAGGTGAAGTTTTTTGAAATGTTGTCATAACTTGGAAAGTATATGGACCTAGTTTTCAGCGTTATGCTAGTTTGATTTTTCTCTTTTTATTCAAATCAACATTTTCCTGGGATGGACTTGACCTGTAACTAAATTATAAGGAAATGCTGTCATCTGGGGCCGGTTTCACAAATCTTGTTTAAAAACAAATTTGCAATATCAGTTAATAGTTTAAAGAATGCCAGTTGATTTTTAGTTGAGATGTATTTCATACATTCTGGTCTGTCTAGATGTTTATGTATTTTTCTTCTTTTTTTGGGGGGGGGGGTTAATGATGGATCTACATTAACATGACATCTGCATTCAAGTCAAGTTCAATTGCACGGATTAAATGTGTAATAGAAGAAATCCCTCCTTTGCCATGCATAGAAATTTTATTACTATATTATCACTATATTTCATTACTATATTATCACTTTATTGTTACCTCTTTTCTCCCCCCCCCCCCCACTCCTGAAAGATGTATCCAGTGGGGAGATGCTTTTTTTTAACCTTGGAGTTAAAGATAGTACATATGATCTTGAGAGGCATAATAATTTTATGGACCCCTACGAAAAACAGCATGTGCTGATAGGGTGTTCCATCCCACAAGTGGTAAATAAATAAAAAAATAATATGTTAACAGATTGCTTTGAAATTTAAAAAGAAAAGACAGGTTCAAATTTTGCTTTCATTCTATTAAGCCTGTCATGAATCCATGAAATTTTGTAATGCATTCTTTGGGAAATTCGAGATTATAGGCACCGCTTTTCTGACGGCGATGGCGGCGTCATCAACATTGAACATCCTGCCTGAGAACTTTGACCATATTGGGGGAATCAATATTGAAATCTGAACCAAGGTGAAGTTTTTGAAATGTTGTCATAACTTGGAAAGTATATGGACCTAGTTCGTGAAACTTAGAGATAAGGGTAATAGTGTATCACTGAACATCTTGCCCGAGTTTCAGGTCACATGATTATGGTCAAAGGTCACTTAGGGTCAACAAACTTTGACCATTTTGGTGGTATTTGTTGAACCGTCATAACTTTAAAAATTTATGGATCTAGTTCATGAAACTTGGAAGACATGAGATTAATTAAGCATCCCTCAATATCCTGGGAAAGTTTCATGTCACATGATCAAGGTCAAAGGTTATTTAGGGTCAACAAACTTTGATAATGTTGTGGGTATTTGTGGAATTGTCACAACTTTAAAAGTCTATGGATCTAGTTCATGAAACTTTGACATAAGAGTAACCATGTGTCCCCAAATATCCTGTGTGCCTTTCAGGTCACATGACCAAGATAAAAAGGCCATTTAAGGTCAATGAACTTTGGCCGTGTTGGGGGTATTTGATGCAGTATTTGGTACCCTGGAGTACCAAATAATAATCCGCCATTTTGTTTAATTTTTTATTTTTTGCGCTGTACCCTGGGTTATCAAAAATGTGTACAAGTATATTTTAATGTTATGTACAGATTTTTTTTTTCTTTTTAATGATCTTATGTAACAATTAATGCATGCAAATGATAACTTTCTTCTATTTGTTTACTATTATTGGCATAAGATTGTATCAAAGAAAGGAAATAGGCGTTGTGATCATTGTCCCCATCAATGTCATGATTGTCGCACCGATCGTACGACCGTGATCACCATGACAACAATGTAACTGTACACTATTACAACACGAGATGGCGCTGCACAACGCCGTACCCCGGGGAACTACGGTACCCCAGTGTATGGCGTGGTGCATCATTTGTTGAATTGGCATCATAACTTACATGTAGAAAGTTTATGGATATACACATGTACTTCATGGAACATGGACATACATGTAAGGGTAGTCAAGTATGATTTGCACCTGTCTTAGGTCACATGATCATGGTCAAGGTCATGTTAGGTCAATGGACATAGTATTCAATTATCATAGAGTTTTCTTTTGTGAATAATTATTCTATAGCTGTTTTCAAAGTCGGCACTGCTGCTATATTGAATCGCGTAATGCAGGCGAGACTGTCAAGAGGCGTTCCTCTTGTTGTTTCAATACACAGAACACTCTGTTACACCTAAAATCATTAGAATGAGTACAAATGATAAACATTTTGTAGTGAGTTTTATTACATTCCTTGAAATACATAGGTAGGAAGAATTGCACTTATGCTGTTAGCAAATGACATATTATGAAATAATTTTTATATTGTATATACTTCTTGCTATTTTTTTCAGTTATGTGCATTTCAATTCATGTTTTCAATTGATTTTGAATGTTATGCATATGATGAGATTTGGTGTGAATTACTTTTACTTCATGTAGCATTTAAACCATCCATTTGAGCATCTGTGACTATGAATATTTCTTTATTTGTATATAATATAGAATTATTTTGTGCTGTAAAAAACTAAATTTGCTAGACTGCCTGCTGCTGATTAATTTTGCTTGTCTCTTTTTTTTCCATATTTTTTTAGTGAAAACTCCAGAAAGAACTTTAAAAGTGTGTTGATATGAATGAAGTTAATTTTGAAGTCATAGGCTTTGACTTTAAAGTTCACAAATGTGAGAGGGTTAGTTACATTCTTTTATGTCAAAGGTTAAAATGCAAGTTTGATAGTAAGATCAAATGATTAATTTGCACAATAATGTCATTGATCACACTTTTGATGAGCATCAACTATATCTTGTTCGTCAAATATCAAATTCTTGTTAATTTTATTATTTTGCTCTAAAGATCAACATTAGTCGGTATATATTTAATCTTTTTTCTGGACTATCACTATAGATGTTTTTAATACACCTATATTATCTTTGTGGACAATGTTTCTGGTAATAATAATAATAACTACTTTTTATACAGCACTTTTACCATAACGGCTTGAAGTGCTTTACAGCATATTGTTACCCCGTTCATTGGATTCATTTCAATGCCGCATTAAAACTGCACAATTTCCACTTCCTAGGGAGCATTCCTTGAATTCATCGCAGCCTCATAATGGTGCTGGCGAAGTCAAACAAAAACTTTCACATCCTACCGGTAACCATTTAGCACCTGGGTTGAGAGTGGCAAAGTGTGGATTAACGGCTGCCAAAGGGCGCTAGACCACAGTGGGATTCGAACACACAACCCTCTGTTTACAAGAGTCAGAACCATGGCTCTGGTACTGTCCTGATATTTTGATATTAATTGCTTGCTGAACATTGGTGTTTTGTTTATGCTGCTCCATATGCCCCCCCCCCCATTTAAAAGAATCATACACAAACACTTTAGTTGTCTGCAAGATTTGTACTTCCCTTGAAGAAAACCTTTGAAGTGTCTTTTATTTGTATGTGAAAAATTTTGTCATGAATTTTGTTTGATGAAAGGTCAACATGTACATGTATGCCTCAATTTGTGGTGTACATTCGATAAGTTGTGTTTTGCTGCAACCATCAAAATAACATCACTTTGCTCAAAAGCAAGATGACTGCAGGAATACCATGTAATTTCCAGCCTGCTTTTTTTTTATTTTACTCTTAATGAAGCTTGATCTATTTTTGGTTTATATATATAGAATGAAAAATAAATAAAGGAATAAGTGGCATTGTTGTCATTGTAATTTTCAAACTGTAAGGTTTCTCTTCATTATTTTCAAAATTTTATTACAGTAACTGTTGTATTTAGTAAAAGAATACATGTATAATATATCCTGATTAGTTTGACATTCATAAACTGGAGTCCTTTGTGATTTTTGCTTGTTCAAAGTAGGAGCTGAATCTATTTCCTGACCATGTGATATTCTTGAGTTGTACAGTTTCACAAATGTAGAAGTTTCCACTGAAAATCAATAGAAATAATATGTTTATTATAGAAAATAAATGTAAGACAAATTTATGAAGGGTCTGATCTAGACTTACTTACATTGCCAAAATTTTAGTTTTTATTGTAAGGGGAAGGAAACTCTTGGAACAACTTGGCTTTTGTGGAAACCGAAAAATCAAAGAATAAGATCAAAGCATGTTTGAGGAAAATCGGACAAATAATGAGAAAGTTATGATGCAAGCTCTTTATCCATGATGTATTCTTTGAAAATCTGTATTACTTGCCCTCCTATAGAAAGAATACATGATCTACTGATAGATGTGAGGCAGTTTAAATGAAATATATAGAAAAGTAATGGCAAATTTGTTTACGTGTGACATCACACATATTTGTCATGTTGCCAATATGAGAATCTACATTACAATAATGATCTAAACTTCAAATGCTCATTACTTTATTATTATTCTTTAAATTTTTATCAAACATTTGTTTATCTATTTCTTTTATTTTTGTGTTTTTGCACAAGCTGTCTTGTTTCAAGGGTATCATTTTCCATCAAAGTTATGACCAATACCGATGACATCTGAATATGTATGTATGTTTGTTAAATGTTTGTTATATTGAGTTTGTTATGAAATATGTGCAGGGTAGTATTTTTAATAATTGAAATCATGTAATCAATTGAATTCTGTATGAGATTATTTAAATGTGATCTGTAATCATGAAAGCACCATAACAAGGCGTGGTCACAATGTTAGTATCTTTTATGTCCCACTGTCTCTTTAAAAAAAAACAATGAATTTACAACATTGTATCTTGTCATTTTCTGTGACATGTATTTTTTTTTGGGGGGGGGGTAATGAAGTATGTTTTGAATGTTTAAATCGTAATGGATTGGACACTGCCTTTTAGGTTTTTTTAAGGTAATATTAAATCTTCCTGGATAGCCAGACCAATTCAGTATTAGTACAGTAATACTTTATGGTAACACTTGAGATGAATATTGTCACCAGTTCCTTTCTTCCATATTTCAAATTACAATATGTGTCTACAAAGTAATACATACATACATTGCACATACATTGCCTACTGGAACTGAACGGTCCATGTACAAGGTCTATAGGGATACTAGTAGTAGAATTCAAAGGTAAATGTTTTTTTTTATTTGCCTACCATTCTTATAATTCTGCTAATTTGTCAATGCACATAAAAGTTTGCTCAGGCAGAGCAAATTACGTGCAAACAAATTGCATACACTATTTGAATTTGTATTCATAAACTTTAACATTAAAAAACTCTTTAAGATTTCACATGGGGCCTATATTGTATCATATGCCTTCATCAAAGAAAATGTAATACAGGAAACTTTTAAACAAAGACAGTTGAGCAATTTCATCCATTGGTGCAAATGAATTGGTCGCCCTTACCCTTCATCAGAATGAAGTCAATGGGGCCAATTTGATTTCTCCATTGGTATAATGATTACAACTTCTTAAAAACAACTTTTAAAATTTCTGACTCTCTCATGTTTCATTTCTTTCAAACTTTGACCTGTCTGCTTCCGTAATTTTCCCTTTTATTCCCTTAAAAAAACGACTTTTTATCTGGGTTAGTTTCCTAGTGAATATTTATCTACTAAGAGCTTATACATTTTCTATCTCAAAACTTCACCGTTTTCATTGTATTTTCTTGATGTTTTTCCTGCGCGTTCCTTACTTATACATGTACATCAACGTAATTGTGTATTTCCTGCAAATTTCTTAGCCTAATATTCATGTTTTCTTCCTCCATCTACAATCATGGAGATCTTTTCTGGTTTGATTGAAGCCCGCTCTTCACCATTAGATCTTTGTTTGTTTTTTAAGAAGAAAAAAAAACGCATGATAACATTATACCTATGTCACGTATGTCCTGTGTTTACACAGTTCATATTTTTGACAAGTGTATATGTATCTGTGGAGCATTGGAATAAAAATAATTAAAACTCTTGCATATCATCCCCACCGAATTTTCGCCTCATCCTTTACTGAGTAATTTCAGTTTACATGGTGATGATGAAGTTGAAGTTGAATTGATGACGATGTTGGTGTTGGATGATGGTGGTGATGGTGGTGGTGGTGGTGGTGGGGTGGTGGTGGCGGCGTAACAGGGGGAGGGGGGGGGGGGGCAAGAGCCAAAAATTTCCCGGTCATATCATGGTATGAACATGCGTAATGGTGTATTGAGGCGACGATCTTGAGAGGGCCAGACATTGCGTATTAGGCAAGTTTTTTAAAAAAAATGCGAGCGAGCGAAAATTTTGACATTTTTAATACAAAAATAAAATTTTGTGATAGATTTTGACATGATATCCAGAGAATAATATATTTCACTCTTCTCTCTTCCATTCCTCTTTTTTGTGGTGGTGGTCTGTATGCCACTGTGAACATGATTCTTTGCGGCAGTAGCGTGAAGAGTAAAAAACCAACGAGAGGCGCATGTGCTAAAAAGCTGCTTAATATAAGTCCCGAGCAAAGCGAGCGAGAATAAAAATCACATTTTCATGAGAATTTAACTTTGAGATATTTATTGACATTATATTCAGTAAATAATATCATATCCTACACTTCTCCTTTGCTTTTCTTGGTTGTAGAACTTTTTGGGACCATGGCCCAACCCTTCCATACTCATATACGGCAGTGCTATGCGACTGGCGTCCGTCTGAAGCCCCCGGAACTTTTTGATATCAAAGCCATTAAAACCTCGCAGATTGCCGCAATTTTCAGGCAAATCGCGGGTTTCGAATATAGCTTTTACACAACACATTTATTCAACCCCTACTGCATGGGGTATGGGGGGGAAGCCCCGGTCGCTTATTTGCATAAAATTTAGCAAGCTTATAGCACAATGTTGTATGCAGTCCATCTTCCCGCTCTTTATTTTCTATCCTCGGCAGCCCGGTCATGTTTTATTTTTTCTTGCCCTTATCTTTGTTTTCCAATTTAGCTTTTGACTAATTTCATTCTTCCTTCACTTCCGCTATTGTTTGCCATTTTGTCATCTTTTGATTTATTTACCATCATGCTATTGCATTACATCGGCCTATTTCGGAATGATTTGTTCTTTCTCAAATGTTCTTTCGTTCCTTTTCCCGCTTTCCTTCAAAAATATTTTTTATTCTTCGCTTTCTTTTCACTTTTCCCTTTCCTTCTCTTTTTCCTCCTTTCCTTTTCCCCTTTCCTTCCCATTTTCCTTTCTTTCTCCCTCTCTTTTTTTCCCCTTTTTTTTAATTTCCCGGTGAAATCCGCCAGGGGGCAGCTTACCGCCCCCCCCCCCGCCTGTTACGCCATTGGGTGGCGGTGGTGGTGATGATGACGATGAGGATGAAAATTATAATGATGGCGATGGCGGTGATTATGATGATGGAAAAAGGGCATTTACATGATATGTATGTTTAAAAACTTCAAAGGTATTGACAAATATCTGTGTTTAAAATAATGAATATTATTGAAAGTTGTCCATAGCTACATCAATGAAAGTTGTGCGTAAAAAAAAATACTACACTACTTGTCCAATGATACAGTTCAATTAATAACAATCCAGCCTCTGAAAAATGAATCATCAATATGAGGGCATGAAGCTGAAAACAGGTTGAAAATATATTGCTTATGAATTTATTGGCGGATGGGCAAAGGAAAGGTAAAGTGTAAACGCAGATACAGAAGAAGAATAGAGAGTAGAAGGGAACAGACACGAAAAATAGAAGAGCGGTGAAGCAGAAAGGGAAGACAAAATGAGATAGAATGAGAGAGTAATGACAAACTATAAAAAACTGAAAGATCATGGATAAAAAAATAATGGAAGATGGCAAACAGAGATAGTGGAGGCAGATGAGAAGATCAAAATGAGGACGATCAGAAGAGCGGAATAAGGAAGGCGAAGATTAGAATTGAATCTTGGAAATTCCTGACTGCAAGGAAGTAGACTTCTGGATGCCTGGGGTTTGGAATCATTTAGCTTCACTATCACGCTTACACGCACGCATGTGTTATCTTCCACAAGGTTGGCAGTGTACCTCAACTTCACAACATTCACATTTGAAAACTAATTCTCCCAGTTCTATTGGGTCGTTGAATGTAGATCAGAAGGTAAGCCTATCTTCTTCTTTTTAAGAGGAAGGACCTCATATGCAGTATGGTCTTATTAAGCATGATTCTGTTCAACATCAATGATAGCAATTAAGGACAAACAATCTTTGACCCTCATTAGAACGGAAATTGTACAAATTCCTCGAAGACAAAATTTCTATATGCTTCAATAGTTATTAAACCCTTATCCTGATTTACCACTCTTCTTGATTTTCTTTATTTTTTATCTCATTTTAATCTTAGAACTTGTTTCTTGTTTTCTTCACTCGACCGACTATTCATTGGACGAACTTATACTTTATTATGTGCAGTTTGATTTGACTTATCACTTTAGGATCGATTATAAAAATATAATTACAACTAAAACCTGTTGATCAATTGGAATATTTTTACAATCGAATATGATTTAGGACACAAACACATATGTCTTATCATGTGAATAGGACCCATTTTTACAGGAATCCCCTGGCTGGACTCACAGTAGGCTATGTTTACGTGAACCCATGTAACACGATAAGATTCAAGAGAAGATTGTGAATGATATCCAAACTAAACTGACAGACATCTCATTAAATTGTCAGCTTCTTTATCAAAATACTCAAACTAGACACCTCCCAAGAATTGCCTATATTCTGATATCTTGCCTATCACAATCCTTTATTATATTCAAATGAAAATTTGGGTATTTCTATATTACTGGCAATAGTCATACGTAGCATTAACAGAGACTCACTGTGACGAATCTATATTAGACGCTGAATTATTAATAGAAGACTACAACATCATTCGTAATGATAGAACTAGACATGGAGGAGGAGTTGCTCTATGTAAGAAGAGACATTCCCTATACTAGGGTATATTACGAAAATGAACTCGAGACTGTATCTATAAAAGTTAACATATCCAGGAATGAAACTCTTCTTATTTGTGTAATATGCCGACCACCTAATGTTCCAATTGATTATTTTGACAAAATTACTGAACTGATAGAAAATACGATCAACGACAATATTGAAATGATTCTAGTAGGTGATTTTAACTGTGATCTAAGTCATGGAAAACAAAACTTTGATTCAAAACATCTGTTATCCATGATGACCGGTTTATTATTCACGCAATTGATTAATGTTCCTACTAGAGTAACCATATCATCAAAATCAATAATAGATCATATTTATACTACCAATCCTGATAAACATATAAAAACCGGTGTTTGTAAAACTTTTCTTAGCGATCACTATTTAACCTTTACAATTTATGGCGAAATTCCCTATAAGCAATTGGAAAACGTTATAACCTGGCGAGATTTCTCACATTTTGATTACGAAGGGTTTGTAATGGCGCTTTCACATAAACCTTTCGATTCTATATTTCAAATTACTGATGTAAATGTAGCATGGGAGAAATGGTATGATATGCTAATGGAATTTGTAAATAAGTTCACACCTCTTAAAAGCAAACGTATGCGTAAAGATCCCTGCCCATGGGTTACCGGCGACACGATAGAGTTAATGAATACACGTGATTATTGCCATAGGAAAGCTATACAATCCAATTGTGATGTGATGTGGAATGCGTACAAATATTACAGAAATTTGGTCAATAGAATTGTTAAGCAACAAAAGAAAGCATATATTGACAACATACTCCAGGCGAATGCTGGTAATCCCAGTGCTTTATGGAAAACTTTAAAGAATTTAACAAATACAAATGTATGTAAAAGCATAACGTTAGAAGAATCGGGAAATAAAGTCACCGATTCAGGCGAAGTTGCTAACATTCTAAGTAACTATTTTAATAGCTCTATAAAAACCCTAACTGATAAATTTAAAACAAACGAAAAAAATGTCTCTTCAAAGGGCTATCAAGCTGAGCACAGTATGGCATCACGTTTGGATTTATTTGATCTACCAACTATTGACAGAGAATTTGTTAAGAAAGAAATTAATGATTTCCCGATTACCAAGGCTACCGGCAATGATGGAATAAGTGTAAAAATTTTGAAAAATATTTGCAATATAAACATTGTCATCGACTCTTTAACATATATATATAATCTCTCGCTGACAACTGGTGTTGTACCTGCTGCATGGAAGATAGCTAGGATACAACCTATCTTCAAGAGTGGAAATAAATTTCATGCATGTAATTATAGGCCTATAGCTATCCTTCCCATATTGTCTAAAATAATTGAAAAGGCAGTTCACAAGAACCTTTTAGAACATTTGTCGGAAAATAGTCTACTAAATTCTAAACAGTTTGGGTTTCGACCCAAACATTCATGTGAGACTGCCCTCATCTGTATGGTCGATGAATTGACAAACAATGTTGATAAAGGGTATTTGAATGGCTTAGCACTGATTGATTTACGCAAAGCATTTGATATGGTTGATCACCAAATTCTTATTGGTAAATTGGCTAAATGCGGTTGTTCTGATAAATGTCTTACATGGTTTAAGTCATATCTTAATGAAAGAAAACAATATGTCAAAATCCAAAATACAAAGTCAAATGTCATGGATGTCAGCACAGGAGTTGCTCAAGGATCAATTCTTGGGCCCCTTCTCTTTACAATTATGATCAATGATCTTCCCAATTATATAAGTAAGGGAAATGTTTATATGTATGCGGATGACACGACGATCTCCGTCTTTGGAAATACTCCATCAGAAGTAGAATTCCAACTCAATAATGTAATGCATGAAGTAAATGAATGGGTTGATAGCAATAATCTGATTCTAAATCCAGATAAATCCAAAGTAATGATAATAGGTTCTAGACAAAAATTAAGTAGATTCCCAAACATAAAGTTACAGGTAATATTGAACGATAATCCAGTCGAATATGTCGATGAATGCAGATGTTTGGGTGTTACAATTGACTCGCATCTTGATTTTAAAGCTCACATAGAAAACATTGCTCTAACTGTTAGACAAAAACTAGGTGTAATACGAAGATTGAAGATGTTCTTCTCTACTAAACAATTGTCTGATATATATTGGGGTTACATTATTCCTCACATACTTTATTGTTGTAATGTGTGGTCACAGAGAAGTATAGGAAATTTTAATACTTTGAATAAACTACACAAACGAGCTGGTTATATAGTCTCAAGAAAGTCTTGGGATACTCGATCATTAGTTGTTTTTAAAGAGCTGAGTTGGCCAACTCTCGATAAACTGTTCTGGAAGACAACATGCTGTCTAATGTATAAATGTATCAACAAATTAACGCCTGAGATTATGTCTAACAAATTCATATTTACTGATGAAATCTCATTACGAACAACTCGTAATTCTGAAAGGATGATGTTACGTTTACCCAAATGTAAAACTGAATTTTATAGGAAATCATTTATTTATTCAGGTAGTCAAATTTGGAATGATCTGCCGCTTGTAATCAAACAAGCCCAAAGCTTAGCAATTTTCAATAGAGCTTTAAAAGATTTTCTCACGTGATGACACACTCAATATCCACGTTTTGTTTATACACCTAATGCCATGAACCCATGTTTTAATTGTATTATGTTTTAAACTATAATTTATGCTATAATGTATACAATTTATTTGTGTGTCCAAGTGAAGAGGTGAGGGTGTGTATGGGTATGTGCACACTGTGTGGAATGGGGTGCTGGTTGGCGCTTGCAGTGCAAGTGTAGTGGCTGTGCTGCTGGTGCTCATTTTCTGGTTTAAATTAGAAAACCGGCACTCGTGATGCAGTCGCTGTACAGCACTGTTTGTGCTAAATTAGCATTTTATTTTTTTACAGTGTATACAAATATGTGTGAGTGTGTGTGTGTGTGGGGGGGGGTGGGGGTGGAATGTGTGTACGAATGTCTTTGGCTGTAGGTGACCCGTGGGTATGTATTGAGGGTGTATGCATGAGTAGTTCAAATGTGTAGAGATAAGTATTGTAATCTGTAGCTGCATTGTTATTTGCTTTGTTTACGATCACCTTTCTAACTTTTAACTGTTAAATTTGACCTTATTCTTTAATCGTATAACATTTTGAGTTAGTTCTTAGTATACATAAGTTCGTATTTATAATTTTGTTATATCTGTATATATTATGTGTATCTACTATGTAATTAAAGGCCCCAACGAAAACCAGTGTTTGTACTGATTGGGCCACCCTTTTTAAATATGTGAAATAAATAAATAAAAATAAATATATAAATACGAAATTCACATAATCGATTTGTTATTATACTGTACTTTCGTCATAGAAATCTGTTTGCAATTTTCAAACGCTGCACATTAGAAGAGAGTACTTGGATGTGTTGATTGACAGGATAATTACTGTAAAAACATAACGTTTTTGAGCGTTTCTACGTCTGAGGAGTCGTGAGGAGAAAGTTGCGAGAAACTCAGCACTTCCAACAATTTAGATAGAGGACTTCAGGTGGTAAGAGTTTATATTCTTAATACTTTTCGTTTGAGGGGTCCCCATAATGTGTGATGAAATCACATGAACGATAGTCCACGAATAACGTGAGGAGAAAGGGTAAAACCAAAGAGGTTCCATTAAACCACCTTCATAACACTTTCTCCAGAGTTATATTTCTTAAAGCATGCATATTATAATCCAGTTTCCGAAGAATGCAAGCAAACAATTTTTTTGCTGAGGCCTATTTTTTTTGAAAGCTAACAAGGAATATTACTTTCAAATGTTCGGATCGTTACTGCACTCCTGATTGGCTTTGATTGGTGACCAGACTTAATAAGAATACGTTAAAATAATATTCGAAAACATAATCATGTGACAAAGAAAGCAAAGCTACTGAACTTTCTACGAAGGCGTTTTTTTTCAGTCTATAGTATGGTGCCTACATTAGAGGGGCTTTTGTACAAATTTCTAATCAAAAGGAACAGTTTTCAATATTTTGGGACCGCTGTGCATTATAGCCATTGTATCAGAGGCTTGGGTGTATTTTGATGTCAAACTATATTTGCCCAACTTTTAATACCAGATGACATCTTTTTGTCCACCAATGCTCGTCAATATACATACATTAACGCCTTCCTCCATTGAATATGAGACAAATCACATCTGTTTTAAATATTGAATAATTGCTATCCATTTTTCGTTCAATTGTGTAATTATCACTCATTTTGTGAACAAGTTAGGCCTGTTTCCTCACCTTCCGACACAAGACATGCCTCAACGTATGGTGTCAGACGTATAGTGACTCATCTTAAAATCATTTTCACACTTCTGCTAGTATTGTCACCTTTTGAAAGTTCCAACAAATTGTCAAGAAAACAATATTTCATAAAAAAGGGATAAAGATTCAAATTTCTTTGCATATTTGTTTAAAGTATATGGCAATCTTAATGTTGAATTTGAAAACAGTATCTGGATAGTTGAAATTAAAAAACGTACTTATTCTCATGTTAGATTATTTTGTATAGGAAAGGTATGTTACATTTTTTTTAATTTTTCATTTAGTATTTATGTATTATTCCAATTATACTTGTATTAGACTTCATTACTTCTTTTGTAAAGCACATATAGATTCTGTCGAATGTTATGCGCTATATAGCATCTATTAATATCATTATTTTATTATTATTTTTTTTCGTTTTAGGTTGTATGATAATTATAATCATTATCATTATTGAACAGCATTCAAAAGCGTTGTCATCAAGGGCGGAAATCTCTCCCCAAAGGTAGGGGACCAGGGACTGGAAAATTTGACAAGCAAAAAAATGGGAGGTTATCACCCCAAATGTAAGGTCATTTAGACCAAAATAAATTTGACAAGCAAAAAAAAAAAAAAAAAAAAAAAGGTTATCACCCAAAAAGTAAGGTAATCTCCTCCAAAATACATGCTTTATTTCAATTTTGAATGGTGTATTTCTTTGATATGGTGTCACCACCCCCCCCCCCTTGGGTAGGTGGCGCGTCCCCCTGTCCCCCTGGGATTTTCGCCTATGGTTGTCATTGGAAACGGAGGCTTCTGATCATAATTGGGGAAGTGATGATGAAAACTTTCTCTCAACATCAAAGATTAAACAACTGTTCAATATAATGCTGGTGACATTTATTTAGCACTGTGGAACCCCTCTGGAATACAAAACGTCATATATTTTGGTTGGATCAAAATACTGATTGGATAAGGAACAACGTAATATCTTAATTCTTTTGTGAATATTGAAGTTATATGATTAATATGTCTTGAAAAAAAAATGATCGTAAATTATCCCTGGATCAGCATTTTCCTTTCTGATATGGCTAACATCATTCACTGATTAATTTGGCGAATTGTATTAATTGTTTGCGACATTCAGTTAATGACGAACTTCCAGAGGGCCCCTTGTATACAATAATTGTATTCAGGAATTGATGAGTGAAGGTTGTATGTAGTTTACGACACTGAAGTATGAGCTGTTGAAAGGTACTGTAAGCAATTGTAACGCATGTTGATTAAAGAAAAGGGACAAAACGGGGAGCAGCATTCTAACATGGAAACATGGGGTGGACAGGGAGACAATGTCCCCAGAAATTCTCAAACCTGTCTTTCCCCTTTTGTCTTTATTTTCAATGAACTCCACAAAAGTATGCACATGATGGTAGTCTTATTCTGAAGTGAAGATTACTAATCTAGTTGCTTTATCCCTTCACTCCCGTTCTTCATATTCACTAAAAAAGGGAATTTTCTCACCGAGACACAGAACACTTTCAAAAACACAGAAAATGTATTGTCAAATGATGTTCACGACAATGAGCAACCAAGAAGTCTTTGTAAAAAAAATTGGTGAATGAAATGAGCAGCTTTAACGACATATTTGCAATTTTTGTCAGGTCTGAAACTTAGAACAAACTGCTGTTTCGGTTCACCAATTTTCGACAAAGACCTCGGAATTGTTCACTGTCATTTGACTGGCATTTTCAATACATTTGTTGTGTTCTAAATTTTTTGCGTGGCGGTGCAATAACTTGTTTATATGGAATGTTTTACCCATCATAGAGTTGAAAAAGTCCAATAGTGCTGACAATCTTAATGGAAGAGCCTGGCAATTTGGCACTTTTGTAATCTTCAAGTGTCCTTCTGCTGAACCCTCTATACTCCATAAGACATTGAAAGGAATTGATATCCTTAGGAGGAGGTCAATAATTCGTTAACACCCCCAACATGCCTTTTCCAATCTTCCCTGTCAAAATCATTTATCGCTCATCAAATCTCTCTCTCCATGTCAGATCTCGAGGAAGCAAAGGTAAAATAGATGTCATATATTCAAAAGGAAAACTACACTCCCACTGCCACATACATTCAGCACACAAAGAGACATACTTGAGTCATACTAGGTTATCTGATTCAATTCAATTCGTTTATTCATTCAATATTAAATATGTTTAAAAACAGCATATCAAAGTTCAAACTTAAAACTTTTGTTTCCACATTTTCCATTAAACACAAAAACAATTTACGAGCACAATGCATATAAAATCAGAACAAATAAAAAATATATACAAAGGACTAAGTAAGGTACAAAAAATTGAATCGTATGCAAATGTTATACGAAAACGAATAATATGAAATGAAAAAAAATAAAATAAAAGATTGACCCTATTCTAGATAGCAAATTAAGGGAGGATAAAGATACAGTCTCTATGTACATGTATATACAATGCAAAAAATTGGAATGCATAAAATAATATACAAAATAACATTATGTTATCAATGAAGAACGCATTGCCTAGATTAGATATTATCATTGAATTAAAGAGAAATTTAAAAAATGCCTTGTGAGAATAAGTTTTCAAAAAGAAATTATACTATTACACATGAATGTCTATGTAATCAAAGTAACACATATAATAAGGCACATCAAAATAATGAGAAAAGAATAGAAAGAAAAAGAAAAGAGGAAACGAGTGTTCTTTTTGTGTATATGATTACAAAATTGTGTTTCATGAAATTGAAGTATATAAGAATTGAAGTAAATATGTAACCTTAAAATGAAAATACTGTGCACATGACTGTAGAGCAACGTATCTGAAAGTGTGACCCGACACCATTCAACGTGCGCGACTTCACAACTCTCAGAAGGGAGAGAGCGATTGGCTGTAATAGAAAAAGTTTTTGGCGCGAATTCACGGAGTGCAGTGAGACTAAAAACAAGAGGAAATATCCGTCTGATCGTCTGTACTAATCGAAGTGAAATAGTTTACTATTTCTAGGTACGTGCCTCGTCTACTCTTAATTATCAACCAATCGAAGTTGACGGTCGATTGGCGAAGATCTTTATCATCGTTTTGAAATCATTTGGCCATGTTGCGTCTCAGGAGCTCGTGTGTGCGGATTTATGTATCGTTTGAAAATGTTCTGAAGTAACAATAACATCATTTTTCAGGAAGGAAAAGAAAGAGGAAGAATCTTTTGATTTGAAGTACATGTTTCTGATGAATAATCTTATTACGGTGGATCATAAGCGACCAGTGAGTATTATTACCTCTTTATCCTTTTATGATTTTATATTCCCCAGGTTGAACTTCCAGGTTGACAATGCAACAATAGTATATATAATATATCATCACTATTTAAATTTTATTAGGAGATAAAAGAACATGCACTGTCTATGCAAGTTGTTAGTACTTCTTTCAATTCAATCATCAAAACAGCTAAATTTAAACTGGAGCCATGTTATTTTAGTTGATATGAAGAACATTAAAAATATGTATAACCTTCGTATTTTACTTCACTATTCATTACATTTTTTTTACAGAAGACAGAATTAACAGTATTGATCATCGACATTAACATGGAATCAAACATACCTCTGCACAAGCAAACATAACAAACAAACAAACATGCATTGGTATTTCAAACCACGACTCATGTTGATGTAAAGATGCATGAAAACAAATGAAACCGCTGAGAAACTCACTCGTCACCACGGAAAAAAGAACAGTGACTTTCAATTTTGTGTCATTTTGCAACTTTTGAATTTTGACCTTGCCCCACATTTCAAGGCACTGCACCTCCATATGAACCATAATCATATCAAGTAGGGTATCATTTTAAAAAGAATGAAATGATCTATTCATTAATATCAATCACACATAAATATTAACTAAAACCGAGGAGGGATTATCGATCAAAGTCGGATTTTCAGACTTTTTTGGAGGGGTTTACTATTTTACATGAATGTTGATCGTTTTACGCTGCAGAAGGACTCTATTGTGACCCTGATCGATTGCTTCGCTTTCTCACCTCTTGCATCCATTTCTCCTCTCTGTTAACAAATTCTATAGCGACGCCGTGGATTCTCAATTTGTTTCAATCTCAGGTTCCCTTGCTTGCAGTGGCTCAATAGACAAAATATATTGAGGGGGCCAAACATGGCATATGGGACAAATTTCTAAAAAGCTGTAAGCGATCGAAAAAAAGAAGACTTTTTAATACAAAAGTCTATTTCTGTGATAGATTTTGATGTAATATTCCGAAAATAATTTCATATTTCACCACTTTTTTCCGTTTCTGTCTTTTTTTTCTTGTTTCTTTCCTGGTTCTAGTGCCTGCTTGCCTACTCTGTTTCCATTTTTTTTCTATTTCTATTTATTGATTGTTTGCTCTGTATGATTTAGCATTTCTTTTCATACTGCTTTCACAAACACGACTGGTCTCACAAACACGTCATCAAAATAAGTATTTTTTTCTTGAATTTGACCTTTATAAATAGGTTTTTAATTTTATGGGGGGTCATTAGTTATGTAATTGTCTTTTACAACTTATTTAGGTAAGTAATTCGAGGAAGAGCATTTGAACTTAGCTATCATCATTTTATTCGAAATGTCTTGAATGACATGTAAAGTGTTGTGTCGAGGACTTGTTGTAACTCTTTCCTCTCAATGTGTCGCCATCTCAAGCCTCAGAGTATTTGTCATTGACATAATGTCTTCAAATCAAATCATGGTGTTCAGTAAAGTCACTTCCTCTCTCTCTTGCCATTCAAGATGATTACGTTTGGGATTTTACATGGTCACATCAACCTGACTTCATCCAATGTTGATATCAATGTATACCCCCCCCCTTTAGATGACTTCATTAGCACCAATCTCTTAATTTCCTCTTCAAGATATTTTGACTGAGTGTGACAGGGTGATAATGTTGTTTCTTATTATGGTAGACACGACATCGACAGTATTACAAGAACATAACAATAGACTTCAATGTTCATCATCAATATAGTTTTAATGCACAAATATTTGCATCCAATTTATTAATTTTACACTTGTTGAATTCTGGCTAGTTCTTCTTTTATAAGTTTCTTGATGTTCTTGTTGCCATACACTTTGAATTTTTAAAATTTGATGTCTGAATATCTAATGTGATAAGTAGATGAGGGCTTTGTTCAAGGACGGAAAAACGTGTCATATTTCCAATGATAACTGTTGGCCCCATGCATATGAGCCTTATTGTCCGTTAATTTCTTTGGTTCGATTCTCGTTCGGGTATTTATCTCACAAGATATAACAATAATTTCTGATGATGAGGCGAATCAAGATTTGATGTATTCAGCGTTTTAAAACTGGAAATGAAATTTATTGTTTTTTATTTATTGTACAGAGGGTAATACTCCGTCATGTAATGATATCCAAGCTGTCGACTTAAAATATTTCAAAACTTTGAAAAATGAAAAATCTGAAGCCAGTGTCCTCTGGTTTTCAGCTTTGTTTAAGGTATTTAGAATGGACTTCAACAAGCTGTCATGATTGTCTTTAAACAGTGAATGAATATATAATGGAATAGACCGAATGACACTCTTTGAACCATACAGAATTGGGTCAAGATGAACGCCATTACGTCTCGGAAACTTGAAAAGCGATACTTCCAGTATAGCTGAGTGATGTGCCCTAAAATGATTCTTCTTTATCAACATGATATCATAGTTTGTGTTGGTAAACCCCTAAAGTGTTGAGTTACATTTTAGCACTTTTATCCTCAAAGAAGCTACTTGAAGATGCTTCAAGTATTTGTCCTATTTAGGGAAAACATTGGGCACAATACAGCCTTTTCCTCTGGCTCGTTTCGGGCTTCTTTTTTTTCCGAACACATGCTGCTGTATGCCCAATTCATTTACTTCTTTTTAAACAGTAATCAATTTTTTTTTTTCAAAATATTTACGAATCGTAAGCATTGTTTTAAAATATGACTTCCCTGCTACATATTCTTATTATCTTTTTTTTTTACCAAAACACATTATTTGAATTCTTGAATCTCTGTTTTATTTTGGGAAATGTATTACTCATATCAGTTTATACGAAACTGTAATCCATGGAGTGTATCATAATTAGTTTCGAATGATTAAAATTAAAGGACCAATGGATTCAAATGAATATTGTTAGCTCATTGATTAAGAATATGCTCCCATTTATTTGGTGTTGACTATGAACTTCAAAATTTCCAGGGAAGTCACCTAAAAGCTATATTCACCTCCTTGTCAGATGCTACCTCCCTTTAACCCTTCGATTTGTCTAATTTTGACGGTTGTTGCATCGCAGTGAAACTTTTATAATGAGGTACAAGGGGCATTGAACCTTATTTTTAAAAAATTGCTTGTTGACATTTAATAGGAGTAAGTCTTGCTCAATAGAGCTGATGACAAGCTAAAAAACTTCTATCATTCTTAAATAGTTAGAGGATATAATATCTCAGTTACAACATGTTTTAAAGTTATCAGCCATACAGAGTATGATTCAGCCATGATAATCTGATTTTTTCAGGAAACGTTTCCGCTGTCTGATCTTTTAAAACCAATAACATAAAATGAGAAACAATTTGACTCTCTACTTCACATAATACTTGCACGAAATTTTGTCAATAAATGAAGAATCAATGGTCAGTGAGACAGCCCCCCCCCCCCCGATTTTTTTTTTTACCGAAGCATAGATGTTACAGAATAAAGCCAAGATAAAACGATGCAGCACAAACGATGTATGGAATGCATTTTTTATTCGCTCGTTGAGGTTGCATGATTTAATCAACTTGGTATTAGAGATATGACTATTAACATACTTCATTAATTGTCTTCTCATTAACTCAACAGGTTGCTTATGTTTGTACAAGTATATTCTAAGAATAAGAAGACTTCTGAAACCTTTCTGTATCTTCTTAACTCACAACAAATTAGTATGCGAGAAAAATGCTTAGAGAGCAAAAGGATGCACTTGTCACATCAGATATGCTGATAAATTTGTGACACACGTCATGTTAGGTGAATCGTGATGCCTTAAAGGTCTTTAGTTTTCCTCCAATAATATAGATTTGCCGTGCATGCAATTGGTAACTGCATCATGATCTGTTAAGTGATTGCACAATTTTGGGAGAAAAACATGGCAAAGTTAATATATCATTGTTGATTGGTGACAAAGACAAAACGTTGTTTTAGCTATTAAGATATTTACGAAGCGATTCTAAAGAATATTCACTCTCAGTATATATGAATAAAAATCACTCTCATGATTTCAAACTAAAAATATAGGGTTAAACTTTTCAAATTAATAGTTGTTTTTACTGCATAATCATATTGACCACAGTAAATAATATTTTGGTCATATTTGTTTAATAGTCAGAATGTGCGGAATTTGAATCGCAGACATTTACAAAATGATATAAGATTTGAAAAAAACAATTGGTACTTAAATATCTTTGAGAAAGGCTTGTGATGACTCGTTCCTACCCAAGGAGGGTTTAATGAGGCACATGAAAAAAGAGTAATTGGGCCAAATTGACGTACAGATGGGGGGGGGGCTTGTGGGACCACGCCCCGAACAAAAAGTTCCACGACCACAGGAGAAAAAAGGAGAAAAGGAAATGAAAAGAAACGATAAGGTTGGATGTCGTTTTCTTAATGTCATGTCACAATCTATCACATAATTTGATTTTCATTTTTAAAAGTTAAATAAAAATATGCTCGCTTGCTTCACTCGTTTAGAACGTGTCAGAAATTTTGTCACAGACCCCTCGATTTGTTTAGGCTCAATACCCTTATACGTCCACTCTAATCGCTATACGCGTATATCTGTATATAAATATAGCCTATATATATTACCGCCCCCTCCTCTGCGGTTTCGATCTGGGGTCGTATATATATATACCTGGTAGACATATGCTTTGACCTTCCCAATGTGCATTTGCACCGTTATAATATGACATTCGCCAGTAAAAAAAAATAAAGAGGATATTAAACTTGATGCAGAAGCTGGAAGCAATGTGACTTTAAGCAGCTGGCCACCAAATGTCATCCTTAGGTTAAAATCGGATCAGAACGAAAGAAGTGGAAATATTGACCCGTGTATCTTCCACTTTTCTCCTGGGAGGATACGGAAATGGGCCGATTATCTAGGAGGTTCAAATCTTCTCTTCTCTCTCGTGTGAATTGAATGCAGTAAAAATGGCATTTCATGCATGTCATACAAAAGAAAAAATAAAGGAATGTAATAACAAAGTTATGAAATTCATCTGCCCCGGAAAATGTAACAGGTTAGTCAAAACTCAGATGTATTTCATACTTACAATTTTATTTTTATTATTCTTTATTTCACATTTCTTCTGTATAATGGATTATTAATCGGTATAGTTGCCATAGTAATGTAAAATATTTCTGTACAATTTTCACAAAGCTTTCTATAAAAGTCGATCGTTCTTGAAATATTAATTAGATATATTCTACGTAAATTGTCATTTGTAAATCATTACAGTATGATTTACAAGTAATAATTTGGGATTCAAGGTTATAAGGACTGACGCACAGAAGGGAGGTGCTTACATGGGGCCATGCATGTACCCCAAAACTTTCAATACTATAATAGGCTTTTAAGAAAAAGAAGGAGAAAGAAAAGGATAAAAATTTAAATATGTTTTTCTGAACAATGTAAAAATCTGACCCAATATTAGAATTTTATGTAAAAAGATCCAAAATTTTGCTCGCTTTTTAGAAATTTGACCCTATACGCCATGTTTGGCCCCTCTTCTTTTTTGTGTGTGTGTGGGGGGGGGGGGGCTAATTGCGCCAATGAATATGTAAGATAACCTTATTTTTCCTTTTTTCAAATTTCGCTTAGGCCTCTGCATTATCCCTTTTGATTCATCATTTCCCCCCTAATTTATCAACTTTATGGAATTTCTTTATCTGAGTTTCATTTGAAATTTCAAAATGTGCCAGTCTTTTGCTGTAAATGTTTAAAAATAAATCTGATATCTTTCAGGACATAAAAAGAAAAACTAGTCGACAATAGAGATGATGGATAAACAAATCTAATCTGAGCGTTAACTGATAAAATCTTTGTGTGTCGATTTTCCAGGAGACAACGCAAATTTGCTATACCTGTAAAAAATAATAATGCCTTTCACCATTCTTACACAAATAGATGAAATTTGTCATCAAGCACAAGAGATTTCTCCTCCCCAATAATTTCGTCTTATCCCAGACACGTAAAAAGTTCATCGGACATCTAAAAGATGGGAATTTCGATATGATTCAAGTCTTTGACGTCATTTTGTCGTTACATTTCAGACAGGTCCAGGGTCTATGATAATGTTCCGATTACTAACCTTATATATTCCCGCGTACCAAATGGGTTGGGGCTTGGGGGACTACCCCCCCCACATAAAAATAAATAAATAAATAAAAATACAGGGAAAGACTTAAGAAATTCTGCATAAATATTATGTTAAAATCTGTTACAAAATTAAATTGTCATTTTAACAAATATCAAATTCATTTTTCTCTCTCGACTATACAAAAATTGTCCCTCGTACGCCATTTACCGACCCTGATTTTTTGTTTACTATTTACGCCACTGACTGTATCCCGTTAGTGTCTCATAGATCTGCAAGATTGGAATCAGTCTACTCCTGAGAGGTGTCTCTTAGGAGAATGTTAAGGGATCGTTAACTTTGTCACATTACCTAATTATAACATACGAGTATCTAAAGGGCATGTGTATCTCTTCATTAATCTTTTTAAGAAAAATCAAATACTTTCGTTGCTGATTTTAGTGCATGGTCATCATACTTTCAAAGATTAACTTGAACTAGCTCATTGGCATACATTCTAACGGCTTTCCAGACATGAACACGGGCAAATCAACTTTTTTTTTGGTTATGATGATATATAGTTTTCCTCGTTTTTTTTCTTATCAAAGAGAGTAAAAGGAAAAAAGGGATAAATAATATTCCATTCTTTCAAGTATATATATTTGACCAGTGAAGCTGTTTATGTAAATACATATAAACATCTTACCTGCATGGTCAACAATAAGTAATGAAACTTGTCATCATGCTATGTACAAAGAATACTACCATGGAGTGTTCATCACTTCTATCAATCTAAAAAAAAGACCTGAATGTGAGCAGACGGATATTAAAAGGAACCTGTTTTCGTGCTGTACAAAAACATAAATATATGTCCTGGTAACTCTTATATGTGAAATTACAGTTTTCTGACCGTAAATCAACATCCTTTGAAAGAAAAGACTTGTTTTGAAACCGAATGCTAACAAGGCCATTGTTTATTGTCAACGGCATATATACCAATATCAGTTGTGTCATTTCAATTTCATTTTCCGACAGAATTTGTATCTTATGTCACGTACTTTGTGATATTGAAGTAGGTTTGTGGTTCCTAACTATGATCTTTATTAGTTTCCAAAATGATTGATGTGGATAACTCTGGCGATCTTGACACGCCTGGATTAATGTTGAGGGGGATTTTTCTTTTTCAACAATTTACCATGACTGTACTCTGGAAGAGACCAATGTTTCTTGATTATTGTGATCTCACAAATGTTCAATAGGAGGACACATAGAATGAGACGAAGCATATTTCTATCACATTTTCGTCAATGAATCATTCATCGTCGTCGGTTTCGACATTCCACTTTTTTTCATTATACCTACATGTCCATCACTCTAACTCTTCCATTTGCCACTCCATCCCCACACCCATGCATCACCCCTCAAACCACCTCCCCCTATCCCACTTCCACTCCCCACTCAATCCCCACACCCATGCATCACCCCTCAAACCACCTACCCCTATCCCACTTTCACTCCCGACTCAATCCCCACACCCACCACCCCTCAAACCACCTTCCCCTATCCCACTCTCACTCCCCACTCAATCCCCACACCCATCACCCCTCAAACCACCTCCCCCTATCCCACTCTCACTCCCCACTCCATCCCCACACCCATCACCCCTCAAACCACCTCCCCCTATCCCACTCTCACTCTAGTCTGCTGGGCAAACCCTTCACTCGAAATAAGGGTCTGAATGCGCAGCCTACTCATTCCTTGTGTACTGAAGGCTCTCTCGCCCTGTATTGGAACAGCAGTTTTTGTATGTGCTAGTCTTTGCGTGGAGGCACACTTGTTGATCAAAGTTCCAATGAGGGTCTGGGCCTGCAGACTACTCTCACTCCCCACTCAATCCCCACACCCATCACCCCTCAAACCACCTTCCCCTATCCCACTCTCACTCCTCACTCCATCCCCACACTCACCACCCCCTCAATCCACCTCCCTCTATCCCATTCTCCATCGATAGCTTGTGTTAAGGAATCACATATACAAAATCAGATTTAGCTTATTCACATTATATTTCCGAAAACTAGATGTGTTGTTCTATTTATGAACTATTGAACTTTCTATCCAATATAGCCCTATAACCCATTCGGTTTTGTACAAGTATATTTGAAGAACTCAGTTGCAAAAGGGGTTAGGTCCACAAAGATATTTTGGGAAAAGACCATTTAAAAATGTAAGAAGACAGGTAGATTTCTTCTATACCCAATTTTAAGTTTACATGGTAGGGAATCATGAAAATTAAATTTTGCACAAGAATATTGCGATATAGGAGAATTTAAAAATGATTTCTTGGAGTGGACCTAACCCCTTTTGCAACCAAACTCTTCTGAATAGCTCATTTGTCAAAAGGGGCTGGGTCCATTTTTCATATATTTTATTGTTTTCTGTCTCAAAACCTATAGATTTTTAGTCGCTCTGGTAATACCAAATTACAAAATTTGAAATTCACATTAAAACGTGAATAATGGCAAAGAAAATCACCTTTTTTTATTCAAAAGAGATTGGATTTATTTCAGTTTGCTTGTAAAAGGGGTTAGTTCCACAATGATAATTTTTGAAAAGAATGTATAGAAAAAAATGAAGACAGGTAGATTTCTTTTATTGCCAATTCCATGTTCACAGTCATGACAGGGCAGTTCATCATAACAAAATTTAATTAGTTTCTCATAAGAATATTGCAATAAGTGAGGATAAGCACATGATTTTTATCGAAATGGTCCAAAGTGGACCTAACCCCTTTTGCAGCGAAACTCTTCATTTCACAGTGTGAATATGTTCGCTCTACCTTCGTCGCCTATTCCATCAGTGATTCATATATGCCACAGACAATGATCTCAATTGCCTGTAAAACAATGATTAATTTTGATCAGAAAATACCTGTATTCAGGAACACGGGGGATTATTGGAGGGATGTGGTCAGACGAAGTTCAGCCCACCGAATCATCACGCTATGAGTCGAAAAACATCAAAAGTTTCATTCAAAATTATTCCTGAGACTTTAGAGCATGAAATTTTTCCTGTTTTGAATACCTGTAGTCGTTACAGATGTCCTCCCAGTGGTGTATTTTGTTTTAAAACGCTTATACTCTTTTGCGGAAACATTGACCGAGACAATGAGTACGAAACATAACTGGGGTTTTTCTATGGGATAAATAAATTATAATGATTTTACTCTGGTGACTTTCGTGGTAATAAAGTGTGACCTTAAAACTGTTGACTTTGACAGCCAAAAAAGGTGTAACAAGGCTTCATACATCATACAGGATCGACATGCGTTAATGAATTTTTATATTTTTGAGAAGGTATCATCATCATCATCACAAGTATGCACAATTACTGATGTTATGTATGTCTAAATGATGATAAAGATTCAACCGAATGGTGACTATTAATATTTGTTAATGATTATGCAATATGAATAATGACGAACGGTGTATAATTTTATATATGCCTAATTTCTCATTTTGCAGACGTCTTTCTTATCGTAATCAGAGGGAGGTACTCCAGCACCTCCCAAATTAAATGAATAGAGATCCGTGTGTAATAGGGTTGCAATAGATTTAAATTGAACTAAAATCATTTGTTGCAGTATATTATGTGAAAATATACCATAAGAATAGGTTTTCATTTTTGAAAAAGTAAAACTGTTTGCTCGTTTGTGATTTACAAGAAATGTTCCTATTCAAACACATTTTGTTCTTCTCAGAATGTTTGGCTCACTACGTCACTGCTCTGAACAACACAAATTTAGATTAATCACAATTATATAATGTCATTTGAATCTTTCGCAACTCTTTGTATAAGAAGGGACCCAGTACATTAATTTCAATGTGTTAAAACTATAAGTATATTAATATAATTGTGTATTTTTTTCTTCAGGTAACCGATCATGGACCCGACAAGATGGAGGATGTGTTGGCTGCATCATATCGTTATATTCTCAATCACGTGTCTTGTAACCGCAAGTAAGAATTGTAATTTGGCACCATTCTTTGTTAATCTGCTGAAATTGCAGAGTTTCAAAATGGAATTAATTTTTTTTTGGGGGGTATATCATGCATTATATCCAAGGCGTGGTGAATTACTATACGCAACATCTTCATTTATGCGGCAACGCCAATTATTTTGTTTGAAATGAGTTTGCCAACACTCATCTTAAAAACATGAAGGTGATAATTATCCAGTGATATGAAAGTGACATGTGTACCTCTATGCATATTTGTCATTGCACACAGTAGGCCTACATGACAAATATAATTTTAATTTTTAGAAAAGCAAAGCACATACCTTACCTCTCGCAAGGAAAGGGAAAACGGAGAAAACTGAATTAAGATTTGAGCCTTCATATCGCTATATCTATTGTCATGGTCTTCAATTGTTTTCATGAGATGTCGCTTGACAGCCAAATCTTTATATAGAATTTGACTTATATACAAAGTTTTATATGTTTGATCCTATTTTATAAGCATTCTATGTGTATGCTGACATCTGCTGTTGGCTTACAATCTTTCTTCAGGATATTCCTATTGACACTGTTATTCTGAAAACAGTTTTTGTCAACATGTCTGCCATATCTCAAGGATCATATCCTTATCCCCTCCATTTTAGAGTTGATCCGTGCATAATCGTAGCAACCAGATAAACACCTTTTAGAGTGCAATCGTAAATTAAGCCTAAAAAGGCGATGCCACCGATATAAAGAAAAATGTTTGAAATAGAAAGTGCATGTAATATGTCAAGAGTGACAGCATAAAATCGAAAGGAAAATACAATAAAACAGAATTATAGCTTTTTAAATTATGTTTCAAATACTATTCCAATAACGAGGGAAAGCTAAGAGATAAAAAAAAATCTGGTATCAGACTATCCTGCGTATACTGAAACTGGTAACACTGTTTTCGCCTTTAATAATCAATTTAAAAATTGATTTGTTTTTGAAAAATTTTGAATAAAGGGTAATTAGATTAATAAGTTCAGTAGTTAAGTTATGTAAGATAAATCGCTTAGAGAAAATCTAATATAGGCATTATATATGAATATTGATTTTTTTTCTCTCAAAACTCCCAAATGCAAATTATCATAAAAGTGGGTGTGCTATGTCAGAATGATGATTTTTGTTAAAGGATGGTCGATGAATTGAATGAAGAAGAAGAGAGGAGAAGACCACCATATCTGAACTCGTGCAGGCCCAATTTGAAGGGTATTTAGACCCATGCTGCTTTCAATTGACATAGGTTAATCGTATTTGCCAGGTGTGAAGATCAAATCACATCCTCTAGTCGTCTTCTGAGATATGATTTTTTTTTATTCTTAGGTAGCTCCTACTGGTGCGATGAAAAATGACTTGTCACCCATAAAATTTAGACTTGTCTTTAAATAGTTTTTGAGGAAAAAAATAGGCTAGTTCATAAAAAATTCGAGCTAAGTATTTGTGGCTGAATCAGGTGCCTTATCTACTTCTAAGCCTAACCAAAAATGAATACATTTTGAGTGGTTAGTAGCTCCTTTTTTATAAAGGTGGAATCATCGACTTAAAACAAAAGATTTTCAAACATTCAATATCAATATGGAATGGCAGTGAAAAGGATGGGGATAATAGAATCTCAGACCATTGATATAGGGCCGTCTTAATAAAGCAATTTACACTTGAAAAAAAAGGAAACTCCAGATTCAAACTGTAGAAATCAAGCACAGGAACATTCCTGTAAAGACTACAATTAAACTGACATCAAGAGAGAGTAGCATCCCCTTTGTGACCTGATAATAACACTCTCTGTGATAGCTCCAGGCTGAAACCATGAACATACTAGTAGGTCCATGCTGATCCCCTCTTCACGTATCACCCATAAAAATCACTATAAAAAAATGGGCCAAATTTTGTATATCACAATCAAATTCCAAATATATAAAGCACCTGTTACTTGTCAAAATCATTGCTGCTGTTTTTCATATTTAGTTGATTATATTTTTTGACTGATCAATGGCATCCTTACCAAAATTAAAATCAAGCATGTGAAAAAGATTGGATTTTAAAAAGATTCAATGAAGACATTTCATAAATAAAAAAAAAACCCGGTATAATGAGAAAGGAAATAAAACAAGTGAACACCGATTAAAGGAAATCAATATACTTTGAAAATAAATTGTGAGAAATTGGGGGCGTGTATCTTTCCTAAGTTCCCTTCCCCTGCTGTTTCAACACTTTTGATTGTCAAGTTTCACTTCGTAAAATGGGTAATAATCTGTCAATCCATATTCATTTTATATACTTGCAGCTAAAAGAAAACATAAATAAGTCACTCCTTAGAGGCACATTTCAACCCCACTTTCACAACCTAAAATGATATTTAAAAAACTCGATACAAGTGGTGATGCATAGATTGCATGTTTAGGATACTTGCTGGGTATTTAACCTGTCAATGAAATAAAATATTGAATCTTTAGGGACTGTTTCGCCCTTCTAAGAAAATAACAAAATTCGATACAACGTTCCCATCTGGTGATCTTTGCATTTTGCATTTTGGACGGATTTGTTTAAATGCTGTAGGTAACACAATTTGAAGTGTTATCGACAAAATTGTAACATGAATGTTCGGATGAATGTTGATATATTACACTGTCATGTAAAAAAAAATATTTATGGGGTCGCTCGTTTAGCTTGATAGTGATTTTCAGGATTTATATCGCGCGTTATGTTCTATCCCCCTTATCCTCTTATCCAACCGGTAAAACCGGAGCATAGAACATTAATTTCAAGGTTTTAAAAAAATCATTCAGCTTGAACCTAATTCATTTTTAATATAAAAAGGACAGATTGAGATCAGGGGTAAACAATTTGCAAAATAATGAAGAATATAAATAATGTATTGTTTTACTTTATTTCTGTTCTCAATTACAAATTATATTTGTTTCAACTACTTTGATACTACTAATATACTATTTACTATTTAACGATACTTCTTCCTCTGATGCTATTACTAGCCTACTACTATAGGGCCTACGACTACTACTACATGAAAGATTTTTAAAATGATTTTCCAAGTCTTCCCCTCATCTTATTTTAATCGATTGTCTTCCTCCTGTAACGATTCCCCTTCCTTTTTCCTCTCCTTTTCCCTTATTCCCCCCCCCCCTTTCTTTCCTTTTCCCCCTTTTCTTTTAATTTAATATACGATTTGATCTGATCAAAAGATGATATGCTAAAACGGCTGCTTTCAGTAAGCCACAAAGACCTTACATATTTCAACAAGCATATAAAATTTTGAAATTTCTACTTGAAGAATAGAAATTCTAAAGCAATTTTTGTAATCGTGATATGGTTATGTATATAACTATTATGCGAGCGCAAAGCGCGAACGGAAATATTTGAGATTTGCACCTAAAAATAGGACACTCAATTCATGTTTGTAAATCCTGAAAATGATGAGTAATTGGAGATCTTTCTACATTAATAATGCGAGCGCAAAGTGCGAGCAGAATTCTTTTATACATTGGATAATGATTTAAATAGAGAACAAGTGCATATCTGAATAAACACGCGCGATCTAAAATCTAGGCATTCTAAATACCGACAGAGCACTTTAAAAAAAATCAATTTGTAAATGAAACAAAATAATGAAAGTTCGATTTCCGAGCTGTATACACTATGTATAACTATGCTACTACAACAACTACTACTATTACTACTACTACTACTAAAAACCCCGACTAGTGAGGAGTGCTTCATAACAGAAACTAGTTTTTCTTTTAGTCATCCTCAGGCACTAGTCGGTGGTAATTTCTCCTTTGTACATACTCTTGTTGTCTTTTGCCTGGAAATAAATAAATGAAAATGAATAAATAAAATAACTACTACTACTACTACTAATGTTACTACAACTACTGTTACTACTACTACTACTGTTACTACTACTACTACTACTACTACTACTACTACTACTACTGTTACTACTACTACTACTACTACTATTACTACTACTACTACTACTACTACTACTACTACTACTACTACTACTACTACTACTACTACTACTACTACTACTACTACTACTACTATTACTATTACTACTACTACTACTGTTACTACTACTACTACTACTTCTACTACTACTACTACTACTACTACTACTACTACTACTACTACTACTACTACTACTGTTACTACTACTACTACTACTACTACTACTACTACTACTACTACTACTACTACTACTACTACTACTACTACTACTACTACTACTGTTACTACTACTGATATACAACGACAACAACACATACCACCAACACCATGCATCTCTACCCATTGGGTGGAAGCATTGGCAGAATTAGAACAGGCCTAAAGAGGCTATGTTCTAGTTAGATCATAATTGGATCCATGTTATGTTGATTCTATAGTTGCTATGTCAAGGATGTTTTTCATCATATTTCACTGTCAGGCAAATCCATCTCCATTAATTTCCGCCAAGCGAGAAACATTTACAAGAAGAAGATTGTCTACAGGCAGTCGAAGAACCGAATAGATTATAAGGGTAATTTGAGTCTAATCATAGACACTTGGTCAGGTGGAACTGATTCGTCGCATGAGAAAATATACCATTAAGGATTTCATCATAGGTTTATATATTATTTCTTAAAGCAAGAAAATATGTTTGTATTAGATTTATTTTTTTCTACACAAATGACAAATGATAATCAAATTATAAATCACAGTTAAAAAAAATCTCTTTAGTACAGACAAAACTGCACACTTATACGTTTCTTTTTAATTGAATACACCCCTATTTAAATTCCTAATTCTATATTCCATATTCAAACTCTTCTTCAAAAAAATTGTATGCTACCTTTAATTTACGCGCTGATGTTGCAATTTTGCACATTCGTACAATTAAATTCAATGTTTGTTTTATTTCTTGACAGTTCTTGCAAAATCTCAGGCTGAACAAGAAATCCAGTCTTCATCTACCCAAGTGCCTTTGATGTTATCAGGGACGTTTGTTACTAGTAAGGTCAGTCTTTCATGCAAACTCTGTTAATACTATTTCAAGAAATCAGAACCATCATTCGAAATTATTTTTTCTCACATTTCAATTCTTTTGATATCACAATCATCAAATATGTTTTAATTGTATATGTTTCTCTATTCATATTATACATGTGCGTGAAAAATATAGACAGGTCTAAGGCCTACTCATGAAATGAGCCAAATAGATTTTGCACGAGTAAAATAGCAGAGCTAAAATATTTTCCTATTTACTAACATCCTTATACCAAAGTGTTTAGTATTTGCTTTCATCCAACAGGACTTGCAGTCTTACAACCAAACAACGGTTTTTATTGCAGCCTTCGGGCAAGATTTTGTATTGGATATTCAAAAATCAAGGTATGAAAACTTACATTTGATTAGACCCATTGTTATCATCAATATTATTATCATTATTGTTATCATTATTATCATTATTATTATTATTATTAGTAGTAGTAGTAGTAGTAGTAGTAGTAGTAGTAGTAGTAGTAGTAGTAGTAGTAGTAGTAGTGGTAGTGGTAGTAGTAGTTTCTGTTTCTGTTCTGTTCACGGCAACTCCCGCAGGAACCCGGCAGGACAGCATTTTTTGCTGGTAAACACCAAGCTGGTATATAACCAATTACCTAGGAAACATTTTACGTCTAGGTTAATCAGTCATAGTGGCTGACGTAAAAGACGACAGATATCACTCTTGGGCCTTTTTATCAAAGTGGTAGTAGTAGTAGTAGTAGTAGTAGTAGTAGTAGTAGTAGTAGTAGTAGTAGTAGTAGTAGTAGTAGTAGTATCATCATCAGCAGCAGCATTATTATTACTACCATCATCATCATCATCACCATCATCACCATCATCATCATCATCATCATCATCACCATTGTTATTAACATTGAAACCACACAGCATTCTATTTTTCCTATATTAAACAGAAACAAAATTCTCTGTCTTAAAAAATCATTCAGTGTTGAATGATTGTCTAAAATGAAAACCAGTAGGACAAACAACATATAGATCTATTAATCAACTTTTATTCTTAAATCCTAATCATAGATTCAAAATACATTGTATCTTGTTACAGAACTTATTCTGTTTTGCAGTCCACAGTAGAAACTATATACAGAGCTCTTGATAAACCATTAAGGCGTCGAACAACGGTGTCTGTAAGTATTGGTACATATGATTTTGATTCTTTAATATTTTTCTACCCCCCCCCCCCCCCCCCTCACCGGTATACGGTACATGTACGGGGACCATAGAGTGTGTTTAGGTTTATATAATCTATGACGGGGACGTCGACGCGCGTGTCAATTATACTGCACATGCGCAGAATCTGACAGCTGATTTCTCAAAAGTTTGTCAAGTTAGTCACCGAGATCACCTGATTCCTGAGACAGTAAAATGTGAGAATATTTGAGGTTTTCATTCAATGTTATTTTTGACTTTATTTATTCTTCTACTTAGCCAACTAGAGTATAAAGTCAGATATTACTTAGCTGTTAAAATTTATATATATTTTTTTAATTTGCGTGTTTGACTGTTATATGACTTCAGTCCCATGTGTTGCTTATTTTGTCGGCTTGCCATAATCTTTTGCAGGACGGGTGCTTTTTTCATGGAAACGTTCGTGGAAGGACAAAATCTGTCGTGTTTCTAGATGCTTGTTCAGAAGAGATATGGTAAGATTTTCCCTCTTCTACGATAAGTGAGAAATAGAGGTAGGCCTAGATCTGGACGAAATGTTCTGTCGATCTTTGAAATTGAGTCCCTGTACAGATCGAGTTCGAACTTCGGTCTCTGTCACTCTAGGCGACAACGCAATACTTACCCGTGTTAAGAAACTGGGACTCCACTCATGCGCATTTGGGCCGCCCTAGCTTAGAACTAAGGGCATACTCGTGATATAGGCCCCGCTCGAGAAAAAAATTGTAATCGATCATACCTCAATATCTAGGTTGCTAACTTCAGCTCACTATATATACTCGTGATATAGGCCCCGCTGCTGTGTTGAACGGCTTAGAATGTCCGTTCGCGGGGCCTGTTTCACGAGTATAGTACTATAATCGTTATATAGGCCCCGCACTACGGCACTCCAAACACTCCAACACAGTAGCGGGGCCTATATCACGAGTATATATTAAGCTTGCATTCTAAGATAGTCGCGAAACTGGCCCCGTCCAATGCGCTTATCCCAGCATTCGCACGTGTGTGGGGCTCGGTTGACGGCTATTAGTATACTCGTTATCGAGGCCCCTTACACTGTTATGTAGTGGAAAATAACGTGGTGTGGGGCTTGTTTCCCCGCGCGGTGGACGATGAGAATTATGACGGGCGGCGCCCCTCCCCCGGGGGGGGGGGGGGGGCTCCAATTTGTTTTCCAAATAAACAAGGAAAGAATATCATGGGCGGCGCCAGTTTAGGGGGCGGGGGGGGCTCCAATTTCCTTTTTCAGAAATCTATCTGTCGATTTACTTATGTATGAAAATAGTTTATTATTCATTATTCATTTATTAATCTATTTGTATTGATTAATTAATGTATTCATTAATCATTTAAGTTATTTGTGTTTGGTGTTTTTTTCTTTTGTGATCTATTTATATTGATTAATAAATGTATTCATTAATCATTTAAGTTATTTGTGTTTGTTTTTTTTTTCTTTTGTGATCTATTTATATTGATTAATTAATGTATTCATTAATCATTTAATTTATTTGTGTTTGGTGTTTTTTTTTCTTTTGTGATGTATTTGTATTGATTAGTTAATGTATTCATTAATCATTTAATTTAATTCAATGTTATAATAAGGACAAAAGTATTTCGTTGGCAAATGGTGAACTGGCTCTTTATTTGCATTTTATGATCCAATTATTGTTTTATTTGTTAAGTGGTATTTTAGGAAGAATTTTCACCAACAAACCAATTATCTCTTGTGATTTTTTTTCATTTCTTCAGTAAAAAGTGGGGGGATGTTTGTACTGGCCACCCCCCCCCCCCTCCTCGAAAAGAGGGGGGATATATCCCCCCATCCCCCCCCCCCGGGATTTACGCCAGTGCAGCTGACTACATCGAGATTAGGAAGGAAAGAGGAGGGTGCAGGTCCAAGCAGTCGTCAACCAGCCACGGCAAACAACTACTCAAGGAGCGCCTTTACCTGGGGCGAAGGCGATGACAGCGACTGCGAATGACTCTCAGGAGTCATTTTGGCTTGATATTTAATCTCGCCTCTAAACACAACGGCTCTTTTCAGAGCCACCAAATTACCAAGAAAGAAACTGAATAGCTATGTCTCTATTTACCTCTTAAACAAAAATTAATAAACACCCCACATTATTTTCTTCAATTAATACTTATGGGTAAGCGATTGATTTCTAACCAAGAAAATATACAGTATCAACAGATGCGATTTTTAAATATGATATGTAATTGGCAAATTTATTTAATAAAAATAAATAATATAACTTTAAGACAGGGATAAACCTCAATGCACCCCTAATATAAGGCACCAGTTTTCGTCAATGAATTATGGTTAAAGGAGAATGAAACCATTGGAACAAGATAGCTTGTGTGAAAACAGAAAAATCAAAGAAACAGATCAACAAAAGTTTGAGAAAAATCGGACAAATAATGAGAAAGTTATGAGCATTTGAATATTGCGATCACTATTGCTATGGAGATAGCAAATTGGTAATGCGATAAAGATGTGTGATGTCACTGATGAACAACTCTCCCCATTACTTAAGTATATATTTCACTGGAATTGCCTCTTTTATCACATCTATCCATAGATCATATGTTCTTTCTACATGAGGGCATGTAATACATATTTTTTAAGAATACATAATGGTAAAGAGTTTGTATCATCGTAAGAAAAAGCAAAAAGAGACATTTTGAGGGTATTTTATAGTCCACCAAAGGGAAAGTTGTTCATCAGTGACATCACACATCCTTGTCGCATTGCCAATGGGAGGATCTCCATAGCATTAGTGATTGCAATATTCAAATTCTCATAACTTTCTCATTATTTGTCCGATTTTTCTCGAACTTTCTTTATTCTCATTCTTTGATTTTTCTGTTTCTACACAAGCCCATTTGTTCCAAAGGTTTCATTCCCCTTTAAGCAATTGATTTTCAACCTAGAAAAAAAAAACAATATCAACAGATTCGATTTTCAAATAAGATAAATAATTGGCAATTCTCATAAAAGAAAATAAATACAAATTTAAAGACTGGAATCAACTTCAATACACCCCTAATAAAAAGTAAGAAAATCCATCTCTCAACATGAGTAACAGTGACCGTAACCCCCCCCCCCCCCCCCCCCCCCCCCGAAAATATTAATGAACAGTGAAGTGATAATTCACGATTGCTTAAATATTGAGAGGGATCACCCGAAAAAGTCCCACAAATATAATAAGAACGACAGACTGGACTTAGAAAGTGGGTAATGGAAAGAATCTCGTATAAACGTGTTGGCTAATAAACTTTGGGCAGAAAATAGTATGATTTGTATGCCTACAAGTAAAGAAAATTCAGATAAACAAAACACTGAAAATATGATCAAAATCGGACAAGGAATAACAAAGTTATCGCATTTTGAAAATTTGCATCAATCCGATGAAACAGTCATGGGTGTGTCATCATCATAATTCAATTAGCAAATTGGTGACGTCATATCACCAATTGTTCTTTTGTATTATGAAAATTAGGTTGATTCAATTTTTTTTCTACGAAGAACTTAAAACATTGGATTGGCAACTGATTTAGTGCATTAGATATTCATTGCTGCAACTTATTTCATTATAAAGGAGACGCATTATTCACAAATATATTGTGAAAAAAAATCGAGCAATGATTTTGTTTAATAACATAAGGAAAAGGAAAGTGGGGTCGTGACATCAGCCCACCTAATGAATATTCATGACGACTGTTTTGACAAAATATTACTACTTTAAAATTCAATAATTTTATTTGATATCCGGTTTTGAGGAAATTTTCGGAATTTTGCTCAGTGAATTCTACTCTATATATTAAGCTATAAATACTTTCAACACGGACCATCCCTTTAAGTTTTAAAATGACTGCAGGATGGGGAAATAGGTTAGCTGAAGAAATACTGGAATATCAATGGACGATATTGTAAGCTTTTTAAAAACAAAACATGAATAAATTGATATTTGGGTAAAAAAGCAGGGCCTACCCGAAATAGATGAGGCCGATCCCCAATTGTGGGGCGGGGGGGATAAGTCTCAGTAAAATATAGATTAAGTTAAATATAGTGTAGATATCCCTCAAGCAATAATAAAATTGACCAAACCAAAAGAAAATTAACAAATCTTCCCCGAATGAATATGACTATTCGTTGTCTTTTCTGAACTTAAATGGATGAAAATTTGGGAAGCGGGGGGGGGGGGGGGGGGGGGGTGTGCATTTATGAAAGGAATGAAAAATACATATCGATAATACACACGAAGCCAGATGAATGATTCAATATTGAATAAGAGAAGAAAGCCGATTTGAAAAATATATATATATATATTGACTTCTTACATCCAGGTGATTGCATGAATGAATGGAAGATTGGGGGGAATTATACAAGAATTATATAATTTGATTATTGATGAACCCCTCCCTCCCGCAAAAAATAATCAAAATGAAATGTGTGTGTGTGTATTTGAATTTTGTCAGACGTGTATCAATCAGATATGATTATTTACGTCTGCATGGGACCGACCTTTAACGTCACCATCCGAAAGACGTGACCAGGACTCGAACCTCGAGCCTCCGCATCAATTTGTAACTTCCCCACAGCTTGGATTACAGGCGCACGCCACAACGCCCAGAAATGCGGGGGGGGGGGCTCCAATTTATTTTCCCCAAAACAAGGGAGATAACAATGAACTTCCACACATAAAAAAATAAAATCGAATTATACCCCTGATTCCATATCAAAAAAGAAAAGAATATAGTAAATAATTAATAAATTTATATTTTTTTAAACACAAGTGCACGCCTACTTACCAAAAATGCATATAGCATTTCCATTTATTTGAATGCAGGATAAAAGACCATTGTAGGTGCAGTGGCCGAGGATCGAACCCCGGACTTTCCATGTACAGCCAGGCGCGTAGACCTCTCGGCCACGGAGAAGCCGTGGCCGAGCACCTTCGATTAAGAATGTTTTTTTAAGGATGTTTTATTATATTCTCTCAAATCAAAATACATAATCAGATTCTATAAACAATTTGTACAAACTATTTGAAACATAATTATAAATTATACAATAAATCCATTACATAATAATTATACAACTTATACATCAAACTTCAAAAATACTAGAAATTAATGCTAATGCGTTTCAGTAATTACAAAATGAAATATTAACAAAATATATGACATGATCAGAGAGAAAAAAAGATAAAAATGTTGTTCCACCTCCCACCCCCCTCCGTCCCCAGGTTAGGAGCATTCTTCCCTTTATGCCTATACTCTACATGGAAGGGACTGCAATTCTCCGTATTGGTTGTTTTCTGTGTTTTTATTTATTTTGTTTTGTGGCTTTGTCTCTCGTATGTATACCTTTGCCTCACTCTCCCTATTTATTCTTTTAATTAAGATTTTCCCATTTCCTTAAATGAAGAGACATCTTGCCTCTACCTAGCGCCAGCCTTCTTTCTTCCCATTCTTCTTCTTTAAATTTCCTTTTAATTTCATCCATGGTTATATGTGCACCCTTTTCCCTCCCTTTGAAGATTAAAAATTTAACAAAGATTAAAAAGTGATTGATTAAGCGTTCTTTTCCTTCGTCCTTTAATTCTACCCCTACAAGAATTTCCTCCCAGCTTAAATTACCGGTAGAAATAAAACCAAACATCTCCTTACAATTATCCCAAACCAGACAAGCATATTCACATTCCAAAAAAAGATGGCGATATGTTTCCTCCTCTTTTTTACAATAACAACAAAGGTTATTTTGTGAGATTTTAAAACGGAACAAGTGATGATTTGTGTTAATGCCGTGTAACATTTTAAACTGAAATTCTCTTAATCTACTGTTCAGAGTACATTGTCTTGGTTTCATAAAAATGTGTTCAAAATACATTTCTTAATCGATTAAAAAAAGACTGACCAAAAATCTAAATGAACTTCCACACATAAAAAGAATTAAAACGAATGATACCTCTAATTCTCTACATTACAAAAGAAGAAAAAATGAAAACAAATAAATCCTATAATTAATAATACATTTATTAATCCGTTAAAAATAAATTAGATGAACTTCCACAAATAAAAATAATTATAAACAAATTATACTTCTTAATCTCTATATCACAAAAGAAAAAAAACACTGTAGTTAAAATAGATTGATAAATGAATAAATGAAATTTCACGCACAGATATAATTAAAAACGAATGATACCTCTGACTCTCTACATCACAAAAGAAAAAAATGAAAACAAATAGATTAAATGAAAAAATATGAATACATTATTAATCAATATAAATACATAGATAATCAATTAAAATAGATTGAAATAAATGAACTCCCGCACATAAAATAATTAAAGATGAATGATACCTCTGACTCTCTATATCACCAAAAAATAAAACATTGAAAACAAATAAATGAAATACTTAATGAATATATATTAATATACTAATCAAGTAAAATAGATTGATAAATAAATAAACGAAATTTCACGCACAGATATAATTAAAAACGAATGATACCTCTGACTCTCTACATCACAAAAGAAAAAAAATGAAACCTAATAGTTGAATGAAAAAATATAAATACATTATTAATCAATATAAATACATAGATAATCAATAAAAATAGATTGAAATAAATGAACTTCGATCCGCATAAAAAAAAAATAAAAACGACCTCTGACTCCATATATATAACACAAAAGAAAAAAAAACACTTAACACAAATAAATTAAATGACTAATGAATACATTAATTAATCAATACAAATAGTTAATGAATGAATAATGAAAAACTATATTGACACATAAGTAAATCGACAGATAGATTTCTGAAGAAGTAAATTGGAGCCCCCCCCCCCCCCCGCCCCCTAAACTGGCGCCGCCCATGATATTCTTTCCTTGTTTATTTGGAAAACAAATTAGAGCCCCCCCCCCGGGGGGGAGGGGGCCCCGCCCGTCATAATTCTCATCGACCACCGCGCGGGGAAACAAGCCCCACGACCACATTAAATACCACTATATAGCAGTGTAAGGGGCCTCGATAACGAGTATACTAATATAGCCGTCATCCGAGCCCCACGCACGTGCGAATGCTGGGATAAGCACATTGGACGGGGCCTGTTTCGCGACTATCTTAGGATGCAAGCTTAATATATACTCGTGATATAGGCCCCGCTACTGTGTTGGAGTGTCTGCAGTTCCGTAGCGCGGGGCCTATATAACGGTTATAGTACTATACTCGTGAAACAGGCCCCGCGCACGGACATTCCAAGCCGTTCAACACACCAGCGGGGCCTATATAACGAGTATATATAGTGAGCTGAAGTTAGCAACCTAGATATTGAGGTATGATCGATTACAAGTGTTTCTCGAGCGGGGCCTATATCACGATTTTGCCGAACTAAGCTTTGTTTCACGAAAAATTGAATATTCTTATAATTCAATACATGTAACTAATTAGATTAGTACTGTTAAATCGGTACTCACCGGTTCTTTTCTTGAATTTTCTTGAAAATTCCCACGCTTCTGGCTTCAATTCTGCTATAAATTCTGTCGCCATAGACAGCTACACATGCAACTTTATTTATAAATGGAGCGCCCCTTACGAGAGTCGCTAATGCCGCGGAAAAATTGTTAGGCATTTTGGCCTGTGGTCAAGGCGTTCTTCTGTTCTATTTTTTTATAGGTATGAGATCGAAATCACAGCGACTATTCACACTGTTCCATAATGATTCCGAAAGGAGGTGCAACACCCCCCACCCACATGGGTGCAAATCCCAGGGGGACACTTCCCCCTAACCCAAAATAGTAGGGGCACATTATCAAATGTCCCCCTACTATTTTTGTTCTTTTATATATGATGGAAAGAAATAGGCCTACATCAGAAGTAAAACATGTATTTTGGACGAGACGACCTTCTTTTGGGGGTGATAAACCTTCCTTTTTTTTTTTTTTTAGTTTGTTTTTTGTTTTTTTTTTGCCTGTTTTCCAGCCCCTGGTCCCCTACCTGATTTCCACCCTTGCCTCCCACTACTCTTGATATTGTTTGCGAATCTGTTTTGTAAATTAAAGGGGAATTTCACCCTGATAAAAAGATGATGAAAATATGAGAAAAATCATTTCAAAATATCGATGAAGGTGTTATTTGACAAAAAATGGAGTTGATAGAATTTAGAATGCTTGATTTATTGTGACGTCTATAACGAGCAGTTGCTCTATCCTAAATATAAAATGCCCAAATTTCCCATTTTTAATGGTCCGTAACGACCCACTTTTTTCTTTTTGATAACAAGTATGAATTGATATACTAAATGTACCATAAAAATCATTATCATGTATTTCTTGACATTTCATTTACTTTTTTACCATAATAATAGCTGCTTGCAAAGGCCTACGCCGTCACAAAAAAACCCGGGGGGCCACTTACATTGACGAGTGGATACCATGCGCGACCAAAAAAAAACGTAAAAAGGATGTCCTTTTCACGATAGGGCACGTTACCTACGTAACGTGATAAGGGTGTCAAAAACACAAAAATAACGAAAAAAGGGTATCTATTAATTCGCTAGGAAAACCGTCGTGTTTAGGGTCTGATTTGCGGGGATGATAAAACAAAATCAAAATGTTTTATAAAGGATGTCCTTTTTGCTCCAACACTTCGTGTTTAGAGTCCGATTTGCGCGAGGTGTAGAAGGTGGGGTCGTACTAAACCAAATAAGGTAAAGCCGACGACCGAAGGACCCGTAACAATAAAACATTCCTGTACTTGTTTAGGGGTTCATTTCAGGGAATATTTGCCAAGAGTATCGTTTTGTTTCCAATACTTGTTAAGGGTAGGGTTTCACACGCCAATACTTGTTAAGGGGTGCATTTTCAGAATATGGAAATTACGTGTTTAGGGTGCTTTTCGAGACCCCATGGTCGCGCATGGTATCCACTCGTGAATGGAAGTGGCCCCCCCCCCGGGCAAAAAAAAAATCTTACCTTTGAAAAAGATTGGTGGGGGATGGATTTTCCTCGAACGCATACCAATTTTTTTTCTGCTATTTTCATAATAAACTTTAAATGAATTCAACTTTGCACTACTTAATTTTTTCAAAGACAAAATAACAAAATTACATCTCGTCATCATCATCACCACTATCATTAGCATCACCATCATCATCACCACAACCGTCACCACAACCATCATCATCACCAAGATAATTTTCATCATCATTGCCATCATCATCTTTTTTTTTTCTTTATTTTTTCCCCATCCCTTCTTCTTTTTTTTCTTCCAATATTCCTCCTTTTTTTTTAGAGCGGCACACCGTCATGCTCCCTCACTGATTATCCGCCTCTATATGCTTGGTGTTGTATAAATTGGCGGATACCTCATAAAATGAAATACTGAAGAGAAAATAAGGAAAGGGAAAAAGTAAGAAGAAAAAGAAGATGAGGAGAAGACAAAAAGAAAGCCAAACAAATGAAACAAAACAATGTCAAAATTTCGTAATAAAGTCTTCTACGTCAGTTTAATAATGATGTTTTCATTGAAATGAGAACAAAAAAGAATTGAAACCATAGGCGGCGGAAGCGGGGACGTTCCCCCCTAAATTTGTTGTTGACCTTTTTTTTTTTTTTGCTTGTCAATTTATTTTCCTACGTCCCCCCCTAAAATGTTTGGGTTGAGAGCCTTTTTTTTTTTGCTTGTCAAAATTTTTTAGGTTGTCCCCTCCTAAAATTTGGGGCTTCCGCCGCCAATGATTGAAACAATGAGGTAAAAAGGACTACATTATATAGTGTAAAGAAATAGAGGGAAGCTCCGAGACAATAAAAGGTTGAAAAAGAAAAAAATGTGAAAACGCAAAGCTCTCACAACATGAGCATAATAACAAATAATAACAAATAAGCGAGGACAAGTAGCTGAGGGACCCCCCCCCCCAACTCTCTCCCTCTAGTTATCTATCTATCTATCCGACTCGATTATATAAGAGAAGAATTTACTAATCAAAATATTATGAGCAAAAAGCACGAGCTGATATTTTGTATGAATATTCAAAACTGATAGAGAGACGCAATCGAATTATTCGATTGCGACAAAATTGATGATCTGAGAATTTATTGTTTTTAGGAATTCATTAAAAGCATAAAGTTGATCAGCATTAAAATATGGCAGGCGCAACGCATGAGCTAAAGCTTTATAGGCATACACCGATAAAAAATTTTAAGTATTTTTGGTAATCATGAAAAAAATTGATATTTCATGAAAGAAAGCTCAAATCCCGAGGAGGAATATTCTTATGAATTGACTTTAAAAAAAACTGTGGTAAGCCCCATTTAATATTTGATTATAAGTCGAATAAAACAGTAAAAGCTGAAAAACGTTCGCGTGATATTTGGCAACCTCCCCCCCAAAAAAAAATAAATAAATAAAAAATAAAAAGTTTTTAACTATAATAATGATCGAAGGTAATTTTGTCTCGCGTAGAACTGGACAAATGAAAAAAAGATTGTCACTAAAAAAATGAAGGTAATTTTGACCCACGTAAAATTTGGCGAGCCCCCCCCCCAAAAAAAAAAGGAAAAAAGGTTTTAACAAGCAAAAAAAGGCTAAAAAGAGAAAGAAGAGACAAGAATATGAACGAAATATCCCCATTACAAATAATGCTGTGATCATCATAAGGGAGGGGTCGCATAACTAGTATGAACAACGTATTTAATTCCAAAATATTTACTACAAATCTCAATAGGGGGATCGGGCAGAAATGCTCACCCCCCCCCCCCCCCCCCCCCCCCCCCCCGATCCGCCACTGATTCCAATCAATAATGACATTTATCTGCAATACTGATACTTTGGAATCAAGATACTGAAGATTGATACGCTTTACATAAATTATGAACGTCTGACAAAAAGATAATCTACCGATCACCTGACCGATCAGCTGACCAGTTCGCGTATCACTTCGGAGTTGATCACTCGTCGCAGCTGTGTGGAACGCTCACCGAAAATCAACAAAAAGGGCCTGAAATGTAAGTTTATTGTAATTCATTTTAATTTCAACTCATTTTTGGAAGTATTTAAAGGCTTCCCACCAAATGAAAGTCATATCGCATAACTCCAATTTGTATTAAGGCGTACATTTACCAAAGTCTTGGGTTTGAAATCAGAACTGAATTGTCTAACCCATAATTTTGGGTAATGTCGCCTATGAGGTCCATACATGTTAATGTTTGGACCTCATTGGTACTAGGAGTGGTCTCTGTAGGTAATTGGTGAGTGGAGCCAACAGAGTTGAGAGGAACAACCAATATAACACTTGCTCACTGCAACCATCCTGCCTGTGGCTGTAGGGAATCTACAGGTAGGATTATAGTATGTCAATGCTGTACAGAGCACACACTTCAAAAGATTGAATTTTTTTTTTTTACCAATATTACTAATTTTCATACAGTTGCAATTCATTTTTCATTAGTACGGTAACTTGGAATAATTTTGGATTCGCCAGAGCGCTACAAAACTTGGAATTTGAGGCATATTTTTGTGTATGCCCTCTAATGGTAGAAAGTGATATGGCAAGAAACTTCATTTTTCAATCTCTATTCTTAACTAAGAAAAAATCATTTAAAGAATCAAATTTACTTAAGAGCCAGGTTATATGATGAATAGACCAAAAGCTTCAGTCTCTGTATTTTGGTTGTTCCGCTGAACTGCGTTGGCTCACTCACCAATACATAGACTGAAAAGCTTGGAGGCCCGTACGTACAGACAACGTATTTTAGCAGTAACGTTAGATCGAACAGCGGGAACCCGATTTTCCGATCGTTTTTTTGTACATAAAATGTCATATTATGAAAAAGAAATCACATCCATATTTACGAAAAAATGTTTAAAATTCAGAAATATCGTACCTTAGACCTCAGTTACCGCTAATTCTTTTGAAATGATGATCGAAACATCGTCATCTTCGATCCTTTCGTTGGTCAAGGTAAGTTGCCATCTTGGATGACGTCATCATCATTACAGACGTATTTACCAGTCGCTACCTATCGCGATTTGTGCCGCTGCTTTGCGCTGCGCTTGGACATATTGATGTGCGTGCATTCGGAACTTGTCGCTCGCATTGATTGGCCAAGATATCGAAAATTTAATCGGAAAGCCTTGATAAAAGCACAACTCGTTGACGGCTGCCATATTTTCCTCTCCGGCAGAAAGTCAAAAAATAAGGAATAACCTGGGGAATAACTCATCGGTAACGTATATTTTCAAAATATTATAAAATGTATATGATATCAATAGAAAGATTAGAGTCTAACGAAAATAGTGGACCTTCGTCCAAGATAATATAATGTCATTTAGAATCTAAAAGAAGTAACAAATCTGGACAAAACCCGTCCGCCGAATTGTCGGACCAGATTACACATGAAGGCTCGTACTGACACATTGCCGTCGGTAAATGGGGATTGTAGTAAAATGTCAGAAATTGTTGAATAAATCCCCAGAAACGACGGTTATTCCTGTCTATATGATGAATAGCTGTATTGGAAACTGACAGTGTAAAAAAACAAGCATTTTCCCCAAAGAAAAAGAGAAAATAAGCCAAACATTGCCAACCTTATTTTGTCACACATGGAGATGTAACAGAGAACAAAGTTATATCATAACCTTGTTCATTAAATGAGTGCAATATAACAGAGACCAAAGCTTTCGGTCTATCTAGCCTAGGGTAGGTAGAACAAAGAAAACCAAAAAAACGAAATAGCATTTCTACTAGAAAGCATTATGTTAATATATTCATTATTAGCATTATTATCACAGACATTGCTCAAAACTTACCACAAAATTTCCTAAATAGTGAAAAATAAGGCTTAAATGCTCCATAAAATGTGCCTGGAAATGCATATTGGTCCATTCCTATAGGCTAGGAATTCTCAAATGGTGGCGCACCGAGTCTTCTGGAGTGGCGCTTTGGAGTGGCTAAAAATAGACATTTGAAAGTCTTTATGCTGACCCACCCATTCCATGAACAAGGTTATGCTGACCTAAACTGTTTGAGCCTTTTTGAGGAGCAGTGGAAACATGTCACATTGATAGATAATCAACTTGGCTGCCAGTGTGAAGCCTATTTTTTTTTGTTCAAAACTGAAAACAGATTAAAATTGGATTTCAAAATACAATATGCCTTTGAAAACATGATTAAATATCAAATGAAATCATTTTATTCTGAAAGGCCTACTACAGGCAGAGCTACTCTTACGTAATATCAGCTGTTGTTTATTGTCACCCTCATCTTGCCTGATAAGATGGATTATCGGCAATAGAGGGTTGATGGCACTTGGAAATTAAATATGGATCCTCTCTCTTTCTGTCTCTCTTCCTATCTCCTTTTACATTTCTATTTTCCTCTTACTTTTCCTTCTTAACGTTTATATTTGTTTCTTTAAATGTTATCCTTTCTTTCTTCTTTCCTTCCTCGGCTCCTATCTTTCTTCCTTCCTTTTTTTTGGCAGCCGATTTTCTTCATTCAAAATATTCAAATATATGGCAGGCCAAAAAATGACGTCATCTCGTACCATTCGTCTATGTCAACGTATGTTTTTAAAAGTGCTCATTATAGTGATACAGGGATAGTAAACCTTCCTGGATTCTTTATTTTTCTTATCCTTCCTTTTTTAAGTAAAAATCTTGGGATTTGTCATCATTTGAACCTTCTCTGTCCCTGGGCCTGGCTGGAGATCTTCAAAAGCCAGAATGCATAAAATTTCATCAGAGACTCATTGGCTATCGAAATGTAGGCTATTTAGATACTGGGCCAAATGTGTTATTGTGCCCAGCCTCCATTAAATCTGCCAGACCAGTTGAATAGGCCTAGATCCCTATTTATTATTATTTGGTTGTTAAAATTCAGTGTCAGGTCTAATTTGAAGGGAATAAACATTAATTTTATCAATTTTTACAGCTAAAAGTATTACAAAAGTGCAGTATAAAATATTTTCTTTGACCCTATGCCTTACAAGTGTAGACCTGAGCAATTGACAGTAGGCCTATATTTTTTATTGTTCTAAGGCTTTGTACCTCCACTGTTAGCTGTTCATGGCAATACTATGCAAGTGTGAGTTATTCTAGATTCATGGAGATGATCATACTTTTCTTTAAATCAACAGTGGCACAATTTATGATGGAAATAACACCTATCTCATCACTGGAGCAACAACACAAAGTCATGTATTATATCGATTCACACGACTGACATCTGTTGAAAGACCTCGTCATGAAAAAAGTGAGTTGGAAATGCCATTTTCCTTAGGATTTCTAACCATGGTATATATGATTTCCATTTGATATTTGAATAATATCGATGAAGATTCTTGAGCAAATGCTACTTGGGATTATTCTACTGAAGAAAGGTACTAAAAGAAATTCTTAATTGCAATCAAAACAAGCAAAGGAAACAAAAAAAGAAAGAAAAAGAAGAAAAAAATGAAATAAAAGGAAATAAAGAAAAAAGGGAAAGAGAAAAAAATAAGAAAAAAAAGATACAGAAAAGAAACAGAAGAGAGAAGAAAAAAGTAAGAAAAAAAAGCATAAGAAAATAAAAGAAAACTGAGTAAGAAAATGAAAAAAAAAGAAAAGAAAAAGAAAAGGAAAAAGAAAGATTAACAGAAAAGAAAACAAAAGAAAAAAATGAGAAGGAAAAAGAGAAAAAAAAGGATGAAGGGAAAGAAGCTTTTCATCCTCTCAAAGAAGGCTCCAAATTAAAGCAGTGGCAAAAATAGCCATTTTTTACTGGATGCCAACACACCACAAGACAGAAGGAGAAGACTGATGATATAAAATTAACCCTTGTTTTCCGATGTTTTATACATATTCTGATTTCAGATGATTTATCAGCATATATGAGGGGAAAAATCTTAAACTCTCTTGATTTACTCTTTTGAGTTCAAATATCTATAATGACTGAAAATAAATTGATCATGTATACATATATTGACCATTTTTAATACAGTCAAGAAAATATACAATTAATTGAATTATGATGGAACTACTAGTAGATATAGAAATTGAAAAAGACTGACTTTTTTCAGGGCAGGATCCCCCAGGGAAGTTGTGGCATCGACTGAAAAGACAGGTCAGGCAAGTCACCCTACCATCTGCTATTCACCTCGAACGAAAATATCTGGAGTTGTACATTGTACATGACCATCAACAGGTATTGAATTTTGGTTGTCTTTGTATGAAAACACTTGGAGCAAGTAGATGTTTTTTTTAGAAATTCCTTAAACATTTACTTGTTGAGCAAATGTGCAATAAGATCATCAGTCTTTGATGTTTCTGAAATTAATGCAAAATTTCAAATGTGTTTTTTTTGTGAGAATTCTGATTATAATCATGTTAGATAAAGCATTTTTGCAAGTTTAGTTTACAATGCTGTTCTACAAGAGAAGTAACTGAAGCACAAACCAAAATCAATTTTATGTCTTAAAGTCACATATGAAGGCATGGGAGAGAAATCTTACATAGAAGATTTATTGATTAGAATGTTTCAGATGAATCTTTTCTATATTGTACAATATATTTGAAAAAGTGAAATATACATATTTGTTTTACATATTTCTTTACTTTTTTCTTTAGTTTATCAACAGTGAGAGGAATGTGGATATTTTGAGGAATAAGTCAAGCACACTAGCTCACCTTCTGGGAAAGGTAATATTTCTATAGGTTTAATCTTAGTAAAACTATAAAGAGACAATTATGATATCCCACAGAGTGGTTTAAATCAAAGGTGCTACACAAATCAAGCAATTTTTTCTTTAAATGTATCTGTAAAGCAACCTTCCTGACATGGAAAGCTCACTATAATGAATATGGGCAACAGTGCAGCTGATGTTAAAGCAAGAGCTCATATCCAGTGGAACTTGCAGCTGGTATCTACTGCTGTTTGGGAGATTATAGGCGCCATTTGTTATATGCGCCTTGAGCGCCCAGCTGAGGCAGATACCGGCACTATACAAGAACCCATTATCGTCATCATCATCAAGACATTGTCTGGTCGGAAGATTCCCATTTTGCTTCTTTTTATTTTCTTAATATGTTTTAATTGTTTTGATTATTCCTTTGCAGGTGTTTGAAGATGTCAACATTACGGTATCACTTGTCGGTAGTGAGGTATGGAATGAAGGTGATGAAATAACAGTAAGCACTGATGTATACACCACTCTAGATAACTTCTTGACCTGGAGGGAAGAAGTACTTTTACCTCAACAATCACATGATTTTGCTCTTCTCATATCGTAAGTACTTGAATTCATCTAATAAACATTTCACATTTTAATTGATTCTAGTAGTTTTACTTGAAGCAATGTTTTTTGTCCTGATGTGAGGAACTGATAGAAGCTAATAGGTAAAAGTTTGTAAAACAAAAAAAAATCCAACAAGGATGTTGGAAGCAGGAATCACTGGAACCGACGTTGAGGAGCTTTGAAAACGTGACAAGTGGTAAAGACAATGGAAAATGTAAAGTTTGCCTTTCATTGAAATTCTGTATTTGCTTGCATTTGTGTTTGAAAAGCTCCTGAATGTTTTGCACATGACCTTATATTGAATCCTTGCTTTCCCACTCGTGCTGTCATTCCTGAAGAACTTGTTTTGTTCCTTTTGAAGGAAGTAACATATACATGGATGTCTTACTTTTTCACTTGAAACTCTCAGGTGATGAAAAGGAATCTCTTTTATGCAATACAATTCAACAATCTTTGTCAATCTTTGTCATATTTGTAGTGAGGCTTTGCAAATTAATGAGCTTTTAACTCCTGTGCACATTTGTATTATTCACTCTTCATGCTCGTAGATAATTTTCCTTTAAAATCCACTAAACACCAAGTCTACAGACACCTTTTAATTTATTTTAAAAATATTATTGGTTCCATCAGGTTGATGAGACTGATAGCTCTTATGTCTTAGCCAGAAGTTATTTGTTGTAGTACTTCAGGCATGTTTCCACCTTTCCAACATGAAATCAATACCAGATGTGTATCCTGAGAAGTTCATTCTCCCAAAGGAGTAGTTGTCCCTAATAATCTGACAGTTAGCCGGAGATTTCAGGAATCTCCCATGCCAAATTAATAACTAGCACCTACTCTTCAGAGATCATTGAACTGCATCTGGGAGCCAGGTTTAGCCTGGAATGGATTTTGTGAACAAATAAATACATCCATAGACAAATTCATAAATCTGTCACTTGTTCTTCCTATAGGAAATTTGAAAGGTCTATGCTTTAATAGACCTAATCAAATAAACCGTGTACCGGTAGTCAAAGTTCTCATGCTAGTAAATGTAAATTTACTAGGGTTTAAGCCTTAAATGTAGTACATGTGCATGTATGTGTAGTTAGTGGTCTTATTATGTCCAGTGATCGGGTATGATGCTGTATTAAGTCTACATTAAAGTCTCCTCGATAGACTTCAATGAGAGGGAAGTAATTAATTGAGATGATACACCTAAATATCCACTGAGAGCGCTCAATGGCTGCATTTATGCGACTTCAAGCCAGAATCATGATTTGTATCATGATTCAAAACACAAACATGAATCACAATACCACAGAATCAGGGTTTAGACAACTTTCATTCCAATGCTGTTTTTCCTTTGGATTCGGGTCAATCCAGTTTGACCCAGGAAGTATAGGTCAACTTTTTTGCACATGTTCTAACTTTATGTTGGCTGAAATGTTTTTTTTTTATCGCTATGTGTGCTCAGCGCAGCTCTATCGCATAGGTCATTATTTTGTGCATTGTTTGCTCAGCTCTCGAAAAATAAATCTTTTGCATCTTGAATTCAGTCTATTATACCGCATTTTGTTATTTCTATTCATCTTGTCGGTTTATTGAAAATGGTGCTTCGAAGTGGAGCATTGTGGCCCAGTGGATTAGTCTTCTGACTTTGAAACAGAGGGTCCTGGGTTCGAATCCCAGCCATGGCATACTTTCCTCCAGCAAGAAATTTATCCACATTGTGCTGCACTCAACCCAGGTGAGGTGAATGGGTACCCGGTAGAAAGAAATTCCTTGAATGCTTGAGTGCCTAGGCAGCCCAGCTTAAGTCGGGGTAATAATAATAGCAGGGCTCGCTGGGAGAACAGTTTTCAGAACTGAAGTGGCTTCCCTGGGTAAATATACCTATATTATTAAGTGAATTTCTTTGCAGATCCCAATTTAATATTGGCACTGTTAAATTCAACAACTGAGCTTATCGTCTGTCCAGTTTATAGTTCATTTATTAGAACTTGAAGATGAAGCCATGACAAAAAAAAAACAAGAATGAAACACAGTGGACGATGTGATGACCAACACAGAACTTGAATCGCACGCCTTGAGCTTGGCAAAAGTGAAACCTGAAGTAGCACGACACAGTGACATCATAGAATCATGATTCAAATCAAGATTACTTTTATACATTTTTCGTTCGTGATTCTACAGAAACGTCTTTGAAAACGCCCCTTTTTCTGTGTTTCAAGTTTGTGATTTGAAAGACATTTATTTTCACTTTTGACTAAACACAATCATGATTCTGCAGAATCATGATTTGAATCATTCTGATCATGATCCTAGGGTAAGAAAGTGGCGCTTAAACGCACCTAATGCATATGCAACAGAAAAAAAAATAATTAAATAAGTGTGTCTTCAGGTACCATTTGAATATGTTAACAAAAGTGCAGTTTCGTAAGTTTTGTTAATAGTCTTATTATAGTTATTATATTTATTAAACAAATGCTACTTTTGTATTCTAGATGTCTGTTTGTGCCACATCCTATTCTCTTGATGCCTTGGCCCAGTCTGTTTAATATTACCTACTCAGTCAGGCCAAGGGAAGAAAATGTATCATTTTGATTAACGAGTCAAGAAATCTGTTATAAAGGTGTTTTATTTTCTCTTTCATAACTGGCGTACTGACAGACTGACGGTTACCATGTTTCGATTTATTTAGAGGTTACAAAGGGATACTGTGGTCAAGTTTGTTGGGCTTATTTATCGTTGACATCTGGTAATTTAGGATCAGTTGTCAACCTTAGACATTTCCTTTATTTGGCCAAGGAAATCTAACTACCATGATTCCTACTTAGTGTAGGTGTGAGGCATTATTACAAAAAGTAGGATGTATTGGAAAAGTTGAAATAAAAGTACATATGCACTTGTTAAAATTGTTTAGAAGTATAAATGGCCTTGAACATTTATTTTATTTGTGTGCAACTTGTTTTTATAAAATCAGGGTAAGAATACATTAATCTGGCTCATTGCCACTTTTTTTTAGCAGTACATATGACAAGCTTACCAATTAAGGTTTTGCAAAAAAACAGATTGTATGTATGCAAGTATCCTTTGATATATTTTGTCTATATTTTTGAAATAATTATCATAAATGGACGTCATGGGTGCATGTTGCAAGAAAACATCATGTATGCTAGCCGTTATATTTTGGACGTATATAAATAAATAATAATAATAGTAATTAACATTTATATAGCGCTTAATACAACAGTTTCTAAGCGCATTGGAAAGAGAAAAAAGAAGTAGCAAAATACAGTGAGAGAGAACAGGAAATGGAATTAAGAGGTCTGCTTAATGAGGTAAGATTTGAGGAGTGTTTTGAAAAATTAGACAGTGGATACATAATGGATGGAGATGGGGAGATTGTTCCAGAGTTTAGGGGCAAGAGCAGAAAAAGCACGATATATAGTTCGAAACTAGAAATTTCACAAGTGGTTCCAGAATATTATCTCAAGTTTCCAGAACCTGACTAGATTTCTATTGAGCTCACTTTCATAGAAATCAAATCATTTTATTTTCTAGAGGAACAACATTCATGCATCATATGAAGGCTCATACATACCATGGAGAGATGTGTTCACGATCACATTCTGCTGTAATACTTGAAGTAAGTTTTACAATTCAGCTTAATATTCAACTATCTGTTGGTTCTGTTAATGAGATTTATTACATGGTTTCAAATATTGCATCGTGTTGTTATTGATAGTTATAACGCAAACACATTATTTTAAAATGAATTGTTTTATTATATTAACTTTTTTGAAGAAATATTTGAGAATTATCATTTGTTAAAATTATCTTTGCTTATATCAAAGAACATTACAGGTATCCAATATATTTTTTGTCTCACCTGCGAAGCAGAGTGAGACTATAGGCGCCGCTTTTCCGACGGCGGCGGCGGCGTCAACATCAAATCTTAACCTGAGGTTAAGTTTTTGAAATGACGTCATAACTTAGAAAGTATATGGACCTAGTTAATGAAACTTGGCCATAAGGTTAATCAAGTATTACTGAACATCCTATTAGAGTTTCATGTCACATGACCAAGGTCAAAGGTCATTTAGGGTCAATGAACTTAGACCATGTTGGAGGAATCAACATTGAAATCTTAACCTGAGGTTAAGTTTTTGAAATGTCATCATAACTTAAAAAATATATGGACCTAGTTCATGAAACTTGGACATAAGGTTAATCAAGTATCACTGAACATCCTGCATGAGTTTCACGTCACATGACCAAGGTCAAAGGTCATTTAGGGTCAATGAACTTTGGCAGAATTGGGGATATCTGTTGAATTCCCATCATAACTTCGAAAGTTTATGGATCTGATTCATGAAACTTGGATATAATAGCATTCAAGCATCACTGAACATTTTGTGCAAGTTTCGGGTCTCATGATTAAGGTCAAAGGTCATTTAGGGTCAATGAACTTTGGCCGAATCGGGGATATCTGTTGAATTCCCATCATAACTTCGAAAGTTTATGGATCTGATTCATGAAACTTGGATATAATAGCATTCAAGCATCACTGAACATTTTGTGCAAGTTTCGGGTCTCATGATTAAGGTCAAAGGTCATTTAGGGTCAATGAACTTTGGCCGAATCGGGGTATCTGTTGAATTACCATCATAACTTTGAAAGTTTATTGGTCTAGTTCATTAAACTTGGACATTAGAGTAATCAAGTATCACTGACCATCCTGTGCTCGTTTCAGGTCACATGACCAAGGTCAAAGGTCAATGAACTTTGGCCGAATTGGGTGTATCTGTTGAATTACCATCATAACTTTGAAAGTTTATGGATCTGATTCATGAAACTTGTACATGGGAGTAATCAAGTATCACTGAACATCCTGTTTGAGTTTCAGGTCATGTGATCAAGGTCAAAGGTCATGTAAGGTCAATGAACTTTGGCCATGTTGGGGCTTTTTGTTGAATAATCATCATATCTCTGTAAGTTTATTGGTCTAGTTCATAAAAAGTGGACATAAGAGTAACCATGTATCACTGAACATCTTATGCGAGTTAGAGTAGTATTCAAAGTCAGCACTGCTGCTATATTGAACCGCGTGATGCAGGTGAGACGGCCAGAGGCATTCCACTTGTTTTCTCTTGTAAGCAGATCTTAATTTCTTTGCCTGGAAATGATGTAGATATTGTAAAGAAGGAAGGTAGTAGGCTGGTCTGAATGAATAAGTAGGAAACATGAATTCTTTTCTCTAAAACATTGATTTGTACATTCAAGAATATGAATCAAGAACTACAGCTAATGTCACTTCAAATAATTTATAAAAAAAACACACATTGGTATCCAGAGCCCAGTAAATGTAAATTGGTCAACTTTATGAATTCCTTTACTCTTCCACCCCCTTGATTGTAGACTAGAAAATATCAATGGATAAACTGCCAATGGATTCAAATAGATAGTGGTGTAATGGGTAGTCTTATGACTTTAACTCACTAAACCACAACTCCCATAAGATAGTTGATATGAGTGTTTGAATAAGTTTTATCAACAGTTGTTCTTTCATATTGATTATTGACAGGATTACACTGATGACATAGTTCAGATTGCTAGTGATGCAGCTCATAGTATTGGTCATAACATAGGTTTGATGCATGATACACCAGATTGTACATGTCAGGATGATACTGGATATTGTGTCATGGATGTTGTCAAAAGGTATGAGGTAGATAGAAATTGATTTATTCAACCCAGAATTTTCTTAAACATTGAATGAATATTTTTTAATTATGATGAATTGAAGATACATCAAATATATTCCTTTCATTTCATTTCTTTACATTCTTTCTATAAAAAGTTTGCAGAGTTTGTTTCTTAATTGGAAGTTCCTAATTTCATTAAAACAAGTCATGTTAAAATTCATGTAATTTGGTAAGTTAAAGTATCGGGGGGGGGGGTCAAACTATTGACACATACATGATATGAAATGTGCAATTTTATTGATCAGTACGCAGTTGTGCGCGTCCACTAACTGGCATGATCTGAGCAAATGTGGTCATGCCTTTTATAACACATGGAACTAGGCCTTTAAGCGTGGCTCTAAGTCATACTTAATCTCTGTGAAACACCCCCAGTTCTTCAAATATGATTGATAGATTCTTTTTTTTATCCTTTTCATGAATTTCATTTTTTTTAATCATATAAAATCAAGCATTATTTGTGCTTCTTTCACCTGGTAATTATTTGTCTTGATTGTAGTAAGGCACAAGATTAATATAAAATAAGCTGATAGCAAGAAATAAGTCATAAAGATAGCATTTTCATTTTCTTAGAAAGCAGCCTCCAACCAAGTTCTCTGAGTGTTCAAAACGTCTGATATCCAACCATGTGAGAGTAGGTCGTCTGGATTGTCTCAATGATCTACCAGCCATCCCTAGGGGGCCTCTGTGTGGTAATGGATTGGTAGAAGATGGAGAGGAATGTGACTGTGGCAAACCACAGGTAATTGCAAAGAGAAGTGGTTGATTAAATCTCTTTGCTGTTAAATCACTTTGTGTGATTTTTTTTTAATTCAGCCTTCAGGTACTTTAATTCATTTTAAGACAGTATGCAACTTATTGATTTTTATGAATCATAATATTTAGAATCTTAATATTTACTACTTGGTATCCTGATTGAATATGTTTGCCTTTTATATTTGGAAGTGTCTAATTTTAATTTGAATGAAACATGAAATAACATCTATGGTTCATCTGAATTGATAAGTTAATGATTAATATAAGATATACATCAACAACAAGGCTCTTGTATTTTACTTGTAACATGATGTATTCATGTAAGAAAAACTTATCATATTATTTGAAAATTAATATTTTGTCTTCCTTATTCTATAAAAGGAATGTGATGATGTATGCTGCCTTTCCCGTGAATGTGTGAGGATAGCAGACTGCTCTAGGAGATCCAGTCAGATCCTAGCAGCTGCTGAGGTAGTTACAGCTCCTCTTGATCCACCCAGAACAGACGAAAAGGAGACTTCTCTTAACGCTGGTCTCAACTACCCTTTGGATCACCAAATCATTGATACCAGGGATCCTTTGGTAGATGAGGCTGTAGAAGAACAGTTCAACACTATCAATGCTGATGGAGTAGTTGCAGCTGATGTTCATCAGCCAATTCCCACAGAGCCTACCAAACCTACCACTCCACAGATAGTTAATATTGAAGCAACTGAAGAGACTATGGAGATTGACAATCTGGAAGAAGAATTGGACAATGGTGTGATTGCTACAAGAGAAGCATTGACAGATGCTGCTGTTAGACGGAACATTACAGGAGATGAAGAGGAGGTACAGGAGGATACCATTGCTGTAGAGATGGAACCAACAGGGGATTTAGACATCAATTACAACTCTACGATGAGAGAAACATTAAACCCTGATGATATATTTTCAGAAATGGCAGCAACATGTGGTGTGGGTCTGAATTCTGATGAAACTCAGGAAATTCTTGGAGGTCATGCCAGTGTAGAACAGATCATGGAAGAATTAGGTCAGTCAGAGCTTCAAGAATCACCAGCTTTCATCCTAGAGCCAGAACCAGAGATCTATATAGTACGTGCAAGAAATCTACATCTAAATTGTGAAGCATCTGGAACATCTGTCAATGGGTAATTTTAAATATTTATAGTTTAGGGTTAATTTGTTCTCAATTTCATTTTGAACAATTTTGAACATGTGAAACACATATTTTAATTCAAAGGTGATATAAGTATTCCATTGAATGTTTTTGTTATTCATGATATGATAGATATTGAATTTTCTGTTATGGAAATCAATTTTTTTCATTAAGAAAGTAAAAAAAAATGAATGAAAGGATACTATTAGATTAGGGGATAGGGTGTCTACACTTAAAAATTTTGAAGCCTTCTATTTGGCTTTGGATTACACAAAAAAATATGAATTCAAAATTTGTAATCTTCTTCAGATTTGTTCTCTATAATATTGCTTATCAGTTTATACTATTAGTTGAGGAGCTTTTCTTATTTTTTTTCAAATGGCTGTTTAAAATCAATTTTTCGGACAGACAACAAATAGGTATATTTTTACTGAACCTATGAATAAATAGATGTATATTAGCTCATTTCAGAGTAATTGATTACTTGTAGTTTACAGTGATATGATTTGTCTTCTTTTTTTAGCTATTCTTGGTTGAAGGATGGTGAAGAGATTGATATTCAGAGTGACCCTAGAATGATTCTTAACCATGGTAACCTCACAATCCAGTTCCCAGACTCTGGTGATATTGGTATCTACCGCTGCTTGGTCTCTAATATCTATACCACTATTGTATCATCTGAGAGCTCTGTTAGGCGTGCTTGTAAGAATTCCCTTTCATCTCATTTCCATAGATAAGCCAGTTTATGTTTGTTTAAAGTTGTTTGATATTTGCAAACATATGACATTTAATATCAATCTTACTGATCTTGGCTGGCATTTACTAACTGTTTTCTGCATTATGTACCTGGTCTTTCCTGAAATTGTTTGAGATTCCTCTAAGTTTTTACACAAACTTTGACTCAGTTCATTTTGAAAAGTTTGTCAGCTACAGAGTTATATAAGTAAAAGTTCTGTTTTTTCCTCTTGAAAAATTTATCGAGAGGAACAGAGATTTGATTGTGCTTAGTATTGCTTTGTAAATTAGTCACCTGTTTAAACAGAAATTATTTTGGTCAACAAATTGTTGATAAACTGAAGATAAAATAAAGAGGGCTTGATGTCATTATATTGCTTCAGTAATACTAAAATTGAGAAATAGTTATAGTTTACCTAAAAAATTGGTGATTAATCATCACATAAAGAAAGCGACTTAGTGGCAATGTGGTCCCTAGAGATCTGAATAGGCAGAATGATCTGAAGTCTTAAATGAAGATCACATAATTCACTTGGCACTATTTTTGTTTTCATCTCTAGACATGGGTAGCTTCTCTTCCGGTTCCGGTACGATCCATGAAGTAATAGTGGGTACATCAGTGATCCTTGTGTGCAACCCTCCTACCAGTGTACCCACACCTCTTGTCATGTGGGCTATTAACAGCTCAGCTGAACCCATACACTATAGCAGACGAGTATCCCAGGATCCTAAGGGTAACCTTGTTATAGCATCCATTGCGGAGCAGGATACAGGATTATATTATTGTATCGTTGTCAATGAAATCATGGAGAAGAGGATTGAATCACCAAGAACAAACCTCATAGTCAGAAGTAAGTCTTATTGTCTACTTGATATAGTTTGATCTTGTATCAGTATTAATTCTTCTTTAGCAGATTTTGCAGACCTTTGCAGGGCATTACAATGCATGTTTTCTTTTGACAAGTTCTATTCTGCTAATTTGTATTTGAATATCATGATGAAACTGTAAAACTGCAATTGGTATTACTACCATGGTTCTAGCTATGCCGAGCGGCGCTGGGCGGAGCAACCTGACAATGCAGATGACACAATGCAAATTCTGCATGCATTATTTTTCCAATTAAACTCACCATCAAACTCGAGCAAAATTATTTTGTTTTAAAGCTCTGCCTCGCCTCTTCATATTTTACCCAACTCTAGATTGGTCCTAGCTAGAGCCCTGATTACTAGAAATAAAGTTAAAAAAAGGCTGGTTTGTTTCACAAAGATTTAAGTGTGACTTAAATCTCAAACTTAAATTCCCAGTTGGATGCAATTTAAAGGACATCACAGGATTGGTCAAATTGTGCTAAAAAGAGGAGGCATGATACTTTGTATTAATCAATAAGATTCTGTGTTACAAATCATGTTTACATCAGCACCAATATCAATATGAAAAATACATTTTTTCTACTATTTTTGCTCTTTTGTAGAACCTGTTCAGCCCCCTGAGATGGTATACTATCCCATGGCTAATGAGATAGGATTGGAAGGGGAACAGCTTAGTCTCAAATGCCTTGCTGTTGGAAGGTATGAATTACTGTAGTACATGTATGTTTGTCACATTGTGTTTTATGTGAACTTGACTTATTAATCTACTCAGGCTGTTTGACCACCCAAGAATTAAACTATAAGATAGGATTGTACATTTCAATCAAAATGAATTTATTATATATATCCATACTGCCATTATCCAGGCTCACATGCTGACAAAACATAAAAATCAATAAACTTGTATCAACAAGTTTTTGGAACAATCTGTCTTAAATTAATATAATCTAAATAAAGTATTGTGACCTGCTATTCCTATTCAAAGAGCATAAACTCTGTTTATGAAAACAATCATCTAGTATACCGACTTCATAATATGGAGAAGGTTCAGTTTCTCGAGTCTTCACTCATCACGTCAGACGTCGAATGCTTCAATGTCCAAGTTGATCATACGATGCTGAAGAAATGGATGAGCTGTGCGAACGGAAGACGATATGGGATGAACTTGCGAATGTGATGAACTTGCCAAACTAGAAGAAACCGGATAACCTAGATCTCGGGACTTTCCCGTGAATAACGTAGCAATCGTAGAACGTCGTAAGACGTGGATAAATCATCAATAAAAACGGCCGTCTGGAAGAGAACACGCAAGGATTAACAGCCTACAGTTCATATCATTTCTGTTGTTCAAATAGTTTAAAATAAAGTAAATGCTGAGTACATTCAAGCAGGTCATTAAACTTCTATACTTGCTTTTGAGTACCTAATAGCAGAGTCCTAACTTCGAACAAGTGAAATGTTTATTCTAATAAAGTGTCATATAAAAATCTCCACTCTCCTTAGTTAATCAGTGTTTAAACAAAACCTTCAACATTGTAATAACTACACCAATTGTCTTGATAAATGACAAAATAGCTTTAAGTTTCAAATATTGGATAGTTAAGCCACTTCCTAAAACAATCCTTCCATGACATGTGTAAGACATATAGATATATCATGAATTTCCTAATAAAGTGTATGACAAAGGTATATATATATAAATATCCAATATCTGTACATGTATGTCTTACATCTTGTCTTCGAATAGCACAATTATCCTTCGTCATGTTCAATTGTGATACCAATTAACATCAGTTTTTAACTATAATCATCAAAGCTTTACATAATGATATGGTAAAATAAAACATCAACTTACAGTCTGGACCTTGAATTCCAACCAGTGTACCAACCACTGCTGGCTTACATGCCACTCCAAATAGCAAAGGCGTGGCACCAAAGTGCTGGCTTTCCCAGCCAAGGAGCTGCTGAAAGGTGCTGCTGCACCCTATGCTTGCTTATCTGCAGTCTGCTCAACATTTGCTTGCATAGCCCTATGCAGTGCACACACACAATAGCTATCAAACACAGTGAGGGGTTGCCTACTCTAGCAGTTAGGTTTGGTCTATTGATAAACAAATTAAGGAGTTACTCAACCAAATAGGCTCTTCCACTGGCTAATAAAGGGGAGTTTAAATGAGCTTCTGACAATTACCCCCTATTTAAAAAAAATGTATCACATTTTGCAAAAACCCAAATATAAGAGCTTATTTCAACTCTAACACTAACTTCCTATCTTTGTTTCAATATCGTCAGTAATCAAATAAAACCGGACTCCTTTTTTGTATCAATTTTTTTCTCAAAGAAAATCATCGAAAATGCATATGTGCATATATATATATATAAATATCTATTCCTAACTAAACACATATACATATGTATTTAATATCTCTCATTGTTCAAGAACTTGTAATTGATATGATGTGTATATATTATGTATATTATGTATGATTATTTCCTGTAAGTGAACATTACATTTCAATACCTACTGAAGTTATGTTAATGGTATTGGTAGCAGATTTTGTTTTTTTTCTTTTTTTAAAGAGAAATTATCAAGTTAATTACGCTTGATTTATTATGCGGATATTTCTATTCCTAATCAGACAACAAAAAATAGTCTTTCTTTACCTACTAAATATCTCTTCATGGTATAAGACGATCTGTTTTTTTTTTCTTTGTCTTTAGCCTCAAACATTGGATCAAGAGAATGAAAAAAACAATAGCTCACTTTGGCTAGTCAAACATTAAATTAAATTAAACTCTACTCAAGAAATCGGCTCCGACATTGTCAGATCCGCGGATAGCTTCGATACGGAACCGAAATGGTTGTAGGGCTAGTGCCCATCTCATTACACGATTGTTAATGCATTTTGTGCGATTTAGGTAGAGGAGGGGTTGGTGATCAGTTTCGAGGGTAAATTCTTTACCTTCAAGGTAAACCTGGAACTGATTGATTCCCCAGACTAAGCCTAAACACTCGCGCTCAATCGTAGAGTACGCTTGTTCTCTTGTCAGGAGTTTACGACTTGCAAAGGCGACTGGGTGTTTATCACCATCATATTCCTGAAGGAGCACAGCTCCAATGCCTGTCGATGAGGCGTCGGTCCTGACAATGAACCTACGATGTATATCGGGGAGACACAGAATGGGTCGTTGGACAAGACTACTTTTCAAAGTCGTGAAGGCTTTCTCTTCACGTTCTGTCCACTGAACTTGGTTGGGTTCCCGATTTTTTGTCTTATCGGTCAACGGTGAGGCTATGGACGCGAAATGTGGAATAAAGCGTCTGTAGTAACTTGCCAGTCCAATAAACGCCCTGAGTTGCTTCTTGGTAGCTGGCCTGGTTGCATTCTTGATTTTCTCCACTTTGTCACTCATTGGCTGAATCTTACCATCTTGCAAGAGGTGGCCCAAGAACTCTACTTGTTGACAACCCAGTTGGCATTTACTGGGCCGAGCAGTCAGTCCTGCTGCTCGCAGTCTTCTCAGCAATTCTTGTAGAACAACAAGATGCTCTTCCCATGAAGGGGTGTGGATCAAGATGTCGTCTAAGTAGTTTGTTACATGTTTCATACCTGCAAGCAGTTTACGCATTACTCGGCTGAATGTCGCCGGCGCGTTAACTAGTCCAAACGGCATTACGCGGAAATGGTAAAGACCACTCGCAGTCTGAAACGCAGTCTTCTCTTTCGTCTCATCAGAAAGGGGAATTTGCCAGTATCCTTTACTAAGGTCTAGCTTCGAAAAGAAGTGGGACCCTGACAAACTAGAAAATATTTCTTCTGTATTCGGAAGGGGCTCAGCATCAAAAACAGTCACGCGGTTCAACCGCCTAAAGTCTATGCAAAAGCGATTACTTCCATCTGACTTCTTGACAATAACAATGGGGGATGAATATGGGGAATTAGACTTTTCTATTACCTCCATCTCTATCATCTTCTCAACTTCATCATCAATTACGCCACGGAGGGCATGAGGAACTGGATATGGCTTCTGTCGGACGGGATCGTCAGACGTTAGCCGAATCGAGTGTTCACCTAACCGAGTCTTACCAGGTAAATCAGTCATTACATCTCTATAACTACCAAGTATCCTCTTCAACTGACGCTGCTGACTAGTTTCTAAGTCAGGTCCTAACTTCACATCTTCAACAGTCTCTTTCGCTTCCAATCTTGGAACTTGTATCGTAATTGGGTTTGATGTTGGAGATGGATTGTCCTCGTCGTCTTCATCTTCATGGTCGACGATCGTGGCCTGGGCAATCACATCCAACAACCCAGCAACAGTAACATTGGGATCTGAAATACTACTATCACTATCAGAATTTGCCTTTGGTTTGTCAAACCTATCAATATATCTCCTTAAGAGGTTTGCATGGAATGTCTTGTGGTTTCCATTAACATCAAGACGATAATCATTATCGCCAAGTTTGTGTACAACCTTAAATGGACCTTTCCACTGGAGGAGCAACTTATTATGATCAGTGGGGAGGAGGATAAGTACCTTATCTCCAGGGTCAAATTTACGCTGCCTACTCCTAACATTGTAGTGCCTTTCACTTCTAGACGTTGCCTTACGAAGCTCATCATGAGCAGCTTCCAAAGTACTCTTCAATCTCTCTTTAAGATCGACTACGTATTGATAAGTAGTCTTCAACTCGGGATCATGAGTTTCATCACTCCATAAGTCTTTGAGTATTTCTAAGGGACCTCTAACCTGCCTACCATAGATCAATTCGAAAGGGGAATACCTAAGGGATGCCTGAGGGGCTGATCTATATGCAAACAACACTGGTCCTATGTACCTGTCCCAATCATTGGGTCGATCCGCACAAACTCTTTTCAAGATTTGCTTTAGGGTCTGGTTGAAACGCTCAACCAACCCATTACAAGAGGGGTGGTATGGTGTCGTCGTCAACTGTTTTATTGACAACAACCTACTCACCTCCTTCATCATGTCAGACGTGAACTGACTACCACGATCGGTAAGGATTTCCTGAGGAACTCCTACCCTACAAAACACTTCAACCATAGCCTCAGCTACAGTGGTTGTTTCGATATTTGGCAATGCGACTGCCTCTGGATAGCGAGACGCATAATCAACAATGGTCAGGATATACCTGTTCTTCTTTTTAGTCATTGGATGGATAGGGCCAACTATATCAATAGCCACTCTGAGAAATGGAATATCTATTACGGGCATTTTGCCAAGTGGCACTTTGGGAACTCTTCCCTTTGGTACTGTCCGCTGACAAATGTCACAAGAACGACAGAAACGAGTAACATCGGCATGAATGCCGGGCCAGAAGAAACAAGTTAAAATCTTCTCAGTGGTTTAGTGGTTAGGGCACCGGCGTTCAAAGCTGGGGGCCCGGGTTCGATTCCCAAATAGAATCATACCACTAGACTAGTGGAATGATTCTCGCTTGGCATGCGAGAGGTCCCGGGTTCGACTCCCGGACAAGCCCCCAAATTGTCACATTGTGTTTTATGTGAACTTGACTTATTAATCTACTCAGTGGTTTTGCCTATGCCTTGATGCCCACTCATTATTCCTTCATGAGCAAGTGACAACACAACTTTCCTAAAGACCTGAGGGACTACCAATTGTTTCACAGAATTACCTCTCTCATTCTTAGGCTGAAACATTCTGTACAACAGTCCATCTTCTATTACGAAATAAGTGTTCTTCCTATCCTCATCCGACAAACTAACTTGAGCGAGTTCTCTCGCTTTCCTTAAACTAGGATCTTTTGCAGTTTCTCTTCTAATTTCTTCAGGAGAAACATCTGGGATCTGAGATGGAACTTTCAAGGGCCGCTGGGGGCGTCGAGCTTCTCGACTCTGAGACCTTGTCTGCACAGCCAGGCCTACATTAGTACCATCATCACGCTTAACTTCAACTATCTCATCCTCAGAATTAGAGTTACCATTGGAACCTACCTTCCTAACATGACCTTGAGTACTATCATCATCATGAACTTCAACTATCTCATCCTCAGAATTAGAGTTACCATTGGAATCTACCTTCCTAACATGACCTTGAGTACTATCATCATCATGAACTTCAACTCTCTCATCCTCAGAATTAGAGTTACCATTGGAATCTACCTTCCTAACATTACCTTGAGTAATATCATCACCCTGAACTACCTTTTTCCAATCTGGATGGGGATTACTCACGGAATGGACACCTTCAATGTCCCCTATTATAACATCAAAAACTGGTGTCTCTATACACAGTACTTCTATTGTACCTACAAACAAAGGGGAGCTAATATGAACATTAGCGGTAGGAAACCTACGCAGAGTCTGATCTATCAAAACACATTGTCTATATTTACCAGTAAATTGATCTGACCTCACAAGACTTTTCTTAACCGCAACACCAGAACATCCTGAATCATAAAGGACATCAACCTTGTGTGATCCAATCCTACCTTCAACAACAGTCAACTTACCACGCCAACGACGCTGACATGCAGCACACATCATTGGTGATTTTCGTAAGGTATTTCTAGTAACTATCTCTGACTTATCTTTCTCACTAACTAAAGACATTAACAAAAGTCCAAGTGTCTCACTTCCTTCCATATCTGGACTAACAAGCGAACAAGTTGCACAAGAATCTGACCTACTATCAACTGTTACTTTACTATTTGTTTCATACTGAGTTGATTCTCTTTTCTGATTTTGGTTTCTACCTTTTGAATGATCAGTACTACTAATTAGACTTGCACCTTGTAATTTGGAGTTACACTTAGCTGCTAAATGCCCCATCTTGTTACAAATGAAACACGGACCAATTCTTTTCCGTTCAGGAGGTGAATTTCTTAAGTTCCCCGGACTTGTTTTAGCTTCACTGTCTGACTGAGGGTACCTACTACCTTGTGGCTTTCCCTTCCTATCGTTCTTATTTTTTCTGGTAATTCCAAAGTGACCACCATGGGCCTCTACATACGTGTCTGCTAGACTAGTCATCTCTGAAATATTCTTAGGTTTCCTTTCCTTCAGAAAAAGACCTAGAGAGGTTCCACCTCTTTCAACCAACTGTTGCTTGAGCAACATTTCTACTACACCATCAAATGTACGTTGCGTACCTGAGAGATCAATCCAACGACTCAAATAATGTTCTAACCTAACAACAAATTGACTGGGGGTCTCCCCAGACTGTGGATTGGAATACCTGAACTTTTGACGAAAATCGTCGCAAGTAAGTTCAAACCTTAACAACAATGCTTCCTTAAGGGCATCATAATCTTCAGCTTTATCTGCTGAAAGTCTTGAATACACATCGAGTGCCTTACCTTGCAAAAGTGCACTTAAACTAATGGCCCAACTACTTCTTGGCCATGACTGAACTTCCGCATACTTCTCAAACCTTTTGAGATATGCGTCCATATTATCTTTTCCTTCAACAAAGTGAGGGAGTTTAGGGGTTGGTACCAAACTACGACCGTTTCCATTACCATTATCAATCATACTATCAGACCTACTCTGACTCTGAACACGAGCCAATTCAAGTTTCATCTCCAGAATTTTTTCTTCCTCTTTCCTAACTTCTCTATTAGCCCTACGTTCCTCTCGCTCTAATTGTTCCCTTTCTCCTACAAATGAAAGAAGCTCAGGCCCTGACAGACCTAATTCCTTACCAATCTCAAACCACTTAGTACTCATGTTTAAATCTGTGAACTACCACTACCTAAGTCAAAAAACTATTAAGTAACTAATACTATATCAACTATTTCTCAAAGGGGGTGTTTGATAACTTGTGTGGCACAAATAAATTTTCATGCATATTCAATTTCGCAACTCACCGACAATCCAAAATAAACCTTTACTCGCACTTGACCTTGCTGCGCATGCTCGTTGCTAGCAGGAGTGTTGGTGCACTGGATGGTCCTTGGCCCACTGACACAAAGAACTTGCAGGATTTCGGCTAAATTCTGAAAATTGAACAAGAAATTTCTCATAAGTACATATCACAAACTCTGCGAGAGGTCCTGTCATCGACAAATGAAATCTTATATTTGTTGACCAAACTAGATAAAGACAAAAGAAAATCCTAGATTATCTTCATCATTACGTTATACAAAACTAACAATCAAATCCTATACCAATTAATTCAACCAACAGGGTATGTTATGGCCTAAACCTACTCGGACAAGCCCCCAAATTGTCACATTGTGTTTTATGTGAACTTGACTTATTAATCTACTCAGGCTGTTTGACCACCCAAGAATTAAACTATAAGATAGGATTGTACATTTCAATCAAAATGAATTTATTATATATATCCATACTGCCATTATCCAGGCTCACATGCTGACAAAACATAAAAATCAATAAACTTGTATCAACAAGTTTTTGGAACAATCTGTCTTAAATTAATATAATCTAAATAAAGTATTGTGACCTGCTATTCCTATTCAAAGAGCATAAACTCTGTTTATGAAAACAATCATCTAGTATACCGACTTCATAATATGGAGAAAGTTCAGTTTCTCGAGTCTTCACTCATCACGTCAGACGTCGAATGCTTCAATGTCCAAGTTGATCATACGATGCTGAAGAAATGGATGAGCTGTGCGAACGGAAGACGATATGGGATGAACTTGCGAATGTGATGAACTTGCCAAACTAGAAGAAACCGGATAACCTAGATCTCGGGACTTTCCCGTGAATAACGTAGCAATCGTAGAACGTCGTAAGACGTGGATAAATCATCAATAAAAACGGCCGTCTGGAAGAGAACACGCAAGGATTAACAGCCTACAGTTCATATCATTTCTGTTGTTCAAATAGTTTAAAATAAAGTAAATGCTGAGTACATTCAAGCAGGTCATTAAACTTCTATACTTGCTTTTGAGTACATAATAGCAGAGTCCTAACTTTGAACAAGTGAAATGTTTATTCTAATAAAGTGTCATATAAAAATCTCCACTCTCCTTAGTTAATCAGTGTTTAAACAAAACCTTCAACATTGTAATAACTACACCAATTGTCTTGATAAATGACAAAATAGCTTTAAGTTTCAAATATTGGATAGTTAAGCCACTTCCTAAAACAATCCTTCCATGACATGTGTAAGACATATAGATATATCATGAATTTCCTAATAAAGTGTATGACCAAGGTATATATATATAAATATCCAATATCTGTATATGTATGTCTTACATCTTGTCTTTGAATAGCACAATTATCCTTCGTCATGTTCAATTGTGATACCAATTAACATCAGTTTTTAACTATAATCATCAAAGCTTTACATAATGATATGGTAAAATAAAACATCAACTTACAGTCTGGACCTTGAATTCCAACCAGTGTACCAACCACTGCTGGCTTACATGCCACTCCAAATAGCAAAGGCGTGGCACCAAAGTGCTGGCTTTCCCAGCCAAGGAGCTGCTGAAAGGTGCTGCTGCACCCTATGCTTGCTTATCTGCAGTCTGCTCAACATTTGCTTGCATAGCCCTATGCAGTGCACACACACAATAGCTATCAAACACAGTGAGGGGTTGCCTACTCTAGCAGTTAGGTTTGGTCTATTGATAAACAAATTAAGGAGTTACTCAACCAAATAGGCTCTTCCACTGGCTAATAAAGGGGAGTTTAAATGAGCTTCTGACAATGTTATTTGCTGTATTACATGTATTATCTCATCAATTTATGTCCCTCAGATCAAATGAATAATAAAGCAATATTGACTGGCCTGGGGGCGATACGACATATATCGCCCAAACTAGATTTATATCACCCGAGTCGAAGACGAGGGTGATATAAATCTAGTGAGGGCGATATATGTCCTTTCGCCCCCAGGCCAGTCAATATTGCTATTATTAACCAAATCAGACATCTAGAGCTTGTACGCGGAATTTTGAAATTCAAAGTAAATTTAGTAAAACTCACCATTATTGAAGATTGCAGTCTTGAGAAGTAACCACACTACTGTAATCCAATTGAAAATTGATATCCTGCCAATTCAAATTTCAAACTCCAATCGATATCAAAAGTCATGAAGGAAAATTTCTTCAACGATGAGAAATGCAACGTAAAATACTGCTTAAAGTTTGAACTTCAGATAACAATTAGTAACATGGGTTTCGCAAAAGTCTAACAATTAAAATCAACAGGTCTATTTACAGTGTCCTATTTTTCACGAGACTAGTTGTTGTAATAGTTTATAGTCACCGTGCAATTTTGGAGCAGAAATGGAGTTTGCTGAACTTGCATCCTTTGACTATGAGTGTTAGTTGTAGTGGTGCTTCTGTTTGTGATGTTTCTGGCTGAAGAAGCATTTGAAGCAGGAGCTGTGTTCATATCCAACGGTTGCAAAACATCCTGTATGTTGCGTACCTGCACTTCTTCAGTGACTTCTACTTCTGAGTGAACAGAATAAACAGATAGCTGCGAATTGGGTAATATTAGATCTACCTCATCAAAGTTGAAGTCTAAATCAAAGTTTAGGCCGAGATCATTGTCCATTTCATTCACTGCTTGATGGATTACGCTTGGCTGACCTGCATCCTGAACTCTATCAACACGATCACAATTTTCATGCGAGGTTTTGTTTGATGTGTTCAGACTCACAGATGGTGCAGCTTGAGGCTGAGCTTCACGTACTCCAATGGCACGAGATAATGCATCTGACATGTTCATCTTTTGGTTTCCAGACACACGGCCAGTGTAACTTGCAAGGCTAGATTGATTGTTGTGGCCACTAACTTGACAAATTTCTCTGTCTTCAAACCCTTCCTTGTCAAGTATTCTAATGCTTGTTGTTCTTACACAGTGATTAGTGTACTTCTTTGACAGTTTTGCTTTTTGTGATAAGCTCTTCATCATATTACCAAGAGTGTTCTTCCCCATTGGTGTTTTGGTGTACCATGGGCCCGATTTAGGACGCATTTGCTTGGGCGTTTGGAACAGATATTCACAATCATCATTCAATTTAGACATGTATGTCTTAAATGACGCGACTGGGCAACGTGGATCACCTGGAGTAGCATACATGCGAGCACCATCTACTCTGGAACTTTGATTATCCTCTCTAGTTTTTTTAGTTAGTTCATCTACAGTTTGGGTAACGTACTCACGTTCATTTGCATCTTTTTTCAGTTGAAAATGAGCCTTTTTCAAGGTTCTTAAGTTCTCTCTACCTCTGCGACAAAAGTAGAGACTTAACTCGAACCAAACCTTCTCACTAAGTGTTACAGGTGTTTCATCCTCTTTGAAGTAACTGTACAACTTTTGAATATCTTCACTTTCGATCTCATCATGATGAACGGTGTCACCTTTCCCAAGTTTTTTCAACTCCACCAGCGCTGCTTTGAACGCAACATTAGCCTTGGTAAATTCTGGATCCTTTACAATATCAATTACATCTGAACGCACAGATTTAAGGTGCCTATTCAAGCCAGATTTCAGAGAATTTAACGATGCTGTTTTGTAATGTGATCCGTCCGATTTACGTAATTCCACATAGAACTTACTCAGAATTGGAGCAAGTGTGCTCTTGTCCACCGTCTCCAAATCAATATCGATGCATTTCTCAAACAGATACTCCTTGAAAATTGTGATCGCTTGCTTCGTAGCTCTCTTAGTGCTGTCTGCATCCTTATTTCCAAGAATTTTACTAAATTCTTCTTCGTCGAAGCTTGCGAAACGCTTTGGTTTCGTGGAGGCAGCCATATTGAGATTGCGAAATACTCTGTTTACGAATACAACGCCAGCTACGCCCGGCCCGCGCCCGCTGCTCAAAATTCTTTTACGTACAAAACCTATGCACAAGCAAGAATCGCCTGCGGCGGGATTCGGGTAACAAAAATTCGGAGAAAATTTAAGAATGCCCGGATGTTAGCGCTGCCTTTTGTTGCCCGCTACATTTCCACGCATTTTCTCATTGACTTTCTTGAGCGGGCAATAAATTGGGCCCGTGGAAAACAATTGGAATTTTATTGACCGGCCATTCGATCCCAGTCTTAGGCAGGCAACAATGTTTCAAAGTTGCCCTGCTCAGATGTCTGATACGGTTAATAATAACTTCTAGTACTATATTACTTCCTCTCTCTTCTTTGATATTTATTTTTTTGTTATTTCTCTTGTGTCTATATTTTCTAATTTGTTTTGCTGTGTAGGTATAATACAATATTTAATTCATTTGAAGTTTAAATCATACCTTTGATAAAAATTGTGGTATATCTGCTTCTATTAGATTCAGAGTTATATTACCATTGTTTTTGTATTTGTTCTGGTGCAAAATATGATAATGATAAGATGTATTGAAAAAAAATTTTTTGATATGAATACCATTGAGAATATGTTTCAATAAAAATAATATGTCAAAATTCAGCCCTGTTCCACAGATATGGTGGGAGAGAGATGATGCTGAACTGCCCCATAATCGATCTTCTCATACAAGCTTTGGTCAAGAGCTAATTATATCATCATTGAAGCTTGAAGATGCTGGTGTGTACCGTTGTATTGCCGATAATGGTGCTGGAAATAGAGCAGAATCATTGGTAACTTTATCTGTCAAAGGTGCGCATTAGATTAAATATTCATATTTTCTCTACTTACTGTTCTTCATTCAAAACTAAAGTTTGTACTGAAATCAAAAGCAATTTACAGGGCTCTTTTGCAATTTAACAAAGGCTATATTTTTTATATGTTGGGGCTGAATAACCATCTTCTTTTTGCTGGTATGCGTAGATAGGAACTGAGAAATTCATATCTTATTCATTAGCAGAGCTGCCAAGTAGTACTGATTTTCCGTATTTAGTACTGAAAATAGAGAAGAATACTGATGGTTTCATGCAAAATACTGATTTCTCAAGCTTCAGTTTATGTGTTGTCCTATGGTATTCCTGTGAAAATACTAATTTCCTCACCAAAATACTGATTTTCAGCCTTGAAAATTCTGAAATGTTCTTGTTCAGGTTGGCAGCTCTGCATAGTAGATTCAAGAGTAGTATGAAAATGCTTTATTCTTGACTTAAATTATTATCAGAAAGATATATCATTTGAAGAAAGGCTCTTTCATAGAATGAGACCATTTCATAAAGACTTTATTATGACTTTGCTATTATTATAACTACCATAAAGACCTTGTCATAATTTACTGCTGAGCCGTATTACCATGGTAGTTGCTATAACAACAAAGTTACAATTCTTGGAACTCTTAATGAAAAGGGATCCTGGTTTGTACCTTATTTGATGGTAATGAACTTAGCCATACACCACCTATACTTAATTAAAGAACTAGTTTTGATTCTACTGCATTATTTTCATTTATTTTTAAATAAAATAAATAGTAAAAAATTCTATGATGTACGTGATATGTATTCTGAATGAATTTCTTTTATTATTCTATGTAATTAATTTTCATTTATTTTTAAGTAAAATGAATAGTAAAAAAATCCTATGATATACGTAATATATATTCTGAATGAATTTCTTGTATTGTTTAATGTAATAAACACAGTAAGCATGTATTTGTTATCTATACAATATAGCTGCCCCATATTGGGAGTTAGAGCCAATGAGCCTGACTGTACCTGTTGGTTCACCTGTCTCATTCACCTGTACTGCAAGAGGAGATCCTATTCCATCAATCACATGGTTAATTAATAATCAACATGCTGAAGAAGTCAGTAAGTGACTTATAATACTTTATTTGAACTGTATTTGATGCAATATTTTTGAAGGGTACTTCAAAAATTAAAACAAAAAATTAATTATCCAACATTATCAAAGGCTTGGAAGTATTATGATGATCTCCTTTAAATCATCTTATGCATTTTTTTTTCTCCATAAAAATTCAGATTATGGAGTCTCCTGGGGCCCGTCACAGAAAGAATTGCATTTAAATACAGCTAAAGAAATCAAGCACAAGTTCTTAAAGGTCAAGTCCACCCCAGAAAAATGTTGATTTTAATCAATAGAGAAAAATCAGACAAGCACAATACTGAAAATTTCATAAAAATCGGATGTAAAATAAGAAAGTTATGACATTTCAAAGTTTCGCTTGTTTTTTAACAAAATAGTTATATAAACGAGCCAGTTAAATCCAAATGAGAGAGTCGATGATGTCACTCACTATTTCTTTTGTTTTTTATTGTTTGAATTATACAATATTTTAATTTTTACGAATTTGACGATTAGGACCTCCTTGCCTGAAGCACAAAATGTTAAAATAATGGAATTCCATGTGTTCAGGGAGGAATGAAACTTCATTTCACATGGCAATGACGAGAAAATAAAAATATTTCAGATTTCATATAATAAAATACAAAAGAAATAGTGAGTGAGTGATGTCATCAACTCTCTCATTTGGATGTAAATGGCTCGTTCATATAACTATTTTGTTGAAAATGAGCGAAACTTTAAAATGCCATGACTTTCTTATTTTACATCCAATTTTGTTGAAATTTTCAGTGTTATGCTTGTTGAATTTTTCTCTTTTCATTCAAATCAAGTTTTTGTTGGGGTGGACTTGTCCTTTAATTGGTTCAAAATTGAGTTGCTTTTGATTTTGGGACTTGCATTTGGTTGGAACTCTCGCCGCAATGGCCCCCTGATCTTATTTGTCAACTTAAAGAATATGTACTTTGGGGGGTTTTGTTGTTTTACTGAAAATGAAAATGGTATTACTAGATGTTGCTTTGAGCTGTTAGTCCATTGTACTTCTTAATAGAACATTGATTTGGGGAAAAAACATGATACAAGTTGAAGTCTTTCTTTTCTATTTCTTTGCACATCATAGGTGATGCATTAAAACTTGACTTGGTTGCAGAGCCAGGACATGGTATGTTGAGAGTGAATAAAACAACAGATGTTGATAGTTCATCAGCAGTACAATGTATAGCAAGTAATACATATGGTACCATTATTAGCAATGCACATCTAACAGTACTAGGTAAGTCTATAATCTCTCTTATGTAAAAACTTCATGATCTTGACCTTCAGATTTGCTCTGGCATGTAATGTTATTCTAGTTATGTGGACTTGGGATAAGTCGACAATTTTTGTTTTCTTTCTTTATATAATTGTTCATTCAGCATGATTATTCTGTATGACTTTTAAGTGGAAGATTTAATATAACTACTTGTGTGATGTATTGAAGAAATTAATAGAATAAAGATGGGAGTGCATTCAACAATTTGTTCATTTATTGAGTGATAGCCAGGATATTTTCTCAGAACCAAATTAGTAACCCAATGATTCACGAATAAAAAGCATAAATGTATGGCAAATAAAGTTGGGATGAGATTGTGTTTTATCAGGTGAAAAGCTTTTGCTTAAAGTCCCAAATCTCTAAAAGTTTGTAAACTTACTCTCATGATGACTATGAAGAAATATGTCTTGAAATCTAAAGGTGCAGAATTTGATTGACATGTTGTATAGTACTAGTATATTACACAGGAAATTCCAGGTTGAAATATACACTAAACAGGTGTGCCAATAGCAATGCAGTGTTGTTGCTTTCAGAAAGGTGAAATTAACTATGGAATGAACATCTGAGTTCTTTCTTGACTCAAATTAGTAAACAAGGAGGAATGTGTAATTTGCAATAAATCAATAGCCAATTAAACTGAGCCTAGCTATTGCATTTGAAACCACATTTTATTTTTTCAACTTCACATTTTGATTATCAAATTTAATTCATATTGAATGATTCGGTCACTAAACACACTCTTCAAAGTTATATGAATGTTGTGTAATAAATGTATTATTTGTCCAGTGATATTGATAGCAATATAATATCAGAGCAGAGAAGTGCATTAACAATGTAAGAAGTACTAGCTTGAATGTGGCATCTATAAAGTCACCTGCCTTGGAATGTTTAATAAGTAATGTTAGGATCTCCTATGATGTTATATGCATGGTTATGATATTGTTCTGTGTGTTTATATTGTTTTCTTAGCCTTAGCACCAGTGTTCCAAGAGACTGCTCCCCCTGAGTTGGTTGTTTTAGAAGGTGATACAGTAACCTTGTCATGTAATGGTTTTGGGGCTCCTAGCCCTACAATTACGTGGTGGAATGGATTGGGTCACAAGGTAAGTGATGGAGTACCAGTAAATAATTCTTTATTTCACCTTAAAATTGTGTTTTAATGTCAACTTTTCAGAGGCTAAAATTTTATTTTAGAATTACTAGTGAATGTAAATCAACAAGTGTGATTGAGTTTCAGCCTTAAAGTTAGATATTTCATGAATTTGAAAATGCAATTCAAAATTTGTATTAAAAAACATTTGTGTCAGAGTTACCTCTTATTTTTTATATTATTTTATATCATAGTGATTAACAGGTCTTGTATTATTAGAAACATGCTTTGAAGTTAATGAATCTAAAATTGGACAGTGGTCAATATGTTGCAATTTCCCAAAATATGATGACCCAAAAGTCAACAAAACATGTTTGAAAATGCAAGCTTAGATCAATGAAGATTGTTTTTCCAGTATTCAATATTTGTGTCATGTACACCTTACAAGTGCACACTGAGGCATCCTTATCTTGAACACACACACTTAAATGTGTGTTACAATCTTAGCAGTGAAGGATGCTTATTATTCTTACAGAGAATAAGAAGTTATCATGCTCATTTTGTTTCATCTGAAGATATCCATGGTGTAGAAGAATAGTGTATTGGTTTCATGTTACTCTAATTATAAAGATATCATTCTTTGTGTGCATATGTATGTGTGTTGAAAGACAGGAGAAGGTATATAGTTTTTGACCACCATACTCTCATTATTCCTTTCTAGGTTTTTAGTGAAGACAGATTACAGATTAAATCTGATGGATCTTTAGTGATATGCAACATCCAAACAACTGATGAACAAAACTACAAATGTCAGATAGAGAACCAGTTTGGATATGAGACAAGCAAGACAGAGCTAGTCATAAGAAGTAAGTCAATATCAGTCTGTTTAGTAGCTTCATACATGATCTGAGTTTTAAATTCAATTCAATAATGGTTTATTTAAAACATACCTCGCAGCCAAAGGCTGAATAAAAACATGTGTACAATTTACAATAGAAAAATACCTAAATACAAACATGCAATGACATAAAATTACTAGAACTTCTTATTGTAATGCAAGGAAATAAATTGTTGAAAGTTAATTAAATCATAATTGTATTGAACATAATAAATATTAAGTATGCAAATTATAAACACTGTAATGAGGCACATTGTACATGCATGAATGAAAAGTATTAGAAAAGAGAAGATGGGGAAGGATAAAGACAGCATAGGGAGACAGAAATAAAAAGTGAGTAAGGGGAAAGAGTAATTAAACGGAGATATAGATAGAAAGTACAGAGAGAGGATTGGGCCAGAAAGATGAAGATTAAACAAAAGGTATGCATTTAGAAACTACATATGATATTGCAAGAATAAATGTAGTAGAATTGTTATCCAATTGTGGATGATGTTTTTACTAAAATTACCTTTAAATGATCAGCATGCTCTAGCAAATTAGATAAAGTATATGTTTTCAGATAACTTATTGTCCACTTGGATATATTTTTGTTTGACAAAAAATAGAAACATGAAACTTAAAGAGGAATAAGAAAATATTTAGACTCGGAGAGCATTCCAGAAATCAAATTTCACTTGCAACTGCTTTTAGCTCCTGAAATCTATGCATATGATTTGCATAAAGCAGTTTGTTCCAGTGAAAATCTATAACAAGACATTCAGCAAAAAGTCCTTCTGATATTATTAATGGATTTATTCAAACCAATATTGATTATTGACTAATATATCAATTTCAGGTAACACTTAGTTTAATGAGGAATCATATAGACAAAATGAATATTTTGGAGAATGTAAAGAACAAATGCATATCAATAAAATGTTTTGATATATACCTCAAATCTAAAATAAAACCCTTTTTGTCACAGGCAGAACTCAGATGATAAACCCTCCTACTGACACTCGGGTCGAGGTTGGTGACCAATTATTCCTTCCATGTAGCGTGACCTCTGATCCTGTCCATCATATAACATTCAACTGGATGACCCCTAGAGGGTTAGAGGTCATTGTAGGTCCAGGAAGTGATGGATCATTGAGGATTGATACTGTATCTAAAGAGGATGAAGGATTGTATACATGTACTGCTCAATCAGCTCTAGATAGTGTGTCTGCCTCTGCTTCAGTTGTAGTTGAAGGTATATTTTTACTCCCCCTTTGACATCTTTTGACCCTGTGTGTTATATCTCCTTCATCCCGATTTCACTCTTTGCCATTCTTTTTTTTCCTTTTGGTCATGAATTAAAATATTAATGTCTAATAAAGAAATATTGCTCATTATGTAGAATATAGAAAGTGTTCCATATTCAATGAACATGCCTCGCCTGTTTTATCCACCTTTTTTTTGTGTAATTTTTTGTTAGACCAAATGGATTGCATTGTAATTGTATCTGATCAATGGAAACACAGTCCAGGTTTTCACACTTAATACATCATTACACTGAATCTTTGCCTTTTCCTTTCTAAGATCACTAGTTTAATATTGTATATACTAATATATAATAGATACTAATGATAGCAATGGAAGAACTTATACCTCTATGCTCCAATCAATATGATTTTTTTTTCCTAATCCTGTCTCTCGCAAAATATAACTTTTTAATGTCTAATCTTTCTTCTCTGAAATTTACTCCTTTTTTGTCTCACATTGACTTTATCAACAGGAAATATCACTATGTGGTATGGCTAAGTATTTCTAAATGTTTCCTTTCTGTCTTTTTCCCTCTATTTTCTTTTCCTAGAGAGATCAATCCCTCTATTATGTGGTAATGGTATCATAGACAGTGAGGAAGAATGTGATGGAGGAACTTATAATACATCTAACCCTCATCCATGCTGTACAATGTTCTGCCAATGGAGAGATGATATACCATGCAGGTTAGAATGGTATTTGATGAACAGCATTTTAAAAGTGATTTTATGGAATTGACTGACGTTAATCATTACAAAACAACCAATCATCAGTAGTTTCTCTGCAATACCATATTCTCAACCGATAAAAAAATAGGGGTTCTATAGTCATATTTGATGAGAGAGTTACTTACAGTTTTTTGTTTTAATTAATTGGCCTAAGGGCTAGGATTTCAATTTGTCATTGGTATTTTCAGTATTCAATTTATGACAGATTTGATAAATTTAGGTATTTGTGCATTGATTTTCCCCTCTTTGTTTTCTCTCTGATCACAGGGAAGACACACAGTGTTGCAAGGATTGTCAGCTCCAACATCCAGGTATACCATGTGAACTTGATCTAGAATATCCAGAATGTTATCAAAAATCCTTCTGCAATGGCCAAGACACAGAATGCCCTGAAGTTGATTACGTTCAGAATGGAATGCCATGTAGGAATGAGTAAGTTCAGCTGATTTCTCCTTTCTTCTGGGCCATGTAACATTACAGATAAAATCAGTTGTATAGATAAGTGGAACTGTACCTCTGTGGTATACGAAAAGGTTACTTTATACTGTATAGGCAATATGTGACAGTCCTAGTCTTTAAATGTCATTTGAAAGTACTCACAAAAATATATAATGTTTTTTTCATACCCTTTATGATGAATTTAAAACTTTATTTGGAAAGATGAGACCATCTCAATGAGTTATATATTTAAATATTTTCCTGAGAATAAAGCAAGTGTGTGTTATTATCTTATTGCTTTATCCATGTGTAAAATTATTGAATTATAGTTACTTTATATTTCAAATATTTTTCATTTCAATACAGTGGTCAATGTTTAGATGGTGAATGTATTCCATTCTGTGAGTTAAGAGGAGGATTTGAGTTTTGTGATTGTCCATCAGGTATGTACACTCATACATTGTTAAATTCAAGTCTATATTTCTCTGAAAAAACACATATCATTATCATTTGCAAATTATGTGATATGTTAAAACAGAAAAAGTACATATTTAATTGCTTTTGTTTTGAGGATGAAAGATACATAGCTATGTGAAATCAATCAAATAAGCAGATAACTCTTTCACAAATATATATAATATTTCCTTTCCATAAAACAGATGGTAACACCTGTGTACATTGCTGTATTCAAGATGGTGTCTGTTCACCATTTATGAATCAAGGGAATAATAGTACTGTCCCTCGACCAGACAATAATGGGGCATCATGTGGAAGAAATGGTGTTTGTAGGCAGGTAAGTACAGGCAAAGAGAACTTAATCCCCCCCCCTCTGTCTCTCACTCTCTGTCCCCCCCCCCCCCACCTTGCTCCACATTTCTATCCATTTTTGTCTTGCCTGTATAGTAGAGCGAGGCTATAGGCGCAGCTTTCCCGACGACGGCGGTGTCTTTAAGTTTTTGAAATGTCATCATAACTTTCAAAGTTTATGGAACTAGTTCATAAACTTGGACATAGGGGTTATGGTGCATCACTGAAAATCTTGCCTTAGTTTCAGGGCACATGACTAAGGTCAAAGGCCATTTAGTGTTATCAGACTTTGGCCATGTTGAATGTATTTGTGGAATTGTCATTATAACTTTAAAATTTTATGGATCTAGTTCATTGAACTTGAACATAAGAGCAACCAAGTATCCCTGAATATTCTGTGTGAGTGTACGTGTAGAGATAACTCTCAAATCTGCATGGAAATGAGGTTTTAATGAAGTCTTGTGCATCCATAATTTTAGGGTGAGTGTGTCGGAGAGGATGCAACACCAATACCAACTCCAAGGATTACACCTACAACTACACCAACAACTACATCAGTACCAACAACTACATCAGTACCAACAACTGCATCCACCACAGTAAAAACCACTACAACAATGATCAGTACAACCCAAGCAACTACAGTCGGTGAGTCACTGTATGTCATAGAATTGTTGTGCAAGTTTGTTTCTTTAGATTAAGAAATGTTCATATAAAGAAGAGTTTATTTTATATTGTCACCTGAATCATAGCAGTCTTATTGTACTAGCTGAAACTGCATTATATCTTCTATATTTTTATGTATGTCATGAGGATAGGTGTTAACATGAAAACAAACATTAGCCTGTATGTGAAAAGAAACATAAATCAAACATGTAGAAATTCCTTCTTTTATAACACAGAGTATATACATCACCCTACTTTCAGTGTACATACTCACTCAAGAAATCATGGGTTTAGAAGATAAAATTGAAAAGGGAATTGATGACACTCAAAACTTATTCATTTTTAGAACAGAAAAGGGGAAGTAATAACTTTTGTTCATTCTTGATAAACGCAATGCTCAGTTGAAGTTAAAGGGGAAGTAATAACTCTCAACTATTCTTGATAAACAGTAGAACAGTAGAACTCCAGCAATGTGTGAGATGTATTATTTATTCTTTTTTTTTTACATCTATAGGAAACAGAGTGCCTAGTCCTCCATCAGAGGTAATCATGACATCACTCTCATCACCTCTTGATGTCCAACTGTCTTGGTCAGTTGAAGATGACGAACACATCTCTCAATTTGATGTAGAAGCACAGACGACCTACTCTCAGGGTAGCTGGACTCTCCTTGCCAGTGTACCTTCAAACAAGACCCAAGCAAGAGTCAATCTAGCACCATACATGTCCTATAGGTTTAGGGTCACTGCAGTCAATGGGGTTGGCAGGTCAGAGCCACAGATGACCAGTGGTCAGTATTTCACTCCTCCAGACAGACCAACCAGCAATCCAAATAATATCACCTTTACCGTAGAGAATGGACAGGTCATCATCCACTGGGAGGTATTGACTATATTTAAGGGAATTTTCAATATTTGTATGTTGTTTCTTACTTGATACATAAATATGTTTTGATTGAAGATTCTATCTTGTTCTGTATAAGAAAAGCCTCTGTAAAATTCAACCATTTTCATTCACCCTCAATCCATATTGTACAAAAATAAAAATTTAGAAAGCTGTTAGTTTGATAGACCACTTTAAATTATTTTCTGATTCCCAGGCACTAAAACTAGAAGAGCAAGGAGCCCCTTTCTTCTCCTACAAGGTACTGTGGCGCCCTCTTGGTATGGACACCTGGCATGAAGAATCGATACAGATGTCACAGTATACATTTACTATCCCTGGTAGCCAAGAGGTTGGTCAGTACGAAGTCGCTGTTCAAGCTGTCAATGCTGTCGGCTCTGGACCAGAACCAGATATTATCACCTATGGATCTGTCAAGACAACAAAAGGTATTTAGAATGGGGAAGAATTTCTTACTTTTTTCTCCACAATCATAATCATGACTATCAGCAACCGTACAACTACAAAAATAAATAAACCCTTGATATATTTTATACGATAGGCTGTTGGTCATTTGATTTGATTCCTCCTTTTCAATAGGGTCAGTTTTGAAAAGCATTATCCAAAGTTGAATAATATATGATATAACTGATATCAGCCAAACCTGAGTGTATGTCTCTGCTTTGTCAATGTTGCATGTCAAATGTATGGTGTTCGCCAATCAATGATTTGACGCTACTTTAGCACTAATATTACTTCAACCAAATCTTGCTATCTTGAAAGATGCTCCCTATTAGTGATGTTTTCAGGTGAGGTAATTCTCTTTGTTCTTCTGATATTCACAGCTACATTGACTACTGCTTCACCATACCTAGAATTTAGCCAAAGACCACCAAAAGAAATGAAAGTTTTGGTTGGTAGTCCTTTGACTCTACCATGTCAGGCTGAAGGTTTCCCTACACCTCGTATTGAATGGTTCTTCAATAGACTCATGGTATGTGCATATTGCCCATTAACCTGTATTAAGTACCATATAAATGTTGTTGTTATTGATATTATCATCACAATCATCGTCACCATCATCATCATTATTAACCTTTAAAGCAACAGTCACTGTTGTCATGGTTGAGGTTACATTTCCAAATAAGATTTATATTAAACTTGTACATACTATGCTGAAATTAATTTACTGATCTCATCATTATTTATGCATAAATATTACATGTGTATACATCTTCCTTGAAATTGCAGACATCTGTTTCTTACTCATATACTAATTCTTAAATTTAATTAAATAAACTTTGTTTAAGAGTAATTTGGTTCTAGTAGATGATGTAATAAGTGAAAGAGGCTTTTTTGTGTGACTTGATTTTCAGGTTGTGAAGACTGATCAAGTATTAGTGAGAAAAAATGGTGAATTAGTGATAGATCCTGTAGACCTTTCAAACACAGGTATTTACACATGTAGGATTTCCAATGATGTCTCTGGTCAAACCCAGACAGCAACCAGTGATGTTGCAGTTGTAGGTTAGTATTAGTTTAATTTTTTTTCATTTGACCCAGCTTTTTTTTAAAAAATAATTTCTTTTTTTGTATGATATAAGAAGTAATTGTATTCCATTTATATGATTTCATGTTTCTACTTTTAGTATCATTTATTTTAAATCGTACACATGTTTTATTCAGCCTTTGGCTGCGAGGCATGATTTAACAAACCATTTTTTTCGCTTTGCATAGCATAGCGAGACTATAGGCACCGCTTTTCCGACAGCGGCGGTTAAGTTTTTTAAATGTCATCATAACGTAGAAAGTATATAGATCTAGTTCATGAAACATAGACATAAGAGTAATCAAGTATTAATGATTGTTTTGCACATGCTTAGGTCACATGATCATGGTCAAAGGCCATTTGGATCAATGGACATAGTATTTTATTATCACATGAATATTTCATTTTGTGAATAATAATTCAATAGCTGTTTTCAAAGTCAACACTGCTGCTGTATCAAATCACGTAATGCAGGCGAGAGTGCCAGAGGCGTTCCACTTGTTTAATTTTTTTTTACTTGCATTGAACTTTTAAAAAAAAAATTGTCAACCAAATGTGATTATTTTTCAGTGTTGAGGTTTTAGTAGACACATACCAGTGAATTATAATATGTGATGAATTTATTTGGGGACCAATCTTTAACATTGCCATCTAAAAGACATTACATTAAAAAGTTTTTTATTTTTTAATATATTTTTTATCACAATATTTTGACAGCACCCATGCTAGTTTTCTTCACTAGACCCCCTGCTGTAGTAGATGTTCTGGTAGGTGAGAGTATTTTGCTGCCATGTCAGGCTGGTGGATTCCCTCAGGCAACACTAGTATGGAGGTTCAATAATGAAGAAGTAAGGAAAGAATGAGTGTTTAAGTCAATTTAAGTATTAAAAAGTTGATAAAATTGTACACCATGTCATTGCAATCAACATTTTCTCTTTTCACTTATTCACTTACATCTTTCTTCCAACTTTTCAAATTTATCTGTCGTCAAATTGCTAATTGTTATTCTTTAATAATTGAATCTATTCATATGCAGATGTTTTTATATCCATGTGTTAAATCCTAAAATATTAGTAGTGCGAATTGTTAATGATCTCTTTTTGTCCGCCAATATCAGTCTGTCCTATAAATACTTGTTTTATTCTAATCTGGATTTATTTTATTTAATCCTTTAGATTGATTATGGAGTTGACATCTACATGGCAGAAAATAATTCCATCATCATACCAGTGGCTGATAAGTCTCATACTGGTCAATACCAATGCATTATATCAAATGGTCTTCACAATGTCAAAACAGTTGAAAGCCAAGTCAATATTAGAGGTATGATATTAACATCAATTAAGTTATTCTGCAACATGCATAATCTTCCTTTTAGTACCTCATACTTATCATAGGAAATAAGGATGGAAATGTAAAAAACCAGAAGTTATGTTTACAGAGAATAGCAGCAGGTTATGTTGTCATATTAATATTTCTGGGATGCATGAAATTTTATTTATTAGGCAAGGTTGTTACATTTGTTACATTCGATAGATAATATACATTAAGTCTATAAATATATAAAGGCTTTTGAAAATCTAGCAAAATTTATGGGTAATGAAGTGATATAAAATATTTTTTAAAAATTCCCGGGGCAATTTTCTATTAATTTATTTTACCCCAGGCTTGCCGATGGTATAGTAAATTTGATAGAAAGTTGTCCTAAGGGAAGAAACATTACTATTTTATCTCTCTTTATTGCCAATTTTGATGGAGCCAAGAAAGGCATTGTGTATTTGTTTTGTACCCCTTCTAGAACATTAGATCAAGTTAACCTATGTACATGTATTTATGTATAATCATTCTAAATCAGTTCAAATTAGGCCTAGCTAGCGGTCACTAGCTAGACCTAGGTCCTAGCTCCTAAGCTAATATTAGTCAGTGCTAGTTCTTGTGTAGGCTGCGTCTCCAGTTACTGAGAGAGGTCCACTAGCGCTGGGATTGCGCTGCTGCAGTTTAGAAAATTGCTTTATCATGACAATAGTAATTTTTCTCCCACTCTCAGATTTTGTAGTGGAAACTTTACTTTTATGATGTGCTATAGAAGTCCAATGCAACAAACTTTAATGTAAGGGATATAATAATAGCCAATGTTGTGTATATTACTATCCTCTGCAGAGCCTCTTGAAGTTAACGTAGAGCCAGTTGGTATCTTGACTATCATTGGATCATCAATCACCATCCCATGTACAGTCATCCATGATCATCCTCTACAGACAGTATACTGGACTCATAATGATGAACAAATTTATATTAACTATATCAATCAGACTCTACAAGACTATTCTCTTGTCATAGACTCAGTATTGTGGAGTGACCGAGGGCTGTATAGGTGCATTGCGGAAACAGCCCTTGATTCAAACAGTGATTCGGTTGAAGTGGTTATTCAAAGTAAGTATCTTCTCTATTTTCTCTATTGTCATGATATAAGCCATAACAATTAATTTGTTATGTATAAATTAATGCAAAGCTATTCTTCAAATTAGTTTGGCAAGTTATTCAAAATGACAGAAGATGTTATCACAAGAAGTGCAGTATTATGTTGTGAAAAGATGCGTCAGAAAGATCGAAGATCACTGTAAATCGTCATGGTATAAATCTGAGAATACTAATAGTTGAATTATTAATTTTCATCAGTTGTCATGGGAAATTAAATACCTTATTGGTGTTTATCCATTTAGGGAGAAAAGACTTCATCATAAAAGATGTTACATAATGTATTGGATATTCTACACATTTCCTCATATATGGTACATGAATATTCAATTAATTTTCTCACTTTTCAAGACTCCATAACCAAACATTTTTGTGATGCTGAGGTGATCAATGTCATTTGATTGGAAAACAAGTTTCTGACTCCACTTATGTATTATTGAAAATCAGCTATAACCTAATTATATCACAATTTTTTGATCAGCCAATTATGATTTTCTCCTTATGAAAACTGAAGACAATGTCTTTTAAGTTCATTCCAACATTTCCAATTTTGTAATCTAGTAATTGTGCAATTTAGTGTCTTTATATTGATCTCACAAGGAGAACTTGCTATTTCTATAGACTCCTATTACCAAGCAAATATGTAACAATATTAGCTCTGTTATATGTATTTTTGTTTTGGATCTTAAACTCATTCACTCATTCAATAATTTTTATGTTTCCTCCACAGCTCTACCAGATGTCCCAACTAATATAATGACCAATACTAGTCAAGGTGGGTCAGAAGTGACTGTTTTCTTTGATGCTCCATTCGATGGTAACTCTCCCATCTCATCATATGTAATTGAATACAGCAGTCCAGAAGCTGAAGTACCATGGCAAGAATTAAAAACTATCGCTCCTGGTAACCTAAGTCAGGTTGTTACCACGGTAATGATACCTCCATTTTACAGTTACTATGTGAGGGTTAAAGCAGAGAATGAGTTTGGAATGTCTGCACCAAGTGAAGCATCAAATCCTATTTATGTGAGACCAATAGCACCTACCCGCAACCCATCTGGGGTCATGACTGAAGTATTGGATGGAGGCAGTAAGATAAATATTACTTGGGAGGTGAGATTATATAAATATATATGATTATATAGATATGATATATTAATATATATGAATTAACATACAAATGGGCTGTTTAATGGGCTAACAAATATTTGTAGGTGGAAAAATATCATTTTCTAATTTCAATGCTTCGTCAATTTCAATGGAAAGCTTTTCTGAATTTTATACTGCTTCCAGATGTCATTCGTTTATAAAGTAAGATCCGGAGTGTAATTCAGTCATTTGGAAATGGATTGAAAAAAGTGTGAATTGATAAATGTCTACCATAAAATTCACATTCTCTGGAGTTGCATCTAAAATACTCCATGTTTTGTTGAATTCTTATCCACCAGCCTCTAAAGAAATCTGAATTGAATGGTCCAGGATTCTATTACCTGATTGATTTACGTGGAGCTAATCAGCGATTTGGATTCATGGTGACCATTGAATTCTTTCATCAATCTAACATTGTAGTAGATGTAGATCCTACTCTCATGCCATATGAAATCATGATTCAATCTAGTAATGAGATTGGATTGGGTCCTATACCGGAGATTTACACTGCTGGTATTGAGGAAATGGGTAAGATCTCATCTTTATTCCACTACTCTACGCTTCGATTTATTGCATGTAAAATTGGTTCATTTCCTGCATATTTGAATGAGTATTGGATAGATATGTAAAAATGATGTATTTTGAGCTTGGTATTTCTGCTAGAGAAAGAAAATGGTATTTGATACCTTGACCGAGACTGCTGACTCATTGTCATCTACACATCTTGGGCCTGTTGCATATAACTTTTTACCTTAGAAAACTCTGGTGAAAACTGAAAACTAAGGTTAGTCTGATTTCTGCCATTGACTTTAACACAGGGCAAAAACTCTGGTAAAAATAACCCGAGTTTTCTCAGGTAAAAAGTTTTATGCAATGGGCTCCGTGTTTCATTTGATAGGTTTATACTAAATGAAATTTTTGAAAGTTAATAAATGATAGTTGATTCCATATGGGACGCACCCTTGGTCTAGGCATGTATTTAATTGTTATGCAAACAGATGATTAAATACTCTATCAACTAACGCCATGATGACTAAACCAACTTGGTCTACTGTCAATTTGGTCCACCCATCGTGTGTTCTAACTGTCATGCCCAGTTTGTCAAATTTGCACTTTTTTTGACACTTATAATTATGCATTTTTTTTTCAAATAAAAATTTATATAGTTCATAATCAGTTCATTTAATCCTATAGACTTAGTTGTAGACCAAGTGGATATTAGACAAAATGAGTATAGCCTATAAACAAAGACAAAGACAAACTGGTAAATTTATTAAATAATAATAGTAAGACAAATGGGTAATAAACAAACCGGTTGTTGACAAATCATGTTTATACCAGATGACAATTTACCCATCATCATTATAGGTTTAGCTGTTCCTGATGCTCCTACCAATGTGATGTTGAGAATGACCACACCCACTTCCATTAATGTATCCTGGGATCCTTTACCTCCTAGACCATCTTATGGAGAAGTCTTTGGCTACAGGGTGAGTGGTCCAACAAAGATTGCCTGATTTAAGTTACCAGCAAGAAATCCATACACTTGAAAAATATAAAGATATCATGTTGGTCAATCTGAGAATTTGGCTATTTTGTTTTTTCTGGTCCCCAAATTTCTCTTTTATATCCCAGTTTTCTCTGTTGTGAGGATGTTCATCAATTAACCTTTGTTGATCAAAAATAAATCAGATACATTTTTTATAATAATTTATAACCAGATGAAACCACTTCCCTTCAAACTATTTAATCATCATTTTTCTATCTGTTTTTCTTATTTTCCTTTATGTCAGCTTATTCATCATCCCCATTCTTACCCTTTTCTTATACCCCCTCTCTCTCTCTCTCTCTCCATCTCAGGTTGTAGTGGAGGCAACTGAAGCCTTGTTTGGTGCTAGACCAGAGAGCTGCTTGTCAACTACATTAAATTGTGAGATTGCAGGTCTACATCAAGGCAAAACATACAGAGTGATTGTAATAGCTAATGGAGCTGGTGGGGAAGGCTTTAGCTCTATGCCTGTAACTATTACCATACCTGGAGATTGTGAGTTGAGAGTTTAGTCATCATTTCCTTTATTGCTCTATCATTTTTGCAAGAGATTGGGATTTATTTATTTGTTTATTTAGTGTTATATTTTGTTTATTGGATGTAGAGTTGATGTTTGGTTGGTGTAGGAGAGTGTTATAGTGCAGACTGTTAAAGAGAAAACACATTCAATGAATGGGAATTCTTATAAAATATATGCCAATGAATGTTTTCAAATGAATTCGTAAAGAATTTGCTCTGTTTTACAACTTGAAGACGGGTATGATAAAATTCTTAAATTGATATGAGTGATAAATTATTGTTTGGCAATATTTTGTACATGTCTCATATTGAATTTCCATATACATGTATATGTTTTCAGAATTCAAGATTGTATCTTAGTATTATTCATTATAATATGTACCTGATTTTCCATTCATTGTCTATGTATTTGTATACCCGTACCTATTTAAAAAGGAATATATGATTTTATTGCAAATCATTAGAGTTAGTGACAATAAAACAATGTTTACAACTTTTTTTTTAATAATTTATTTGATGACAGTACCATCTAAAGTTCGGAAGCTGAAGGTGAGAGCATGGGCTAGGACAATGCTGATTAAATGGGAACCACCAGAAAGTGGAGAGGTACAAGGATATGTTGTCATCTATAGAACAAGTGAGTAGAATCTAAATTTGTTATAACTTATCTCTTATTTCCCCAGTCCTCTTTCATTCCTATCTCTGGTAATACCAAAGTTAAGATGCAATACCATGACGTGATTCTTTCCCCAAACTTATTTACCCATTCCTCTCTTGACGTATGTTCTCAACATAATTTGCCATTGTGCTGTCCTAACTTGTCCTTAATTGATATACTCTAATCAATCAGGTGGGTGTTTCATAAAGCTGTTCGTAAAGTTACGAACGACTTTACGCACGACTGGAACATGTTCTTAGGTCATAACTCAATTACACAGTGATATCACATAGCACAAGAAAGGATCACCAGTCATGCGTAAAGTCGTTAGTATCTTTATGCTTTATGAAACACCCACCTGTACATGTCAGAAGTTTCTCATGTTTTGATACCATTTATTTATTTATACATCATTAATGTGCTGGGAATGTCGTGGTACTGCTACTAATGTGTCGGTCACAATAAATATTATGATGAGGATGACAGTTACGAAGATAGTGATGGTGGTGAATTTAATGGTTGTGGTGTTGATTAGTAGGTCAACAATAATGTCATTAATGTCAACAGATGATGGTGGTGATGATGCCATTGATGATTTTGTTGTTAGTGATGGTGGGCTTGATATATCACCGACAAAAAGGACCATGATTATGTTAATTATATCAATGATGGTTAATTTGACTACTACGCTATATCTTCATTTTATGATTACCAGAAATCTGCAGGCTTATTCTTTAAGCTCCTCCTTTTAAAATGACATAGATCAAGATATAATTTATGATCTTTCCTTCTACTACATGCTCTCTTTCAGCTGCTAATGATGCCATATCTGCTGAGGAGATCTTGGATAATCCCATAGAGAATAGTCTTAAACTTGGAGGATTGACCCCAGGCACAGGTTATCATGTTACAGTAGCTGCTTATAACGAATGGGGTAGAGGAGAACCGATATCAATGGAAATCAATACTAAACCAAGCAGTGAGTATTAACTTTATATCCACAGCTGATATTATCAAAGACATATCTCAACAGTGCTAAAGATTCCGTCACATACTGACATATGTTGATACTGTTGATTATACTGTCTGCATTTGTCTTTTTAGCTATAGCCCTATTATGGATGAGCATTTGTTGTTTCTTTGATAAATTCATAGTGATTCTTAGTGTCTTTATCATTGTTGCTTAGAAAACACTCCATACATGTTTCTTTGTTTTGATCTTGCGAGGTCTGCTGTCAATTAACAGAGACATAATCAAAATAGAGATTTTTAAATGTTTATATTCATGTGTAAATAATCAGTTGAAATTAAACCATAGAAAAATGATGTGCAGTTGGAATTAACAATCAGAAGCTATTCTGTCAGTTTCATTTTGAAAAATATCTCTTAATAATGATGTAAAACACCACTTTTGAAATTTCCTCACAATATTCCAGAATTGGAATGTGTGGGGCTCATGAAGATCATCTAAGTAAGGTTATATTCATTTATGAAACTTAAAAAATCAGAAATAATGTATTTCATAAAATTGTGGGTTTTTTGGTCTTCCCCTTTTCATTTAGGATTTATTTCCCAAATATTCTCACAAAGCACATAATCTGAAAAAAAATCTTGAGGAGTAACTGCTCCTTCGTCTTTAAATAAAGAAGCAACTTATGAAGCCTTCATTGTTATAACAGTTTAAAATTTATTTAAGAATCACAGCATTAGTATCTCAATAATCATAGGCGTTTGTTCCTGAGTAGATGGCAGTATGAGGCATGGCCTTTTTGTACAATATGAGTTGTCAGTTGTAACGTTTTAATAGTTGTAACTGTATGTTAAATTAATCCCCCATATCTTTTCATAGAAAAAGCAATAATTGGTTTGATGTTGGTTCTTTTCAATTTCAATGGAAGAAATATGGCTGAAATTAGATCTTGACTGTCAACATGAAGAAAATACTCTGTACATCTCAATGTAATGAAGTGTTCAGGTAGCAGTGGAATTGTCATTACTTTCTGGTGTATCATTAATTTCTGTGTGCACAATAAAGAATTATTTTCTTGTTTTCAGAAACAAAGCGATCTCATGGACAATGAGTCAGCTAACAACATTGTGCAAGCATGAGGATAGAATGTCTCTGCTTTATGTATCTATTTATCATCACTGCATTCAGACATTGTATATAACATTCAGTTTATACGCTTCTGACTACCTTGAAATACCTATCCTCTACTCTAAGGAACGTCCTCCAGCTGAGTGGCATTTCAACAGTTGTTTTGAGATCAATGGAGAGAAGTTTGCAAGAAATCTAATTTCAGTGAATGCTTCATCATTTTCACTAAAGACGGACCCTTCCACTTTTCTTGATCTAGACTGTTTTAATAAAATATTTGAGAAAAAAAACAAGAATACTCCTTTTGTTTTAATTAAATCATTAAATAATTCAAATACTATTCTGTTTTTTAATTTTTTTCCTGTTGATGAATTGACCTTGATTGAAGATGAATAGTATTTCTTGGAAGCTATATTAGGATTGTGTGTGTCACTCATTTCACACCTGTGACAGAATATAAATATTTCCGATAAATATATTTTCAAAAAGCAGCGCTCTCTATGAATCATAAAGAGATGAAATGTAATGTTCAATTGTTACTAGTACCTGATTAGCCATAAACCTCCAATTTCTGAGTTTTGGGTCGACATCACGCGCAGACTTGGCACTGCCAGCGCATAGTGTGCTGGTGTAAAGATGCTTCAAAAATGAAAATCGTATTCACCCAAAACGGTCTAAATTTCCCCAAAAAAAATCTGCAGCAAAATTTCACATATCCTAGACCCGAGTAAACAGCATAATTTGATGCAAACCAGTAGAGCCGCGTCAGCCAGCACAGCATAATGCACTCAGCAACTTTTGGCCTGTCTGCTGCAACTGATAGGTGGTGAGCCGTGTTATGAATCCACCGAATTGCAGGCTTATTATCATCCAAATGAATGTGAGCATTGATTATGCCTATTCAACTTTGGTCCTTTGTGATGATTCAGATGCTCTCTACACATGGCACATGTTGTTTATCCAAATGTTTTTTTTATATATATATATACATGTGTTAAACTATGAAAAAAAGTTCTTTGTTGACTGATTTAATTCATGTCAGTTTAGAACTTTTTAGGTTTGTCATTGGTTTCAAAGAGACTTAAGTTATAGGAAATTTTCAGTTGCACAATACTAATCCTTTGTCCACACACATGTAATACTTGCCTGTATATACATGAACAATAATTCTACTCTGAAATATATAGTACGTTAAATAAATAATTAACCTTGAGATCAATGTCTCTTTCCCTTGTTACAGCAGTCATAAATTTAAATCTTGGTAACAGCTAATTTATTTTATTATTGCTAAAAAATTCCATGTACGACAGGAATTCGGCAAATACATGCAGTCAGAATTTTTCATATTTGGAATTCTATTTCATGGCAGAAGACATAAAAATCTGGACCATCATGAAATTTTTAATCTCGAATGTATCAATTTTTGGCTTTAAAACATATTCTTGGGAGGGGGAGTAATGCTCTTAAGATCTGGGCCTTTAAAATAAAAATCAATATGCAAAGAAGAACATCTGTATCTGTGTTTATGCTATTTGTGAATATGCCAAATATTGATGCCTTGATGTAGCAACCAACTTGCTTTGCCCAGTTATAAAGATGAAGCAGAAAGGATACTTTGTAAATATACTTTGTCATCACTAATTTTGATTGTCATGTTGTCAGTCTTTTCGTATTAAGCTTTATTTAATGCAAGATTTTTTTGTGTCATTTTATATTTGAAGAGCTCATACATGTAAGTTCTAGTAATAGTGTTTGTAACATCCGATGTGTTATTTTTAACTTGGTGTAAATAAAGATTGCCTAATATTGATTTACAGCAAAGTTAATATGGCAATGAAATATTTTTAAAAAATTGCCTACTCTTTGTTTAATGTGGTTAATAAAGAATCACCCTTGGATGCCCATATTCATGGACTGCACTGCTACTTAGATCATGGCTGGGGCAACAAGACATTGTTTTGTTAAAAATAAGAGAAAATCACTGCAAATGACAGGATAATTTAACAAAACCATCTTCCTTGTCTACATCTTATTTCTCTCATAAACAACGAAGCCATTGCAAAGGAAAATCAGTCTTATTGCTCCAGTTTTTTTTGTTTTGAACTCTTTGTGAACATTGATACGTTTTGTAGCCCCAGCAATGATACAAATATATTTTGGATCACACAAAGTAATAAATCCATTCATGACACTAAGATAATTACTATGAAGATCATTTTATATTTATGCTTCAATCAACATATATATTCATGTCTAAATGTGTTTTACTTACTGTACATAAAACATTGTATAACCTTGTGTTATTGTTCACAATCTTATAGATTATGTAGAACAATAAAATGTATATTTTTGAAATTCATCTTTAACTCAACTGAATCTTGTTTTTTGTGTGTTTTTAGTACTATATTTTGCAATAAATTATTTTGATTCATTTGTGTCTATAATCAGATCAGTCTGAAAATATAATACAGAAATAAAAAACGAAATTGCACAATTAAACTCTCCTTAAAAATAAAACAATCCCATGATTCAAATGTAATAAATGACATATATACTGAGTAACCTCCTTTTTTGCTCAGGTTCGTTAATGGTATAAACACACATAATGTGTTAAAACAGATTTTCGAACCATTTCTGGTTTTAAAACTTTCGTCCTGGTTAAGCAAAATATTGCAACAATTTGAAGATTATTAGAAAGTTTTGATTCCTGGATTTTACCAATCCATTACTTTGGGAGAAAAGAGTAACCAAATACTTAAATGTCAATCACAAAAATATTTATCTCTACATGTATTTTGTACAAGGACAGACACTCATATCACATAATACATTGAGGATTTTCACTGTTCATTTCACTTTACATGTATACACTGCTCCATGCAGTCTGGGAAAATATAAACAATACAAAGATGTACCCTTGTAAAATAGAAGCAACGTGCATTAATTAAAGATTGTGGTGTCTCGAATTGGATAAAAGGATTTCTGGAAAAATGTACAGGTGTAAGGAGTTGGCAACTTGATGTCTTCACATAAAATGTATAATTGCAGCATAATGTAGCTCTACCACTATGAAAAGACTGTTATTTGTCCATAAATGACATTTATATACAGTATGGCAATGAAGTCTCAAGGGATAGCAGCACGTGAAAGGAAATTATCCAATCCTCAATTACACTTGACATTTTTGTACAAATTGTAGTAGAACTAACATTTTTTTGGGGGGGGAGGGGGGTGAACATAGCCATGGGAAATTGTTTAAGTTGTTAAGATTTTAGAAAATAAGCACATGAATTGGTCTTGAAAATGTAATAATGGACATGCAACATCCTTGCATTTACTTTTTAACTCTACAATTGAACAAACAGACTTACATGTATGTATATATTCTTTAAGAATCAAGCACTTTTCCTTCAGTGGGAGGTCAAAACATGAAAACCAATCAGTGTACACTGGCCTGTCATACATTTGTTCTGGTATTCCAATACAATCTGCAATATTTGTTACTTTCAATAATACACTGTAATATATTTTTAAAAATATCAAAGGATAAAATACTTTTAATACTGTCTTGAAGTTACCAGTAATTATCGAAATTTGATAATATATAAAATGTCAAGCCCTGGTCAAAGTATTGTATTGTTGAGGGGGTTTTCATAACATAAAATAAAAAAAAAAATGCTAAGATAATTTCAGTTTTATTGTCCCAAGGGCCTTGCTGAACTATGATTTCACTTTTTGAACAATCAAAATTCACAAAAATATTAATGGTAAACTTTTGATTTCCATTGATTTCAAACAAATCTCTTGTTAAAGAGTGTGTATGCTTCAGTCTACACTAGTATGACTCAAGGTCACTGGTGCAGATGATTTGCATCACATCTAACAATGCAAGTACAGCATACTGGTACAATCACATACATCACAGTAGAGTGAATCACTCTCATCCTAACTAATTAATTGCCAAAAATGAACCTTTGTAGTACAATCTACATGTACCACATATGCACTTTTCTTTTCACATTCAATGACCCCTTTGCCACTTTTGGGACTGCAACAATAGTTCCACAAGTTGTGGATTCAAGATGTATCACTTTTGTCATGGAATCCTTAGATAAACTAAATTTCAATGTATGATGTACTTGAATGGAGCTAAATTATATCATATTCTGCAATATAAAACAGCAATTTGATTTTAAATAAACCCAGAAAGAATTAGATTACCGGGTACACATTTTCACTGTTAAATCTACTCAATTTATGTTTTAAAACAATATTCTGAACATGCATTTTGCGCAAAGTCAACCCTTCATCATGAACAAATGCCACATTAAATTCAAATCATAGCAAATAACACGACTGCTTTGATGTTGTTACAATCCAGAACCAATATATTGCCTTTTTATACAAGGTGGTATACATGAAATGATGCCCTAATTCCAATTCAATTTATTAAGGATGATTCAAAACCTACATGTACAAAAAAAAATATTTCTATGTGAATAGTTGAAATCACACCATAGCTTAGCAGGTCATACAGGCCCAAATTCACAAAGGAGGTTAAACCTCCTTTGTGAAACGCAAATGAAAAACCCAGCTTGGGGTTTAAACCAGGAGGGGGTTTAAACAACCAAAAACTATGAGCTAGGTTTTTCGTGAATTCGGGCCACAGTGTCTGGCAGTCTATTATCAATATCATGATAGCTCTGTTAATAGAGTAGAACTGAATATTAACATGTATTATGTTAAGAATTGTGGCCCAGTGGATTAGTCTTCTAACTTTGAAACAGAGGGGTTAAAATCCCAGTTATGGCATAATTTCATTTGACAAGAAATTCATCCACATTGTCCTCACTCAACCTAGATGAGTTAAACCAGTATTTATTCCCTGAAATGCTTCTGTGCTTTTAAAGGAAGCAGGGCTACAGCCAGGGTAACAATATTCAAGTCACTTAGGGATGTTCATGTGATATGCGCTAATACAAGAACTGCATTATTATTATTGCTATCATCAGACCAGTGATATAATTAATGTGTAAGTGCAATCAACACTACCCTTACAGTAGGGTTCTGCTCATCAATCTAATTGTGTCTTATGAGATTGCAAATCATACGCTCTAAAAAACACCAATTAAAAATTTTGATGAATTAATTTGGTAATCAAAATAATAACTACATGTAAACACAGTTCTACGACATTGCAATTTTTCATAACCTGCAAAGCAACATGATGTACAGAGCATGGGACACTTGCTTCACGGCTCTCAATTCATTTCATGGTCAAAAGGTCTTGAATGACTTGTAGAACCTGGTCAGTGGTACATGTCCTTTTGAAGTTTGACCCAATCCATTGCTTTCTGAAGACTGGACTTCTCCCTAGTCAGTACCCCAGCTGCCTGCATGATTCTCAATTCATTGATGGACACAAAGTCTAAAGCTTCCTGCTGAAGCTGGTCAAGCTTCTCTGGACGATTCTCATCAAGAAGGAAGTCTTCAGACATTAGAGGGTTAAAGCGAAAGTAGGATCCAGCTGGGAGCAAGTCTTGGAGGGTTGTGTGCACAGCTACCAGATAAAAAAAAGAAAAGAAACCTTTAAATGAAAGCAAGAGACAAATTAATGAATTTCTTTATCATATATCAGCAATAAAATTGTTAGAACAGTAACATTAAAGTAGCGTTACGAACCCCAGTATGTACCATTTGTGAACACAAAATATTTTCTCATGTCATAGAGCTTGTATGGGGTGAAGCAGTTTTCCTCGGGGTTATCACAACGTATACATCTTACACTTAACCTTGCACACCTCACATCGGTTTTACAAGATATTTATAAAACCCCTCAATTTGATTTTATTTCTTCATCTTCTGATTTTGTTGTGTAGTATTGTGGAGGCCAGGTGTGACAAGTTTGACTGTACAGCTAATGGAAATCTACTATCTTGAAATGATACATTCAGTAGTTTGACCTATTAAAAAAACACAAAAAAAATCAATACAAATATCAAAATTTCTTCTTTGTATAAGCTCAATAAAACAGATGTTACAACACCTAATTTGTCATCAACTCACATTCTGTGTCTGTAGCACTGATCATAATCTGGTAAAGCTTCTTTTTTAGACTGCTATACTCTGGCGACTCTAGTCCTTCTTCCATAGGGTCATAGCGTCCTGTACCAAGTGACACAACACATTGAATGGGTGTGTCTGGCCATAGTAGCTTACTCTCATGTAAGCCTAGAGCACTGGGGTTGTTTGTTAGTACACCACCATCCTGTGTATAAGGGTCAAATCAAAATCTTTTATTAGAACTTGAGAAATATGATTAGAACAGGTGGGTGTTTCATAAAGCTGTTAAGAGCGACTTTAAGAACGACTGGTGATCCTTTCTTGTGGTAAATGTTCTATCAATTGGTGATCGTTAAGCGCGTAAGAAGGGATCATCAGTCGTTTTTAAAGTCGCTCTTAACTTACGAACAGCTTTATGAAACGGCCCCCAGGTATATGATTACAATAGGTACATGTCAACTCTATCAGCAGATTGCAAGTTATGTCTCCAAGGTTTCAAAAAATATTCAACATATCTGCTCTCCAGACTAGAGTATGTTTTTTCTGTTTTGAAATTATCACCATTAATAATTGTATAGAGTTTTATATGCCGAAAATATATAGCATGACTGATTCCTTGTGTGACCTTGAACATTGTTGATTAATAACATGCATTATTATAAGCTTAAAAATAATTTCAGCATTTGCAACAAATATCCATTGACAATGCACCTATTAGTAAGGAATACAATTTGATACCGTCCATAAATAGTTCACTCCACTCACAGAAATTAGTTATCATAGGCTAAGTGCTTTGCAGCAGATCAACTGTACTGAGTTTTCACTTGTAACCATTTCATATACATTGAATGATTTTTAAAACCCCAAATCACCACCACAATATTTCCATGAACCCATTCAACAGATTTTGTTTTGAATTGTTTTCATAATATCCTACAATTTTAGTATAGATACATGTTTAAAATTTAATTTTAAAACTTTATTCGTTGACTCCCGTCAATTTTCTCCAGACTGATATGAATGAATTTCTTACCTGAAAGACATGATCATTGAGTTTGTATTCTTCAAAGTAACCAGGAGCAGCTGAGGATGCCCTAAGACCCTCACAAAGTTGATACTTTGATGAACCTTGATAGAAGGATGTAGTATTAGGAGGTGGGTTGTAGTTACGGAAGAGGTAGTTCTTGATAGGTCCTGCATTCATTAGTGTAGCTAAAGCAGCAACCTAATAGAAAACATAACATAATTACATACCATTGGTAGAATGGGAAAAATGCATGTAATCTCTCTTTTCATAAATTTTTTTATCAACAGTATCTCACCACTGTATAACTGAAGTAAATATATCAGAACTTTATACTGTGTACATATCTTCTATATCTAGCTATTTTAATTCTATCTGTCCATTCACATATTTGACCATTATCTTTATTTCCTAGTACTTGGAAAGAATTTCATATATGATATTCTTCTTCCATCTTATCAGTTCATTAGCAATACTTGAAAATTTAACAATATGAAAGCCTAAATGCAAGTATTTAAAAAAAATGTTTTGAAATTGTATATTGAACTCTACCTTTGGACAGTTTGGATCCTGTGACATTTCTATAGCTGGGATTTGTCCAAGACCATGCATGTGACTCCTGATCAGAGAGAAGAAACAACAGGAAACGGAGAGGTTAAAGATTACAATTAAATTCAGCATGATTTTAAACAGCAACTACAAGAGTACAATCAAAGTATCTTGAACTTGATAAGGTTTTATATAAATAGTACTCAAGGAAGAAGGAATTGATCTTCACCAAACCATAGAAATCATAACACAACATCATAGAACACCTCCACACTTCAACATCAGAATTGCTGCATAACTACAAAGTGCTCATAAAATATAACCTGTATGAATTGTATAGAAAAAGGACTATCAATGTGAACATCTTTCATTCATTGCAAAATTCACTGCCCATGCCATTTCATTTATGTACAATTAACTTTTTATTGATGCAAACCAATTTCGGGAATCTTAACACTTATAAAATCATCAAAGTATCTAGTTTTTTATACTTTTCTACTAGGTTTTTAGATGAAATATTACCTTAATATCCTCATCCAAGCATCTGTATCATAGAAGGCATGACTGAAAAAGAGTTTGCTGGTACCTAGTAGTGTATTCCTCTTGAAGACTTCCACACTAAACTCCTTGAAGAGTTGTTCACATACATCAAGAGATGCCTTGGCATATGCTAATAGGTAGACTAACACAGCACCTGAACTGACACCAATGATGTAATCAAACATCTCATGGACTGGCTTGCCAGATTGTTTCTCAAGCTCTCTCAGAATCTCAATGGCAATGATACCCCTGAGAAAACATAAGAAAAGATTTGGTGATCCACTAACATAACATGTACATGTATCTCAAATATTCCAATCAAATCAAATTGCATTTTATATAGAAGCATCAGTTTGTAATTGATGGGTAAAGCAAGTATGTACAAATTTTCTGAGTTATTCTGACTGTAAATATTAATTCAAACATTTATCGGTATATACACTAATACAATGTTGATGAGTTATCCTTGTTTTGAGAAGAGAGGGAACCAATGAAAGTTCATAGAATGTATCCCTGCCAACACATCAACCAAAAACAAACAAATCAATGTCACAGACCTGCCAACACACCATTCTTTCAACCTGATTGATTTCCTATTGGTCATGGTGTCTACTATGGTACCTACTATGGTAAATTAAAGTTGATTTGATTGCCATTCCCTTACCTTGAACCTCCACCATCAACCGAGAGAATCCTGATACCTCTGTTATGGACTGGAGAGGCATAACCCAACTGAGCAAGTAGTTGATGAACCTGAGCAAGGATAGCAGTATCTTTATTCTTCTGTTTTACCTTCAGGAGTGTTGGTATAAGCCTTTCCTGTATGGCAGCTTGTCTTGACTCTGGGTACTGAATGAGGTGATTGCACAGACGTTCAATCTTCATGAGACGGGAGGCATTAGAGGTTGCAGAGGTGATTCCTTGAGCTAGAGACTTGGTCCTGGCATCTACATTGGCCTTTGAGATGACCTAAAGAAAACAAGGTATACAGAATGAGATGATACAAGTAAGTCATTACAAAATGGTTCTACAAGCTCATTGGTCTTTAATTAAAGCAATCAAGAAATTGAATGATATCAATTGTCTTTCAATGTTAACAAATCAATATTTCAAAATTACATTATCAATTTAATGACAAAGATTAACTGCAAAAAAGTCCTTGTTCCAATTCTTAGTTGTTCAGGTTTAGAACAATACAGGCTTGTTGCACGGTTTTCACATTTCTTAAAATTTAGCGTTGATTTTATTTTTCTTAATAAAAACATCCAAGTGCCATGATGATTTCAGCTAAGACAAATCATGACTTAATTAAATAGGTCCCTTTAGATAGTTTAACATTGATTTTATATGGCATTGCCAATCGGTAAACATTAAATTACATTATGATGTACATACTAACAGCCAAACTTACTGGTCTTACTATCTTTCTTGAAGACTTGTCTACTTCAGCTGCCTTCATCTTTGCATTTTCCTCCTTGATCTTGTCTGCAACAGCAGCATATCTCTTGCTCTTATCAACCACAGCTGATGGTGTGCTTCCTGTATTACCAACAACTCCTGATGCATCCTTGCTATTCAAAGCTTCAGTCATGTCCAATAATGGAATATCTGAATCAAAATATGCAGTGCTGTCTTCGCTTGCAGGCAGAGTAACAACAGGTTTCTGCTTTTTCTTAATTGATAAGAGTGAGTTTGGTGACCTGAAAAGATTTACCTGAATGTACTTGAGGTTGTAATTGTTATAAATGTAAGAGGCAGTGCCCTGTTTCTTGCCTGAATCATCAGATTCCTCTGACAGCACTCTTGAAGCTGATGCACTCTGTCTTGCAGAATCCTCATATTTCACTGCTATTCTGGAATTCTCAGGATTACTAGGCATAGTAACTTCATGAGTTGCCATATCTTTATCTGAATCACTACTTATTGATGATGAACTAACAGCTGCAGATGATGATGTGAAACCAAACTTTTTAAAGATATTATAAACACTACTTGATGATGGGTGGGCAACTTCAGCTGCGGACTTTACATTATCCTGTACATATGAGGTAGAGCTTGCATCATTATCTTGATAAGTATTTTCATTTAACTGCTTGGGATCTTTAGTGTCTGTTACACATTCTGATGAGGTAATGGGTTGTGATTCTGATTGATATTGTTCTGAATCAAACTGGCTCTTCCTCAAAGGTTTATTTTCTTCATGATCCTCTGATGCTACAGCATCTGCAAATCTCTTTTGATGAAGCACACGTGCTGCTGAAAAGCCCATTTCTGATGCATACTTCTTCAGGGATGGCAACTCAACCCAGTAAGCTGCAGCCTTTTTCTCTGATTCAGGTGTGTCAAATTTTACAGCTTTGCTTTCATTTAGTCTTTCCCCTACCTTTGGAGGATTAGTAATTTGAGGTATTTTGTGGTTTTCAACATTTGGCACCAGTTTTTCATCTACCTTCTCATTCTGAAATTGAAGATTCTGTCGCTCTTGGTCAACCCTCTTTTGGCTTAACACTTTGTGATCTCTGGAAGAGAGCTTTGGTATCAGCTGATAACTGTACAAGATGACAGGAGTGAATACTCCATCCACAATCTTCCTTTGTACAGAGTTGCTAACAGACCCAGCTGCATGATAAAGGGTTGCCAAAGACATACCATTCTCCTTCCTACTATTACCTTTAGAAGAGTGGAATCTGGCGCTCAAATATGCCAACTGTTTGTGTCCTTGATGGAGACTACTGTTGCTGGTAATATTCATGTATGTAGTGCTTGTAAGCATGACTGCCTTGCCTGACCTATACTTAGCTTTGCAGCACCTATGGAATTTCTTTCTATGCCAGTTGTAAGTTTCAAGTTGCCTTCCAATGAGAAGTCTTCCCATGAGAACAGATTTCTGTATATCCATTGCTGCCAACTGAGTTTTACTGTACTTCTGGACCACAGGTAGAATGATTTTTTTGTCTCTGAAGGCTTTTACTCTCTATTCTTCATTACAGCAGGATGTCCCATTATCACAGTGTTGGTTACTTGAAGTACTGAAAGAGAAAAATGTATATACACTAATCATTATTTAAAGTGCAATTAATAACTTAATTCTGCAAGTTGTAAATCAAAAAGTTCACAATATAAAGATATTTCCAGAATCTCTGTATTTCAGCATCATTTTCTTCAATACAGTTGAATGCATATTATTTGGGTTCCACATAAAAAGACAAAACTTATCCAATAATATTTGAATTTGTACAAATTATGAAAATATTGATATTGAGGAGTGTAGTTTTAAATGTCTCGGTGTTACCACTTATATTCAGATGTGGGTCTTGGAGGTCATGCCCCCCCCCACAAATAATTCCATGTTGAATAAACAAAAAGAAAAAGAAAGAAAAGGGAGAGGAAAAGGGTAAGATATGATGTTATTTTCTGAATATTTCATGTACACTGTACATGTAGGCCTATATAAAAAAATCTTAAGGTCAAAATTTTTCCTTGCTTGCTTCGCTCACTCAGGACTTCTAAGAATTTTATCACACACACCATGTTGTGCCCCCTCAAATTTTTTGCTTATTACTTTACCAATTGTACCTACATGTAGGCTGATCAACTTAGATGAAAGTGATTTACCTTTCACATGCTTTTAACTTTAACCTCTTTGCTCTTCTTTTTTCTATTTCTTAATTGGTTTTGATGCATTCATTTTTAATACAAAATGCTATAAAAAATAAATTCTAAAAGGTTTATTATAAAATCTTATGCATTTTAGGCTATTCATGTATCATAGTAATTCATTTTATCTAAATCAACTCTTTTTAATGGGTTACCCTGATGAAACAAGAATAAGTAATGGTAAATAAAAAAAAATTATTGCTTATAAAAGCTCTAACATGATTTGTATTGATTGACAAAATCATGTCAGAGCTTAGCAATATCAGCAATGTCTTATATAAAACTTAAAATTTGTAAAATCAAATAAAAAAAAATACAGAAGTGGAGGTATAAAGCCTTTTAGACTCAATTCTGTAGCCAATTGCTTGTGGTCTAGTGGTGGTAAAGTATCTGACCAACACCTTACTCTGCTCTAAAGTAATGGGTTTGAATCCTCTCCTTGTTGGCTAACTTCTTCAGTTTAAAAATTTACCTGAAAATGGTGAATTTCAACAATACAAAACAAGAAACTTCAATACATATTCAATTGGTCTTGCGGAGTAAGTGGTGAATGGACAAAATAACAAATTCAGCCCAGAGTTCCAACATACATTTAGCTCAAAAACACTTACAGAACCTTTTTTCCAGGATTTACAAATTTTGAACATTTGTCTACCATGAAATATACATGTAGGACTAACCATGTAACTCACCTGGTAAGTTGACCCAACATAATTCAGAAGAACCAATGGGACAGAGATTGAAGCTTTTGGAGAAATTATCTAGTTGTGAGAGTTGCAATGGACATGCACATATTTATTATTGCTTTGGAAGCAATCAATGCATTTTGCACTGGCAGTAATTGATACATGTGCAGAAAGGGAGTGGTACTTTGCTTAAAGCTAGTGACTAAAGCTATGGTTTTACATTAGCGAGTTATCTGTAGAATGCCCTTTGATGTTGTTGTCTCTGTCTGAAGTCTGATTCTTGTTTAAGTTTTGTAACCATTTTTATAGTTATGAAGAGTTATAGAATTGCAGTACGCTCTCCCCCCCTCCCACATTCATGTAGCCATAAATGGACAAGCATCACACAAGAAAGGCACATTTCACATCATGATGATGAATCATGTTCATATAAAGTTCATGGTTCAAGCAATAACCTAATCATTTGCCCATTAGAGTCTACATGTAGTTAGTCATTACCCTGATTATAAAGCATGGACTCGGTAACTGAAATAAAATCAAAACTACAATTCGCTCTGTACAGACACGGCCCGGTGCTGTCTTGAAAGGCTAGGCCAAGGGCCTATTAATGCCAACGCAGTATACACTACAAAGGAAGGCAACAAATCATTATCTTGCCTGGTAAGATGAACCAAGTCTGTGCAGTGCCCCTTGTCTGCATATACGCTCATCTGCCCGAATCTAGTTAAAGAAGATATGCAATGACAATACATAGAAGATATTCATTAAAAAAGTCTGTAGTAAAAATGGTGGAAAAGTAATGAATTTCGGGCATTTCATGTGGTGGCTTCAAAATGCAACCTTTCTTATCAAATATCCCCGAATCGTGGGTGCACAGACAAGGGGTAGGTTACCGTAGGTCTAGTTCATTCTACATTATAATTTCTTTGTTTAATCTGAAAATTGACTGGCAAAGCCCAAGGACAAGGTTTTTTCCAAGCAAGACAGAGCAAGATTCCAAAGACCAAGAAAATCATGTTTTAATTTTTTTTATGAGATATTTGGCACACTTATTATAGGTATTCTTGAGAATATAAGAAACAATCTAAAAAATGACAAGCTACACCAAATTCTACTCACCCTCCTTAATTATTAATGCCCTTTATTCTTCAAGCAAAAGTTTCTCCCCGGAGTTTCTCTTCCTCTGTGAGATGTGTAACTGTACAGATACGGTACAGGACGTTCCGCAGGAAAAAAATAATATTGTGATTGTGCTAACATCACATGCACAAAGCTCATACGATGGGTGTTGTCAAAATACCGAAAGCTGATTGGTGCAATTGAACCTTTGACCCTGAGAGCTGATCATGAATATAAACAAATTACACGTCATGCACGTTTTGGGACGCACGTCGTTTGTTATTGTGTGTGGAAATATAGCCGAAGGGGGCACAATTCAATCAATTCAATTCAATTTATTCAGGTCCATAAAGGAAATTTGTATCGGGATTTACATACCGTAAGGGCACTAGTATTCAACCCGTTTGGAGGGTTTCCTCAAATATATAGAAATACAGAATTTACCTGAATTTCAGACCCATCTTATTTCGAAGAGCAAATGCTGATTATTCTTTTTCCGTTATTTTTTTCTTCAACCAGTCGACTGTGTGCGCGGGCGATCGAATTTTACGGCGATGATTTTTGGCACTAGTATTCAACCCGTCTGCACTAGTATTCAACCTAGCGATGAAAGATGGCCCTGTCTCTCAATCTGCCCTCGTCCCATCCGACTATGGACTAGGCCATTTGAGATGAGACCAAAAAGGGAATTAATCAAAGCCAGAGACTTACATAGATCTAGATCTAATTTAGCAATCTAAGCCCTTTTGAGATTTGCTGTCTATCCTCACTAGGTTGAATACTAGTGCAATTCAGTGCAAAAGGCCATCGGCGCATAATTCGATCCTACGCGCATACAGTTGACAGATTGATAAAGAAAATACCGACAACAGATTACCCTGAAAACAACAAAGGTATGAAATAAAGATAAATTCCCAAGTTCTAAATATTTTCGGGAATATGTCAAAATCTTTGAATTCTGCCGGGTTGAATACTAGTGCCCATACGGTACATACATTTCATGAAAACATCTAAAAATACATAAGTGAAAGACATGCAAAAATATGAACGGCAATTATAAAGAAATAGTGCACTATTACAAATACATATTAAAATAATAACAGCACCTTTGCCTTTATCTAACGCAGCCTTTTTTCTTCCCATTCTTCTTTAACTTTCCTGTTATATAATTTCGTCCGATGATATGGTTATGAGTGCACCCTTTTCCTCCCTTGGAAGATTGATATTTTTTACAAATAAAGATTTTTTGAGTGACTAAATGTTCATTTCCTTCCTTCTACATTTAAGGACAAGTCCACCCCAACAAAAACTTGATTTGGATAAAAAGAGAAAAATTCAACAAGCATAACACTGAAAATTTCTTCAAAATCGGATGTAAAATAAAAAAGTTATGACATTTTAAATTTTCGCTTCATTTCACAAAACAGTTATATATGCACATATCGGTCGGTATGCAAATGAGGAACTGGTGGCATCACTCACTCACTAATTCATTTGTATTTTATTATATGAAATATGAAATATTTTTATTTTCTCGTCATTGTCATGTGAAATGGGCTTATGTCGAAAGGGTGGGTGCTGTCGCGTTAGGGTGCGTCAACGCGAACGCGAAGATTCGTCCAAAGCCCCCCGGTTTGACCGAAAGGGTGCGTTGGGAGCGCCACGTCGCGTCGCGTTCACTGGAACGAGCCCTTTCGTCCAAAGCCCCCCCCCCCCCGGTTTGGACGAAAGGGTGTGTTTAATAAAAATGAATAAATAAATACAAATATTTATAAGAAAGCTGAATATAAGGTATTTTGTCAAACATTGCCAATTTACACGTAAAATAGTGGATTTTCAATCATTTAAAGCATTGACAATTTGAGGAAAAGAAAGAAAAGTTCAACTAAGAATAATAATGATAATAATAATGATGATAAAATCAGATACCCACCCTTGCAATAAGCCACTTGGCGCCAATTTTTCACTCCAAATTCATTTCCATACATTCACTCTTTGGGGTGAAAATTATTATTATCATTATTATAAGTATTATTATTATTGTTATTATTTTTATTATAAATATTATTATTATTATTATACAAACAACACGCACATATTATTATTATTATTATACACACAACACGCACACATACACAACAGACAAAATATACTGAGGCAGGGTCTCAAGTGTAAAATATAGTAAGGTAGGGTCTGAAGAGTTAAACGTTGTGAATGCTGACCCGACATCAATTTTGGCCTTGCCCTTCCAGGACACATCTGCCGTGAGTTTTATAATTTGGGGGACACCAAATATCTCCAGGTATACGAATGTTTTCCTTTGTAATAAATACACACCTGCAAAGTATAAAATTGAAGGTAAGTTACTTTTTTTATTTGAAAGAACCTTGAAATCAGTCATAATATTTACATGTATCAATATTACACCATAAAACATTTCCACCGAAAAATCCTCATGCAGCATACCGTCATTGTTTTTTTTTTACCTTAAAAAGAATGTTTGTGCCATATGATGATTTATGTTCCTATGCAAATTTCACATATCACTCGTCTTTTTTGTTTGTTCAGCTTTCTTATAAATATTTGTATTTATTTATTCATTATTATTAAACACACCCTTTCGTCCAAACCGGGGGGGCTTTGGACGAAAGGGCGCGTTCCAGTGAACGCGACGCGACGTGGCGCTCCCAACGCACCCTTTCGGCCAAACCGGGGGGGGGGGCTTTGGACGAATCTTCGCGTTCGCGTTGACGCACCCTAACGCGACAGCACCCACCCTTTCGAAATAAGCCTGTGAAATGAAGTTACATTTTGTGCTTCAGGCACGGAGGTCCTAATCGTCAAATTCGTAAAAATTGAAATATTGTATCATTCAAACAAGAAAAAACAAAAGAAATAGTGAGTGAGTGACATCATCGACTCTCTCATTTGGATGTCATGCACTCCGGGATGTCACTGGCTTGTTCATGCTATTATTTTGTTAAAAAGCGAATTAAACTTTGAAATGTCATAACTTTCTTATTTTACGATTTTGATGAAATCTTCAGCATTGTGCTTATCTGATTTTTCTCTATTCAAATCAAAATTTTTCTGAAGTGGACTTGTTTTTAAGGAAAATGGGAAAATCTAAATTAGAGGGATATTGGGAGAGTGATGAGGCAGAGGTATGTATTAGAGCGAGAGACAAAACCGCATACAATACCCCCCCAAAAAAAAAAAAAATAATAATAAATAAATAAAATAAAATAAATAAATGACTAAAAATAAACAAAAACACATAGGGGAATCGGTGTCCCTTCCCTGTATATTGAGTAGGCATAAAGGGTACGGTGCTATGGAGAGGAGGGGGGAACATCACTGTTTTTATCATTTTTTTCTCTCTCTAGTGTCATTTAACACATCATTTATTTCATTTTGTAATAGTTGCATAATTCTCAGTATTAATTTCCGGTATCTTTGAAGTTTGATGTATAATTTGTATAATTATATTGGATATGGATATATTGTATAATGATGTTTCAAATAAATTGAAAAACTTCTTTGTAAAATGTGAATGTGTATTTTGATCAGAGAGAACACAACAAAAAGATCCTAAAAAATAATAAGTTCTGCTGGAGGATGATGATGAGATTAAGTTCAAATTTATAGGCCTAAAGGATGAGACCTTCAAGCTGAGCTTGTCAAAATATTAATTAGGCCTGTAGCAGGGCCGGGAGCGGGTCCAGGATTTTTTTAAAGGGGGAGCACGTTTCCCTGAGGAAAAAAAACGGTTTCAACCAAAAATTAAGGGGATTTCGTCCACGAAAAATTTGACAAGCAAAAAAAGGGGGGTCTATTTTAAGATTAAGGGGCCGCTTCGTCCACGGACAAGCAAAAAAAAAGGTATATTCACCTTTCGACTGAAGGGGAGATCATTTCTGTTTAGACGGCATTTCTTTACATTACATTTTAATTGTGCCCCTCAAAAGAGGGGGCACGTGCCCCCCCCCCCTGGATCCGCCCACTGGCCTATAGGTCCCCCAAAGAGAATATGCCTGCACTAAGTAATTTTTTTAGAGAGATCGAAGGTAAAATCTGCCGAGAAAAGTATGTGTGAGGGAGTTATGCAAAAGGAAAAGGTACTAGGAAAAAAAATGTTACTCATCATGGAGCGGGGTGGCACAAAGACAAAAAAGATCCCAAACAAATAAATAAAAAGAAACATTATGAAAAATACGAGACATTTAAAGACTTCCTCCTGCTCGTACGTACGGGCGTCCGTCGATATAACACATCGGATATTTTTATGAAAATATGTACCCTTTTTCTTAAAAGTTGATGGCCGGAGAGGGGGAAAATTAATCGTATCATGTCAAGGTATTCAGTAATGAGTACAGGAGAAACTATATTTCACTGATTTTCATGATTCATCCCATTTGATTAACTCATCTATTCGTGTTTTTGGGGCTAATCCCGCTAATCTTTCCCTTACGCATTGCTTTTTGGCAGAAGTTCTATGGAAAATGCACCTTTTTTCACACAAACTTTGAGACACTCTGTATTCATTCCCCCATTGCTCGAGAATGAATGGGCAGTTAACGACGGGGTGAAAGATTTATTGAAGAATGGAATGTATATTTCATGAAAATGAAAGCCATTTCCCCATTGGATGTTATCTTCAATACGTGTTTTTTAGATGAAGTTAGTTGTAATTTGAGGTCTCTATCGGTGACGTCACTCAGGATCGTCATGCCTGAACCATCGGCCAGGCAGGGGTCGCAATGGTAGTATGATTTATGCATAATGCACTCGATATATACAATAATCTTGTCCTCCCGTTCAAATGAATGTGAACTCATATAATTTTCATCAGAGCATTCAACAGGAGTACTGTACATTTCTTTGTTATAAGTGAATTAAAGTCCCTCCAGTGAGTTTGATCCCCCATATTGTTAAAATGTATCACCCGGCCCTAAGTTGTACACAGTCAGCTGTTTGCACTCAGGGTCACTCCGTGACCTGTGTGTGCGTTCAAGAGTTGTACACGATTTTCTGTCTCATTTAGGCAGAAATCTTTCATAATGTGGGCAAGATTTAGGACCGGGGGCACTTTCATTGACGAGTGGATACCATCACGCGTGACCTTGGGGTTTCGAAAAGCAAGCTAAACAAATATTTTCCATAATTGATGCTCTGAAAATGTACCCCTTAACAATAGTATTGGCGTGTGAAAGCATACCCTTAAAGGTCAAATCCACCACCATAACGTTGAAAAATCAAAATTGGGTGTAAAATAAAAAAGTTATGACAATTAAAGTTCCGCTTATTTTTCACAAAACAGTGATGCACAATTTAGTGACATGCAAATGAGACAGTCGATAATTTCCTTCACTCACTTCTTTCTCTCTTTTTTTATTGTTCGAATTATACAATACTTCATTTTTACATATAACCAACTTGAATGATACTGAAAAATGGTAATTCTACATGTTCAGGGAGGAATTAATTTTTGTTTCACTTGATTAGGAGAAAATTTCTTATGGCAAAATTTGAAAAGCTTTTTTTTTTAAGTTTGCCATATGAAATTTTCTCCAAATCAAGAAGCGAGTGGATAAACTGCAGTGTGGATAACGTCCTCAGTCTCCTCTTTTGCATACCAACATAATGCATATATTTTTTTTGTGAAATTAAGCAAAGCTTTAAAATGTCATAACATTCAAGGGCCATTTGATAAAGTGAAAGTCAAAGAAAGCAAGCAAGAAAGGTAGCAGGGCAGCCCCGAGAGCAGCCAAGAGATTATGTCAGGGCCTTGGTGCGCGCAGCTAGCCATGAATATGAGTTATGCTCATAGAGTTAATATATAAACCTAAACACTTTAACTCTATGGTTATGCTCCAAAGTTGTGCACCACGCGGATCTATAGTCTGCAAAATAATGTAAACCCACATCTGCAGTGTGTGTACCTCAGCTGACCGCTAATTGAGCTTTCTGGGGCCCGTTTCTCAACACCGTCATAAGTCTAACTTCTTGACTAAATCGGAGATAGTGAGCTACTTGTCCGCTAACCGTTTCACGAAGCCCTCTTTACCAAGATCGGGTACAACAACCTCACTAAATATTTATGACACCTCCGAACCTGTCCTAACTTCTTTCTTAATGACGTAGTGGCATCACGTGGGTAGACTATGACATGCAAAAGTGCTTAGAAATTTTAAAATTATAATCTTACGTAATCAATCATAGAGGTTGAAATTACATCACAAAACAAGTGGGATAATGCATTCAATGATAATTGTAATACAAATAAACTAGAAAAAACTGTTGTTAAACGCCACAAAACCATTCATTTTGAAATAGTAAAATGATTTAATCGATAAAGATTCTACCACGTCAGGCCATCCATAACTGAACTCGTATTTGTTGTTTTCAGACCCCTATTAACAGTTGGATAAATTCTATCTCTAATTTATGCATATAATTTGTCAAATATCGTATGTTTCGGTATCAATAATTAAAAATGTTTCGTTAAATTATATTTTGATGACGTTTAGAATCATAAAAGACCGTATAATAATCATCATTTTACAAAGAAAAAACCATTATGGTTTACTTTCGTAAACTATTGAAATTGGATATCCCGGGGGTACCCATCTCAACGTCCACAAGTGATTTTTTAGTCATGAAATGAATTATTCATAATTTAATTTTCTCTGCAATTGAATGCTCCAGTCTTCATGGTCTAGGTATGTATGATGCATAATTCACGTGTGCTATTATTTTGAAAAGATTTATTTCCCAATTTATCACAATATTTGCAATTTTGTCATAATTTTTAATTTTGAAAATTATGATATTTTGTGACTAAGGCTACGTCTCGTCTGCTCTTTTTACCGATAGTATCGATATCAAGGTATTCTAGTTAGGAAGCCTTTCGAGAAACAGGTTTAGTAAGATTGGAACTAACTCCGTGGTTGGTGAATAAAGATATGACTAACTTGTCCATGTGTTGAGAAACGGGCCCCAGAATACCGCCCTAGGTCTACTGAGGCTGCTCGCAAACCAGCTATCTCTATGATCCCACCTCACGAGCCATTCGAGTCTGCATAGCAGACTAACGCGGATCGGACGCGACGGACGGAAATTGATTTCCATGCATGATGCTGCGCTAGCGCTGCGCTCATAGAGTTAATATCAATTAATATGGCTGCGCGCGCTGGACGTGTTTATATATAGGGCCTTGGTGGTGTGTGTACGTACGTACGTATACCATATATACCGTACGGTACGTGTGTTTTATGTTCTGCATGCTTTTAGTTTTAGAGCGAGCGAAGAAGAGGTAACTATTTTATTAATAAGTTTCTGCATTCTCTATCATTTTTATAATTGTATATACTAACATGAAAAGATACATTTATCGCTATGATTTGGATATTAAGATTCTGTAAAAAAAATTCAGTGATCTGATCAAGTGAAAAATTACTGGGAAAATTCTTGAGCCTGTAATTGTAAAATATGACTACCGGTAATGTACGGTACGGTGCCCGGTAGTGTAACCCAGCCAGGGAGCGCCGGCCGCAAAGCGGGCCGGCGCCCAGGCCAGGAGCTTCTTCTTCCAGTCTGGTACAGTCCGCCACTGGCGTATTATCGTACAGCTCACTGTGTATATTATACTCAAGGGACAAGGGTAGATTATGTTCAAAATATCTAGCAAGATAAATTGTGAAAACAGAAATTCTGCACTTATGGTAGTGGATCGTATTACCGAACACTTTTCATGAATTTGATCATATCAAACACATTATTCCAATAAAATTCACCAAACTTTCACCATAAACACACAAATACCTACAAAATATAAACATGCAGAAATTTTGCCGAAATTGTTTTTCATTTTTACGACATCAGCTTCCAATCGGACCCCTCTTCGCAAGTGAAATATTTTGGTCACTTGAAAAGGTATCGTATTACCGAACGTGTGTTTTCTATGGGAAAAGTTGGGAAAACAACAAAGTCACTGATGAGCTATTTTGACCATATTTTATTGTTTTGAGGATATAAAGACTTCGAAATTGTGTTTTTGATAATTTTTCATCATTTTTCTATTTGAAAGGAAGTTGCAAAGGTTTGAGCGTATTTGATTATTTTCTGACGCATATGATGCGCGCGTTCGGTAATACAAGGCCGGTCGGTAATACAATCACTCACTATACCACGATTATGGATGAAGGTCTATATAACGAGTGGTAGAATCCTACGTCGAGGCACAGACAGCTTGACAGAAACCTCAAAAAAATGAAAAGTTCTCTCCTCCCTAACCCAGCGGTAGAGGCGCATGGCCAATATTGGAGACTCTCTCCAATGTGGGAGATTATCTCCAATATCAGAGACTTTTGTGAAGAATTTGGGTATCCAATTTCAGAGACAGTCTCCAGTTTTGGAGACCAATTTCCTTTGTTTACATTTGCGGCAAAAGGATTACCTTGGCGGCAAATAAAAATGTGATAAGCAGATTCCTCATGAAAAATTAACCCTTTTCACCATCTACTTTTGTTTTGATAAGGATTTTTGTTGTCAATCACACACAAAACAAATGGGCTTCTGACCTCAGTGAGACAAAATTTTGGGTGGAAAAAATCATGCTTTTGTTGGTGTTGTTTCTTTTGTCCTTTTGCAAAGCAAGTCTCCAATGTGGGAGATTGTCTCCCCTATTGGAGAGAGTCTCCCATATTGGCCGTGCGCCTCTACTGCCCAGGGAACTTCCGCCCGCATAGCGGGCGGGAGCCCAGGATCTTACGCTTGTCAGGTGAGTATGCCTTTACACGTGTTCCCTGGGTTATCTCCTCCCCAGTCTCGATCGGCCGTCTTTGTCACTAGTTCAATGCAACCATCCTGCCTGTGGGGAATCTACAGGTAGGACTATGGTATGCCAATGCTGTACATAGCACACACTTTGAAAAATCATTAAATTATCACTTTTGTGACCAAAATTACTGATTTCCATACAGTTGCAATTAATTTTTCTATTAGTAACTTGGGAATAATTTTTGTGTTCACCAGATTGCTCAAAAACTTGAATTTTGGGCATATTTTTTGTACGCCCTCTATTGGTGGAAAGTAATATGGCAAGAAAATTTTCATTTTTCAATCTCTATGTTTTATTAAGAAAAAAATAATTTCAAGAATTAAATTTACATAAGAGCCAAGTATATGATGAATGCCTGTAATGAAAACTGACAGTGTAAGAAAATCAAGCATTTGTCCCATATAAAAAGAGAAATTAAGCCAAACATTGCCACCATTATTTTGCCACACATGGAGATATAACTGAGAACAAGGTTATATTATAACCTTGTTCATTGAATGAGTGGTTTTTGTTGTGAATCATAACAAAATGGCCAATCGAGACTGGGGTAGAAGAAACAAACTTTTCATGTTTTTTGAGGTTCCAGTCTGTGCATCGATTTCAGGATTCTACCACTCATTAGACCTTCATGAAGTTCATCCATATAATGTAAGTGCAGAATTTCTGAGAAAACAAGGTTATGAAATAACCGTGTTCTCTGCTTCTACACACTTGTTCACTGCTACCACCCTGCCTGTGGGGAATCTACAGGTAGGACTATGGTATGCCAATGTTGTCCAGAGCACACACTTTAAAAAGTCATTAAAATATCACTTTTGTGACCAAAATTACTAATTTCTGTACAGTTGCAATTTATTTTTCATTAGTAACTTGGGAATAATTTTTGTATTCACCAGAGCGCTCAAAAACTTGAATTTTGGGCATATTTTTGTGTACGCCCTCTATTGGTGGAAAGTAATATGGCAAGAAAATTTTCATTTTTTGATCTCTATTTTTAATTAAGAAAAAAATGATTTAAAGTATCAAATTTAAATAAGAGCCAAGTTGTATGAATAATAGGTGTAATGGAAACTGTCAGTGTAAAAACATCAAGCATTTGCCCCAAACAAAAAGAGAAAATTAGCCAAACATTGCCACCCTTATTTTGCCACACATGGAGATATAACTGAGAACAAGGTTATATTATAACCTTGTTCATTGAATGAGTGGTTTTTGTTGTGAATCATAACAAAATGGCCAATCGAGACTGGGGTAGAAGAAACAAACTTTTCATGTTTTTTGAGGTTCCAGTCTGTGCATCGATTTCAGGATTCTACCACTCATTAGACCTTCATGAAGTTCATCCATATAATGTAAGTGCAGAATTTCTGAGAAAACAAGGTTATGAAATAACCGTGTTCTCTGCTTCTACACCCTGTGTGGTGAAATAAGGTTGGCAATGTTTGACTTATTTTCTCTTTTTCTTTGGGACAAATGCTTGACTTTTTGACACTCAGTTTCCATTTACAGCTATTCGTCACATAACTTGGCTCTTATTTGGCAAACAAAGATTGAAAAAGTGAAACGAACTATAATGACCAACAAATTGGACAATGGAGTGGTCAACATGATTGATCTATTTACCAAAAAATTGAGCTTTTGACTAAGATGGCTGGGGCGCACTCTTGCGTCAAGTAAAGGAATGTGGTGTGAATTCAGCCTTTATTGGTTTAATATTTTAGGTGGTTTGAAACTACTTAAAGGAGAATGTAACCATTGGAACAAGATAGCTTGTGTGAAAACAGAAAAATCAAAGAAACAGATCAACAAAAGTTTGAGAAAAATCGGACAAATAATGAGAAAGTTATGAGCATTTGAATATTGCGATCACTATTGCTATGGAGATAGCAAATTGGCAGTGCGACAAAGATGTGTGATGTCACTTGTGAACAACTCTCCCCATTACTCTAGTATATATTTCACTTGAATTGCCTCTTTTATCACATCTATCCATAGATCATGTGTTCTTTCTACATGAGGGCATGTAATACAAATTTTTTAAGAATACATCATGGATAAAGAGTTTGTATCATCATAAGAAAAAGCAAAAAGAGACATTTTGAGGGTATTTTATAGTCCACCAAAGGGAAAGTTGTTCATCAGTGACATCACACATCCTTGTTGCATTGCCAATAGGAGGATCTCCATAGCATTAGTGATTGCAATATTCAAATGCTCATAACTTTCTAATTGTTTGTCTGATTTTTCTCAAACTTTCTTTATTCTTATTCTTTGATTTTTCTGTTTCTACACAAGCCTATTTGTTCCAAAGCTTTCATTCCCCTTTAATTCAGACTTTGATGCTTGGAATATAAAACATGTATGCAAGCACCATCTTCCGGTCTTTTACATTGAAATATTACAGGCCTGGTTTAAGATAAAGAATAATGCTTGGTTAAAATATCACCCTAAGGCAAGGCTCGACATTAGCGGTGGCCCGGGGCCACCAAAAATTCATCTCGGGCAACCATTATTGAAAAAATGTTAAGTTTTGGTGGCCCGAATCGGGCAACCAATAATTTTCAAAGTAGCGCAATTTTTCTCCCGATTTTGCATGTATTTATCAACTTTCTACAGTTCAAATTGCAAGCCAATTCGTCATGCGCCCTTTTTGTTAATCTACACACAAATACACACACACAAAGATTGCATAGTCATGACAGTACGTAGGCCTACCGCTAGCATACAGTAACTATTATTCAGCCGGCTGTCTGGCTGAGCTTTGCGTGCATGAAACCACTGCAGCTAGCTGTGCGCGAGCAGACTATTCAGACTCAGGGAGCTGCGATACGAAATGTTACTGCTAAGAAATCTTCCCCAGAACTCTGAAAATCTACGTCAAAGTCACATTTTACACCAATGAAATGCCCTTCTACAGTCCGTATTACTGAAACCTGACTATCTGCAAGCATTAAAAGGAGGAATTATGACCTCTCTTTTGACTCAAAAAGACCGATTTCCAAATGCATTAATACATATTACACATAGGTGAGTACATCACAGTCCCGTATGTGCATTTGTATGTATGTTGATATTTGGTTTATTTCGAAGCTGTGTCTCCTCTAGCCAAAAATAAATAGGCAGCTTCTTTCTTTCTTGTTTACAAATGACTTCTTAAACCACTCTTAAGGAAGTAAATACTTTGGGAAGGCATTTCATTGATATGAAATGTGAATTTTTCCATCATTTTGTCAAATATAGGGAAGGAATTTTCTCACTGTTTTTTCCAGATAACTTTTGCCGTTTTCTCATTTCTTTTCTTTCATTTTTTTTTACAGTGATTAAACCATTCATACCCCTTCCCATTGAATATGCCTGATTAAAGAACATGTTTCTACTGAATAATAACAATAATTTTCCCCATTTTTTGATAATTTTGTCTTATTCATTTTTCTTACATTTTCTTTTGTTTTTTCTCAAATGTTTTTTTCCTGTTCTTTGTTTTTTCTTTCTTCATTTATTCTTTTGTTTTATTTCACTTATTCATTTTTTACAATTTTTGATTTCTCTTTTCAGTATACTATTCTAAAAATGATTTGTTTATTTCCCCCTTTTACACATTGTTCTAATTCTGCAGCATATTTTTCTGTGATTTTCTCCTGCTATAATATGCTGGAAAAGAGAAAATAAACTAGATTTGGGGCCTGCATAATCTAGGTTTTATGATCAAAAAGGAAGAAAGGAAAAATAATTGTTTTGTAAATCTATCTGAGTTTGCTATATGCACTATTTATTTACTTTACCATTATGAGTGTGTATCGATACAGAGATTAAAAGTCCACAACCTGGGAACAATACAATTCTTTTATTCTCTTTCAATCATTTCATATTTACAATGATAGAACAATTTATATATTACCACAAAATAAGTTAAGTAAAATAACAGCAAGCACGAAGATGTACAAAGAATATATAGTGGTACGTGTTAGTGACTGCAGAATTTTATTTCAATTTGTTTTATTCATTTTAAATTAATGTTTTTCTTTATATTTTTCGGGCCACCAAACTTTACTAATGGGCCACCAAAAAAAATTATTTGAAGGTTTTGGTGGCCCGAACGGGCCACCACCAAAAAAAGTTAATGTGGAGCCTTGCCCTAAGGGCATACATGGTCTACAATACAAAATTTTGTGGCACAATAATGTAACCTTTCGCAACATGACCCTATGTTTTGAAGGATGGTATAAATCTGGGATAGTATTTTTGAAAGATATTCTCAGGAATGGAAATTTCTTACAGTCCGATGCTGCCTACAATGGAAATTCATTCCCTTCTTAAATCACAGAAGAGTAACTAAAGGTTTATATTTGACTACACTTAAATCTGGATAAATTATAATACAATACCTTGTACCAACCGCAATAATAAACCTTCATTAGAGTTTCCCAAAGTAGATGTAGGAGCAATAAATCAAATAAAAAATCAAATAAAAAATCAAATAAAAAATATGTCAAGTAAACAATTCTATAGACTCTTATCCTTAGATTCATTGAGCACTAACAGATGCTTTTTGTATTGGAAACAGATAATTGGGTCACCGTTAGATTGGAAAAAAAAACTTATAAAAGAAACTTGTGTAACTGTAAAGAAAATAAACTGAAAGAATTTAATTTTAAGATTATACATAATTTTTTTTTTCTTTTGGCATTTTGTTTGAATCCTGCTTTCCTGTCCCACTAAAGACTAATTACAATGATTTCTTTAGTTATTAATTATACAGTTATCTGTATAGCTATGCTCTCAGAAAAAAAAATTAGGTTGGTTAGCATAGTAACCTACCAACCGTTGGTTTAAAAGAAATTGCATAATGGATATTTTTTTAACCAAAACTTGATAAACCTTTTTTTTTCTCTTTCAATGATTTTTTATTTTCATAACTTCATTTATATATAGCAATCATAATCACTATACATTATACATATTTTATACAAAATGAAATAAAATACAAAACAGAGCAAAATATAAAACTATATAACCTAAAATATATAACTTATTGCCAGTAAGAAAGAATATGTTTAACTGGAATGCTATATTAAAGATGGGAGATGCCTGGATTGTTACGTGGACGAAGATAATGTACATGCTTTCGTTGGGTGTAAACTAAATATGAGATTCTTTTCTTATTTGACAACAGTAGTTTGAATACAGTGTCGACCTTCAAATAACGGAATTGCATTTACTTAAAGCCCACAAAGAAACCGGACTAGATTCATTTCTTACAATTGCTTTTTGGTGCATTTATAAATACATACTTATAAGAAACAAAACGGGAAAAGGTTGTCGAGAATTTAATTTGGAATATTTGTTTGAAAAAAGAAATATGTAAACATGTGATGTGACTTTGAATGTTCAATTATAATAAATGCCCATGGTGGGTGTAAAAAAAAAAGCTGGGCTCTTGTGTAAATTTGACACTTTGAATTATTTTTTCTTAATTAAAATTAGAGATTGAAATTTTGTTTTGTCTTGCCATATTATTTTCCACCAATAGAGGGTGTACACAAAAATATGCCCCAAATTCAAGTTCAAATTCAAGCACTCTGGTGAATACAAAAATTACTCCCAAGTTACTAATGAAAAATAAATTGCAACTGTATGGAAATTAGTATTTTTTTGTCAAAAAAGTGATATTTTTTTTTTTAAAACATGTGCTGTGTACAGCATTGGCATACCGTAGTCCTACCTGTACATGTAGATTCCCCACAGGCAGAATGGAAATGAACCCTTGAGTGGGATCTCTTCCCAAGGCGGATCGTGACACAGCTATATGGACATCGCTGCACAAACTGGACCCTCAAAAAAAGGAAAAGTTAGACGTCTATGTCGCGTTTCTTTTGGCCATTTTGTTTTTTAGTTTTGACAGAAGGAAAATGAAGGAGACAGAACTTTTCCTTTTTTTGAGGGTCCAGTTTGTGCCTCGATGTCAGGATAGCTGTGTCACGATAGACTTACATAATCGAGGTAAGTGCCTAATTTATTTTTTCCCCTTTTATTCGAAGTGCTATTCCGACTCTAGACAGGAATAACCCTCATTTCTGGAGATTTATATAACAATTTCTGACATTTTACTATCATCCCCATTCACCGATGTTAGTGTGTTAGTGCGAGCCTGCATGTGTAATCATTTCTCCCAATTCGGGCGACGGTTTTGTCTACATAAAATAATGTCTATATAAAATCACTTTCAAATGTTTGAGTTGAGTCTAAATGACATTTTGCCAATTTCATGATTTTAGGGAGGAATTTATCTCACACATGCTCACTGACACTGACATCACAAAATGAAAATTTTGAAAATTTGCAACTCCTTTAATCCTTGATTGATGTAGATAACCTCCAATATTTTTTATTTAATCTTTCTATTTTTATTAAAATTGACTTATCGGGGTGAACTTTAATCTTGTAAAAATAATATAGGTATTCTATGTGTTTTGACAAAATAATTATCAAAATCAGACTTTTCTTCAGGATAAACCAAACAATATCTGTAGTTTACTCTGCCATTATCAGAAGCATTATCTGTAAAATTGGCCTATCAGCATTCTGACTTCAACTTCATGCATCATTTTCAGGTTGTATAATGGCAGACACACAGAAGAGAAGATTATTCATTGGAGGTTTGCATCATGATCTCAAAGAAAAGGATCTGAGGGAGCGTTTTGCAAGACATGGAACCATCTCATCTTTAGAAATTAAGACCAAGAAAGATTCATTAGGTAAGTAGTGTCACTGATGAACTATTATTAGTAAAACCTAACGTTAGATCCAGGAATGGGGGATAGTCATGTCAGCAATTTTTTCTTTCTTGAATCTGATCGTAACTTTCCAGCCAGAATCCATGCTAATAATATACATGCTATGCTAATCTCACTTCCATTGTGTAATTTCATAGATGTTATGTTTGAGCTTAAATTTGAATCTTGTGAAAAATTGATATAAAACAGATACTGAAATTCCAAACTTTGGCAAAGTTTTATGAAAATATGTAAACTAGTCATTTTGGGGTTCAAAATTGAAATTTAGGCAAATGGACTTTAATTTTTCCTCTTATTACTATTAAACTATTGACTTTTGAAATCTGACTAATTTTGGGATAGAAGTATCTCTTTGGATGGCAGATATATTCAGCATCTCTCATCTCTTTTGTATACATGTATATACAGGGTGTTTAAAAAAAAAGGTAACCAAATTTCAAAGGTCGGCCATATCGAGAATACATTATTTATTCTTGTTATTTCTATTTTACATCCTGAGTATCCATCAACTTTTATATGACACCTTCCTTGCGTCATAATTGTCACTGGATACAGAGTTATGGTTCATTGAAGGTGAAGGGTATAAAACCCACTTTTTCCACCTTTTGGGGTTTTTTTATAATGTAAAAGCACGAAACCAATATTGTTGTAAGGTTTTGGTTTCATCAGAGATATCCCTGCAAATTTCAGTGAAAACAATATTACCCTTCTTAAACCTTTTTTTCCAGTAAATGTTACATAACTGGTGTATAGCTGCATTCAATTATGGCTCAGCACATCCTTGGTAACTTGCAGGCACATGTTTAGCATAAGATAAATGTTTTTCGTAACAATTCCACTAAGGTTATGCAAGACATGCAGTGTCAACTGTGAGGTGCTGTGAAAACGTTGACGGTGTTGGTTCAAAAGTTAGGGGTGAATGACGTAGGTATTCAACAGAGATTGAAGCTAGGCAGTTGATATGTAAATGCCAGTAACTCACAGAATGTTAACAGAGGGGATAGGATTTCTCCAAATTTTAAATGGCAAACTCTGATGAATCAAAAACCTTACAAGTAGGTGTCTTGCTTGTACATAAAAACCCCAAAAGTGGAAAAAGTGGGTGTTGTACCCTTGGCCTTTGATGGACCATAACTCTGTATCCCGTGACAATCGCGATGCAAGAAAGGTTTCAAATTAAAGTTAATGAGTTACTCAGTCATGTAAAATAGAAATCACATGAGGAAATTATGTATTTTTTATTGCTGACCTTTGAAAAGAAATTAGAGAAGAAAAAAATATCAAGAGGGCAATGTTTTAAAAATCATACAGGGTACATATAAATACAATACTGAAAATGGTTTAAAACAAACGTCCATTTACGAAAATGAGCAGAAATTTTACCTCTTTTTTTAGCAGTTCTGTATTCTATTTCTTTGTAACTCAGTAAATGAGGTTAATTTCAGCAGATCTAAACAGTATGCAGTCTCATGCTTGTGTTAAAATCTGTTTTCTGTTTGATTTGTGGATCTCTCCTTGAATTTCTTTTACATTTGATCAAATCATTATGGATTTTGGTTGAGTAATGATAAGTTTTATATCAGTTTGAATTTTGACTGACTCATTGCATGTTTTGAGCTAGGCAGGAACATTTTGGTATGAAGTTGTATACAGTTTTAAAAATTTTCTTTCTTTTTACAGGTACCCCACTCAAGACATTTGCCCATATGGACATCATTCTCACAGAAAATGAAATGAAGAAATGTAAGTTTGATTAATAGGGGAAAAAGATAGAAATGTATTAAATTATCATACATCCATTCATTTCATATTTTGTGAATAGTTTTAGTTGTGTAATTTTACATTGTAAATTTAACCCAATTCCATCTTTTAACAGTGTAGGAGAAATGTGATCTCAAAACATTACATTGGGAAGATAAAGATGTTGTAATATGTTTGCACACAAATGATTATCTCCCTCTTTGCTTGTAGGTATGAGTATATATAACAACACAAAATGGAATGGGAACACTATGCAGATACAGTTAGCCAAGGAGAGTTTTCTTACAAGGTAAAGTAGGCTGAGAAAAATGTTTTAAACGTTGAAAATGAAACGAGGGAATATGAATATCATCACACATTTGTGTCACCACTCTGTTGAGAAGAAGAAAATTAATATTATTTAATTTAAATTTGATAAGGAAGCTTAGCTATTTTTCCACTTGATGTTCATTAAGTAACCTACAGTACACAAGTTAATATTTTAATTAGATGGTTACAAAATATTTAATAGAAATATTGCATCTTAGTTGCTAATGTAGTGATTGTACTTGTGATCATGTAATTGTGCAGTTTGGGTATGAAACCAACTTAACCCTAAAAGGACTGGGCTATTTGAGATGTATTGAGGACTGGGGGCATGATGGCCCACCCCCCCCCCCCCCTTCTGATCTCGGCCTCCATTTGCGCGATAACGACGAAATTTGGCACGCACATTCTTTTCCATATAAACTACAAGCCAGTACAAAAAATTCAGAAAATTTAATGTGCAAATTTATTTGTGAAAAACGTGATTTGTATGTTTAACACCCAATTTCACTTCAAATTTTCTTCTTTTTTTCCAGATGCCATCTTTTTAATCTAATTAAGAGGTTTCCACAAAGATAATTTCAAAAGTGAATTTTTTCTTTATGTATTTCTTTGTTTTTTTTAATTTCTTATGTATTTCTTTTTTATCTTTGGTTTTCATTGTTTTTTTTCAATGTAAGTTATTATAGACCATTTAACAACTAAATTAAACCCTAAATTGATTAAGCAGACCAATAAGAACAAAAAAATACCCTTTTATGAATTTTATCTCTCATACACAAAAGTATAAAAATGAGCCATTTTAGGCATGACATCGTCTTATCAAAATTCAAGTGGCGTCGCGATGCTATACCTGTATGTTGCGAATTTGATCTCAAAAGTTGCACAAAACTTAAAAGAAAAAAGTCATGAAATTATGCGGTGTTATCTTTTATCCTTTTAGAAATATCATGTGAAGCGTCAAGGGGGGGGGCATCCTTTTAGGGTAAAATGTACTGGACCCTTTGGTAGAACATTGATCTGCAGTAACCAGGTCCCATAGAAAGGGCCTTAAATTGTCTTCAGGTTAATCTATGATTTTTCAGTACTTTACTAAAATAGATAATCCAAAAAAACTAGAATTAATTAAGTAATCACTATAGTAAAAATAGAATGATATTTCCAGCTTGATTTTTCAACCCTCAGACACAAATTAACACACTTTCTGAAGCATTTAATGTTCGATAGCTGATAATATTTATCAATATAATTTAGGTTTTGGAATGAGTTGAGAGAACAAGTGCTCAAGTCCACTGATCATGCATGTCAACATTGTTGGCTGGCCCTGTTGACAACAGATGAAAAGTTAGAACATACTTAAAAGTTCTCTCAGATTACATCATTTACTTGAAAATAAGTGCATGTCCTCCTAGAAAGAACAAGATATAGGATGTTTGCAGAATCATAGTTTATTTGTGCTTGATTCTAATATTAGAGAATGTTAACAAAAATGAGGTCACTACATAGTAGTCGTCCATGTTGATATTCAAATCTAGGAGTTCATAATGTATTACTTCAGAAAGAAATTTTGTATTTATTTTATATATACATAAATTTCAGATTGGAGCAAGAGAGAGCAGCAGCGTGTTCAGAGATCAAAGAAGATTTGATTGTAAGACCAAAGGAAAAATCACCTCATCAAGCTGCTGCTGAGAAGAGATTAAAAGAAAACTTTGATAAGGCTGGAGTCAGTGAGTTTGTTGTGAAAGGAAAAGTTCCAGGCACACAGATTGAAGGAGAGAAGGTATGATGATGCTACACTATTATTTCAAGCATCTTATTAAAAAAAGAAGAAAACATTCAAGAACAGAATCTCCCAAAGACTTGCAAGTCACTCTTTCAAGTGTATCCGTATTTGCTTGTTGGCAATTCAATAAAAGAAATTACAAAATAATGTGACTTTGAAGTAGAGTTTATGTGCTACTACTTATTCCAATGGTAATATATTCATACCTATGCATTCCCAGAGACTGAGCTGCAGGCTTATCAACAAATATTTGTGAGATCTTTTCATATCAGTAGATACAGTTCCCCTAGTCTTTACATGTTATTACCAGGGACAAGAGGCTTAATGTAACACCTTCCTTGTTTAGGCCAAGGCAGTAATTGTGATTCAGATTCCACGATTATCACGATTTGACATGTATAGTAGTCAGCATTTAGCAATCATAAACATATGTTTGATGCAAATAGTAACAATGCTCCTGTAAATGATTTTATCGTAATGTTTGGATTGTATAACTAACAATTAGTATATTATTTATCTCTGAACAGAACTGGATTGTTGGGAAGTATGGCCGTGTCTTACCTGTGGTATACGTTCGTAGAAAAGATAAACAGAAGGTTGTTTGTTGCGATCCCTCTAAATTTAGCCATCACCTGAAGAAGTTCAAGAAAGATGACAAAGTGGATGAAGGAATTGAAATGCCCAAAATTGAACAATTGACTTGGGACATCCCAGAGATTCACTCAGAGGTTTCTAAGAAAAGGAAAGGAATCTTCTCACAGGAAAGACCTCTTAAGTTAGATAGAAAGAAAGTGAAGGGTGATATCACTTTGAAGATAGATTTGCTTCCTTCTAACATGTTGCCAGAATATAAGGTCAAAAGCTCTAATTTAAGCCAAAGTGACAGTGACTATGATGACATAGATGAAGATGCTGTTACATCTATTCCCTCCATTGATGGACATATCCAGAATATTAGAGGTAGTAAAGAACAACCAACTGATTTTGAGATTGTTAGAGATGGTACATCCCACATATCATTGAGCTTAAGAACAAATAGCTCTTTGTTTGATTCTAAGCCTGGATATGATTCAGATGATAGGGAGTCTGTTGATACTGATGAACTCTGTACCTTGATAAGATCTACAAAGAACTCTTCTACAGTTCAAACAAATGGAGACTTGAACAAAAAAGAGACATCCAAAACTCTATTGCCTACAGAAGATCAGGTTGCCAGAACTATAGCAGTGAAAAGAGCGAATCAAACCAAAGAGGAAGAGAAGGGAGGAGGAGGAAGCAATAGAAATGAATGTGAAAATATGGGCATTTTAAGAGTTCATGAATCCTTAGAAGTAGGCGAAAGTGACTCTGAAAATGAAGAAGAAGACAGCAGTTTGAATAGTGACTATGCTTCTAATGATGAATTGCATAAAGATAGTGATGAGGATGAGAAGAACAGTGATGAAGATGTTATAGATGATGGCCATGTACCTTCATTGAACTTTGAACCTCTCATTCTGGATCGGTCATATCTCCAAGGTCATAAAAACACCAAAGTTCTTTCAAAACATCACATAGAGGATGAGGAGGACAGTAGTGGTGACAAAGAAGAGGAGAATGTCCATGAGAGTGATGCTGGAGAGGAGGGGTCTGCTTCTCAAGATAATGTAGATGATGTCAGTGAAGAGGAGGAGGAAATGTTAGGTAGCCCAATAGCTAGATTTGACTTTGAGCCTCTTATCCTGGACAGGGAAGCCATCAGAATGAGCATGGGTGTAGAAACAAAAGGAGATCAAACTAATATAGGATGCCACACAGAAGATGAGAAACTTGGTTCAGATGACAATGAAACCAATGATAACAGTGATGAGGAGGAGAGTAGTAGTGGGAGTAGTATTGAAAGCAGTGATGATGAGGAAGATGCTCCTGAAGATGTTAACAATTCAGATTCTGATGACAGTTCTGATGGAGTATCTATCAAACAAATCAATAAATCAACAGATCAAGAGGTTAAATCAAACATTTTTCTTGAGGTAGAAACTTCGGCCACAAAACAAGAAGTAACAAAGTCCCGAACAGGGTTAGAGCAGAAGAATGATAAACTAAATCAGGCTATGTATGACAAATCCGGACGGTTATTATCAAAAGCTGCAAAGAAGAAACTAGCCAGAGAGGAAGCTGAGAAACAGAAGCAAGCCAATGAAAGAAGATTGGAGTCCATGAAACAACAACAGAGGGCCTTGTTGGATCGGCAAGGTGCTATCAAAGGAGCTTTGTCTTCTGTGGTAATTATTTACTTCATGATTGTATTTGTTAATTGTATTTCTTTTTTTTTGTTCCTTTATTTTTTGGGGGGAGGTCTTCTGATATTTTTAATATGAATAATATATTACATCCTTATTCAGGCCTCTACAAATTGTTTTCTTACTTTCCCTGTTGAGCTGTGATGAAAAAACTTTTTGCCCCATTTTATAATTCTTTTGCTCTTAATAATTCTTTTATGATGGTACTACAATTAAGTTTAAAGGTCAAGAGAAATAGCAAAAAATAAGAATCGTGTAGTAAACATTAAACACACATAGCAGAGATGCCAACCCTCCCGATTTCATCGGGAGGCTCCCGAAAATTCATCCCAACTCCTGCCCTTACGATTACCATCCTTATCCTCCCGAAATTACGATTTTTTTGAATTGATCAAATTGGATTGGAAGGACATGTATCGTCTGCTAACTTTAGCATGTAGTAACTCCATTACGTTCGCTGCTACTAAATTCTGTGTGTTAAAGGTAGACAAATAAGGAGCAGCGAAAAGCTGGTGCATGTGATATGCCCAACGGGAATCCACTGTGCACCAGGCCGGTAGGCCCGGCTAGCTTCGCGAGGCGTGTGCGCTCGCGGCCACTGGATTTGTCGAGTCGTGCGGTGGAATATCGGTGTGTGATTTTGGCGTATTGATGGGTTGATATTGACACGAAATGGCGGAAAATCAACAAAAGAAGACCAAGAAATGGTCTCAGAAGTATAAGACTGAATACAGTCTCCAGTACCTGTGTATTCGGAAGTCGGAAAGAGGAATTTACCATGCATTTTGCGCAACTTGCAGCGTGGACATTTCAGTTGAGTACGGAGGTCGTGATGATATTCGGAAGCACCGTTCGGGAGCCGGAGCAAACGGCATAGGCCTACGGACATTACGAAGACAAGATCTTCGAGCTCCACTAGTACCCTGTTGACTTTATTTCACCAAGCAAGGGACCAGCGCTGAGCTTTTCTTTACTGGATTTATAGTGGAACATAACCTACCTATAGCCGATAGTGATAATTCCTCCTTATTAATTATTATTGTTGAACAGGTACTTCTTTTGTCCTTTCATTTTTTTTACATGTAAGAATGCATATTTGATATTTTTTATGTTAAAAGGGGGAACAATTTTTATTTGAAAACATGTGAAATGCCCCAAAATAAGGGTCAGATTGCACCAGAGAGCATCTAGAAACCCAGAGCTTCCAGGGCCCTAAGGCGGGCCCTGGACCCCGGCCGCAAGGGTCGAGCGCTCCGCGCTCGAGATGTGCGCTACGCGCACATAATTTGGTGGCAGTTGCAAATCCTCCCTAATTCTGATTTCCAAAAGTTGGCATCTCTGACATAGATCAGTATATAAGTTTATTTACAGCAAAGTCATGACATCGGTTCTTGTCATTATAGACATGGATCTGCTAATTTTTACTAGGTTTTGCTAGTAGCTTCACTCACACTACCTTTGGAGCTATAAAACTAAGTCACTGCCCATCGTGACGACAGAAATCTCCAATTTCAGTGTGATGACTCAAAATTTTCTCGTTAGGGAACAATTACAAATCTTGAAGCCGTGTCATAAAGTTTGCAGCGAGCTCGAGAATCGGCTGTGTGGCGCATCCGCACACGGCAAAAAAGGGGTTTCCCCAGCCTTAGTCATCAGCGAATTGTGCAAGATAGTAGTGCATGTGCACAGTGTATTTTAGAGCGTAAGACGGCAGCCCCCATAGCCGTTCTGCAAATGAGTTACCTGGCAGTAAGTTATCGGTAAATTGGCGTTGATTTTACATGTTTTCACTGTTTTGTTTTTATTGGTTTGACATTGTATGAGAGATAATTGACTAATAATTGTGATTTATCAAAAATTTATTGAAATTTACTGTCATTTTATTTATTTTTCTTGTCAAAACAAACCACTTGCCTGATTGGGCAATTGACTGAGGAATTCTTGCCTTCATGTCATTTTCACTTGCCCTGGGCAAGCGGGTTTGTTGCGCCCCGCCAAATGAGTCATGTGATTATTTCATTATCCATCAGGATAAGGACTTGTGACTGAGTTTATATCATGATTACAGCACTGTTGAATGATTTCTATCTTAAATCTGTCCTATTTCATTACATAAGTAAATGTTCTCTGAAAAAAAAAAATTATCCATCAGACTTGTTCCACTCTCAGATAAATGTGAAGGATTGTTCTGTCATTATCTATTTCTTTGAAGGATGACAAAGAGAAGAAACAAGGAAAGCACATAACATTTGATTCTGATGATGGAGAGTCTGAGAGTGATACAGGGTTAAATGATGAAACCAATTTTGCTGGACATAAAATACAGAGCAGTACTTCACTCTTTGAAAGTGATGATGATGATGAATCTGATGATGATGAGGAGGAGGAGGATTCACTCCCAGAGAACAGGGTCAGGAAGATGTGGGAGGATGGTGATGATGAAGATGATGACGGAGTAGATGATGAGAGATTTAAGATTAAGCCTCAATATGAAGGTGAAGCTGGTCAGAAGGTAAGTGTTGATTTTCATTTCTATTTGAGAGAAAATATGTCTGCATTTTGTACAGATCAATGAGTTCTAATGTCATGATAGAACAGTTATATAGGGGAGTGTCTGTCATTGGATGGTTTCGAATTGGGAAAATACACTAATTTTGAATGCATTTGATATTTTGTTTTATTGTCGAGGATTAAACCACTTTATAGGAAGTTGGTGTATGACAATGAGTTCACAAATTTTGTTGTAGAATAAGTTTGATGGTTTTAATTCATATTGAGATGAAAATATTGGTAGATTTTCAGTGTAATATTGCACTATATTGCTTTAACCCTATCTTAACTGGGCTATTTCAGACCAGTATATACGAGGGGGGGTCAATTTGACCCCCCCCCCCGAAAATTTGCACGCGCGTAGAGCCGGATGTAAACTACAAGACTGGTAAAATTTGTAAAAAATTAATTCTTTATATTTTTAATTAATTATGCAAATAAGCGTATGAAATTCACCCTAAATTTTGTGTTTTGTGTATGTTTTTGCCTTTAACTCAATTTATATAGCTAGTAGAATGCTAATTTTTGGTTGGAGTATCAATTATTACATTTCTAACAAATATCTACAAAAAATTGCAAAAATACAATTAATTTCTTATGTATTTTTTTTTAAGTATGTATTTCTTTGTTTTTTCAAACCTTTGTTTTACATTTTTTTTCCCAATGAAATTTGTGGGGGGCCCTTCTGCGATCATAAATAGCATAAAATAATCCATTTAAACCAACAAAAGTAAAAATAGGTTGAAATACACAATTTGCATTCACTTTGTACACGGAATCACGTTTTTTAGCAATTTCAGGTCTGACATGCACTTACAAAATGTTGGGTAATTTCAGAACCACGTCCCCGGGCATCGCAATTTTGGTCTCAAAAGATGTGCAAGACTTTAAATTAAAAAGTCAGTGAGCGGCCCGATCAAAAACTTTGCGCGACGGCGTAGTGATGAAATTTGTTGAGGGGGGGGTCAAATTGACCCCCCCCCCGTTTAATAAGGGTTAAGAATGTATTTCCTTGTTTAACTTTTTACGTGTGTGGTTTTTGCCAATTTTCTAGTTGATTACATGATAGTGAATTTAGAATTTTAAGACATGTTTATTTGCATGAAAGAGTTTATATTATGATGACAGTCAGTGAATTGCTAAATAATGTTTTACAGCTGATTCAAATGGAAGCAAGGTATGGAGGTGACACCCGTTTTAAACTAGATTCAAGATTTCTCGATAGAAAAGATGAAAATGCAGGATCTGGTTTTGAAGGAGAAGGCAATGAAGGTAAGAAGGTTTTAACTTTTCATATCTTTTAAAATTATTCCATTTGTTTGAGTTATTTTCAGTGTCATTCAGAAGAGTAGCAACCTTCCAGAGATCTGAAATCTGAGTTTTTGAATATCAAGTTTTAAATTGAAATCAGTTTCAACAGTATAAATTCTGGTGACACAACGATTGTCATATTTCAAAGTATAGTTATCTTACAAGATGATTTCTGCTTGTTTGTATTTGATGGATTTGACAAATTAGTATGTTTTTATATGCCCAACCGGCTATGGGACAGGACATATCATGCTATCACGCTCGGTATTCGTCCTTCTGTCTATTAACGTTTCTCTCTAAATGCAATAACTTCAGTTTAACTTTAGCTAGGCTCATATAATTTGACGTGTATTAGCCTTATGATTTTGAGGTCTAAAGGTCAAGGTCACATTGACATGTTTTCACCTTACCCTTCTGAAGTCCTTGTAAACATGATAACTTAAGTTTAACTTAACCTAGGCTCATAATTTAGTGTGTATGATACTAAGATGGATGACCGGAAGCCTATTGATTTTGAGGTCCAAAGGTCAAGGTCACAGTGAAATGTTTCCATCTTACCCTACTAAAGTCCTGGTAAATGCGATAACTTCAGTTTCATAGTCTGCTTATAAAGGTGGTGCCTCTATCACCTTACCCTTGTTAGTGTAGTCAGAATAACCGAGCATTCATAAATTACAGCTCATTTATCATTGTATCCTTGTTGCTTTGTAATTGTCTATTTTATAGATGGTGAAGATGACCTATCAAGTGACCTACAGGAAGAGAAACGTAGATCTTTAGCCATTCTGCAGAATTTATTGGGGACACCAGTCGTTACATCATCTAAAGCTGTGGAGCCTAATTTCAAGTATGCTGTCTTCTTTACATTTAAGTGTAACAGAAGAGCAGTGAGGATGCTATTCATTTTAAACACTGAACTTGAACGCATTATCTTTTTTGGCTCCTTGGGATGATGTATTTTGCTTTCATTTATCTGTCCTTTGTTATGAATTCAATAAATCAGGGGTTGATTATTGGCATGATTCACTTTTTTCTTCTAAGAATGATGTACATGTACATTTTCATAACTTATTTTTTAATACATATTGTAATAATTTCTAGCACTTGGTTTTAAATCAAAATTATACATGTATTTTCAATTTAATTTCATCTAAATATACAGATTGAGAAGTACTCTTCTTTTCCCCCAAGTGAGAAAGTTTGAATTTTACACCTTATATTGTTATTATTAATAGAGATACATTTGGTTGTGTAAATGATCATTTATTATTTGTTCCTTCTTGTGTCACCATGATATTTAGATTGCAGTATGGACAATTTTTTAGAATATGAATATACAGCTTTCAAGATGTTCTTTTTACCATCCAGAGATCCATCTCAACTCCACTATGATCCAAGCAGAGATGAACATAGCAAGTATGAGCTTCAAGAAGATGATCTTGAAGATGAAAGGTGAGTGAGTGATATGTGAGAGGAGATATTTCTACTTGCTTGTTTACTCTTTAACATTTTGAATAGCAAGTGCCCTGCTCTGGCAGTCATTCTGAAAAATATTTGACACAAACATATTATGAATGCAATTCCTTCTATATTAAATTGAGCATGAGGAGTAGATATTACTTTATGATATACAGTTAGGTATGTTTATCATTAACACTGTATATTTTTGTTTTTAACGATATTAGTATTATGTAAGAACGTTAGCTATTGAGCGCCATTGTTATTCAAAGAATTACCTTTATTCATTCTTAATATCTGACATCTTGACAGTATGTATTGATATTTTATTATCTGTGGACTTTGATTTGAAATTCTAGATAGAGCTACAGATGTTTGAATCATTATGATTACATATTTGACGAGAAGTATATGAACAGTTAGATAAAATTTGTATTATTTTTGCAGTGATGCCAAGAAATTAGAAGAAGATATGCGTAAAGAGAAGAGAAAGATGGATGAAGAGAGATCTAAGTTACCTGAAGTCTCTAAGGAGAAATTCTTCCAAGTTAGTAGTAATCTCAAAGATGCTTTTAGTGCAGGAGGGATGGAAGAGAATGGAGATGGAGGAGGAACTTTTACATTCTTTGGAGGAGATAATTCAGATATCGAAGGTATGAATCTTGTATGTTGTTCAGATTCATTTGGTTTGTTATGTTATGTGAAACAGGCTATCCCCTATAGAGCATTCCAGAAGCAGACATGTTGGAGGACACACAATAGAAAGCTGTCCATCAAACCACAATAAATAATCAAGTTTTCATGGTCCCTTTTTGTGATGTCATCTGAATATACGCTATTGTGTTTGCACTGGCTTGTAAAATTTGCTTCATTCTATAGACTAGTTTGAAGTTCCATTCTGTGCATGTCCAGAAGAAGGTCTTTTGAACTCAAATTGCATGGTTGTTTGATATTAAGGAAGGATAAGAATGTACCCGCTGAGCTCCTGAATGTTATAACCCCATGTGACAGCCGACAACAAGATAATGAGTTTTAAACAGGTGTTTCAACAATGCCTTTCAGGTGTTTTAGCAATACAGACATTTTCATTTGACTAAAGTTTCTCAGAGCAACAAGATCAAGTCAGATCCTATTTTGGATTGTCCAGTTCTTGATGATGCATAAGTACATTTTGTCAGCAAAACGGGTTTCAGCAAACAAAAATAACCATAATTTGAGCAATATTAAAAGTTAATTATGCCAGATTCACGCAAGAATATGCATGATTTCAAACGGAAAATCGTAGAATAGCAACAGAAATTACTCCCAAATCCTCAAACAAAAAAAGAATGTCAACCGTCCAAAAACATGATCTCACCAAAATTATTGATAATATATCATTCAACCCTAAAATAATGCTAATTATGTGAAAGATGAGGACGTTTCTTTAAATCCTTGTTGTTCTCGTATCTCTTCATTTACAAGTGTTGTTAGTACAGTGGCAGATACAAAGTTTGACCAATGCAAAAATTTTGATTTTGCTAATCATGCATTGCATATTGATATTCTATGTAAACGGAATTGTCACTTTTTCATGTACACAAAGTCTATTGGGAAACAGAATTTCCATTTTCAGACATGCTGAAACTGAATCACAAAAAATCACTGTCCCTATATACATTTTTCATGTAAGTAGTTATATAATTGTATTATGTCTTTTTTTTCATGATTCTTTTATATTATGTTGGTATGAAAATTTTACAAGGGCTTCCCTTTTGTTGTTCATAACTAATTTGAGATTTGCAAAACAATGCTTCTAGAGACAAAATTAGATATATATTTTGCTTCTGCAGAGGCAAGTCAATTCTGGAGGGTTAACATTGGCATGCCATATTAATAATAATAATTAACATTTATATAGCGCTTATTGAATACCAAACCCATGTGGAATGCTCTGTCAATGATTGGGATGCTTTTGTATTCCTATAGATTTGTTAATGTATTGTGCTTTAGTTTCCTACCTTTCCTAACACTTCCTGCACCAACTGTGATGTCTAGATTATTCAATTCTTTAAAATTGTGCTTTTCATTAGATCTACTGAAAAGTAAAAACCATTAATGACTGGTATTTATCAGTCTGCCAAGTACATTGTAATAGCAACACACTAACGCATTCAAAGTAAAAATGCAGCAAATCCCTTCATAAAGAGATCATTGAAATATTGTCACCTGGTCTATTCAATTTTTGCATCCTGTTTCAGGCACGCTTTGAATTAGCCTATCCCATTTGAAGAAAGAAAAGGTCATCTTAGAGGACTGGTCTATTCAGTTTACAATTGCTTTTGTTAGAAATGCATTCATGTATGCAATCAAGCATTGTTAGATATACTTGGATGTTTTGACCATTGTACTTGACCATTGATCTATTCCTATCAGGAGGCATTCTTTTCAAGCCAGCCAGGGCATGAATGTGGAGAAGGAATTGAACTGTAGGTGTAGGACGTTGTCTTGCCAAAGAGTCTAGTCAAAGTACAACCTGACTATGCATGTTGCTAGAGGACATTGAACACTGTGGTATTGAGGCTGTTGTCGTGTTGGAAATCAGATCATGTACAGCAACATACTAGTCTGCAGTTGGCCTTTTTACACCAGTGTGAGAAGTGGGATTGTTGCCTTGCCCACTTTAAGTTAATAAAAGGAGACTATGCAATACCAATTCTCTTGTATCCTTCCTCCGTTAAGGTCGGAGATCGCTGGTAACAGTTGAAAAATGTAGACACTTCCTAAGAGTTGTTAGAGCTGGGGAAGTTTATTACTGAGGAGGTTTTGACGGGTTGTGTGAAGGTGCACAGGGGGAAGAAAGAGATTACATTCTAGGAAACACTGAGGGTCTGACTCAAAGAAGCCTGCAAATTGCCTGGTATTGTCATTTTCCTTTGTGCGGTTGATGAGGTCACGGCTTACAGATGCAGTGGCTGGACATGATGAGACAAAGTGTTCAACATCTCGATTAGCAGAGCACAATCGACAGATGTCATCTGCAGACTTTCCAATTCTGACCAGTCTGGCGTTGGTTGATGTAGGTAAACTTTGCAAGAGATCAGGGGCCTGTTGCATGAAATGGTCTTTCGTAGAACCATTCTACGTACATGTAAGAACAAGATATCGCTCAACTGTTTCACAAAGCCGATTTGGGCGATACGAAGAATGGTCCTTGGAAAGACACCTCCAGACATGTCCTACGTAGGCATGATCTTCTTTGCACACCGCCCGCCACCGTCGGCATTGAGAGAAAATGCGCTTACGGCAAGCCACACTGACATATCACCTTTAAACATATTTTTTAGGGGGTTGATGATGCATTTTATCTGGGATGGCGCCAAGTTATTCTTTGTTTGGGAGCTAGTTGTCATCAATTTCAGGTCGACAAGACGACCAAAAACGGATGTCATTTTATCTTCTCCGGGGGTAATGTAGGCCCAATTTTTTTTTTAAGTTTTCTTTTATTCTCCCTCCGTCCTATCCCCACCCCTGTCCCATTAAAAAAGAAAATAAACTTGAACTATCGAAATGGGCAGCACTGCACTATAGCTATCTCTCTGACCGCTCATGCTTTCACATTGTATACAATTAAACAACATGAAAACAATTTCTTTAAAAGAAATTATGTAAGGAAAAAAGTATTTATAACGTTCAGCTAAAAAAAGGAACAATACAAAACTAAGATGGTAAACATGCTAAATCATTTATTTATGTTTATTTCATTTTCATTATGATTACTACTTTTGATGAGATTAATTTTAATCAATGAAAATTAATTCTTGGATTTGGGATACAGTGAAACAGACAAAATCTGCAGTAACAAAATAGCTAATTGAATTTAAGATACAGATTATACCTATATATAGCTTACGAATCCATCACAATAATTACAAATGAAGATAAGTTCATCAAACAAAATATTATGGAAAGTCCATGCAAATAGGCGCATTTCAAATCGTAGGGTATGCCCCTTTCGGCTCCTATATATTATGTCATGTTAAAAAATTGAAATGTTGAACATATTTTTTATATTCTTAAATCTTATATTATTATAATTATAAGCTTCCATAAATTAAGTGATCAACTTTAAATATGACCAACGTTTATGATCGTTGTAATTTTTAGCATTATTTCTGTTAGAAGTATTTTTTCCATTGCGGATTGCACAACTTTTTCTATGTTTTAATTATTATTGCAAAGCATGACTTTATTCACTTGGACATGTTTGCAGCAATGTTCATGTTCCTGTTATGCAAATGAGGTATGTTTATACTCTAAACACTCACATTTGTATTTCTTGCGTTATATCTAACAAATAAATGAATAAATTTGATTTTTCACATGCAGCCTCTCATATTTTCCTTTTTAGTCTCATACAATCAGACACTTTTGATTTTGTTTACTCCATTCAAACCCTATTTTTACCTCTACAAATAACATATTAACACATAATTTGCAAAATTATCACTATATATAAATATTCTATAAAAATACAGAATATTTGAACAAATAAAATGTCGAAATTTCTTAGTTAAATCAATTTTCATATCGGACAAGGGTCTCTTTCGTTGAAATATCAATGAAAGGTTTCTCTAAAGGGACACCGTGTTATAAATAAGGGAAATAATGACAATTTCGATTTTATTCAGTTATGTTTCTGAATCTTCATTTTTTTCTCTTTTTACCTCATAAAGTAAGCTCCATACATCAATTCAACAATCAGTAATAAATAAAACATCATTTGATCTCCTTTTATTGAAATAATTGATTTTATGAAAGGTCGTCATTCCAAAATAAAAGGTTCAGGTGACGATGAAGACTAAATATTTTTTTCGATACTATCGATATTAAACGATGTCGCGGACTTGGAAGACAACATTGCCTTCGTGAAACGGAAAGCGCTGATTTGTCGCCAATCTTCCTATCTCGGAAGAATGGTCCTAGGACGTTCCTACGTATCGCTCATCTCGTCATGCAACAGGCCCCTGGGCTCTGATGGTGATCGCTGGTTTCAGGGATGGATTAGCTATATGTCCAGGATACAAGTCAATAGCCTTGGGCTTTAGTCTTCTGGTCCATAATGAGAGTGAAACTTTCTTGGATAGAGCCTCACTGTGCCTTGACTCCGATGCTCCAGTCATTGCTAACACCACCATGCGTTTCCAGAGGTTATGATTTAGAGGTTTAGCCAACAGCTCATTCAGCGAAGGAAGATTTAGCATCCTGAGAACAGAGCGCCATTGTTGAACAGAAGGGGTGTTGGCACAGATGATATGAAGAAATAACCTGCGTTCTGCTCTGTCAGGGGCAACGTTCAGGATCTGTCCTAACAGCAAAAACATGGTCTCGATGGGGTATTGGGATCAGAAGCAAATTTGGAGTTTATATTAAAGATGAAAACGTTTTGAATTTGTGAAGCAAAAGTGAAAAGACATTCTCGGCCACAGGAAACTTGACAGTGAGTTTGAATTTCGAATATTCTAAATGGAATTTCAAAGTTTGAGAATATTGATTTTGTTCAGTTTCATTCATTTTCCTTGAAAAGATCTTAGATTTTGCATCTCAGTGTGTCAATTTCGTGGGTAAGAATTGAAAATAAAAACATGGAGAAGGTTCAGAATAATATATCTAGCCATAATATAGAACATATATGATGGGGGAGTGGAAATGCACTTTAGTTTATCATTCGTTTCCTCATTGGTAGGAATAATTTACTGATAACAGTATTGATTTGAATATTGATGTAACTATAATGAATGCAGTGATCACTGATATATCATGACCTAATAAGTCTATTATTTTTGAATTTCAATCTTGTAATGTATGGATACAAACGATGAATATTGGTCATTACACGTTTGATTACCTTCAGCAGTTTAAGTACAAAGTATTATTCTTAAATTCAAACTTACTAGTTATAGATAGGTTTGAATATGAATATAATATTTGACGTGATGATTTGAAGTAACTATTAATGGGCAAAAATTACTCCAATATGATTTATCGTAAAACGAGTCGTGCTCTGTCCATTCCATATATATCATACTTGTACCTCTTAAAACCTTTCTTAATTCCCCTCGACGATTTCAGTAATAATATACTTCAAAATCAACATTATGAAACCTAGAAAAAATTTGGTTGCGATTCCCATTACTCTTTATCCATCTGAAAACTCATATAATAATGATATATTATCAGTATTCAAAATTGTACACATCTTAATAATACCTCTTTTGAACAATTAAAACAATTGTTTGAGAATCAATAATCAAGAAAACAAAGCAAATGGATGGCGTTTCATAAAATGCGTACACAAGTCGTGCGTCCGGAACATAACCATGAGTCCTGATGACACTGAATACGTTTTACATTGCCATAAAAAAAACAATCATAAAAAGAGTAGTTCGCTTGGGTCTCTTGTGACGAAGATTGATTAAAGCAATGCCCTTTAGTGAAGAATGGGAGATTCTCCAAATAATAGAGTTAAATTCAATACAATCTCTTCGGATAACAAATTACAATTTTCGCTGGTTTATTTATGCCTAATTTCATAACCATTCATTACATTTAGTCCTACCAAATAAATTTCAAATTTCTTAGGCATTTTGTTCAAATACAACATATAAACGTTAACGAGTTCAGTTCACTGTCAATATCCCATTATTTTTCCCCTTTTCTTGGGAAAAATAATAAAACAATGAAAAAGGCAACAGAAAAGAATCAGGTTCATATACGTGACAACGAACATGTAGTTTTCCATTCCAAGTATGTAATAAAAGTCAAAATTTACATGTAACCATTATTTTGTACAACAAAGTTTCTGTAATACATACTTTCATAAATATAATGACTTTCATGAATTTGTATATGAAGGGCTCTTTTTCATATAGTTCCATAGATGTTTCATAGCCATGTGCTATTATAAAACATTGAATATTATAACAAGAGACATTTTGAATGATTACAAGCATAATCCATAGCAATAATACAAACTGTCATTATAATGGTGAACTTTCTTTGAAAATCAGAAATTGTAACTGATTACATTTAGACACAGAGATATGTATTGCTACATGTGTACCCAATTATTCTAAAAAAATGTTCTAAAGTAGAATGAAACCACAAAATAAGCCTTTTATATCAGTTTTGTCATATTCACATATCATGTCTTTATTTAGTTTTTTTTTGCCATGGCAGTGTTTAGACATGGCAAATGTAGGCGTAACAAGTTAATATGGAGGTATCGTCATCTCTTAAGCAGCTATCCTGTGCATTGTTCGGTTACTTTGCATATTAGATTTATTTTTTTTACTATTGAAAGTAATTCAGTCTGCATTAATAAGGTATGAAAATTAAAGGAATATTTTCAAATCCGTTCCGCGGTCCCTGTATCATCTGACTTTCCAACCACTCACCTCGGACTAAATCACTGCATAAGCTCCATGAATTAAACTTTTGCAGAATCCCGTTCTCAGGATGCACATAACGTCCTTCTTATTAAGTAGTAATAGAATAGATTGTTCTTGTTCTGTTTTTAGTTGTGGAGCTCCTTCCCACTTTACTTGTGTTCCACACTGTCCCGATATCTATATCAGTGGCTGCCCTGTTGAATAGCCATGAATAATTGAAAATTAAGGAGGGCGGACATGGAGGGGGGGGGGCGATCCTGCCATCCCCCTCATTTCTGGGACGACTCAACCTCAATTTTTGAGGGGTCCAACCTCCAACACCCCGCCATTATGGGGGATGCTTTGAAAATACTGGGGTTGTGGAGGGTAAGTGTCTATGTACATTTACCTATATTTCTATCAGTGACCAAGGTCTGAATTCCTTCCCCCCCTCAAAATCCTAGATCAATCCGCCCATGGCGAATTATTTCCATCACTTGAGAAAATTGTGATGGTCTGTGAAATGATTGTGATGAAGGCATGAAACTTGGCACACATGATCCACTTAACATTCCAAACATTTTCAAAGCTGGTGCCAAAATGAACTCTAGTTGGTACAGCAACGGTTGCTAGGAAACAAATGTGTATTTTTCCATTCCAAGTATGTAATAAAAGTCAAAATTTACATATAATCATTATTTTGTACAGCAAAGTTTCTGTAATACGTACTTTCGTAAATATGCCTTTCATGAAATTGTATATAAAGGGCTCCTTTTCATATAGCTCCATACATGTTTCCTTGCCATGTGCTAATAAAAAACATGGAATATTATAACAAGAGACGTTTTGAATGATTACAAGTATATAATCCATAACACTAATACAAACTGTCATCGTAATGATGAACTTCATTTGAAAATCAGAAATCGTAACTATGATTACATTTAGACACAGGGATATGTATTGCTACATGTGTACCCAATTCTAAAAAAAAATGTTCTAAAGTAGAATTAAACCACAAAATAAGCCTTTTATATCAGTTTTGTCATGTTCACTTATGTCTTTATTTAGTTTTTTTTTGCCATGGCAGTGTACAGATGTGGCAACCGAATGCGTAGCAAATTAATATATAGGTATCATCATCTCTAAACAGCTATTCTATGCATTGTTCGGTTACTTCACATATTAGATTTATTTTTTTAATTTCGAAAGTACCCGGTAATTCACAGTCTGCATTAATAAGATATAACAATTAAAGGGATATTTTTCAAAATAATGCTCTTCATGAAATTGTGTATGGAGGCCTCTTTTTCATATAGTTCTATAGATGTTTCCTTGCTATGTGCTAATATAAAACACTATTATAACAAGAGACGTTTTGAATGATTACAAGTATAATCCATAACACTAATACAAACTGTCATTATCATAAAAATGAACTCTATTTGAAAATCAGAAGTCGTAACTATAATTACATTTAGACACAGAGATATCATATTTTTAAAACCGTTCCGCGGTCCCTGTATCATCTGACTTTCCAACCACTCACCTCTGACTTAATTACTGCATAAGCTCCATAAATTAAGCTTTTGCCGAATCCTGTTCGTAGGATGCACATAACGTCCTTATTGAGTAATAATCGAATGGATTCTTCTTGTTCTTTTTTTAGGTTTGGTGCTCCTTCCCACTTCACTTTGTTCCACACTGGCCCGATATCTATATCAGTGGCTGCCATGTTGAAAAGCCATGAAGAAATCCATGAATAATTGAAAATTATGGAGGGCGGACACGGAGGGGGGATCCCGCTATCCCCCCCCCCCCCTTAGCCCTTAGGAACTAATGATTACCTTTTGGAAGGAAAATTAATCCGAAAATTATGAAAAAAGTTATGAGAAAATGAGCAGTTACTCACAGATGTTACTGTCGGCATCTTATCTTTGCTATTGTAGCTTAGCTATGACACGCAAGGTCAGTAGCATCATGGGCAGTGCTAGATAAAACGTGTGCATTGGCCGATCAATATCATGAATTTCACCAGTGTTTCTCAATCAAAAAACTAAAGATGGTAAGAAGTAATAATGCATTTAACCTTTGTTGTCATATTATACTTCTTTCATATCTTTCAAATGGTTAATAGTTTTTTTCTTATATGATCCTTAAGCAACTTATTTGTGTTATTTTCATAGATGAACTTTCCCGACCTGAGAATGATGAAGATCTCACTGCAGGCCTTGCTTCATCATTGTTCCCTTCAAAGAGGTTCAAATACGATAGCAGTGATGAGGAAGATGATGATGATGATGAAGTTATGGACATTGATCCAAAGGAGGTAAAATCTACAGAGTAAGTAACTATTTTGTTTAGAAATTTGATTTGATATTCATTTCAATTTCAATAATTGTGAACTGAATGTGGATAGCACGCCAAGGGATTAATCGTGTTAATCAATGTAATCCAACGTAGCTCTTTTTAAATCTTGTCTCTATATAAAGCTCAACATAACTTGAAATCTCACCATCAACATTTTTACAAGATGGCTTGGTTTTGTAAAACTTAGAAATTGATGTAAATGTTGTTTATGGTAGCTTCTATAGAATCCACTTTTTTGTTTGAGAATTGTTACTATGGTTGGATACTATTGATTTTATTTTTACAGGGTCATGAAGAAAGAGTTTTATGTGTATTTTTATTCAATCAATGCATTCAACATATTTGGATTATTTACTTCATTGTTCTTTCAATTTATACTTTAACCAAAACCTTTCATTCATCTTGTTAGTAGTTAAGGGGGATGGGATAATGATTGATATTATTTCATGAGAAGTGACCATTTTGTGTAAAATACAGCTAGTACAATGTACAGAATGCTTATTTGATCAGTAGGAATAAATCTTTGCTTGTTAACATGATATCTCTTTATTTTTCTTGACAGAACTGTGAAAGAAGAAGAATCAAAGGGCATGTCTGTTCCACAAGCATTCTTCTTTCTACCAAATGACCCTAGACTTACAGGTAATTTATGTATACTTGCTACAATGATAATTGATTTATATCAATAGAATAGGTTTCTTTGAATTTATCAATTTTATTTATAAGACTCTAAAATGTAATGGTGAAACATAATGATATTGCAGGTCTCTATTTATACATGTATATCGACAGAATTTTAGTTGGCAACAATTTCATGCAACAAGAATCAGTTGCATTGTATTTCATACCAGGTCAAATTGACTGAAGGTAATTGTTTAGTTCATTGTTGCAAATCCATTTTTGCAGTTGGATCCCAGAAGTTTTGTCGACCTAAAGACCAAGCTACTATGATGACAACCTGGCAAGAAATGAAATCTCAGCTGCAAAATGTAAGTGGATAAATACTCCCTTTTACATAAACATTCAAACATGCTTGATACTGCAATTGTTTCTGCTGTATGTTTGACTTTAACTATTAAGGGAGAGAAAGAGTTCTACCATTTCATTTTTTAATCAAGTGGTCCATATAGTACCATGGTAATGATCTTATTCAGACAAGCAATGTAAAACAGTTTTTAAGAGGTCGGTGCCTTTCACTCTTTTTGGACAGCTCTTTTTGTACGTTACTATGCGCTATGAACACTTTTAAAAAAAATTTAGTCATAATATTATGGAAGTGCCCTCCCCCCTCCTGCGGGCAATTGACCATACACAAACTTGTTCCAAAGTCTTGGAGGTACCCCATGTAAAGTAGAATTGGATTAGAATTTACATTTAAATGGATTTTTCATTATTCTCCCTCAGGATTTCCGCAAGAGACATCAGAAAGCTGTACGGGATCAAAAGACATCAAAGAAATGGCAGAAGAAACCAGCAAAGAGTAAAAAATTATGATTAATATGATGTATGGATGTGCAATCTGAAATCTTGTGATATTTGTGAACGTATGGAGTCTTGTTAGCGTTACTTTCAATCATCAATGACTTAAAACGTGAATGAATTCGAATTTGGAAAAGTCAATCTTTAATCCTTCATACATCTTTTATTATTTCTAGAATGGACTTAAGAATAACAAATTTGCTAGATGTCAAATAATTCAGTTTTGTTAATTAAGCGAAATTGTGACTTAAAGTTCAAAATATAGTTTTTCTTCAATATTAAAACAGAGAAGCAATGAAATATGTACTCTTTGTCTGGATGTAAAACATATCATGCTATAATATGGAAAATAATTGACAAGAAAAGCAGATTTCATTGCAATCAAATAATTCAATTTACTGCTAAGATTATTAATTGCACCAGAATTACATTGCTGACATTGGAAATATTGCGCAAGAGTTGATATTGATATATAATGGAATGCATATGGACACACATGACAATTAAAAGATTGCATCATTTCATTCAATGACCTTTATAAGGGAAAGCACTGCTTTTGCAGCGCTCCATCTTGCAGAAAATTTTGGTATAAGTTTAGGCATTTGTAGCGATCTGCTATTGGAGGTCGATTGTAAGGGAGGAAGCCAGTGAGCAAAGTTTGACATTCTCATCAATCCTTTAGGAAGACCGAGTGCTTTCTCGTCTTTTGTGAAGACTTCAAAAGCTCCAATGCTTGTTGGTAGGTGTTTTATCACTGACCAGGTAAAAGGTGGCACTCTCTTTAATTCTCTCAATTTGGAACCTTTTTTATCGTCCCAGAGTGCCAAATTGGGGCACAATATTCTACTACGATTCGATTCAGATCATTTATAAGTAATCTGAATTCTCCCTGAATTCGAAGAATGTACACCCTTTTGAATGCTCGTTTGGCCATTTCATTTACTTGACTGGACCATTTTAGATCATTTTGAATAAGTACTAATAATTTCACAACTGTTGCCTCACTTAGCTTATAATCACCAAGCGTATGTATTGTGTAATTACATCAGAATGCATAAAGTGGAAATTCATTACTACGCATTTACGGGGTCTAACTTCATGTTATTCTGATTTGTCCACTGTTCAAGTTCACTTACGCTGTGCTTATTTACTCATGGTTCAATATATCAGAGCATGATTTGACCAAGTTGACTTAAATTCAGAGCTGTCTAGTAATGGAGGGATACAAGGTTTTTTTATCAGAATATCAAGGTACATGTACAGTTGTGCTCAAGAGTAAGTGAATCCTCCACAAAATACACTCCTTCATGTAGACAACAACACTACAATGTTCTGTGAGCCCAGAGAAACAAACTTGATTGAATGTAATATCACCTGACTTCACAATTGAATATCTAAAACCTGGCAGAACTTGAACACTTTCAAATACGTTAACTTCCTGGTGGGGTTCACTACCTCTTGAGCACCACTGTGAGTGTATGAAGATGATTCTTGAATCTTTTGCATAGAAGAGGCTTACAGTTCACCTTGTGGTTAGTCATAAAAAGGACTTTTAGATAATGGAATGAAACTGATGGAAATCGAATTACCTGAAAGAGAGAGATGAAAGTGAGAAGTATCTTTTATGACATAAGATGTACTCCTTAAAAGGACTGTAAACAAGATGAGAAATGATGACTTGGAGCAGAAGAGTTGATTAGTTTTGACTTTCTGGTTGTGATGGGTAGATAGGAGCGGTGAGTAGATGTGATTCTCATACGTTCTGTGCAGCTTGACTTGTCCGTCATCAGGATTGAGTGGGTGCGGGCTGCAGCAAGGCATTAGTGGTTGTTGGGCAGATGTGGGTGTTATCTGGTGCCGTCGTAGCCGGCAGTGTGACTGGTTGGTGTCGGTAGTGGCACCATTGGCGGAAAAGTAGACTTACAACTGTTGCATGGGCGTATTATAAGATGGAGTTTGCATCTGCAGTGGGCTTGGTAATCTTGTTGACATGTTTGTGGTATTGGATGACGAGAGAAGGTTGGCCCCAAGGTGGATGATAGGCAGTAGGTTTGATGCTGGTGCTGGCTTGAATAGGAGAAGTGGCAGGGGTTAGGGTGTTGGTCTCTTGTGAGTTGGTGTGTAGGATTGATGCTAGGGGTTGTTGATGTGGAGGCCTGTGTCTTGAGGTATGGTGTCATGCTGATGTATTTCAGTAGCTTCTTGAGTATCGGTGGGGATGTTGGTGATGAGATGGCTATTGTCTTAGTTGGTGTGGTGGTTGTGTTGGATGTGATTAAAGATGGTTACAGCTTACACTCATGCAACAACCGCAAGTCTACTTTTGCACTAAATAGTGCCACCACTGACACTGATACGTCACACTGACGTCACTAGATTACACCCACAATGTCATAATGGTCACTAATGCATTACCGCTGCCTGTACCCACTCACTCCTGATGACAGACAGTCAAACTGCCTGGATTGTTGAGACACCTCGTTGCAATCTACTCACCACTGCTCATCTAGTCATTGCTGCCAGGACTTCTCATCTCATCTTCTCTTCTTCTCCAAGTCATCAATTCTCATTTGGTTTACCTTCCTTTTAAAGGCCTTTTATTATGTAAGATACTTCTCACTCTTTTTTTTTCTCTCTTGCCTTTAAATTTTCATATCCTCCATTCCTCCAAGAAAAAGTTTTTTTTTTCATGATAAACCCCATGGTGAACTATAATCCTCTTCTGCATTTCATACATGTCGTTAATAACTAATCCTTAAAGAAGAATAGGAGCAAGTGATATATTTAGCACTTCTGAATAAAAAAAATTATTTTCAGTCATGGTTGAAGTTAAGTCAAATTTGTAATGAATCATTCTTAAAAATTGATGTTTTTTGGGGTATATTAGTCACCCCATTATGTCTTAATCCCCCATTCTACAGAGAGCAAGAAATTATCCAAGACCCCTGAAACACCATGAACATCTCTTGATCTTTCAGTGGTCTTGCATGATTCCGAACTGATCTTGCAGTGGTCATTCATTTTGTGGTCTTCATAGGTTACAAAATAAAAAAAAAAACGGTTCAAACGGTCTTTCATCAGTCTTTCAATAAAATGGTCATTTACTGTTCTTTGAACTTTCAAAGGTCTTGTTTTGTCTTTCCTTGATCTTTCGACGTTCACTCAAGACCTTTGTTGAGATCTCTGGAAGACTCTTGAGAGTTCCTTGAAAGATCATTGAAAGGCCAGTGGAAGTGCCGAAAGATCATTTGTTGCATAAAAGATCTATGATAGACCATTGAAACAATATATAAAATCCATTTATAGATCACTGTAGGACTACTCTAGTTCAGCAAATCGAGAAGTGTCAATCAGTCTTTCATAGGTCTTTCAGGTTTTTTTTTTCCTCCGTTATTTCGCAGAGACCATAAATTTCAGTGATCTTGAGGTCTGCTGAAGGACCTTGCCAAATTTTTATCTTTCAGTTTCAGGGGTCTCTGTTCCTTGGAATATGGGCCTTAAAGAAGGGGAGGGGGAGTGTGATCTGGGATTGTGATGGCATTTGTAATTATTTGTTACTTTATATACCTCAGTCACATTTTCCCTACAGTGGCCTTACAGCTAGTCAAAAACAGTGGTTTTGATTATTTTAATTCAAACCAACTATATGCAGCTGGTATAAAAATGTTAAAGCAGCTGTTCTTGACTCGCCTTACTGCTGTCGTAGGGGAAATGTGACTGAGGTATTATTGATAACACATAGCCATTCCACCTTTATGACTTCAGTCATCAAAGATATCTTAAAGCACTTTATTGTAATTATAATATGAAGGCTTCCAACCCTGGTTGGTGTTTCATAAAGCTGTTTGTAAAGTTACATGCAACTTTTACGCATGACTGGAATATGATCTTAGGTCCTATATCAATTCTATAGGGATATGACATAACACAAAAAAGATCACCAGTTGTGTGTAAAGTCATTCGTATTTTACGAACAGCTTTATTAAACACCAACCAGGGTTGGAAGCCTTCATAATGATTGTCTGTAGAGTATACATACATGTAGGACCTGGACCCTTGGCCCTCACAGTACTAAGCAAACTACAAGAAACTTATGTTTTAGAGTAACTCTTACCAATGATACAAGGACTTGATCCATGCACACATTATCTGAGTCATAGGCCTGTACTTGAATCGTGGTCTAACTCTGGGCTAAAATTATGGGTTGCTGAAAAATGCCCAGATTTTGTTTACACTGTATGTTTCTTATGTTTGTGTAGTTTCCTCATTTAATGATGAAAAAACTGTTTTGGGTATTACTCCCAGACTTTAAGGAATTATTTTAGTACAAAATGAGCTGTTCAATTGAGTCTGTAATATGAAATATTTGTGCAACATCTACCTATCCATTGTTGAAATCACAACATTAGACCAGAGTTCACCACAGGACCACATGCTTCACCAATCATACTGGCCAGTATTCTTAAAGAGGTTTCAATTGTATCATGGTACAAAACCATCGTATCTTGTATTATTGCATTTACCTTAAAGGCCCTTTGCCAAAAGCACACATTTATTTGGGTCTTTCTTAGTGTTTGGGATGAAATGCATAATGATGCAAAAAATCTGCATAGTCAATGGTATGGTACCATGGTACAAACAAAACCTATGGCCCAATTTGTGGTAATGTGACATGCAGTGTAATTCTTGTCAACTCGAGATTTTGGGATCACTGATATGAAAGATAAATTTGCTGATTGGTCTACAGCTGCTTTGTTTACTTCCCATTGGTCTCATCCCATTTATAGGCCTAATCCAAATTTGTCCACAACTGTTTACCATATGGTCTAATTTCCAATTAGTTTATTAACCATTATATCACGTTAGGTTATATCATTTTGTCTAATATTCACTTGGTCTAACATCACTTAAACTATTTCATTAAATTGTGCATGAACCAAATTTTCATTTGACAAATGAAAATATAAGATAAAATTGAAATTAGACCAACTGGGCAATAGACTAAATTAGAATGAGACCAATTGGACATTAGACCAAATCAATATTAGACTGCATTGGTTCAGCCCATGTACATTATTTTGCCCTGCTAAAAAGCAAGGTTAGCCAGCTTATTGCGGTGCTAAGAGCTGTCGTCTGAAACCAGACTGGGCTATGAAAAAGTGGGGCTAAGCATTAACTTATCGGAGAAGTTGAAAGTTTGCAATTTTGTGTGCCAAAATCAGTATTCATTAACTGTCCAATAGTCCAGGGTTAAGTCATTATGGTGTTAACCCTACATTGTAGCTTATCAAATAGTGTGAGGTTTAGTCAGAAACAAAAGAAAAGGGAGTAATGAGTTAAGGATTATCTGGGATTAAGAAATTGTCTGAAGAATATATTAGATTGCTGGTTTGTTTGGGCAATGACGGGGGGGGGGGGGGCAATGAATATTCCAAAAATAATCATGGATGACTTAATCCACACTTGAATTGTTGGGGTACGACCCCTTTGCCAACACCATGGGTGAGGGAAATCAAATTCATTTTACTTCACTTAAATTTATGTGAAAATTTGTAAAGACATTAATATAATATGTACTAGTATTAAACATCTGCTTTGTCTAATTAGTCATTGCTTGCAATCCTTCAGATATACCACAAAGTATTAAACCCTTTCTGCTCATAAGGACTCTTTTTATTATCTGTTTCTGTTCGATTTGAGAATAAAGATTTTTTTTAACAGATGATGGCAATGATAGATATTTGGGTGGTATAATCTTGAGACTACATTAAATGGGACGGAAGCAATCATGTGTTCCCCAGAGGTCACATGCTTGTACCAGTAAAGGGCAACTCTCGACTATTACAATGGGATTTATGCCATAAATCAACATCGATCCAGACTTCCAGGAAAATACATCTTCTTAGCTCTCAATCCTCCACCAGTAATCTGAGAAGCTTCTGAAGCTTAAATGTTCATCAATCATCTCAAACATTTATATCATGGGACACATTGCCACCATTATCATCATTTGTATGATAACATTCTGTCATGAAATACATTGTTGATGACTGAGGACAGAGATTTGTCATGCAAGCGATGTTCTGTTTTGATCTTTTTCTTTGAGCATTACTTACCAATGAAAGTAACTTCTGGGCTCATTTCAAGTTTTTCGAAGTAATACTATCATAATTTGTTTTTCAACCTTGATAAATTATGTAGAATAAATGAATAAAAAGGATTAATGAAAATTTTCTATCAGTACATGTGGAGCCGTTTCCTGATTGCAGCCATTTTCTAAATGATATTTAATAAAAATATTTTGATGGGAGTGTTTACATGTTACCCATTTCTCTTGTATTTTGAGGTTTAACACAATCAGTGTAAACTTTACAGTCATTTGATTTGGCAAGATATGTAATTGAAAATTTGTCATATTTGTGGATAATTTTTTTGTATGGTCATTTATTAAGTTTTGAAACATTGCATTACTTAAATTTCAAAGAAAAACCATGAAATGGACCATGAAGATTTGAGAGTTTACAAAGATATCTTGTCAAAAGTTTGTACCACATCTTTTTTCAGGAATTCAGCTTCCCCATTGTTTTGTCTATCATGAAGTGTGAGAAGTCATAATCAAACACCCATTGGGGAATTCCCCGATGAAAGATGTGGTTGCAAATTTTGACAAGGTATCTAATTGAGTTTTTTTTATGAAAAAATGTCTTTATAGAAATACTTTTATTCAGATGTTTTGTTGACTGTCTTCCAATGTGTGCTGCATTTTTGTAGAAATGCATGTTTGATTTGTGTGCATTTCCTTTGAGAAATTCATATTGCATTTGTTTCATGCTGAAATGTGTGCATCATAAAATGTCTACCTTGTACATGATAAACAACTTGTGAAATACTAAATATTTTACCATGATAATTATTAAAGATTTGAAGAAAAAAATTGCATGTATATATATCTTCATTTCATTTATTCGCATAATATATGACATTATCAGTCTTATGAACCTTTAGATTTAAACTAACCAAATTTAGTCTGCTGAAACATGAAATAATTTTCATTAAATACAGCTAAACAACAAATAATAATCAAGTTGGGTCGTGTGAATAAGTTTTATGGGGAAATGTTTTGATCTATTGGCTAATAATTTATACAAATTAGACTGGTACAGACATATACTTTTAAGTGGAGGGTCCATATTCTAAGTAGGGAGAGTGTTAATCATGTTTTGAATATTTAAACATTTCATCAAAGCACACCTCTGGAAATTGAAGAAGAAACAATCTTATTTGTTACTAATGAAATGGAAGTTAAAACTTCAGATTTGTAATTTGATTAGTTGCCACTCTTTTATAAGATAAAACTCTTAGGAAGAAACCTGTATGTAATACTATTGGCTGCTTTTTTTAATGCCTTTGTATATGCATGGTTCTCATTTTTTGTCTTGAAACTTATCTTTTAAACAGTTCAAGAAATTTAAATATATTTTGATAGCTTGTATTTAGATTACAAATTACAAATATTTACAAAATAGTGCATCATATAGTAGTCATTTTCTAATCAACTCATTGCACATTAGTAAAATTAATAACTGACTGAAATTGCTCATTCTTAATAACATGTTGCGTTCTAATTCTATCAAACCAACTTTAAAAATTTGGTTGGCTTACCTTGTATCTAAAGCAGGGATGTAAATGGAGTGACAAGGTCTTGTTTCAAAAACTGTAGGAAAATCATTTTAAAAAAGTAATCTTTCAAGTGATGTTGAGCTTTTATCTCTGAGAGTGAATACTATCCCATTGGATATAACACTAAAGCAGCCAAGCTTTTCAATCTTCTGTGTATCTCATTTTTTTCAGGGAAATGTTTGTTGCCGATAATCAATGTAGAATTGGTAAAAAATATAGTGGTAGTATATCAGTACATGGCTCATTGTATTTTAATGACATGTTTCAAGACACATCTTTTGTGATCTAAAACATGTGGATTGAATCTAGGTAAAAATGAATGTTTGAGAGGCTAACCTGTGGTGTTCAGTTGTTCCACATATTCAGGTATCAAGATTGAATGTCCAGACAAGGGCAAGCAGGTACTGATTAATGTTTACCAGGATGAGACTTGATCAAATACTGATTATCACATCAAGATAATAGGTGGGTAATTCCTACTTGCTTTTATCATTTATAATAGGCCCATGCTTTCAAACTGGATAAAACGATGTCAATACCAGTTAATCTCTGATATGTGGGCCCAGGAGGGGAGGGGGTACTCGACCAAAAAAGTGGTAGGTATGTGCCGTAGGTGAGACAAACGGACTTCGGAACTACAAATGTTTGTAAAAACAGGTGCACTTGCGCTGAGGCTATGGTCAGACAGCGCTCTGCGGCCGCTTTTCACCAAAATTGCAGCTCATTGTAGTGGATCAATGTGGCCGGAACAGCGTAACGAAAATCATGCGAAGCTTTGGAGCAGATTTCTTTCTCTCTATAAGAATAAAATGCTATGCTTTGAAGCGGCTTTGTTTTTCTCAATAAGATAAAAATGCTATGCCTTGGAGTGTAAAAATGGGGGTCCCCTCTGCGGCACATACCCACCATGCATTATATACTGAGTGCCCCCCCCCCCCGGGTATGTGGGGCATTTCATGAATATTTTCATCCCTGACAACTTTCCTTGATTCTGATTGGCTGAGGTGCATTTTTACTGTTTGGACAGCAAGTTGAAAAGTGGTATTTTTGATGATCAAGTCCCTCTTATTCCCCAGGAATGTATTTAAAAAAAAAAAAGAAAGTCAACAGAGAAGCTATTTGATATGTTTTGCCCTTTTTTGTCTCGCCCACCAGAGGTGAAGGCGAGACTTACGGATCCAAATGTCGTCCGTCCGTCACAAATCTAATGACACATAACTCTACAACCGTAAGTCGCTTGTCAACCAAACTTGGATGGTAGATGGACTTGGGGGACCTGCATGTTATACTGCAGTGGGAGGTCACATGGTAAGGTCAAAGGTCAATTTTAGGTCAACATTAAAGTTTACGTGCAAGACTCTTATGACAAGTGTTATTCCATCCCAGTCATTTCACAATGAAGTTTGGATACAATTCGGTTGCGTGCCCTCACAATTCACAATATTTCTTGTTATTTTCATAAGTGGGCGAGACACAAAATTGCTTTTGCCTTGTTAATATTTCATAGTTGAAACTGGTAACTAACCTGTTTCATTGAATATATGTTTACATCCGACTATACATGTAGTATCCCATTGAGTACTGAATTTTGTAATTCCCATAGTAGGCTTTCTACAGGTTCCATCCAATTCCAATAGAGATAACATAAACTGACATTTTACACATGAATGAGGTCCCTGTTGAAGGAAAAATTTTCAATTATCAAATTAAGTATCTAAAATTATGAAAAATTAAATTACCATCCATTTTTTTCATCTGTTCCCTTCAGTTTTCAATTCTGGAGCAATATCATGTTCTCACCATAGAGGGAGCTATAGAGTATGGGACTAAAAGAGCTTCAATCATACCCAGTAGGCCCTTGGAGAAATCGAGGACAGTGTAAAGTAAGTAATTTTGTTACTTCATTAGTCTTTTGTTCATTCAATAATTTTGTGGACTTTGTATACCTTTTAACCTAAATGGACTTCTTAATTCCCTCATTCCCATATAATTATACAGGGTTCACCTTTTTCCTGTGTCTAATGGGGTAAAGGTACTCTAACATAAAAGAATAAGGTTAATTGGCAGCATTCTACCATTTGTATCTTATCTAGCCCTTTTTTATATGGAAATTCAATAGTTCTCTGTAGGAAATGATAAAATTTGCCTTCCACTATTAGAAGCATCTGTATCCCAAATTTCATGGGAAGGTCATCATGTACAGAAAGACCATATATTTTAAATGAAAATATGAATGAAATAATTGTTTCTTTGTGCTTTGTTGAGTAAAAGATGTGAATCAGTTTTAATAAATGTGTTCACTACATGAAAGAATGATGGTTTAACATAATGATAAATAGTACCTGGAGCCAATTATTGATTGATTTTTTTTAATAAATGACTGGCAATCATAATTAAACTGAGCTGTGATATTGTACATTTTGTAAGTAAAAAAATTAAAAAAAGGTTTATGTCTGAATAAAGTAATGAAAAGACAGTTGATGATAGTAAAATTGGAATAAAAGTTTACTATACTGATGAGGAGAACTTATCCACAGAGCAAGTGTGAAAACAAAAGTTTGTAAAGTTACCTTTAGCTTCGTACTTTAACTTTTATACTTACCTCTTTCCATAAATACCAACAATTAAAGAACTTATTCCAAACACATAATATCTGGCCTAGAAGTTGTTTCATAGAACTAATTGTAAGTTTCACACGACTGGTGACCTTTTTATAGGATACATGATATATTGTATGTAGCCGACTTAGCACCTAAGAGCATGTTCCAGTTGTGAATAAAGTCATGCAGAACTTTAATAGCTTTATGTAAACAACTCCTAGATTATTTATTTCATGAATTTACTCCTGCCTGAACCACATTGTAATTCACATAGTTCCCATTATATATGAAGAATGCACAGTCTTGGTTCCTGGTATCTTGTCATTTTAAAACGTACCTCTTTGCAGATATATTTTGTATTGGGATCTTACAAATAGGCCTATTTTGCTTTCACACTGGCTAAGTACCTGGAGAGCATTTCATCAAGATTTTGTCAGATCTGTCAACTTTCCATGAGTTTAAATGGCTGAGAAGGACTTACTATTGTAAATGTTGGATGGAACCTACTTTTGTCAATATTTTCATGAAATGCTCACCTGATATTTCTGATCTGGGTTAAATTCCTGATAAGAAAAATAGATATTTTCCATGTGTGTATAACCTATCCGCTATGTGTTGGGCTAGTGGGCAAACTACTGATGGGCGAGGGTGAAGCCCAAGTGCCTATCATCACTGGTAAAGACGAAAAATGAATTTTCTTTTATTTACATTTTTCGTTTGTAGAAAATCTACAAACTCCCCAGCCAAGCTTTGATATAAATATTTAAAGCTGCATGAGAACAGGTACCAATAAGCGATGAAGCGTAGTTACAAATATTAATGAGCTCACAAATGGCGTTCGTGAGAGGTTTCAAACCTGACAAAATTGCAGAAAGTTTGAAATATGCTGCTCAAAATAGATGATTTTAAGGATCAGCAGGCTTCTACAATATATTTAGTTCTTAGTGGAGAGGATGTTTTTGTCAGTTTATTCTATATACCATTTTCTTTTGACTTCCTTTGTTCTGTGACCGAAGCTGCTAGCAGCAGCAATGGACCTTGAGGTATTGGCAGGGAAGCCCCCACGATCTCCAATTCAACTCCCAACGCCACAAAGTATATTTGGTAAATACTTCGAACTGGGTACAAGATGTGAGAGAAAACAAATAATTGTTCAATTAAACTCCAAATAAAACAGAATGCTTCACACAAGAGCTTATTTATTGTGACAAAAAAATCAAATACATCAAAAATCAAAAGAAATATAAGGAAACAAAAGATTAATTAAATTTTTGATCTTATAAATCTACCCATATACGAAAGAACTCTACCAATAAAATCAGTACTTTGTGATGATTTTTTATTGGTTAAATAAATACAGTTGATGGCCATTATAAGGGTTATCTCATGAATGATGCATAATAAGAAGTATGTCACTCATACAATAACCATACATGCATAATGATGACCTTACATGTACCTGTGATGATAGGCACTTGGGCTGCGCTCTTGCCTGACCGTCTCTGGCTTTGCCTTTACCCGTCAGTCTCCTTCATGCGATCAGAAACCTGTCCACTAGACCGGCGTATACCAGATCAGGCTAATGTGTGAATTAAAACAAACTTTTGAGGATCAGAGATCCTTTAATGGTAGAGTAAAGGCCCTTTATATCAGAAGATACATGAACAATTATTTTGCAAAATAAAGAAGCCTTGCGGATGGATAAAGCTTAATTTGTATAATTCTGTAATTTGTGTAATGAAGTGCCTTGAATGTATTATTTCTAAATAGACTGACTAGAAGCATGTATCAAAAAAAATTAGTAATGATTGTAGAACATTTTTCTATGATTGATTGCATTGACTACAATATGCAATCAGTCGTGAAAATCAAGTGTACAATTGCTAACCTTTTGTGTTACGGGACCTAGATCACATTGAGATTCATGGACTGATGCCTGTTTTAGTTTTTGTCTCACCTGCGAAGCAAAGTGAGACTATAGGCGCCGCTTTTCCGACGGAGACGGCGACGGCGGCGGCGCCGGCGGCGGCGGCGGCGTCAACATCAAATCTTAACCTGAGGTTAAGTTTTTGAAATGATGTCATAACTTAGAAAGTATATGGACCTAGTTAATAAAACTTGGCCATAAGGTTAATCAAGTATTACTGAACATCCTATCAGAGTTTCATGTCACATGACCAAGGTCAAAGGTCATTTAGGGTCAATGAACTTAGACCATGTTGGAGGAATCAACATCGAAATCTTAACCTGAGGTTAAGTTTTTGAAATGTCATCATAACTTAGAAAATATATGGACCTAGTTCATGAAACTTGGACATAAGGTTAATCAAGTATCACTGAACATCCTGCATGAGTTTCACGTCACATGACCAAGGTCAAAGGTCATTTAGGGTCAATGAACTTTGGCCGAATTGGGGATATCTGTTGAATTCCCATCATAACTTTGAAAGTTTATGGATCTGATTCATGAAACTTGGACATAATAGTAATCAAGCATCACTGAAAATTTTGTGCAAGTTTCAGGTCTCATGATTAAGGTCAAAGGTCATTTCGGGTCAATGAACTTTGGCCGAATTGGGGGTATCTGTTGAATTACCATCATAACTTTGAAAGTTTATTGGTCTAGTTCATTAAACTTGGACATTAGAGTAATCAAGTATCACTGAACATCCTGTGCGCGTTTCAGGTCACATGACCAAGGTCAAAGGTCAATGAACTTTGGCCGAATTGGGTGTATCTGTTGAATTACCATCATAACTTTGAAAGTTTATGGATCTGATTCATGAAACTTGTACATAAGAGTAATCAAGTATCACTGAACATCCTGTTCGAGTTTCAGGTCACATGATCAAGGTCAAAGGTCATGTAAGGTCAATGAACTTTGGCCATGTTGGGGTTTTTTGTTGAATAACCATCATATCTCTGTAAGTTTATTGGTCTAGTTCATAAAAAAGGGAAATAAGAGTAACCATGTATCACTGAACATCTTGTGCGAGTTAGAGTAGTATTCAAAGTGAGCACTGCTGCTATATTGAACCGCGTGATGCAGGTGAGACGGCCAGAGGCATTCCACTTGTTGTTTGTAGAATTTCCTTTTTTCATTGTGCAACCTAAAAATCATATCTTTCAATTTTCTTAAAAGATTAGAGTAGCTATTAGGGGCCTTTGCAAGTAAAATTGCTATTTGTTTGGACTAGACTGTTTTCTCAGTCACTTCCACCCCTCTTCTCTGTTTGATAGTTTGTGTGAAGTGATTGACATTTTTCCCCAAGGAAATTATTGTATTTTCATTTAATGAGCTGAGGTCATTTTGAATTTTGTTAAGTTGCAGGACTGAGGCCACTAGATATTAATCCATTTTTATCATGTTAATCCTAGTTCTGTGACGATATACCAGATGTTACTTCTTATTAGATAATGAATCATTTATTTTGTCATTGATGTTTTCTGAGTCATCCTCAATATAGTTATTCTCCTTGATTATATGGCCTTTGTTATTTGGTGGCAAGTTTTCATATCTGATACTAGTATCAGTATATGCATACATTGAGATGGATGCAAGGAATTTTATTTTATTGAAAATTTTATCATTGTATTCTATGTACTAAAGTTATTTTTTTTATTAAACTTAAAGATTTAATAAAAGATTGGTATTCAATAATCAAGATCAGTATTGTAAATGAATGAAAGCTGTATAAGCGCATTAAAAACATTTACAGAAGTACTTTTCATCTTTTTATAATGGTAGAGACATTTATATTGTGCTTAATTCACCCAGTGGGTGTTCAAAGCATAAACGTATAAATAATTAAACCGAACCCTTTCACACAACTCAACCATCACTTCCACCACCCCCCCATCCCTCTTTGTTAACTGTATATTTGCCTATATAGTTTTATAAAAAATAAATGTGTGAATGAAAGTTTCTGTTTCCTTATATGTTTGATGACTGGGCTCTAAATATCATCATGTGTCAGGATTAATCGATAGATAAAAAAATAAATGAACTGTTGGTATCAATTAAAATAGATTGAACAGTGTGGTTCTTCTTATAGTTTGACAGAGGTGAGAACCAAAAAATAAAAGTGACTTCCATTTTCTGTAGTATGGAAACATGTTTTGAATGATGTGTGTGTGAGAGAGAGAGATTTGTTATTGGTGTTGTCACCTCTGGATTCTAGGTGTCAGAGTTTGTATTATAGATTGATTGTTGTGGTTAGACTATGAAGAAGTGTAACTGATACAGGAAATCTCTGATTTAGGACATGAAATGTCATGAAATTATCACTAGGTGTGATCCTGAGGACATATCAAGGAGGGTATATATGGATGCTAAGAAAATAAACAGTATGAAAGATTAAATTAAACATTATTATAATTGATGATTTGCATTTGATAATTTACTTCCCAACGGAAAATAAGAGTTATTGTGTACCTCTAAATTGTTAGTTCTTTTTTATTGTAATTTTTTCAAATTTAACATTGAATTAATAGTTAATATTATTTCAAGAATTAAGAATTTTTTTTTTACTCTTACAATATGCACCCGATGTTGCAACTTCAATTGAAAATGATATTGATCTTGAAGTTTTTGGATATTCCCACTGTAGTCAAGATCATGTGGTAGAGATCAGGGGTATAACATAACTTTTAATTTTTTTCTACATGGTTTGCGATAGACTTCAAAGTTTTGATTAGTTTACATTTGACTGTATCAATTTTATTACAGGGCCTTGGTTATATGATTCTAAAATCTATGTGAGCAGAATCCAAGATTTGAAATGAGTGAAATCTCTCTGTAAGTGTGACCAAGGTGAGTTTATATCATCTATTCATCACTTTTTCTTTTGCTGACGGATGTTTATTTTGAATTTCTTATTAAAATGTCATGTATGATAATTAGTGCTTATTACAATTATATATTATCATTTGCTACTGTATAATTGGAATCAATAACTAGTGGATATAAGTTTTGTGTCTTTCACATGTCAGAAATCATGTTCAAATATATGAGTAGGAGCACATTCATTTGATAAAACAAACTTATATTCATGAATGATATTCCAGCTTATTCTTTGCTTCAAAGAATTCTGTGATGTGTATTATTACTGGTCCCATTTATGAATGAAGGTGTTTTGCAGAAGGAGGCTGCGAAAAGAAGAAGAAAAGAGAGAACATAAAAAGAAAGTGTGGAAAAGAAAGGATAAATATTTTTGTAACTTCACAATATTCCCTTTCAAACAAATCAAACAATTTTGGGGGTATCTTGCATCCCTCCCACAACAGAATTCCCTGGTAATGCCCCTGAATAAATCTAAGGAATTCTGATTATTATTATAATTCTCAGTTATATTCCGGTGTCTTTGATAAAACTTTCTGAAAGTTTTTTTCTCTGTTTTGATGAATATCATGCAAGTGGTTGTTCATCAGGAAACATAAGGCTTGACTTTTGTGCAATATGATATTTCAGGTCTTTCAGATATTTCAGCACTACACTATTCTGAACATTTTACCTAGATCTAAAAGTACAAGTTCACAGTGTACCAGACATGCTTTGTTACGTGGATATCTGCTGATTCATTCAGTCTGTGAAGGTACAAATCTAAATAATTCTTAGAATCTGGGACAAACATCAAGTTGGTTGTAGAGAGGGGGGGGGGAAGCCAGCAGATTATTTTTTATACCATGTTTTGACCAACTCAATTGATGCCAGGAAAAATATACTGTGGTTTTATAAGTGGAAGTTTTTGAGGTGATTTGTGGTTGATAAAATGAATGGTAATTGTTTGCCAATAGATTTTGATTGAATTAGAGCAAAAGTATGTTTGACATGTTTGCGCCAGAGATTTGGGCTCATTGTTTGAAATGCAAGATTTTTATCAAATGCAAGTCATTACTGTATGATCTTGAAATGTGACAGGTTTATGTTTTTGATGACAGCATTTTTCACACATTGTGGGTGTCATTCATCATTGTTATGAGTGTAATATAATGTCAAAGATTAATCCTACCTGCTATGATGGTAGCATGCTATGTTTACTGGAGATGTTGGATGCATTGATCAAAATCTTGAGCAAGCAGAAAAATGTGTAAAGAGATGGTGAGAGAAAGAGAAAATGTGGAAAGGTAGGAAATATTGAAGAGAGGGATAGAAGAAAATAAGAGTTGAAGTTGTTTGAAGATATATATTCCAGAAAATATTTTTAATTTTTACATTAAATTGACCACTATATAATCCATTATTTTGCCTTCCATCTTGAGGTAGTTTTTTTTTTTTACTATCTCATTGCTCCTTTACTTTGTGTAAGAAGGAAAGGGATGGGGAAGGGGTTAATTATTAAACTTCAAATATATATATATATAAAAAGAAACTAGTTCATGATGGATTTCCCATTGTACTTGATTGCTTGCACTAGAAATATTCACATGAACTCCACATCAATAGAGAAAAAACCATGCCCACCCCCTCTTTCCACTCACATACTTCCTATCTCCTGGAGGTAAACAATCTTCTCTCTATTTTAAGATGATCCTGTAAGAAACAAAGATTTATCTGTCTTCGTGTCAGTCTATCCTAAGATTGAGATGAACATACTATCATGGTTAGACAGAGATTTGGAATGCTTTCAACAAATGGTAAACAAATTGTGATTATCTGGAAAGGCTATCAAAGGTTCCAGTGCTATTATTTTCTGTGATAATACATGTCTACATGTATCCTAGATCAAGTTTACTAGATCAATTCTGAAAGTCAAGTGAAATTTTGTGGCCATTGCGTAGGTGTTGTTAATTTTGAATGTGTGTGAGCTACCAGGATGAGCTCTCTCTCTAGATGGTAGAACTTAAAGGCCAAGTCTACACAAAGGATAAGTTGAAGTGAATCAAAATACTGAAGAGTAGACTTTCATAAAAAGCAACAAAAAAGAAAGAAGTTATGGCATGTTTACTTTTTTTCCTCCGTGAATTAGTGAAAACGACTATGTATGTAAATTGTGAGTTCATTTTATCATAAGCTCTTTTCTTCCCAACTATAACATAAAAATATTTTATTTCACATATATTGCATCAGATCATCATTAATGTTATCAATTCTTTTTTCATGCACTTAATGAAAAAGATAAGATTTATGTTTCATCTAATTATACAACAGGAATACTGAGCTAATTATATTAGCTAATTTGTTAAAGCCCAATGTCACTGGTTTACAACAGATTTACAACTTGATAAAAAGTTTCAATGTTCCGAGTTTTTTCTGTTTCTGATGAAATCTATGATTATATAAGAGAAAATTAATAATAATGATGATTTCATATTTTAGCCAGGGTAGCCACTTCAGTTCTGAAAACTGTTTTCCCAGCAGGCTCTGCTTAACATGATAATGTTATTACCCCGGCTTTAGCACGGCTTTTGATCAGGCACTTAAAGGAGAATGAAACCATTGGAACAAGATAGCTTGTGTGAAAACAGAAAAATCAAAGAAACAGATCAACGAAAGTTTGAGAAAAATCGGACAAATAATGAGAAAGTTATGAGCATTTAAATAATGCGATCATTAATGCTATGGAGATAGCAAATTGGCAATGCGACAAAGATGTGTGATGTCACTTGTGAACAACTCTCCCCATTACTGTAGTAGGTATTTCACTTGAATTGCCTCTTTTATCACATTTATCCATAAATCATGTGTTTTTTCTACATGAGGGCAAGTAATACACATATTTTCTAACAATGGATAAAGAGTTTGTATCATCATAAGAAAAAGCAAAAAGAGACATTTTGAGGGTATTTTATAGTTCACCAAAGGGAAAGTTGTTCATCAGTGACATCACACATCATTGTCGCATTGCCAATGTGAGGATCTCCATAGCATTAGTGATTGCAATATTCAAATGCTCATAACTTTCTTACTATTTGTCCGATTTTTCTCAAACTTTCTTTATTCTTATTCTTTGATTTTTCTGTTTCTACACAAGCCTATTTGTTCCAAAGATTTCATTCCCCTATTCCTACTGGGTACCCATTCACCTCACTTTGATCGAGTGCAGTACAATGTGGGTAAATTTCTTGCTGGAAGGAAACACACCATGGCTTGGATTCGAGCCCACGTCCCTCTGAAAGACAAGTCGTAACCATGCGCCCCCATTAACATTTACATTTAAGTGGTATTGAAGACGAGTAAAATAAACAAATTAAAAAGTAAAGTATATTGCGATAAAGGTTGTATACTTATTTGAAATTACTTGTTACCCCGTCAAAAAACTACATTTAGGCTTCCTAAAATTGTGCATACAGATGCCAGAACTGGGCATATAGTAAAACCTGTATGTTATTGTAGGATGGGAGAAACTTGAACTTGGGAAAAACTGACATACCATCATACTTGTGGTTTAAAGCTATGACAGATTAAGCTGTCTATTTGTATTGTGTCATCTAATGCTCAGAGATCCATGGTCATTTGTTTTCTTTTTACATTCTCTCTATCATGATGTAGAGAGGTGGGAACTAACATGCTCCTCTCAACATTATTTCCGTTGTGAATTGTGTTTTATTCCTTATTTCAAATCCTAAACAGAATCTCTTCTGGAAGAAATATATCCTGATGCAATGAAATTGAATTAATATGACATTTTGCACGAAAGCATTTTGAGACAGGAAAAATCAATAATTTTGGAACTATGTATTGTCATGCATCTCCAAAGCTATCATTTAGGACAAAAATAACTATTCAAAACTTGTAACTTAATTTCACCAATAACAAAAGCATAATTCAACTAGATGATGATATACATTGCAAAGAGCTTCTTATATCCAGTTAGACCTCCCTTGAAAGAAACTTAATTAAGTAATCACTCTGTATTATTCCTAGAATATTTGAATACAAAATCCATATTTCAAATTCAATCAGTAAGGAAAATGAAATACATGAAATCATTCATCCTATATCTTTAGGACATTTGCTCTTGCTATTTTGATGCCGAAGTAAATAAAAGAAATCTCTGAAGTTTACACCACTGAGGAATAGTTTAGATAGCAACCATCTCAATTTCATTTCTATTTGTTGTTTTTTATATCTACCCCTGACATAGATTTCAAGTGATAACATGATACCATGCTATTTTGAGTCGCATTGAATAATTTCTTGCACAATATCAAATTTGTTGGAGAATTTCTGGTATGTTATTTTGATGGGGTGTTGGATTGGATAAAGGTTGGTTTGAAATGGATTTGGAAAAGTAGGTCAGGCTATCTGACTCAGCCTAGGAGGGGCAGAAGAACAGAGTTTATTATAAAGATTCATATTCAGAACATCCATTTTTCAATTTGGGATTCTGCCTTAGCGTGGTTTTGTCTGAAGTGTTTCTTGTGCTTATGTATACAAAACCTGAAAATTAATGTATACAATCAAAATGTATGAAATTAATTTTAAAAGCTGATATTGTGTATGATATTTAGAACCACTGAAATTATTATGGAACAAGGTGTTTAGGAATAATTGCTATAACAGGAAAACTAGTAGTAATGGATCATTCATTTTTTGTAAAGTACACTTTCTAATGCTGAACACTGAAACTACTATTTCCAACACTTTGTATGTTATATCATATTGTGGGTTTTCCTAATTTGAACAACAGTTTATCAATAGCCCTACTGCCCCTATAATCAAATTGTCTTGATCACTACTGTATGTGTACCATATCAAATTTTCATTTATTTTGGATTATTTTCTAATCTTTTCAAACAGTCTATATAATTTGTTTTTCTTAAATTAATTTGGAAATGAGTTGCATCAATTAGAACAAACTTTTGACCTCTATTATTTCATAGTAGCTACATTAATTCAAAACTTACAAACCTTAAGGAAATTGGAAAGAACATTCATTCCCTTAGAGAGATAAAAAGCAGCTCTAACGAGATGTCTCAAAGGCCCGGTTTTGACACGTGATCTTTGAAGAAATTCCGGGGATCGTTGCCTTTTAACAGAGAGCCGCAACTTAAGGTTGAAGCAAATATGTGAGTCACCCTTGCCGACAAATAGGAAAATGCTGTCATGGCCACTGGATGCCCTGGTAAAAAGTGATGTAAGAGAAGGCTAGTAAGGTGTGCCAAATATCAGGTTTAATTTACTGTGGTTTTTATTGAAGGTTGTCTCAGTCAGTGTGAAAATGTTGTGGAAAGATGATATATAAAGGTTATAAAGGTATTTGCTTTCATGATAGGGGAAGGAGGGGGTGCCTTAAGGTTACAAGTATGAAATTTCCTCCAGGTGTGTAAGATAAAACTATGGCTTCTTCCCATTTAAAAGTGATGAAATGATATTACGTATAAAGGTTGGAAAACAGTATTTCGGACTTGGAAAATTAGGATCAAAATATAATTTTTCTTCACTGGAGTAAAGTGTTTAAAAAGCTTATGGTTATTCTCTTGAATAACCCCCAAAAAGCCCCAAAAGTCTAAATTACATGAGATTTTCCACCCTTTTATTCAGACATTATTACAAATCATAATTGATAGCACTATCTGTCACCAGTGATGATGAATATCTGAATGCTTCTTTAATGTGAGTGGCTATTGATCACTACTCATGAACAGTACTCATGACCACATTTTATAACTGAATAAAGCCTTGTACAGTGCTGAGTGTACAATGAATTGCATGGTGGCATCATTATGCATCACCATGGTCTTGTGTCAAGATTGGTCATGTTACATACGTAATGTAATAAGGGTGTATAAATACTGAAAAGGGGTTCATATTTTGCTAGGAAAGTTCTGTGTTTCAAGTCAAATTTGCGAGGTATAAAAAAAGGACGAAAATGTTTTATATGGGATGTACTTTTTGCTCCAACATAACGTGTTTAGGGTCCAATTTGAGCGAGGTGTGGGAAGTGCAGTACTAAACCCAATGTAAGTAAAGGTAAAGCCAACGTCCATGATCATGTCCTTTACATAACAATGGAAATATCGCTGTACTTAGGGGGTCAATTTCGGGGAATACTTGTCAAGGGTAGGCCTTCCATTTTGTTTCCAATACTTGTTAAGGGTAGGGTTTCACATGCCAATGTTAAGGGGTGCATTTTCAGAGTATGGAAAATACTTGTTTAGGGTGCTTTTCACAAAACCATGGATGCACCTGGTATCCACTCATCAATGGAAGTGTGCCCCCCCATGCTCCTATCACAAATGAAGATAACATCTCAATGACATAACACTGATCGCCACTGGTGATTGATAGCATTGTCCATTGTGAGTGGTGATATCGTTAGAAAATGTCCGTACATTGGATTGTTGACTAACTTGCACTCAACATGTTTCTTGTTATTGAATCTGCTTCATACTAAGAATTAAATTTTGACTCGGCACAAACATCTGAAGATTAATAATTCTCATTAGTAGTCTTTTAATTCAAGATCCTTTTAGAAAGAACTTCAAAAAAGTTCTTTAATTTTGAAATAAACTTCTTAATTTGATTAAATGTGCATTTGACTATTGCACTTTTTTTTATAACACTCTATACTAGTGTTTAAAGTTGAATTTCAAGTCCTCTTGTGCAAACAAATCACTCATTGCACAACAACAAAGTAAAATTAGTGCCATCAAAGTCAAACTTAGTTCTGAAACAAACTAGAGGTCAAATCGACTTTCAGACCCTCGGGCAGTTGTATAGTCAGTGATTTTGATTATCTTTTATAAATAAATTTGATAAATATATTACTTCAGTCAATACTGCTAAACAGTTAAAATAAATCATATATCTGAAGTATTTCCTAGAATGTTAATATATATCTTGTGTATCAATATTTTACTCAGCAACAATTTTGTTAAATGTTTTGTTTCCCTTTTACATATTCTAATTTTTTTCTATAAAACTTATATTTGAAGTTTCAGACAATAAAACAGATCAGGGAATTGTAACATAAATCAATGATTGATTACTTATGCAAACTTATTTCTGTGATGTAATCATTGATTCGAGCTTGAAAAGTAATAAATCATTGGTTTATGTTGCATATCACTGAATTATTGATTTTATAATACCTTTGCTGTAAGTGTATGCCCCATCTTTTTTTTTAGATTGAATAGTTTCATATCCTTAAAAAGGTTTGTGTAAAGTTCTCTGAAAATTATTGCAGTTCTAAAATGAAAAAAAAAATATATAAAAGAAAATCAAAACAAGAATCAGAACCATAAAAAATATGAGATTTTCGTACCTACAGATTTCAGGGTATATTTTTGACCATCTGATGATTCTAAACCTACAGTATTCAGACCGACACAAAATCAAAGAATACCAGGTATTCTCTTATCAGAAAATTTACCATGCCATGGTCTACCTCATCTACCCCAAGCAGAAGAATACCAGGAATTTTTGCTGATGTGAAAGCAAAATACTTGTAATATTCCCAAAATTACTAGAAATTTCGCAGGGTTTTTCGCCAAAGTGACAGGAATTCTTGCAGTGTAAAAGCAAATTGCAAGAACTTTCTCAACTTAGTGAGAAGTTGGGCGTGCGTGCCCTGGGCTGTTGAGCTAGTGATTATTTTTATTGATTATTATCAATCGATCAATAGAACGATTGATTGATTGATTGAAAAATGAAGATGTTGATCATGAAAATAATGCTTATACATTGTAATGATAAAGTAGAAGAGCAATTACCTGTTTTGTAATGATATTAAAGTTGTTTTTTTTCATGATTTTCCTTCCATGTTCCAGCAACCTTTAATTGTTTTTATGCCACAATGACTTCATTATAAGCTAGACAGGAAGGCCATTTCACTTTTCATCATAATTATGAACCATTATAGGTAGACTACTTTTGGTATGTGGAGGTGGCTGTAAATGAAACACATTGCAAATACTGTTCACTTCATTTTCAGTGATGTTCACAATGTTTGTTTCAATTTTTTTTCAGTCTCTGACTCTTCCATCCTACAAGATGTGTTTATGCTGTTTGTTAACTTGTACGTAAGGAGAAAAAAATTACTAGAATAATAATATCAAGGTGAGAAAAAGTTTACACTCATAGAACATTTTACAGTGTTAATGGAAGAAAAAAAATCAGTGTAGATAACAGTATTGAATTATCAAAATCAGCAGGAAATTTTGAATATTGTGCAAATATCATAATGCATGCCATAATCTTCAACTTTTAGTCTAGTTCTCTTTTTCTGGTTCCATATTAAGCCGCTTTCACAATTGAGGTATGACCTGTTTACAACAGCCTGTTGCACGATCGATCTCTTGGTGTCTTGCGAGCACTCGCAGTCATTGTAGACGATCGCACAAACTCGAAGTGGTCTGAGTTGGTCGTGTCTGGTCGCATCTGAACTTTGAACATGTTCAAAATCCAAACCCGATCAAATACGATTGATTCACTCGCATCAGGTCGTACCATCGGTCGGGCGATCATCGTGTGAGTGTTGTTCAACGTTGTACGACTTGGTGCGAGAGGTGGCACAACTATGTATAGTCGCATTTAGTCGACTGGAGGTCGTACAACACTTGCACATGTGCTAGAGACCTACAGAGACCAGTCTTGCGACTGGGTGCGATAATATAAGACTGTTGCAAGACCGATTGAAATTACGGCTTACAATATTCCACCACTGTTGCATTCGCATGTATGCGACCGTTCAGCCCCTTTCACAATTGACGTCCGACCAGTTTACGACCGCCTGCAAGAGTTTTTTCTTGTTGTTGCACGATCTATCTCTTGGTGTCTTGCGAGCATTCGCAGTCGTAGACAGTCGCACGAACTCGAGGTGGTCGTGACTGGTCAAATCTGAACTTTGAACATGTCCAAAAGCCGAACGCGATCAAATACGATTGATTCACTCGCAATGGAAGACTACATGATCAGCCCTATGACGCAAATATTGGCTGAATGATATGCGCCGTATAAGCTAAAAACAACATCTTATTATCCCATATTACTTAAGAAGTATTTATGTAATAAAGTAATTTTGCTATTAATTTTCACCTTTTTAAAATCATTTTCTGTTTCTTTATTTATATTTGTGTACATGTGAACAGGCTCTCATTAACTCTTAAGGTTTGAGTTAGAGTGTGTTGAGAGTGCTGACCTCATAGTAGCAGTTGGTGATGCCTTTCCATTTTTGTGTTCAGCCCGCAGAGCTTTAATCAGTTAACATTTTAACCACCAATCCTTAAAGCCATCGATCAGAGTAGGGTGAGCCTGATGAAACTCCACCTTAAAATCAAGACATCTTTATTACCAAGTCTGTCCAATTAACATTGCATTTCCTGGTATGGTTTACCTGGGAAATCTCAACTCTTAAATTAGCTATGTCATGCCAGTTGTGTTCTTTGCCAAAAATTTTAAAGTTGCATTGCTGATTTGGTTTAAATAAAGATTGTGGGATTTTAATTGTAATTGAAAGTTTGTTTCTTGTCAATAAAGAAGTTAATTTGATTGAGATTGATGCTTCCAATTCTGTTTTTAAAAAAGTATATTCCACACGTTCTGATCTTTTTTCTGGTTTAAATTAAACAAACCAATTTGGGACATTGCAAAGCCTCAGAAAGCAAGTCAAACTATTGTAACATAAAGCAGTTCTTTACTTCATCAAATATTAAAGATTCAACATAGAAATCACCTTTCCTCCTTGTATTGTAATCATTGTTTCAAGCAAACATATGGATCAGTTAGGAAATGCCAAAGCTTTACATATTAAGTTAAGAATAGGTCTTTAATAAATCAAAATATTTACCATATAAAATTCATGTTTCATTAGCGTACCAAAATACCATTAAGAATTCTTTTGGTAGGCATAGCTTTTTGTGTGTCACAAGCCACTGGTCTGGCCAACTCATGTGCTCTCCGGACACTATTAGGAATGTTGTACAGTTAACCATGAATATGTGTCACTTTTTAAATTGTGAATGACTTCCATTTTATCTAAATACTATATGTTGTTGGTAATATGTAAAAGGAAGAAACACTATACCAGTCATTCCGTCAGAAGTAAACTTTTCTTCTTTGACTTTGTTGATTTATCTCATTGATCCCAAATCTCATTTAGTAAAAGCAAAAGTGGCATTTCATGCTGTTTCCTTTCTCCTCCCTTGCAAGCAGTTTTAAAAAATATATATGTGACTCACTTGTAAAGATCTTTATGAATAACATGCTCAATCACAAACTTTTTTAATGAACTCAAATTTGCTTTTGGTGATGCAGTGTTCTTTATAGCAGACAGTGTAATTTTAGTGCGTGACTTGTATCTTACATGATGCCAAAGAAGAACCAAGGGGAACCATTTCCTGTTGAGAGATTTAATACCGGTAAACCTTGACAAACCCAACTCATCAAGGGTAGTTATTGGTTGATATCTCTAAGAAACCTATCATACATGAATTTACATATCTCACCAATAGCAAAATGTCAAGAAAACCTTACTGTCTGATACTTATCTAGAAACTCAATCTTTCATGAATTTATCTTGATCAGTGAGAGTCAAATGTCAAGAAAAGTCTACCAGTTGATACCTCTAATACCCTTTTCATAAACCTATCCTCCAATTAGCCGCCTAAGAGTAATGCGGATAATTCAATAAAAATTGCGTTCATAAACTCCGAAAATAAGCCGCATTATTTTTACGAGCGCTCGTCCTGAAAAAGGCAGATAATCGCCATGACAACTGGACACGCCCCTCCGATGCGGTTGTGTTGGAAAAGGGTGACCTTGTGACCGCACCATGGCAATTATCCGCATTATTTGGAAATGCGTTCATAAACTCAAAATCTTATCCCGATGCCGCTATTATGCGGATAATAGCAGCATCAGAGTAATGCGGATAACTCTTGTCCTCCACCAATTTTACGACCAAATTATATTGCTATTAGCTGCCTAATTCATAGTAATTGGGTTTATGAAAGGGGTATTAGAATCTCATCTTGGATTTCACTCTAACTCTTCTCTCATTCATATGGATTGCTCTTCAATGTTGGCAGGGAAATTGTTCTTGGTGACATCTCTTAAACTGATATCCTTTAAACTTAGGTTCTGAAAATCATACTGGGTCATAACATTGAAAGCTCACTTGTCTCTCATAAACCCTGTCATTAGAATCCATTCCTGATGTTGTACACCAGTGGCGTAATGAGCCATAACTCTTGAGGAGGTTAGATATGGCGTACTCTGTAAAATTTACAAAAAGCTGCGAGCGAGCAAAAATAGAAAATAATATCATAATCTACCTTTCTTTCTTTTTTTTTCTTTTTTTTTTATCTTTGTGGAGAAAATTTTTTGGGAGGTATTTACTTTTGAAATATGTATAATAACATAAAATCAAATGGAATATCAAAAGACGAACTAGTTCTACCTCATGGACTTTAATTTAAGACAATGTTTAAATTGAAAGCTATTGTTCTGATGTGTTTTTCTCCTTCCATGACAATGATCTTGATTAGTTTTAGCATCACTCTAATCTAATAAGCATTGTAATGATGTCATTAGCTCCTATCCCTTGGTAAAGCATCAACCTCATAACAGGTTCAGAGCAAAACAAATGACGTAGATTATTTGTCCAATGGATGATGGTCTAATTAGTGTGTCAGGATTTATATTAATTCAAAATCTGATACCCAGAATCCCAGATATTTGTTTTTCTTTTCTATAGCAGACAACTTCTTGGAATTTGGTTCAATGAACTTCATCTTAACCCATGTGGGACAATGATCTGAAGCCCTATTTCATAAGCTTTTATTCTTCAATTCAGCATCAATTTTTTTTTCACATTTATTGCTACATATTTTTCTAAAATCAATTTGATTTAATGAAAATTAAGGTCAATGGCCATTTATGGCCATCTTATGGGCAATTCCACAGGTTGGTCCAAATCATGTAACGTGAGTAACCGACACATTCCAAAGATTTGCCAGGAGCATAATATAATTTCCCAAGTTTTGTTTTTATACAAAGGATAGTCAGACTGTGTACTTGCTTGTGATAAGGAGATGTTTAGTTCCTATCAATAATAATGGAGTTACAGCTCCAAGTATGAGTCAAGGTGTCTCCAAATGTAACGTGAGTAACCGTGGAATAGCCCTTATATTATTTTCCTATTCATGGTGTTTTTGTGAATGAATATTCATCTCAATTGTTTTTCAATACAGCAATGCTGCTACATTGAATCATATAATGCAGGCGAGACTGCCAGAGGCATTCCACTTCTATGGATAAGGTTTTTTTGTTTTTTTTTACTAAAGTAAAAAGCAGTCAAAGAATTCTTTCAAAATATATTTTACTTTCATAAATCAAATTTAATGACAGCTTTAAACAATGGTAATGTTTTGCTTTCTGGTGTGTATTAATCTCTAATTGTGTTTTAGCCAGAAGAATTTTTTTATTTTCTGGCTAAGAAGGGACTATGTTGTCCATGATATAATCAAAACCTTCTAGATCAAAGAGGATGGGATTAAATTGATTACAGTCCTCAAATCTTTTCTTTGGCAATGAACCAATGGTTGCATTTGGAAATAGATATACCTTGTATTCAAACTTGAGGTAATTGATTTATATGCCTTCTTGCCGCTATATTACATGTTACATATTCTTTAGATATCACCAAGTTTATCCTTATTTGTGATTTTGAAGCCCTGTCTAGGCTTTTCTACAACCAATAAAGACTGTAAAAATTGATAGAAACCCTAGTGATTATTCCAGGGGGAAGGGGCATTCCAGTAGGATTGTTGGACTTATTGTTATACATGTATATCTTTTTCTTTCTGATATAATCAATTCTACGATACATCCATTAACATACAATGGGCGATCTTGTTTCATTATGATGCAAGACATTTGAGTTGAGTAACTTGTCTTGCATTAAATAGTGAGATATGATTAGAAAAAGTGTCACATTCATAAATCTGAATTTATTGTAGATTAAGAGGACATGGTGAAAATCGAAACAAAATATGGATGGATGAAGTGGTGTAAAGCACAAGGAAGTTAGTGAAATTAAAAAAAAATGAGGAGTAGAAATCTTTGTGAAGGTATGAAAGGAAAAAGGAACGATAACAAAAACTTGGGAAGTATTTTTAAAAGAGATGAAGTCTGAATGCCATATGGTGCATTCATTTCCAATAAAGGTGAGCTGAAGAATGAAACAAGAATAGACAGTGAAGATGACATACAGGAAGAAAGTATTATGTATGCAACATAAAAAAATTCCTGAATATATGAGATGAGGGTATGAAGAATAAAAAGGAAAATGATAAAAAAATTGATGTTTTATGATAACTGTTAGAACTTCAAGTTAATCATACTGTATAAAGTGTGTCACTGCAACTGGTTGAACCAGTATAAGATAGAATTAACACATCCTGTGCCTGCTAGATTCTAACCAAAAACGTCTGTTAGGAAATGAATGAAACTTTCTGGCACAAGCCAATATTTCAAATTATTAAAGAACCACTCCATTATATCTTCTATTTGAAGAAAAATTGATTAAAGGTCAAATGTGAAGGTTGAATATTTTTAGATTTATTTCTCTTTCATGTATTTGCATGGAACAAAAAGCTACTCTTTCATTCTACTGATATTCAGTGAGTCAGCCTGGTATTAGATTTTAGCAATTCATTGATATTTACCTGACTTATTATTGTTCTTTCTAATTATCTGTATTCAAATTAATTCTTAATATAGCCATATATTCCTTTTTGGTGAAAAATATAAATTATGAAATGATGGATTGATGGGGATGGAGGTGTATAATATGCCCTTTTATTGCAACAATATGGTTTCCTATGAATGTTAATTTACTGCCCAGTAATTCGTAAAGTCTCTCTTGTAAGATATTGTGAATTTTATACTAACTGAAATATTCTAATTTGCTTTTATGATATAACTCCGTTCATGTGAATCATTTCATTTTAAACTTCAAGATTAATTCCCATCTTGATACACCCTCAAAATAGTAGGGCTCTTAAAGAAATAAAACAGAGTTACAACCTACATTATCACAGGTATCAGAAAAGGATCAAAAGGCTGTTGAAAAAAATGATACCATCATGCTAATAGCAAGTGGCAGATCATCATGTCATATTATCAGTTACCTCATGGCCTGGGCTTGAATTCTGAGTCATTTGTAGGTCAATATTAGTTATTAACCCATTTCTTACCTGCAAGGTCATCTGGTCCCATGGAAGCATACAAATATAGAACCTCTAGTCTGGGCAGTGTATATGCGTAAGTAATCACATTTTGAATATTTAGAGCTTATCGTCTTGTTTGTAAGACAGATATACAAATGCTCACCGGTACTGTAGATCAGCTGAACTTGGACGGGTGTGCACATCTCCCATTTATAGGGGAAGGCAGGGTAAGTTGAGCATAGGGGCAAGTTGAGCCACAAGTGACAAGCCCCAGGCCCCGGGGGGGCCACTTACATTGACGAGTGGATACCATGCGCGACCAAAAAAACACGTAAAAAGGATGTCTTTTTCGCGATAGGGCACGTTACGTACGTAACGTGATAAGGGTGTCAAAAACACCAAAATAATGAAAAAAGGGTATCTATTTCGCTAGGAAAATTACGTGTTTAGGGTCGAATTTGCGGGGATGATAAAACAAAATTAATATGTTTTATAAAGGATGTCCTTTTTGCCCCAACACTTCGTGTTTAGAGTCCGATTTGAGCGACGTGTAGAAGGGGTGGGGTCGTACTAAACCAAATAAGGTAAAGCCGACGACCGAAGGACCCGTAACAATAAAACATTCCTGTACTTGTTTAGGGGTTCATTTCAGGGAATATTTGTCAAGAGTATCGTTTTGTTTCCAATACTTGTTAAGGGTAGGGTTTCACACGCCAATACTTGTTAAGGGGTGCTTTTTCAGAACATGGAAATTACGTGTTTAGGGTGCTTTTTGAGACCCCATGGTCGCGCATGGTATCCACTCGTGAATGGAAGTGGCCCCCCCCGGGCCCCAGGCAAATAATGAATGAGTCAGACATTGTGGTGGTGTCATGTATTGATGACCCATAGCATAACCCTTAACCCCAACACATTGTTTTCCACTTTGAAACAAAAAGTAGTTTTTTAGAGGGAAAAGTATGAATTTCAGCCAAAAAAGTAAAAAAGAGTGTGAAATAGATAAGTGCTTTATTCACACACACGTCTTTAAATATAGTAAAGACATGATAACAACATTGTTAGTCCAGGTATGGATCTTCATTCTTGTCCTAGTCTTTTATATGATGGATGCATAATAAATGTGTGGATACAAAATTATCGCACTAAGTTCGGACTGGGGTAAGTTGAGCCAAACAGCATGGGGCAAGTTGAGCCATGGTAATTCTTATGGTAATGTATCTCAAAAAACAAACAAACCATAAAAATCAATTTAAATGCAGGATGAAAGGAGCAAATTTACATGGCTGCTTTTTTCCTTTGAAAGGATGTTAGTATTTATAGAGAATTAGCAAGTGAAAAAAATTGACACGCTGGTTCTCCCCCCATACATTTTGTACGTAGTTTTTGTGGCTCAACTTACCCCATATATGGGGCAAGTTGAGCCATTTGACATCGGTTTTTTCAAAGGTCACAATGACTTTCAGTGTGGGGGTAGAAAGTTATATGTAGGTGAAAAACATTTCCCAAGAATCAAATTTAAAGGCAAGGTACTTATTTCTACAATAGTACTAGTCATATCAATTCTAACATGCAAAATGCAAAAAGTGTCACAACTTACCCCGCCTTCCCCTAATCTATGTGATAATGTATGATTGTGATATGTGGAAACACTGTATAGTGTTGTTTGTGGTGCTTACTCTTGCCTTGTATTGTAATCAGAGGGTCATGCATCAATCGATAGCATCCTTTGGCAAGGCATCAATGCTCACTTTGCTACTCTCCACCTGAGTACCTGGTAGGAAGCGAAATTCCATGTGGTATACCTAGCATTGAGTCTTGGAACTCTTGTTGAAATGCTCCCCAGGGAGTGAAGATAGTGCATACATTGTGTGTGGGCAAGACAGGATCCATTAGGTGGTTTCAAACCGCCTCGATCACAAGAATTCCTGTTAAATTACGAGAACTTTTTTAGGCTAAAAAATACCCATTAATTACTCCTGCATTCACACCGCCCCGAAACATACCCTTTTGGGGTAAGTTCCTGAAGTTACGAGCATGCGCATTATGGTCTGATAAGCAGGCAAGGCGCGAGATTCAAAATCACTAGCCCAGCAGCCACCGGCAGCTTCCGCGCCCAACGACACGCTGGGCTATAAGTTCCAGTAAATTGCTTTCACATTGCCAAAATACCTACGACCTTGGAAAAATCCCCGTGAAAGTTCTCGTAATTTTGCCAAGTACCTACTATTTAGCGGGTATTTTCTTTCGGGGAAATTACGCGTAGTTTGCTTTCACATTACCAAAATACCTGGTATTTTCTGATCGGGGTAAATTTCCCGATCAGAGAATACCTGGAACTGACGAACTTCGAGGCGGTCTGAAACCACCTAATGACTGGGATTTTTAAAGCAATCACAGGTGTTACAACACTATACTGTACACAATACATATAGAAGCAGAGCATTGTTATTATCATTAATCATAATGTAACTGTAATAATGATAATGGTTATAGTTAGTAATGTAATCATGATATTAATTATGATGATTATAATGATAGCTTAGTGAAAATATGAGAGTAATGATATTAAAGATAAATTCCAGTTTTGGTAACGATCTCAAAATGACTTTTTACAGAATCTATTATAATGACCACCCAAGTGTCTGTTTGTATGAATAAAAAATATGTGCCAAAGGATTCTGGAAGAAATTGTGTAATTGCTGAGAAATAAGCAAAATAAGTGCGAATTCGGTCACTTCCGTCGGGTCTTTATTCCAGCAATAATAATACCCTGTCCCACGTGTGCCTATCTGCGTTGGTGATCTTCAGTGTGAACATTTTTCAGCGTAGATTTCAAGATTTCACAAAGTTCAGTTTATGTAACTGTACCAGATCTAGATCCTCGATGATATTCTGACAATTAAGCTTGGTTTTACAGAATTTCTCATGAAATCAGTGTTTACTGCAACTACTGTCATTAATCTTTAATCATAAGAAAGATCAAAAGAGCTATATTCTTTCAAGATAATTACTTTAAAATAGTCTTTTTCTATAGAATTTAATTGCAGCATCTCTCTATTGAAATTCCGTCTCCCTAGAATTACATACAGCTGTATTATTTAATTGTATTGTAACAAAGATATTTGAATGGTATAACATATTTTATTTTGATAGCTTTATTGAGACCTCTTAATCTGTGTGTTGCCACATAAGTCCCGCTTCGGCACTTATTAACCATGACCTGGGGACCAGCATCAAATTGGCAATCTGACAGTTTCCATAGGAACAGTCATAGGCCAGTACTTTTCAGCCAATCAAAAGCAAGGATTTCACTGGAATAGTCAGCACTAACAGTCAGTCGGCAAGCCCCTGTGTTAATGAGCAAATGAGCAAGATTTATCCAAGACCTCTCGTGGCTGAATTCATGTCCCTGCAAAATCTCGTGAATTGTGAGACTTTCTTTCTCAAAGAATTTAACCACTTTCTCCTTGAGTAATTTTGATTATTATTGTACCATGGGCAAGAGTAAATGTTACTCTTTTATATTGGTCTTTTCTTTTTAATGAAATATTTTGAAAAATAAGTGATTTTTTTTACCTGAAAAGATGTATCAAACATAATTTTCTTCTTCTGTTTTCACTTGAAAATTGTGCAACATTTTGTGTTTTAGGCACCAACATTATTTATATCATCAGAAAGCTCAAACTCTATACTTTCTTACAAATGTCACTCTTGATATGTGGCATATTTTAGATGGGTCAGCAGCCAGCTTTTTCCATCAAGATGCAAGACGAGATTTCTGAAATTTCTGAGAAACATAAATTCCAGAGTTCTGATTGGCTGAATAATGTTTTCAAAACAACAGCCGCGGGTAATTTGAAGAGATTACCACATGGTGAGTGTGACTTTGCAGAGGCCCAGTGTGGGGAACACTGGAATTTGCGTGGGTGTGTGGTCTATATGACCAATCAGAGCGCAGTATTCTTGTTTTTGAGCTGCTAAATGTACTTCGCCTATGAAAAGCTGGCTGCTGACCCATCTAAAATTCATCTTCTTATAAAAATTATATCATATTAAAGCTGAGATCTTCAGCTTTATCATGATCTAAAAATCATTCGTGCTCAAACAGAAATTAAGTGTGAAAATAACAACTTTTGTTGCATTAAAAAATTATTTTGTTTCATGTTTTAGATCAAACGTTTTCCCTATATTACAACATCCTTTTAAAAATCCAAACACATGACCTGAAAGAATAATTCTTCTTCTTTACAAAGATACCAAAAACATGAAATTTGGTCAATATTTAGAGCAGAAATGGCCGAATAAAAAGAGGTGTTTTGGTTCGCACCAAGCTCATTAACTATGCAAAAACCCTCTAGTCATGAATATCACTTGGATAAAAGAAGCTACCTTTTCAGGGCTTGCCAACTGACTGCTAACAATTAAGTCAGTGCTGACAACTTTCATGAAACACCCCCAGGACTGATGTTGCTATGATTATAAATGTTAAGTATTTGATGTTTATACTTTGTTCAATGAAGTGCTAGAATTTTTTTTTTTTGGGGGGGGTGAAATTGTATTTTTAAATAACACCAACTGGATAATTTGATATATTTTGTTTATAAATAGCTCATAAGATTATCAGTACTTTGTAGATCATTTGTGTTTGTTATTCTGTCCCTTTCACCCTGTTGCCCTGTTAGAAGTCTTAAAATACAATTGACACAGCTTCACTTATAAAATTGTTATTTGATTACATTTTGTTTGTTCCTATGAATACATAGGTAACCAGCTAATCACAACTACTACTGTAAAAGCTGTTATTTTCGCGTACAGAATTTTTCGCGAATCGCGGGGGTCCCGACATTTTCGCGGGTTGTTAAATTCGCGATCGGAAGATGTACGATACATTTCCACAGCATTTCAAAGAAGCAAAACTAGTGCAATTTATGTGCACTTTTACACTCCTCAAAGTAACCATGCTGATATGTCTTTTTTACATAAATATGTCCCTGTAAAAACAGTTACAAATTGTGGAAAAAGTGGCTTATATTTCACTTTTTTAACCTTAAGATCTAAAAATTCATCATGCCACAGGATCTATAGGGTTAAGCAATCTTTGGAATTTGTGTTTGGTTCGATTCATTTTTCAAAAAGTTGGTAAAAAGTGCAAAATTGTGGAATTTTGTGAACAGAATGTTCACCTTCAAAATTCTGGTCATGTGACTTATGAATATTAATGAGTATGCAAATAGCTACAAATACGCGTGTATAGAGTCAATCAGATGACAATAAAATCAAATTGTTTCATGGAAAATACATTTTGATATTACAGTGAGTGTATAAATATTGATAAAATAATGTTAGAAAATAGTTTAGGCCCTGATTTTGTTTGAGAAATTAAAAAAAGTGAAATTCTAGCTAACTTTTTGAATCACTAACTGTACTTTCTAAGCCTATTTTTGTACATATAGAGGTGCATATCTCCATTTTCTCAATATGCAGGATGTTTTCAATAGCAAAGCTTTGCTGTTTGGGGCATTGGCGCTGACTAAGAAATGTGTTGATATTTTCGCGTGTTGTTAAATTCGCGGCCCATCGGCAATTCGCGAAATCCGCGAAAATAAAACCCCCGCGAAAATAAGAGCTCCTACAGTATTATACTTCATCAACCATCTTGAGAATAATAGAACTTAGGAATTTCCCTGTTTATGTCTGGCAGGAAAAACTTATGCCCTGTAGTAAACTTTATTGTTGCTCTGATCACACACTGACAGTAATGACCATTAACTGAACAAAATTAATTTGTTAGCCCCTTTTCAATAACTATGCATGCTATGCTGTAAGTTCCCAATTTTGCCATGAAGCCCTATCATCATGCAGACTCATTGTTTGGTCAGTGTAGTGGAAGAAGAGATCTGATTGGTCTGAAGGGATTAAACTTTTATCAAACCACAGAGAGTGCAACTTTTGATTGGTTAGTTACGTTGATGTAATAGCCAACCAAGTTTGTGAATGGTGGTAGCATATACACAACTCAGTACATTGTGTGTGTGTGTGTAATGCGCAAATTATATGCACTATTGTCATTATGTTTATCAGACCTACAGTCAGAAGTGAATGGCTTTCTGACTTCATTGTGAATAACTAGGTGGTTTCAAACCGCCTAGATCATAAGAATCCCCATTTAAATTACGAGAACTTTTTAGGCTAAAAAATACCTATTAATTATTCCTGCATTCACACCTTCCCATAATATATTCTTCGGGATAAATTCCTGAAGTTAGGAGCATGCGCAGTATGGTCTGATAACCAGGCAACGCGCGAGATTCAAGACCACTAGCTCAGCACTTCAAGGCGGTCTGAAACCACCTACTGAAACTTTTTATGGGGGGTGGGGGATAGGGTAGTTGGAAGAGAAATCTATTAATCAGAGCATTTCAATGCTTTTCACATTTGTTCATTTACCAAATATAAATTTCAATAATACTTTCCTAACCTTTTTTTAAATAGACAAATTATGGTAAGGAGTAAGGGAAAGTGCATTATTTTGTCTAATATACTTCTAAATCAAACGTACCAGTACTGAAAAAAAATATTAATAGTGATTTATATATCACTTAATAGCTTAATAGTACTAGGCCTACTGGATTCTGATATAAAGAAAGAGACTTGTATGATTGTATGCATAGGAGGTCAGAACAAAATCAGCCTGCTGAGCTCGCGCGGGCACACACAGTTTTGTAGTCCTTCATGCACTGATGATGTCTCCTTGCTAATCCAATCATTCAGGGATTGTTACTTGCTGTGATCAGAGGGGCACTCTGCTCCGCCAACTTTCAAAAGACCGGTTCCTTCCAGGACAGTACAGAAGTTTGGGATCATTAGGAAGCTCATCTCTATCTCTTTCTCTCGACTTTTATTTGTCTTATCAAGAATATATCTGTTTTTTCAGATTTCTGTTTTTTTAAGGAAAGCTTGTGACTGGTTCTATATCTTGTTTGTTTCCTCGTCATATTCAGGATTAGAATTTACTTTTGACTGGATCTTGAAGGATTAACAACATCTCTGTTGTACATTTGAAGGAAAGGTGAGTCTTTGTTGTGATTTCAGTAGATTATAATGTCACAATAGAAAGAATGAGAAGGACGTTAAGTTAACATTAATCAGTAACCTTAGACCAATTATAGTTGTATGGTGTCTATCTGGGTCAATCACTTTTGACAATTTCCTGTGTGCTTATTAAATGAACGTTTGTGTTATTTAGGAGTATTGTGCTTTGTTATAAAGATATGTTGAAACTTTTGATTAAACCTGTCAAAATTTGTTGTTTGTTTCCAAGGTATATAAACCTTGATAAGAAAATTTAAGCATCAGGGTGTTTGTCATTTTGATCCTAAGAGGTATCTCTTGAAGGTTAAATCTAAAGTGGAGTTTGTTTACGATTTTTTTTTCATTTTGAACAATTTCACGATTCACTGATGTTAAAGAGCCATGTATGGAATATAATGAGGTGACTGCGTTCGATAATAAGGCTAACGATGACATTGTCTCATGCTTCAGCCCAGACAGTTTATGGAATGTGAACTGATGCAAAGCAATTAAATCTTTCTTGCTTGTAAATCACATGTCAAGATCAAAAACAGTATTTGATTTTTAGTTTGACATCTAACCAGATTAAGTATCTTCTGAGGCTTTGGAAATGGGGAAAGGAGGTAATAGAATTTCTTGCAGAAAAGGTAAAGGTGAAATCAGAAAGTCACATTATTAAATGATTTGGAGAATTGGAAATCCAGCAAGAAGAAATAAAGTTTAATTGTTAGTTAGTCTATTACCAACTTTTCCACTCATCACATGGTCTACCTTTATTTAGTATAATGCCATTCTGTCCATTAACATTTAATCTAGCAACATTAATCCAATAACCATTTGGTCCAGTAATCACTTTGTCTAATTACCAGTTCGTCTCTGACCATGTCATCTATGACAAGTTGGTAACTGGACGAATTGGCATTAGACCAAGTGAAAAAATGAAATAAATACACTAACTCTTGGAGTTTCTTTTCATATCCACATCAAGCATTCTGAATTGTACCTTGTCTGTGATTGTACCATCATGCAAGGACAATGTACTTTGTTTAGATCCTTATGGCTATTGATAACAAATATGAATATATTAAGGCTTGCAAGGTAAAAAGTTAAGTTATCAGTCTGCCTTGAAAGGACAGGAAGTTCTTTGGTGTCATTCGACTTTCACTTGATGCTGCAAGATAAAGAAAATGTCCATTAACTTTCAGAAATATAGGAGTATTGCCAATTTATCCTGAACCAGGGTTTCACTTTTATTCCAGTCAGATTTCTACTTTTGACAATTGTTACACTTTTTACATTTTTTGACAAAGGGCTGAAGATCACTGCAGTGATTTGTCAGATAGTCTATCATTGTGGTCAAGTTGAGGATTTATTAATAGACTTGATATACTGTATGCTACGATTTATTTAGTTATACAAGATTAATATGGGTTGGTGGACAAACAGAAATACTACTCTGACTAGATATCTAGTAAAAGGGATTTGGAGATTAGTCAGCGGACAGTTCCCAATTATCAATACATATTGAGAAATTTTCTACCCACTATACAGAGTTTGTACATTGACATTCAAAGGGGTATTTAATTATATTTTTGTGAAGATTGCTTGAAATTATGCGCAATCATTCATTTTCATTGTGCAGCATTTAGCAGTATTTGAATTGATTCACCCATAATCTTGTTCTACAAACTTACAATGTGATCTCTGTGTTCTTTCTGTAGGCCTCCCTAAACGACTGACTTAATTATCCAGTGAGAGCAACTGCCATTTATTGAAATAAATTCTAGAACTAAAGGGACAGATAAATAAACATTATTAAAAGAGGGAAAAGGGAGGAATGGAAATACATATGATATGGTAAGTGAAAGTGAACTTTATTTGTAGACATTAGGTGGTTTCAGACTGCCTCAAAGTTCGTCAGTTCCAGGTATTTTGGTAATGTGAAAGCAAACTACGTGTAATTTCCCCAAACGAAAATACCCGCTAAATAGTAGGTACTTGGCGAAATTACAAGAACTTTCGCGGGGATTTTTCCAAGGTCGCAGGTATTTTGGCAATGTGAAAGCAATTTACGGGAACTTTTAACCCAGCATGTCGTTTGGCGCAGGCGCCATGTGTGGCTGCTGGGCTAGTGATTTTGAATCTCGCGCCTTGCCTGCTTATCAGACCATACTGCGCATGCTCGTAACTTCAGGAACTTATCCCGAAGAGTATGTTTCGGGGCGGTGTGAATGCAGGAATAATTAATGGGTATTTTTTAGCCTAAAAAAGTTCTTGTAGTTTAAAGGGGATTCTTATGATCGAGGCGGTTTGAAACTACCTATTGTTGAAGATGGAATGATGAGGAGACTTGAGTTAGTGGACTGGACCCTGTTCCAATTTTGCCAGACTTCTGGGAAAATAATAGGGACAAGGGCTCTGTAGATCATTGCTCCTGTCTCCAACATTTCCTCTATACTCTGTTATTCTCATCATGAAAGCATCCACAAAATTACTCTGAAGCAATCGGACCAAGATGGCACTGCATATTCAGGTTTACATGTAGATGTAGAAATTCTCCAGATTTTGTCAGTTAACCTAGAGAGTACTTTAAAATGTGAAATTTTTGACACTCCGAGTACTGATCCCATGCAACCCACAAAGGTCCTCCTTGGGTGTAGATGCTAATATGAACAGCATTGTCTGAGTTATCTAGAGGTCAACCTGGATGTGAATATTTGACACTCAATTGTCATTTCAGTTTGGATTCATGATGATGATTGTGAAAGATGTCCTTATCCTAAGGTCATCTGTGTTTTTGTTTGGTGCAGATTAAATAGTTAGGAGGCCATCCATGAGACAGTCAGATTTCTGAAATATTGACAAAATATGAAAATAGATTTATGAATCTGGTGTTAGATATCCTTTTATTTTCTTTCTTTTTTTGCTTGTTGCAAAGAGTAATCATTCTTTCTATTTATGTGCGACATCTGATCAATTCTGACAAATGTTGGGTATAAAACATTACAATATTAGGCACCATAATAAAGACATGGTTCTCATTTTACTATCTAAGATGAGTTTACTGGAAATTGAATCAGGAAACCAGTTTGGAATTCGCTTTTCTAGTGTTCCCATTTGATCAGTCGAAAGTGGTTTTCAAAACTACTTCATGTAAAGTGGTCTTGTTCATATGGGAATGCTGTCAATGGGGGGGGGCACTCACATATAGTGGTGGTACAGGGACGTGCCGCTTTAATGACCCCCTTTTTCAGACCTAATTTTCAGTTCTCTAGGTACTCCCAAGGATAAAAGTTCCATTCTGAAGCCGCCCCACTGACAAGACCCCTTTACTAAACATTTCATTCCACTTGCCCTGCCAAACTTGTCCAGCGTGAGCACCGCATGCGAGAGCTGCATGCACGGCTTCACAACTCCCTTCGCTATCAGTTCCATGCACCGCTATCCCCCATATATACATGTATGCATAGAGCTAGCGTGCACCATACCTATTGTACCTTGATCCCATTCCGTAGACCCTGCTTTTCAAAGCGATCTTGAAAACTACATCGCGAGATGGTTTCTGGAACTGGTTTGGACGATCGCTTCGACCGTACTCATTACAGTTTCCAGTAAACTAGTTTTAGGGCGGTTATGAGAACGGGGTCAAAGAGTGGGGGCACTCAATTATATTATTGTTTATATGGTATACCCATAGAAAGGGTAGGTTGTATCAGGTCAAGAGGCAATATAAGCCTGGCATGTTTAGGATGTCTACATAACCCTTTTTTATGAGTGTTTAGTAAATCGAGTAGTTACCCCCCTATAATAAATCATTTAGCCATTTAAAAGATGTTTAGCCATAATAACTGCAGGTTGTTTGTGTAAACATGTTTACTTGTTTATGTATTCAGATTTAGAAAGGAAATTTAATGAACCCAAAATACCCTCACTCCCATGAGGTAATGATTTAAGTACCAAATTACCTTTCCATGTTAACTGGTATATGACCTTGATACATTTATTCAATACTTCATAACTAAAGTGATAACAAAGGCTAAATGATATGGACTTATAATACCCTTTTCATAAACCTATCCACCAATTAGCCGCCTAAGAGTAATGCGGATATTTCAATAAAAATTGCGTTCACAAACTCCGAAAATAAGCCGCATTATTTTTACTAGTGCCCGTCCTGAAAAAGGCGGAAAATCATCATGACAACTGGACACGCCCCCCTCTGATGTGGTTGTGTTGGAAAAGGGTGACCTTGTGACCGCACCATGGCAATTATCCACATTATTTGGAAATGCGTTCATAAACTCAAAATCTTGTCCCGATGCTGCTATTATGCGGATAATAGCATCAAAATAATGCGGATAACTCTGGTCCTCCAATTTTACGACCAAATTATGCTGCTATTAGCCGCATAATTGGGTTTATGAAAGGGGTATTATTCAAAGATAATGAATGCATATTATGTCAAATGTATTTTTAAAATGTATTCTAATGCACTCCTTAAAAAGGTGGAGTATCCAAGAAATCCTGAAATCGTGCCCCCCCGTGCTGCTGACATCAGTTGTAGTGCTGAAATCATGTCCTCATCCAATTTATCCAATGGATTTTAAACTTGAAAGGGTTTTTTTCTGCTTTTCCTTTTTTAAAGTGGTACCATTCTCACACCACAATCTTTCTTATGAAATTATATTGTGCTAGATCATGACTCAAAGTTATTATTTTTTCTTTGATTCACCTGATTCTCTGATTATTTGATTCACTTGCTTGAAGCCAAAGCAACCTTAGGCCAGGATTAGGTGCTCAAAAGAATATCACCACCAATAGTAATCAAGGTATTCGTCCCCAGATTTAGAAGGAAGAGATTTTGAAAGGTGAAGTACAAGTCTTGTATTATCCCAGCTACCTGATATACTGATATCATGGAGCTACTATGCTGATATCTTGAGCACAAAGGCATTCAGCTGCTCTGGTGATTGCCAAAGTCCTGTATCATATAACAGCTTTGCTACCATTCAGGAACAAGATTTTGAGTTTATTCATTATTTTGTCCCCCTCTTTCGCATCAAGGATTACTTGGTACTTTGATACACCGGCTACTTCACAGGGTAGATGAAAGGGGTTAAACTGAGATTGATAGCTTTGAGCCTTAGAAATAGTGAAAACTGATCCATTAATATGTGAGGGGATAAACCTACTATCACTTGATCAAAGTCTGTGTGATTTCATTTTAGAAGCTTTAGCAAGAGAGTGAATGGTTGCTTGCAGAACATCATAACAAATCCAGAATGGCAAAAGGACAGTAAACCATTTACACTGTCCACAATTGACGTCTTTCTTGCTCTTATCACAGAAGCCGTTGGGGTTATTATCACTGGGTTATGATATCCAGAGAGGGATTTAGTGCAGATAAGATATTCAAGACCATCCCCCCCCCCCTTGAAAAATACAATTATAGTTATTCTCATGTTGCATAACTGCCTTTCGGACAGTTTGATTTTATTAGACAAATTAAGATTTACACTTTAAAAATATTTTTTTAAATATATCTAGTTTATTAAATATTTATGTTATTCACTTTAAGTTTATTTAAACATCAATAAGATCATACTGCAATAGGTTTGTAAAGTCTAGCAAGTACACAGTGGAAACAGATGATGGTTTGGTTGACTCATGCACTTCAGTTGCATGAAGTTTAAAGGAAGTTCAAGTTTGAAGGCTATAATTGTATAGGCCCTATGGTGAAAGTGTATTTTATATTATACTCAATGCACAAACACAACCATTTAGTTTGCTCTGAATAGAAAGACTAACTGTAAATACAGAGAAATAAATAGATCTATGATCCATGTAACATCTTCATAAAATGCTTAGTTGAGTACATAAACAGTTTTGTCTCTGAATTTTATGCTCTTTGCTTGACTGGTAGTGGAATAACTTTTATTCATTCTCTATTTATATAGGCATATTGCTAAAGCTAGATTGAGAAACCATAGAAAACAAACTCTAAAACACCATGGAGATTATATCAGGGTTATTAGTATCAATAACAAGGACTGTGAATTACCTCTTAATTGTTGTTTGTTTGTTTGGAATTTGTCTCAAATATTTTAATCCTTATCCTTGGAAAAACTTTGTAATTGTTATTGATGTGATAGCAGTAAATCATTTTTCTATCTGGATTGCAGTTGACATTTTTTTAGGATTGTTAGCAGCTTCTTTGACTAACTAGTGAATTATAAGTTTGTTTTTGCTCCACTTTTGTTTAGTGTTCCCTTGATAAATTTTAAGTGTATTTGAAATGCCCTGTATACAGTGCGTATCAAAAAAAGTATACACTTAGAAAAAATCCTGTAAAATTATATATTTGTAATATCCTGAAAATTTTTCCACATTTCAACATTGGTACAGGTTCATTTAAGCAAATGACGATAAAAATGTCGAAAAATATTTCCGCTTGAGTGAGCACCACTTACTTTGAAAAGTTAGTGAAAAATGATTTGCGCAGAACTTTGAAATAGTTATGCGAATAAAAGTAGACCTTTATCATGAATAACACATGGAATTTAGCTAGTAAAATTGATTTGAAGATATCTTTTACCTATTTAACTTGTTTCTTTGCCAAAACCACTTCGAGGAGTGCGTTGCGCCCCACCTCACTCCCCCAGACACCGAGGCCATCAGGACAATATTTGCTTTACACTGAGCTGTGATTTACATGAAATGGCTTAGGCTTGATTTTCATTTTGTTAATCATTGTCAAGCTTGGGAAAAGTGAGGAGAAAAAAGTATTAAATGAAAAATGAAATGTAAACCCACTTTAAATGACAAAAACTTAGTGAAAAAATGCTAGAGATGTCTGATATGAACTTTGGTTCATATTCAGTCCTCAGATCCAGCAGGCACAAAAAGGGTAAAAATGGTGTATACTAAGTGTTAAAATTTCAATTTGGGTGGCAAAATTGTTAGAAAATGCTTGAATGTATCTGTTTTATTTCAATTGACTAAAAGTGCAAGGGAAATGTATGAGAAATGTTTCACAGGGTAAGTTTGATTTCACCCTTTCCCCTTGACACAGCGTACAAACGTGCATTTCTGCGCAAACAGATTTCTGCGAGCTTTACAAAAATGGACAGTGCTCACTCAAGTGTAACATTCTGTCAAAACTTTTACTTTCATTGGATAGATGAGACCCAAACCCAGGATTGTATGTGAAAAAAATTACCCACATGTTGTATATTTTTAAATTCCCAGGGCTTTTTCAAAGTGTAAACTTTTTTTTGATACGCACTGTATAGTGAATGAATCATTTAAAATCTTTTAATCAAATAAAAGATCTTATTTTGAGACATTCTTTACAGCCTTGCAGTGTTGACATTGATTGGAGTTCATTTATGATGAAAATCAAACTGGTCCACTTTCAATGTAGTTACAGGTACCATGTAATTTTATTGAAGTACAAGTTTAATATTTTCATGATCTGTGTGAGCTTTTATTCTGTAGTTAGAAGCTCTTGCACTCCCTTGTATTATTATTGGTATATCCACCTCCCTATGCCAACCACATAACAAACCTGGATATTTGCTTCAAATATATTTCTCCTACAAAAAACAGTCCCAAGCCTGGGAAAAGTGACTCAAACTTTTAAACAAACAGGGAGAAGTTTGCAGTGACTGTCAGAAATCAATAAATTACATTTGTTTTATCACGGAATGATAAATCCCCTTTTACCTATCTGTCACCCTAGGCAGCACAACAAACTCTAAATCTCAAGACCTGTTATTCACCATTATCAGACATCTACTGGATTCAGTTGGATAACTTTGTGACCTATATCAGCCTCTAACCCCCCCCCCCCCTCATTTGATATTTTATCATTTGAAGTGTTCCTCCTTTGTACTTTTTGCTGGAAAACAATTGTTATTTACTTTATGAGGGCTACTTTCCTTCTTCTGTCCTTTTCAAATAAGTTTGTATTAAACACATGAGTATTTTGTCCATTTTGAAAAGGCAGCATGGTATTATCAGATATTTATATTCATATATTTAGGGTTCAAAAGGGTATACAGCAATAGTTTATCTTCTTTGAAGCCGTTTCTGTTCTTGAGCTGCTATGTATATTTGAGAAGCCTTTTCACACCTAGGTAAAGGCATTGCATTTGAAGAGGGGTGAAATTATTGATGTCTTTCGATTAAGAAAGTTCCTCTGAACATCCGCTCTGAACACTAGTTATTTAGCTCTGTTCATATTGCACCTACATATGTTTTAATTCAGATGTAAGATAGGACAAAAATTTAGCCATCAGAAGAATTTAACTGTAAAATTATTCATATTTACAAATTCAAGTAAAATTAAATTTCTGAAATTATTGTTGTCTACATGGTCCTATGTGTTCTTTTGAAATCTAATCAGGGATTGTTACTGAATTTTCTGCATTCTCTTTCCCCATTGTACCAGAAAAAGTAAAATACCTCTGTACATAACACCATAACACAGCAGTAAGGGAAGCAGAGATTTAGGAAATATTCTACAAATTCCCCTCAAATTTAAATATCCAGGGCTCTTAATCATATAAACTTCCAGCATAGTGATTCCCTATTAAACTGTGTACTGCTGTCAACCTAATAAGGTGACTTCTGATGGTGGATCTGGAGTACGATCCATCACATACAACATCATTAGTGAAGTTTGTGATCTTTGTTGCAAACTTTTTCAATTGTTATCTGCAGCGTTAACGATTTCCAGTGTAAACTTCACTTATTGATTTGCAAAGTTTGCAACGAAAATCGTGAACTTCACAAATTATTATTGCAATTTTGCAACAAAAATCTGAAACTTCACGACTGAAGTCGTGAGTCATTTGTGTGATCAACCTTGCTTCAGAGCCATAACTTCAAGATCATAAAGTTTTTATAAATACAGACTCTTTCAAAGAATTTGATTTTTTAAACTGATGAATTTAGCTAAACTTAGTTTTAGGAAATTGTCATGTGAACCTTGCTAATATCAGCATCACGTGATGTATTACCTGACAGGCAGGCAGGGGTTGATATCACCTCTATCTCACACCTGGTATAGATTAGTACAGGTATGAGTATAAAGCACCGCATTCTCTCTCATTCTAAGGAACAATGAGTGAATAATTCTAAATAAAGAACAAGTAGTTTACAAGAGTTTGGAGTGCAAGGTTTGGTAAGTCGTGTGGATCTGTGATAAATAGAAGGCTAGTGTCAAGAATAGCTGACAAGAAAGACAGAAATGACACTTGTCTATGTGTAGTCATGCAACCATCTGCATTGTCCGTTCCGTATTTCCCATTCATTTGTCATTAGTATATTTGCTCCATCAATGGGATGGTCTAATTTATAGAAAGTACAGTTACTGCATACATTTTTGTTTACACACTTCACCTCTACTTTTTCCTTTTGGTGTTTTGCCAGGAAGAACATATATCTATCATCAAAATTTAATCACCAAATTTAATTTCCTTGTGCATTGCATCTGATTGTGCACCTTTTTTCTTGCAATCTTTTAAGTTATAATATTCCTCAATATCTTCTCTTTAAAGATGATCAATCTGAATATATCTTTTTCTCTCCTGTTACAGGTGATAGATCCGATCAAGTAAGGGGATAGAGGGGAACCTTTGATCTCTCCTCGCTCCCATCAAGGACTCATTTCCTTCAAGTCTACAGGAATATTCACTTACTTTCCAGCCTGAATCAGATCACATGCTTAATTGGGAACATGGCAAACTGTCAGGGCAAGCTTAGCCAAATATGGTTTATTTTTTTGTAAGTATACAACATATATTTCAAAAATATGCATATTCATCTTGAATGTTTTAATCTCCAGGCTTGTTGCCCTATCAGAAATATATGACCTTCGATATTGAGTGTTCAAATTACAACATAGAAATTGCTTCTCTCATTTTTTATGGAACAGTTAAAGCAAGATAATATGTAAGGAGTGTTGGTACTTTTATCGACTTACTTTTCCTCCACTTTTCTTTGAAATTGGAAATCATGCTTGTTTAAGTTGAATATTTAGAAGTTTGGTGCATTGAGAATTGTGGTGATGCGATTAAATACTGAAGTAAAAAAAAATGGTTTATAGGCCTACTAATGTATATGGCCAGTGTTTATATTTTTCTACCAGATATCAACTTGCAGGTCTAATGCATTCCATATGGATATGGATTATTCTTTGAGCTTGTTTTTATTCAGAGCTATTCAAGATTTAATTGTCAATCACTGGTAGATTAAATGATAAATCTCTGGTAAAGCTACAGTAAATCAATGTCAGTTCACTCAGCACTTGTAGAATGGACATTCCCTTCTGAAACTTTTGTTACTTCATGTTCACTGTCACAGTCTGTTTCCATGAAAAGAAGCTTGTATTTGTCAGACCAGCTCTTGTCTGGAGCTCTAAACCACAGCTTTAGATTTGTTTTGTTGTTTTGAGGTGAAGTCACCTGACTTCAGGAAGGGTGATCTCTCTCAGCAGGTGCATGGTATCGAACCAAGATGGGATTACTAAAATATCAAGTTTTGGGTTTAATTTTACCACCTTAAAATACCTGTTCTTTATGGTCTTACAAATAAGGTCATTTGAAATTGTTCTTTCCTTTTAGATTTTCATATTCAGGATGCTTTGAATAATATTATTTGAAAGATCTATACTACTTTGACAAAGTTTGGGTATATTTTCTGGCGTTACCACACTGGTCACATTACAAACTGCATTCTTGTGAAGACAATACATTAAGAGTTGTTTTAAAAAAGAGAGAGGTAGCTAGCCAAGGTTCCAAATTGTTGAATAGTTAACCAGAACTTACAAGTGCATGTAAATTATTTTGAATGATCAACTCTTCATATTGATCATAAGGCTCAATCAAAAGCTGTGCACAGTTTTGATGCATCAATGAAATTTCATTTACCTGATATCAGTGATGAGCTACTCCTGGGGCCCGTTGCAGAAAGAGTTGCATTTAAATGCAAGTAAAAAATCAATCGCAAGTCCCAAATGCGTGCTGTTGATTGGTTGAAAATCAATTCGCGCATGATTTTTAGAGTTGCGATTGATTGCAACTCTTTCTGCAACGGGCCCCTGATTTGTCATTATGTATAGTCAAACTCTTGTTACCTATGCCCCTTGAGTACAATACTAAATGAAAGTGGGAAAGAGGATCTACTCCCAGTGGTATAAATCACTCTCTTGAGATATCAAGAGGGATGATCTTCTTCCATTATGATGTCAGATAGATTGAGATGAGGCTTTGAAATGAACCAGTCAAAACAAATGTCACCTTTGCCTATCTTGTCTATAGAGGTCTTAAACTGCTCACAACAGGAAGCTCATTTTCCATCTTCCTAATCCAGCCAGCTCCTGACAGATCTGACAGCATACCCCTGGGGATAATAGAAACTTGTACCACAAATATCATCTTCTTAAAAATGATTTCTTTCGTATTGATTATCACCTGTTTGGATATGTATGCTATTAAAAGATTGTTTGGAATTGACAGTGGGTTGATTTCTTGTCATTCATACTGATATAATATTTCATAACTGTTTTGGATAGTATTGAAATATTAATATTTTGGCAAGATCGGTAGATTGCATAATTTTATTAAAATAATGTGTGGTCCATAAACTGCTTAATTGCTTTATAGTCCTTTATTCAATAACCTATTAGGCCTCCAGATACTTCAGGATTATCTCTGGCAGTAGTCCCATGTAGTAAATATCAGTAATTAATACTATAGGGTGTGAACTTTTAATTACTTAGTTTCCATTATATTCTATGAAAACAATGGAGTAATTAATCTAGTGAAGATTTTATGATTCAAGTTTTTTTTAAGAGTTAAACATTTAGAGACACAGTTAATTAGTTTCATTAACAGTGAATTGATTCAAGGGCTTAAATCTATTATTCAAAAAATGGGCGGGTCGAACATTTGAATTAAATCAACTGGTCATTGTTTCTATTCATGATTGTCATATGGAACCTTGGCATTCTTTTAAGAGAAATTGATCTGTTCTGTTTAAACTCCTTAAAAAACTAAGTCTACTAAATATTTTGCAGATTAAAAAATAATTAAGAATTCACTTTCAGACTTGTGATTCTTGAAGAAAAATCTGTCATTGCAAAATATGGCATATATGTCTGCAAACATATACTATAATGTGTTAAAGTCTTTAGGGTAAAATTTTCTGAATAATGAGTATATTAGACTATGGGTCCATAAATTTTCCCCCCTCTTTTATAATGAAATATTAGTATAATTACAAGCCAGATTTCTGCTTTGTGAGCCGCTAGAGAAAGAGAAATAATATAATACCCTTTTTAGACAGGCTAAAATTTCCTTAACCCCGTACTATTGGTGGGGCTAAATGGCAATTTAGCCCCACCTATAGTACGGGGTTAAGCTTAGCCCACTTTCGTTTTACACAGCGTTTTTGCAAAGTGGGCTAACCCCACCTATAGTACGGGATTATTTGGCCCTGCAAAAAAGCAGGGTTATCCCACCAATTGCGGTGCTAAGAGCAATAGTACGGGGTTAAGATCGCATGTGTAAAACGAAAGTGGGCTAAGCTTAAATAGTACGGGGTTAAGGAAATTGCGAGTGAAGCACTTGTACTACGAATGATCGACAAAAACCACTAGTCCGGGGTTAGCGAGTTTCGTGTGTAAAAAGCAAGCATTCCTTATCTGGGGTTAGCAATAACAATTTGGCATGTGTGAAAAGGAAAAAGAATAGTACGGGGTTAAGGATAGTACGGGGTTAGCGATAGTCCGGGGTTAAGAAAATCCTGTGTAAAAAGGGCATAAATGGACTACAGATACACCTATGGGAATAGCAGAATTCAGCATTAAAAGATCTAATACGTGTATTACAGGTTGAGCCCTTCATTTGATTCACAAAGCTCTCCTAATGCCCAAATGCTGAATATTAGGTGTCAACAAATCTTGCTTTCCTCAATGAGAATGAATGAATCATCAACAAAGGAAATTCAAACTTATCTAAGAACTTTGTGAAATCTATCCCCATTTCATTCATAAATAAACCCTTTTCTAGCATTGTTGGTTGTGGTATAGAAACTGTAATAGTAATCACCTCCCTACGAGAACATAATGGTGCTTGTGGAATTTACTTTTTTTTTTCTTTTTCTGATTTTGTCATGATGCTATACAAACTCTCCAAAAAAATTCTCATATGTACTACAAACACATTTGATGACTCAGATTTCAAGAGTATCATATTTTGTTACAAATTCAGATTAAAGCCTCTTTGACAATATTTGATTTCAATTTATGAGATTGAGTGATACTACTGGTTAGATTCCAAAATGTTAAGTCTGATTTCTGAATAAGTTTGATATCTTTTAATCATTCTAAATTGAATCGGAAACAATGGATTTACTGTAAATCAAGCTTCTGTACATGATCTAGTTTATAATTGTTCCATGATTTTTTTGCAAAGCAAACATAATCATTCATGTAATATACTAGTACCCTCAAGGTTAATGGCAAAAATGTGTGTGTTGCAATTCTAAAGTTAATGAGGAACCTATTGTTTATAGGTATTCTAAAGGACAAGTCCACCCCAACAAAAATCCAACAAGCATCACACTGAAAATTTTATCAAAATCAGATGTAAAATAAGAAATTTATGACTTAAATTTTGATTGATATCACAAAACAGCTATATTTATCTCAGTCTGTATGCAAATGAAGGAACTGATGACATCACTCACTTACTTGTATTTCATGATATGAAATGTGAAATATTCTAATTTTCTCCTCTTTTTCATGTGAAACATTTTTTTCTTCCTCCTTGAACATGTCTAATCACAATTTTTCAAAATTTTATGAGTCAGTCAAGTTGGTCCTTACTATAAAATCAGTAAAAATTGAAATATTTTTTAATTTAGACAATAAAAAACTAAAAAAAATAGTGAGTGAGGGACATCATCGACTTTCTCATTTGCATATCACTGAATTGTGCATATAACTGTTTTGTGAAAAATAAGCGAAACTTTGAAATGTCATAATTTTCTTATTTGATATCAGATTTGATGAAACTTTCAGCATTATTCTTGTTTGATTTTTCTCTGTTGATTGGAATCAACATTTTTATAGGTTGGACTTGACCTTTAATTGAGATTATACTTACAGTTTTACTATATATCAAGTATTATATACAGCACTGGTAACTGACAAGTGCTTTAAATTGTCATTTTCATAGAAATTTGTGCTGGTGTTGATATGAACATCAACCTGCTATTCATAAGAGGCATTTGATTAGCATTTTTAACTGCTTAAGTGGGTTTCAATTGGTGTGTTGATGGAAGCTGTTAGTGATGTAAGTAGTTTTACATACTAATTAGTTTACCTTGTTGAATGAATGACCCTTCAATATATTCCAAGGTGCTTGTGAATACATTGTTGAAATACTGTGAGGGAACCATTAACATAACTATTCATTGATAACAGATTTTGTTTGTCTTTCATTTTACTCTATGCTTTTTTGCAATTATTCTGGAAGTGATGAAATCCTATCTTTGTTCACTTGTTCATTTTGAAACTCTCTGTACCCTTCTGTTCTTGGTTTATTGTAGAGAGTCCTGAAGGTGTACATTGATGTCAAGAAACAAAATTTGAAATCCAGTGATTTGTTGAGAACTTATGTAAACATGTGTACACAATATAGGAATGCAACTAACTATGCTGATTACAAGTTATATAAATTCTGTTTGGGGTGACAAAAATTCATTGACTAATTCAGACCAAAGGAAAGGTGCAATACTCAAATTCATATTGGCTTTTTGTGTGTATTTAATCACTTGCATATTTTGTCTTCTTGTACACTTGTAAGTTGTATCTCATCAAAAGAAACCTACAACCAGCTCACCTCTATTATTCATCTGCCTATTATACCATTCTATTTACCCATCATTTTCTTATCTTCTTTCCATTTGCTTTCAGCATTTATTATTCCTTTCTCATTTGCTTTCAGATAGATACAGTTACAAACAGAATGAATCTCTCCCAAAGTGACTCCCTTCTCTATTATACACAATTCTTTCATCAAAGCTATGAAAATTTGGTTAAATCAAACAACACCTTCCAGTTTAGATCTCCCAGGTAATCCATAGCTAGAGTCCCTGATAGTTGTAATGAGTGATTCTCAATTTGGTTGTCATGGAAGCATTAAACCAAAACACCAACCCTGCACAACCGCATTTTGCCCACATAATACCTTACTATGATGATACATTTCTGAGTCTGTCTACGTAGAGACCTCCACTCATTTCAAGGTTTACAGGGGCGTTCAGAAAGTTGATTCATCCATCCAGATTTCATTGATATTGAAAGAATAGTAATCGGTATTTAATTGACATAAGCAATAAACATATAAGTAAAACAGACATTGTCTGGTTAGCCACATAAGAACTCCCACTGATGTTTGTGATTTGTTAACAGATTTTTAGACATTAGTCTCAGAAGCAAGACAATGGTAGAGGAATTTGTAAAGATAACTTCTCAAAGTGTTGTATACTGTCAAGTTCTGAAATAAAGGGGAAAGCTTTAAAAGAAGGAATTAATAGTCTAAGTTCTTTGCGATAGAACAGACATTATAGTATAAGCTAGAAATCACTTCATGGTCCAAGAGCCAATAGGTAAAAACTACTTCTGATCTCGGGGAGCCTTGCAAAGCACTTAAAATTGATTGTAAATTAATTTTAGAAAAATTCAATTATTGTTCTGTTGTGTTGGATGAAGTGAAATTCATGTGTTTGGTGTCGTGATGATTGATAATTTTTTTTTGATGAATAAGTTTCTTGCAATGACCTCATAGCTTGGAGGAATGGTTTCTCGATATAGCCATGTCTTCTATTGTATTTACAGCTCCAACCTCTTGGTTTTGAAAGCATATTGATTTGACCTTGTCCTTGATGACCTTCAGTATTTCTGGTTCCTACCATCACTCATCAGATGGATAACTTAAGTCATAAATTCAGATACAGAGACAGGTCATTTCATGCTAACCCTATATAAGCCCTTTTTAAAACAAATAGGAAATTTGGAATGAAGGGTCTGATCTCTCATATCAATCTCCTTGTGTCATCAGATATTTGAAATTAAAAAGTGTCAAAAATACCAGGATTGTTTAATATTCTGGTTATTGCATCATGTTTTGTTTATTGCTGTATAGACATAATAGGCTATTAATGCTGGACCCTTACTGCAATGCTCCCCTATAACACTCTTCACTTGATATATTTTCTGTCAAATCTGACCCAGTCTGAGGTTGCACCTGTGTAAATCTACATCCGTGTAAAAGCTCCCCTAGTTATCAATTTATTCATTTCTCTTTGGACAATAGAATAGGCGATAACTGTGGATACTGTACTCCCCTTTATAGAGCAATAAATTGTGTTCACAATTCACAAGCTATGATAAATTTTGCCAAACTATCCAGGATTCATAAATGTTAATCAATGCAGATACAACACAAGCTTGAATTGTCACTACATCCATGGATGTGCTACAACTTTCAAGCTTGGATAACCCTTAACTTTTATACTTCTCTTCTTAGATACTACAGTTGTGTAGGCCTATATTTACATAAGTTGTTGACTTATGGTTTCGTTGAAACAAGTCTGTGTGCATGGGCTGTAACCTTCGCATTATGTCAAGTTTTAAACTGTGGCTAAAATTAAAACTTAATGATTATTGTGTGGATCTTACTTTTTAGTATGAACATGGAGGTTCTACCTCCATGGTATGAAGTAGATGACAGTGCATGTAATTTCAAATATTCAGCAGCTGTGTATTTGTACAATTATAGGACTCTGTTAATGGCCCATGTCAGAGCTGTGTTGTTTGTGATCATCATTTAGTATTCACATGGGTGGTATTAAATATTATCATCAATTTGAAAGATTCTCTTGGTTGCATGAGTAAAGGTCTTTTTGAAGAATAACCTTGCCCTCCATTTATTCTCATGAGGGGAAATCCCAACAAAATTGGCAACCCATATTTCCCAGTCATTGTATGATAACAGATGCTTTTAAAAGGGTCAGTATTTCTATTGATTCATTAGATATAGGCAAGTCAAAGCTCTTTTTACACCTTTTCCATGGCATGAGAGTTAGGCACCTCAGATTGGACTAGAACCACCTCTTTGCCAGGCCAAAATGATTTTAGTATGGCCAAAATTATATGGGAAGGGGGCATAAATTAGATGCTAATTAAAGATGATGAAAGTAATGCAGTTCGTGATGCTAATGATATTTCCATTACAGTAATTTATTGAGATACAAGGCATTGTGATTCAGATAAATTAAGATAATTTTGCCCGACTTGATTTAACGTTTTAAGTATTTTGTAGATGATGCAGATGCAATGCTGTCTTTCACTTCATATAAAGACTCATTCCCATTGAGAATGGATAATCAAGCCTTTTCTTTTCTGTCTAAGCCGATCAATTCATTGACCTGTTCATGATGTTATGATAATAACCATGAAGACTCAGCATGAATGCAGCAGGTTGGTGTTGATATTCACCCCATGAGGACAAGTCCCAAAAGACTCACAGGTTTTGTTTTGGTTGTAAAACATCCTTGCAGTCATATCCATTCTATGATGTAGGTAGAAAATGGGTCAGGAGGTAGGATCATTTGTCTGATCTGACAAAAAAGAACTCTGCATCCATATTTTGTGAATTTTGGGGTAGTTCCTAAATAATCAATATAGGCCCTTATGTGTAATAATTTTTAACCTTGGAAATGCCCTCTGTAAAAGATTCACTGTAACTTTTTTTTAATCTTAGAAAAAAAAATTATTGTGCTTTATGTGAAGATGCCGTTCCATGACATTTACTCCGACGACAATTGCTTTGCTGTAAATTTTGCACACTAATGAAATGACCAACTTCAACCCTGGATTTAGCACTATACCCTACCCTAAACCTAACCCTAAATCTGATAAAGTAACATAAAACCCTATTGCAACCCTAACCCTATATCTTACACAAAGTTAAGCCTGGAGCAATTGTCGCAGGAGCAAATGTTGTGTCACCAAAGATGCAGGCTTGCATTCTTACTAGATGTTTCACTTAAATTAAATTCCATTAATTTTAAAAACTCTGAAAATGGCAAGCTTCATAATGTAAACATTTTTGTCAAGGAAAATCCAAACTGCCTTAAAATGTGAAGTGTAAACACCCATTCTATAAACTCTGATAACTGTTATCAGTTCAACCAAAGTGAGAACATTTTTAAAGTGCAGATCGCCTTTGTTGTTGCTCATGTGTTCCTAATATAAGCTCGCATTTTCTTAAACAGGTGTTATATTATAAACGTCTGATTCCATTTCTTACATATTTGAAAGAAATACACAAAGAATTCTGAAAAGATATTTGACCAAAATCAGTTGTCTTTATTGCCAATCAATACAGAGTATTAAGTGCAATGTGTTTCTGTTTCGATGAGTATGAGCAGCTAGAAAATTGGAACCAAATCAAATCTAAACCAGTCAAATTGTATGATTTGCCCAAAACTGTATACTCATAGTCTATTTGACTGTTAGACACACCTAAATACCTGGAAGGGTATCTATGAGGCATACCCAAGAAACATTGGATGTGATATGGATATTTCAAATATATCACGTGTCAAGTGTGATGTCATGTACTTATGGCTAAAGTCAAGTTCTTACAAATTTTATACCAAAAGCAGGCCTGTATTCTCAGATTTTCTTGGTAATTTCTCTTGGTAGGACATTATTTTTTTTAATCTGTCAATGGAAAATCAATTCTAGTATGGCTCATAATAGCTTTTATATTTTTATAGTCCTTTTCAATATGTTCTGTAATTCTTATATTGAAATGATAGTTTTCACTTTTCACCGGTAAATAACTTGACCACCTAGGTTACCACGGGCCTCGATCTTCACAGTCCAGTCAGATTTTGGGTAAATATTTCTTATAATTATACCAATATCTTTTCTCTCTCACATTCTGAAATACTTTTCCCAATTTTTTTTCAGTCATATGTTCTTATGTTTCGAGGAACAGAGAGGAAATTCTAGGTTCTGATATTAGCTAGGAATGTCAAAGTCGAATAGAATGTCGAATGACGATGTGGTAATGGTCCCATTGCCTTGTTTTGGTGTAGCTTTGTTTGTGTATAAGACCCCTCACACTCCCAGTCTGTCATTCATAGATTAGATGTTAGGAAAAGGGATATCCTGAGGATGCCTGCTCTTCAGCCCAAGGGCACCGGGATAAAAAATTCAACTTGTGATTGAAGAATCATGGAAGAGGCCAAGTGATAATGGAAGATCTTGATGAGAGGAAAGGGTTGGGAGAAAATGAGTGACAGAAAAGTAGCGAGACTGAGAGAGGGACCAACAGACAAACAGAAGCAAGGTATGAAGCCATTATTTTTATGTCATTTTGATACTACCCGCAGGTCAAAATGTATTAATAGCGGTGACAATATAGACTACTTTGATGCTGTGAAAAGTGTTCAACCACTAGAAATTATTTTGTAAATTAAAAACTGGTTCTGTATAAACTAGTTATCAGAAATTGACATGATTGCTGGAGGCCTTACTTAAATATTAAATGCACGTTGCAAAAGAAAAAGAAATTTCAGTCTCGGTCAGTGTTCTATAGGATATCCCAGTAGAGAACGTAAGCCACCGTTAAGGTCCGAGTAAGGTCCCAGTAAGATCTTTGCTCCTGCGTGTATTCCGTGTTGGCTCCTGGGAGCTTACAAAGCAAGATCCCTGTTGCTACCTTGTCTACCCTTGTAGACACAGTACTTACCCGTACATTTCTGTGTAAAGTATTCACTCCAGTGGATGCTAGAAAAATATTTCACCACAGATCACCAAGGTAGAGATCCTTGATGATATTTTGCATCCTTGAAGATGCTCTAGCTGTAAGCGGAGCTTTAGACCTCTCCAGTCAGTCTTCATGATATTGAGGACAATGTTTATCATTGTGACATTCTTACATGTTTCCACAATGTATAAGGTCATAGAGAGGTGATATCAGAGATATTCCTGTGTGGCCTCTTTCATATTCTATATCATGATGATTATTGAAGGATGGGTTGGTGAAAGCTGGACTGTCCGACTTCCATACATTATTGAAAGTTGAAACTCCAAATATCTTGTAGACCCTGTGTCCAGTAACTATCAATGATGATGTTTGAAGGTTTGCATGGTCTAATGCAAAAAAAAATCTCAAAAATGGTTTAATCAATAGTCATTTAATGAGAAAATACTTTGCCAGCATATAGGCCTACTGTGTATTGAAATCCTTATCAATTGTGATTCAGAGTTAGACTTCATAGCAGTATGCCATTTTATGCAAGTTCAAAAAAATTATAAATATTTTTTTTAAAAAATTGTGGTATCCATGAGGTCTTACTTGGAAAGTCACCAGAAAATCATCAAACTACTGTGCAACTAACATAAATACATGTACATATGATAAGCTATAATATCTGTTTGAAGATTTGATTGTCATGATTCTCTCCTCGTTATTTTGCCTTGAATGTGTAAACAGACCTTAATGTTGATAATAAGCTGGTGACATTTTAAAGATTGTGCAGCTACACATTAAAACAATGTCAACCTTCTTTATCATACCAGGAAGGAAATCATTATTGCAGTAAGAAGGACAATTGGTCTGGTGAGAACGGATGTCCGATAAAGCAACATTTCGTGACTACAGGGTCCATGGCCTGTTAAACTCCAAGCACATTAAATTGTGTTCAGCATAATTTACCATGAATAACAGTGAATAAATCCTTTGTGTCCTTTAAATGTAGAATATTTTCAAGTGTGATGTAATGTGCAAATTAAATAAGGTGACATTGAAATATTTCTTTCTCTAGCTCTCTCTCTTCATAATTTTAATCAGTCAGTGTAAAGAAGAAAATGTGACCTCAGTATAATTATTTGGTAGAAAGAAATGAGGTGTCTATTACAGTGTTTACACGCTGCATCGGCTCCGGTTCTGAACCGCGAGCCAATGCAGAATCGGCTGTTTGGTTGCGTGTAAACCCGATTAACTTGCATCGATCGGCTCTCAGTGCGGAATCGGCAATTTTGCACCACCAAAGTAGTAGATTCAGAACCGTGAGCCAATGCAGAATCAGCTTTTTTTCTACGTATAAACAGAAAGTTGATTCTGCATCAGCAATTGGCGTGCATTTCATTTACTTTACCATTATGATGTACTTTTAAGCGAGCAGATCCAGCGTTGTCTTTATTATGATGTATATTGTTGGTGCGCAGATCATTTCAAGTTTTTGCCATGCAGGCCGTTTCTGCACCGCGAGCTGTGACAGTGTGTAAACCAAAAGCCGATGCATGTGTAAACACGGTATATTTTAGAACAATTCTTGCATCACATTTGAATCTTCTAATATTGTGTCAAGTTTGTTGGGCTTTTATTTTTAAAGAACCTGTTAAATAATATAGATATATGGACTGCTTTGAGAGGCGTGGTTGTTTCTAGAGGCTCAAGGGAACTGCAACGCGACTATGCCTGAGGGCATGGTCTGGCCGGTGCAGTACCCGCAAGCCGAAAGAAACAACCATGTCTAGAATAGATAAGCAGTCCATATATATTTCATGAACCGAATTAGATCTAAACGTTGATGTTAAGATCTAGATCTAGTCTAAACGGTTAACCCCGTTGGGTCTCGAACATCAAAGAAGTCCATACCTGTAGGCCTTGATATGTTAGGAACCAAATTAGGCCAGGGTCTGCTAATTAATAACAGATCTAATGTTACAGTACTAAGTAGACTAGACTCTACTGTAGAACTAGATTAGATCTCCAATCGAGTCTAACAGTAGATCTAGGTCTAACGTTAGATTTTTGACACTACAGTTACGTCAGAGACTGAGATTAATGGAACATTAGTAAACCGTCTAACTTAGATCTAAAGTTATAGATCATACTCTCACTTAGACTAAGCTAACGTTAGAACTGGATCTAGCGAAAACATTAATTGTCACTAGACCTAACGCCCGGACCTAACTTAGGATCTAAAGTTAGTCCCTAATTTAAAGTTAGATCTAGATCTAGTGCAGTGACAGTCTAATCTTTTTAGCCGACTTACCTTTTGCGAACATGCATTTGAACAACTGCAACAGACTTGATGATTGATAGATCTACATCCATTATGTCCTTTATTATTCTTCTTTTAGATAATGCCTAGAATTTTAACAGGAATGAATAAGCAAAAGACCAAGATTGGCATCATTCCACCGATATGTCATATCCGTTACTCGCACTTGTGCAATAAGCGCGTAAATGTGTGAATCGTCTAAAACTTTTCGATCAAATTGCGCGGATATTTATGCTATGCCTGTTGTCAAGGGGCAGGTCAGGGGGCAACGGGTAGAAATCTTGTTAACTATGCCCGTTGCCCTTGGTTACCACCATAAGTTTGTTGTTTTGTAGGCATGGTCGTTTACATGACCCCACTTTTGACCAATCAGAGGAACGGATTATTCAACACTCTTAAAGAGAGGTTTATAATACTAATAATTGCTATGACCAAGAAATTTGCCCGGGGGGGGGGGCACTTCCATTCACGAGTGGATACCATGCGCAACCATGGGGTCTCGAAAAGCACCCTAAACACGTAATTTCCATATTCTGAAAATGCACCCCTTAACAAGTATTGGCGTGTGAAACCCTATACCCTTAATAAGTATTGGAAACAAAACGATACTCTTGGAAAATATTCCCTGAAATGAACCCCTAAACAAGTACAGGAATGTTTTATTGTTACGGGTCCTTTGGTCGTCGGCTTTGCCTTATTTGGTTTAATACGACCCCACCTTCTACACCTCGCGCAAATAGGACTCTAAACACGTAGTGTTGGGGCAAAAACGACATCCTTTATAAAACATTTTAATTTTGTTTTATCATCCCCGCTAATTCGACCCTAAACACGTAATTTTCCTAGCAAAATAGATACCCTTTTTCATTATTTTTGTGTTTTTGACACCCTTATCACGTTACGTACCACGTTATGTACGTAACATGCCCTATCGTGAAAAGGACATCCTTTTTACGTGTTTTTTGGGTCGCGCATCGTATCCACTCGTCAATGTAACTGCCCCCCCCCCCCCCTGGGGGAAATTTGTTGGATAGGATTAATGAATGTGAAAGATTTTATGAACCTTAATTGGGTATACATATCTTAATTCTTTTTATGTTAGGCTCAAAACCCTTCTGTCACCCCTCTATGTCACCATTTATAAAAATTGTTTGATTTGTTTTAAGCATGTAAGGTTGAATACAGAGTGTAGGTATATAGTGTCTGAATTTGAGCTTGAATTGCCAATCAAAATGATTTATGTGCCAATTGTTTGGAAGATTATGTAGATGATTTTTAAAGTTCAGCAACCATATGAAAATAATTCTGTTTTCATAAGCTACTCAAGAAAATATGAATTCACATCAGTTAATAAGTGGTAGATCCTTGAATGTCTGTAAGAAATGATTTTTATTAGGATTATTTGTTAGAAAAGTTAATTATCTGGATTGTAGATGCTTTCTGACCTTGTATGAATAGAAAAAAAATCAAACTCCTTATCTATCACCATTAAACTGTCAAAAATACACTCAAACTTCATTTCAGTGTGGCAATTTCCTGCAATTATGAATTCCAGGTGCCACTTGGCTTCAAGATTTTGAGTTCCCTTGGAGTTGTGTTTTTGTGACCTTTTTCTTAAGGTTTTAGAAGAAATATGATCAGAAACCACAAATTGACAGATGAACTTTTAATCTGGCGTACATAGCTTCTCATGTCATAACATGTTCAAGTTGACATCATGTACTGAATGTGATTCAGATTCACTAGTGCAAAATGTTAGTTGTAAAAACAAACTAAACATGACTGTTTTACTCCCTTGGAGAGTTGAGCCACATCAAAGATTATATACTCAAATCTACTCTTAAAACATATTCACTCTTTAAAATAAAATGGATGGGTTTGAATTGATTTTTATGAAAGGTGTCTAGTTCAATCCCGGGGGGGCCACTTCCATTCACGAGTGGATACCATGCGCGACCATGGGGTCTCAAAAAGCACCCTAAACACGTAATTTCCATATTCTGAAAATGCACCCCTTAACAAGTATTGGCGTGTGAAACCCTACCCTTAACAAGTATTGGAAACAAAACGATACTCTTGGCAAATATTCCCTGAAATGAACCCCTAAACAAGTACAGGAATGTTTTATTGTTACGGGTCCTTCGGTCGTCGGCTTTACCTTATTTGATTTAGTACGACCCCACCTTCTACACCTCGTGCAAATCGGACTCTAAACACGTAGTGTTGGGGCAAAAAGGACATCCTTTATAAGACATTTCAGGGGCGTAGATAGCGGGGGGGATGGGGGATGCATCCCCCCAGAATTTTAGGTGGGGGGGATGGTGTGTACAATCATCCCCCCCAGGTTTCTGTGGGGGAAGAAGCAAAACTATACAGTAATAAAGCAATGAATGCTAGTTAAAATCAATCAATAATAATAGCAGTAATAATCATAACGTACAGCAATGACAAACATGATCAAAATTGAACTTTTATTCAGAGTCAATCATCTTATATGCATTTACAACTTACAAGTTTTAAGTAATAACAACTGTCTTGCGTCGTCATATACATTTAAGGATCGTTATTCAGAGTTTCACCAAGTACATTTCCTTATAATAATTATGTATTTGCAAAGGAGATAAGTTCAAAATATTTCATTACAGATTTAAGAAAGTGTCGCTTAATCACTCCCTTTCAGAGCAATTGCTTTCATAACACATTAACACTGTTCAAACGAATTAATAAGAAATTACCTATACACATACACTGACCCTTTTCCCTGCTGGCCATGTCCTCAACCCCCACTTTGCAAACGAAAGGTGAAAATTTTCAGTCTCTAAGGAGCGAATTAGTAAATGAATGATTTTGGAATGAAAGTGCAAATTTTGGATGGCCTCAGTGATATCCGAGGTTTTTTCACTCAATATTCACTCTTTCATATATTCACTCCTTAAAGAGCGAACTATTTCACTAATTTTTTCAGAGTACTTTGCGCTTTTCGAAGAAGGTAGAATCATCCAATATATAGACATGCCTTAATTCACGAAGGCAGATTGAATCAATCCATGGATAATTTATGGTCTAAGATCACAGAACAAGCCTAACTCGACCCTCAGCGTGTTCATTGTCGGACCTTTGACAAAAAACATAATCATCTCGCGCATTTACGCGATAAAAATTATCTATACAGTTTACTTCCGACAACCCGGTGAGGTTTATTTCATTTCCATACTTAATTCAATCAAGCCTTTGTAATCATGGTAATTTTAAACAGAGTGTGCTTATCATTTTAGTGTCCGCATATCTGCACGTGGATAAGAAATATAATGTTGAGCTTTTTTTATTTTACCCCTATTACTATAATCGTAATTGATATTTTTTAGTTATTTGTCTGTTTATTTGTTTATTCCTTTAGTTGTTGATTCATTCGTTTGATCATTAACAATATCGCTACTTTTAAAAGAGTATACTACTATACTAGTAAAATAAGGAATACTAGTTATTCTAGATCATGTTTAGCAGGACTGTCATGACCAAGATGATAACTAGACATCCGACAAGTGACATTTCTCTTATGATCATCTTTACTCATTGTCATTAATCAAACAAAAGATTACTGCCATGAAAAATGTGCAAGGAAGTTTGTTTATTACTGGATGCCCTGTTTATTGCTGAAAGCAAAGTGATTAAAAGACAAACGAGATAATCCATGAGGCATGCAGATCGTGTTATTTTGCTATCTTTAAGTCGTCTGCTTTGGCCCATGATATTTTGTTTTTATCGAGTACGTTAATTATATATATATTTAATACATGTATATATATATATATATATATATATATATATATGTGACCCAGCTAGGGATCATCCCCCCCAGGTCTAAGGACCTGTCTACGCCACTGAGACATTTTAATTTTGTCTCATCATCCCCGCAAATTCGACCCTAAACACGTAATTTTTCTAGTGAAATAGATACCCTTTTTTCATTATTTTTGCGTTTTTGACACCCTTATCACGTTACGTACGTAACGTGCCCTATCGTGAAAAAGACATCCTTTTTACGTGTTTTTTTGGTCGTGCATGGTATCCACTCGTCAATGTAAGTGGCCCCCCCGGGAGTTCAATGTAATTTAATAGTGTTGCATTGTCCAAGGAGGTGTGTGTGTGTATGGGGGAGGGGGTAATTATAAGGTGTATAGGAGTGCATTGATATATTTGATAACTTATATGCCTATATCTGTGAACATGAGGTATGATTTTGAACCATTCATGCAGGATTCTTTTGCTAATTTGATCATATATGTGCACAAGGACAAGTTTCATTTTAGTAATCCAGCAACACCTGTAGTAAAAAAAAATCAAGAAATGGGTAGCGTTAAGCATTAGTAGGGAAATCACCTCCCACTATTACTGATCTATTGTAAACGTTATTGTTTTTCATTATGTTTTATTCTGTTCACTGTTTTTTTTTTCTAAGTTAACCAAGTGATTTGTGATTCAAACATAAATATCAAGGATAAGACATTTATCAGGTCATTGGTCACAATTCACATCATGCAATCACTATAATATTGACTTCGGGATGTGCATGGTACATGAAGTACAGCACTTTTCCTATTAAAAGGTAATGTGTTCAACAATTTGATGCTGTATAGATGAGAGGTTACAATCAAATTTTATTATTTTACCAGATTCTCCTTTATTACTTTGTGTATCTACCAAGAGCTGTTCCTATCTCACTCCTGTTTTTTTTTCTTTCACAATTACATGGTCAAGCCTTCAACCTCCTCCAAAACTACTGATCTAGGAGTTTGCACGGGTACTGCGATTGCTAACTATTTATTACTTGAGCAAAAATGTATGATTTTTATTTTTAGGTGATCTACAGAGATTCAACTATAATAATGCACTTTTTAAAATTCTTCATGAAGCATGTCCTATGATAGAATGTACAATGTTCATGAAAGAATCTTTGACAAAGGGGAAGAACACCCACTGTTTGCAAGAAGTATGGTTTAAATTTCCAACATAATCTGCAGTATTAATCTCAACAATTTATTCACAGTTATTCCATGTATTTGATTTGTCTTTAAGTAAACTTTTATAGAAAATCCCAAATTCATTTACAAGAGAATATTCAAATTTGAAGAAAAAAAACAGAGAAGGAAAACATTTTGATGTATGGAGTCAGCTGTCATAAGAAATACACTCAACATAGCTCCTGTCACTGAGAAAGTTCACTTTGAGTCACTTGTTGTTAAGGGGATGTTTTGAAGTAGGATGATGAAAATTAATCTCATTATCCATGAGATTAATCCTCACTGAATGGACCCTTATACTCCTATAAAAGTAGTAACACCCCTGTCTTAATCCCTTCTGTCTGGTCAAGACTATTCTATTGAATGAATTGATAATATTTAAAGGGGATCATGACATAGAAATGTTATTTCATTTGTTTTTGTCAGAGTTGCAAGTATTGATTATTATTCCACATAACAAGAATGGCTGCCCTTTTTTCAAGGAAATATTAAATTGTCAAACTTATACATATGTTGTTAAGTTATTTATGATATACCATTCTTAATGCCATATCACACACATGAAGCCTGTACTGTCTAATGCTCATCCTCAGCCTGAGGTATCAATTTTGTATAAGAGTATGAATGATACCGTAATACAATGAATTTTTGAAGGTATATTTTTACTGTTATCTAAAAGTACAGTTTATCTGATTCTCTTCACGTTGTAATTTACAGGATTTATTTGTAACAAGAAACCAATTGTTATAATGGTTGATTATAGATCACATTCTTCATGCCAAACAGGCTAGTAACATAATAATTAACTGCATTAGTTTCTGATCATTATTTCTGCAAGGGGATAATGATTCATAAAAGTAAATACAGAAATTAGATTAAGTTGAGGTGTACACAAATATCAAAATTCACAATGATTGAGATCATTTAAATTAGGACTATCAGATGAAGGATGTTCTTATCGAATCATTGTCAATTATTATAGGCATAGCCGCATACATGCATTGATGAAAAAAGGTAAGAGCTCATAAATAGGCATTTCTAATGAATGAAATTAGTAAACAATGTTCATTTCATATATCTATTAGAAAACCATATTTAGGAAGTAATGACCTCTTCACATTCGTGATGATGAATAATTTTTTGTTTCGTGTAAGATTATCTGTAGAAAGGAAGTAGATATCAAATCAATGCCACTTGATAAACACATAACCATGATGTAAAAGACAAGGGCATCATCATACGTAAATGTATTTTTAATTAGTGGATGTAATTAACAATGTCCACTAGATTGTCATGTGATTCTTGTGTGATATAGGAAATCATGTATCCTTGTTCTTATATTGATTGAGCCAAGCATAGGATGTGGTTTACACTTGGCATTTATTTAGTTCATGGAAGAGAACAGTCACAAATCATTATGAATTAATCTTTTTTGGTATTGGGATAACCCTGTTATGGATGTAACATGCCTCAGTTACATGCCATAAAGTGTCCTTTTGAGTTAGTGACATTGATTGAATTAAACATGATTGTTTTGATGTTTATTATATACTGGACATTAATCCATGTGGTTTCACCCTATGTAGTATATCATACCTAAGTCAGCATGCAAAAAGAGATGACTGAGGAAGATATTAACAATGGAATTTCCCCCCTTTCTTTTTATATATGCACTTGAATCATTTATTTTCTCTTTCATATGTTAATAGATTTAGTTCATTACAAATGAGTATTGTCACTCAATTTATTGTATAGAAAAGAATATAAGGTTGAATATTAAAATTATAAGAGAAAATAAGGTTATAAGGATTAGATTTCATTTTTCATATTGATATCCTCGCTTCGAGAGATGCCAAAAATAATTGAGGGTCTGAACGGAAGCATCCTAATCCCCATTGTGGCATTGACTATCAGAAAATGATTATATTTCATGCCATCTACTAGGATAAAGGAAGTTATTGTATCAATGGGATTAGGATTATGAATTCATCTATTCTTAGTTTCATGAAAAAAATAATAATTTAGGAGTATTGTTGCTGCTTCCATTAAAGCTGTTTTGGTCCATTGCCATTACGCTCAATTGTTTTTCAAAATAAAGGACTATGATGATGTCATTCTAATAATTAGTTTACCTAACTTTCACTGTCATCAAGACATCAAAAAAAGTGGCTGTAAACACTGCATTGATGTTGTACCCACATATGGAAAACGATATACCAATTCTAATTTTCAATATTCTTATGTGATATTAATAGGTATTAATAGGCAGTAAGTAGGGAAGTGAATTATCATTGAAGAATAGAAATAGTTCATTCTGTGACATATATTTTGTTCATTAATTTATCAAGATTCTTTGGAAGAATACATAATTAGGTTAACTGTGATTCTGAAAATGTTCAATTTTAATATTTTATAAATAGTAGAGAAAATACTTAGTATTCACTAATCTTATTATTTATCAATATTTTTTTCTTATGTACCCTACCCCTAAAGAGTGAAAAGGCAGTTTGTTAGTAAAAAAATACTTCAGATTTAGTAACGGGTAGTGGGCTCACCCTGTTACTCCTCAGGACAGTCTGCTTTGGAAGGGTTATCAAAAAATAAAAATTGTAGGGAAGAAAAGAATGTTTAAGCTCAATCTCACCTATTTTTCAGGTAAAAGGTCATTTACATTATGATTCCATAAGCTTCTTGATGATAATGTAAGGTATATTTTACAAATTTCTGATCCAGTATTAATTAAGCCCAACTTCTTAAATGTGAGCATTATAGACCTTTGTTTACTTTTTCAGTGTAGATAACAGAAATATTTTTATATATTCTTGTTGCTAAGAAATAAACAATCCATGTGACTCTTACCTAGTTTTCATTAATCATAAAGAACTTTTCGTCACACCATACATCTGCAGTACTGCAAGCACAATGGTCATTTCTCATCTATCAGCGTTGTTCACATTCTGTCTCCTTGTATAATATCGCCCTTCTTCTAAACTTGGGTTTGATTTAATCTCAGGGCCACACAACACAAAGGTTTGCGATCAAATTGCTAAATGAAATGACCTATCAAGATCATCGTTGCATCCACATTTTACTGAGAAGACTGTCTAAGAACCAATCGGATTGCTCTTTCAAATTATCGATTAATCGCTGACCTTTGTGTTAAGGGGCTCTGGTCTGAAGTTGTGGTTTAACTATGGATAGCCAAGTGTGGCACAAATATCTGTTTGAAAATTTTCCTTCATCAACTCTCATTTGACAATTCAATAATTTATTACTGTGGGGGAATTATAAATGAAGTGTTTTTATTCATCTTGAAAGCAAGGAAGAAAAAATAGGAATTATCAAATATATACATGTAATATTAACAGATTTATGGATTTGGGGGCTTATAGTTAGAACTTGGTCTAAGATAAAGCAGACTTCAGACAGACTTATGTCTTCACTTTCAAATAACTCTTATGACATCCAATGTCAAACAGTAGTTTTTCGCAAAAAAAATGAAGTCCAAAGTTTGTATCACCATGGTAATATTTGATTTATCATTCACTGATAAATTTGGATTTTAGGGATAATTATGTTCCATTCAATGCATATACTATGAAAAGTGAATGGAATGACAATGGGACTTTTTATTTCCCTATTGAATAATTTACAAGTGGTGTGGGATGAACTTTGTATAAATTTATGTTCCCACTGGATTGTAAATGAAATAGTAGGTTTAGTAGTAAAAACATTTTTTGAATGAAGTGTTCTTCCTTTAAAGCCTTCACATTTACTTCTTACAGTAGCTTACAGCTGGTTCTTAATCTCCAGGCCCTGACTGACTGAAAAAAATGATACTTCAAGAAAATTGATGATGCCTGCAAATCACTCTGACAACAGACAAAAAAAAATGGAGGAGAAAATGATAAAAGGGAAAATATGACTTTGATGCACCTGTTTTGAGGATAAGAAGATGTTATTGATGGAAGGTTTTTATTTTGTGTGTATCTACCTTGGGAATCTGTTTGATTTTAGCTGAAGCCTAGTGTTTCAGGTCCGGAGAATTCTAATTTTTAAAGTACTCTTAGGGAGAATACACACATCAGAAGAACAAGGTTAGTATATGACAAAACAAACAAATTCTTTATGATTTCAGACATTGGGACATGATTTTGTATTTATTCATCCCAAATACACAATTTTAATTTCAGAAGAACCCTCACAATATAGGTTAAAAACATATAATGTATAATCTAAATCTTTTACTTAATTCCTTCATTATCGCCAATGGTAGCTCATTTGAAATAAAATGATGTTCTATACATGGATCAAGTACTGTATTTGTTGATATTGTACCCTATTTACATGTTGATCTTCATTGTTTTAGATGAATAACAAAAATTATTTGAGGTCATATTTTCTCTTTAAGATTGATGCTCATTTCTGGGGCAGATGGGAGAAAATGAGGTATATGATGAGTTCATGTCCCCAAAATCCTTTAATGGTCTAAGTCAAAGGTCATGACTAGCTTAAATATTAAACAGAAACAGACCCTTTCAGGTCTAACAAATGAGAAGAAAATTTGAGTCTGTCATATCATGTTATTGACATAGGAAGTAACTTATTATATGAGACTGAAGATAACAAAGAAATAAAGAAATTATGATATCTTTCAGGATTATCTGATGCAATTGACATGATTGAATATATATATCATGCATACAATGAATGTAATCAAAAGATTATAAAAGTGTTCATGAGTATACATGGTTTGTATTATTTTAGACCATAAATTACTGCCTTGGTTTTACTGGTAGCAGGAAGCAATGTCGAACCTTTATTATCTTGTTTTTGTTGCATTGAATTAGTATTTTGCCAAGAATGCGTTAAAGATTTGAGATTGTTCTTATAAGTATTTGCCTCCAAATGTTTACATTGGAATAAGGATTTATAAAGACATTGTTGGTTTTATTTTTTGAAATACCATCTGCTTTAACATCAATGTCAGTACAAATTACATTATTACACTGTTTAAGTTTTGCTATGATGTTCAGTTTTGGTTAAGGCTTTTAAGTGCAAATCCTATATTGTTACTATTGAGTGAGGCTATCTTTGGGGTCTTCACACACAGGAAAATAAACCTAATGAAATTTTGACAGGTTGCCTTTGTAACTTCGGTTACACTTCGTAATTCCGAAGCTTCGTAATTCCGAAGGTTCATAATTCAGAAACACGTAAATTGCCGATGTTCGTTAATCCGAAAAACGAAAAAGGGTTCGTTAATCCGAACATTTGTGGCGTAATTCCGACGATTCGTTGTTCCGAAGGTTCGTTAATCCGAAACCGAAATAAGGTTCGTTGTTCCGAAGGTTCGTTAATCCGAAACCGAAATAATGTTCGTTGTTCCGAAGGTTCGTTAATCCGAAAACGAAATAAGGTTCGTTAATCTGAAAACAAAATAAGGTTCGTTAATCCGAAAACAAAATAAGGTTCGTTAATCCGAAAAATGAAAACCGGGAAAGCAGAGGCAGAGGCAAGGGGAGGGGGCGGGGGACACTGTTGCCATTCAATTATTATGAGGATGGGAAGGCAAGGGCGGCCGAACAAATTTTCGTTGGGGGTAAAGCCAAAAAATGAAACTCATATGTCGAAATGGGCACTTTGGTGATATTTTCACCTTAAGATTATCGTGTGTTTGATAGTGATTAAGTAGAGAAAAACTTTTTTGAAGTGACTTCTTATTATGGCAAAATGTATATTTACGCTTTATTTTTCGGGAGAGAGTATAATGAGCGAGCGGCTTGGTAAAACAAATTCAAAGGTGAAGTTGTATAACGTTTTTTTGTGGTCAATTATTCTTAAAATGGCATTATTGCGAGATGTTGCGAGCTTGAATCACAAGCTAAAACTTTAGGTTATTTCCATAAAAAATGAAAATTAGTTTTTAAAAATCCGAGCAGATTTCTGCTGTCATTAAAAAGATGTGCATCTAACTAAAGAATTAACATGAGCGCAAAACGCGAGGTTAAACATACTGACCAGAAAAGGAACCTGTTAAAGAAAGCATTTAGTGACCTCTAGGATGCATATTTCACCAATCGAATGAGAGTGCGAAGCGCAAGCTGAAAATTTGCAATATTCCAGCCTGAAAACTTAACTTGTATACTTTAAAAAGAGTATTTTATTTTATTATCATCTGTGTAAAGAGGTTGTGTGTTTTGTAGTAATTAAATTGAGCACAATTTTTTAAGTGATAACTCAAGTTATATATTTACTTTTCATTTCTGCGAGCGTAGAGAGCAAGCGGTTTGGGGGAAAAAGTCAAATCTGAAGATGTAAAATTCACCTTTTTGGTCAATTACTGTTAAAAGGGCATCCATTTGAGATGTTGCGAGCGAATCACGTGCTCAAACTTTTGGAAATTTCATGTGGGCCTAGAATGATAATAATGATAATATTGATATAGATATTATTTACCCAGGGAAGCCACTTCAGTTCTGAAAACTATTCTCCCAGCTATTATTTTTTTTTACAAGAATGCTTAGAATGTCCAGTTTTCAGGTTGGAAAATCGGAAAAATTTGGCTCACGTTTCTCGCTCGCATCAAGTATTGTTTATTGAGGAACTCATTCTATTCCTGGTTACAAAAAAAAGAAGTATGAAATGTCCAGTTTTCAGGTTGGAATATCACAAATTTTAAGCTTGCGGTTCGCGCTCTCATTATTTAGTTTGTGAGATATATATTCTATTCATGAGATGCAGTCCTTAAAAGATTACTTTCTGAAGCCTGTTGCATAAAACTTTTTACCTGAGAAAACTCTGGTAAAAACTGAAAGGTTAGTTTGATTTCCGCCATTGACTTTAGCACAGGGCAAAAACTCCTGTAAAAACAACCTAAGTTTTCTCAGGTAAACAGTTTCATGCAACGGGCCCCAGGTCAGTATATAAACAAATTACAGCTCGCCCTCGCATTAATTCTTTAGAAAGATACACATCTTTCTCACGATTACAAAAAATGCTCCGAATGCTCACTTCGCATCTTGTTACATGAAATGTCTACTAGTTTGAGCTTGCGATTCGCGCTTTCAACATCTCACAAGGATCATTATTAGTATTATTTTTATTACCAGCAGAAGCTGTTATTAAAAATGACATCCCCTCCAATACAAATCCTATTATCTAGAGGTTGCTCGCACGCTTCCAACACACTTGAACCCCTGCATCTTTAAACCATTTGCTTAGGCAGCAATTGCTCAGATAAAATCGAAATTAGCCTATGCTTAATCAGGGCGCCTATATTCTTAATGAAATACATGCTTTGGCCACAACACACGCATGTATCATCGATCGTTATTACTATCACTGCATAATATCATGTAATCTTGTAATGACAACATCGTTTTTGTTACCAAAATTAATTATTTTCATTTTCGGAAATACTAACCTTATTTAATTTTCGGATTAACGAACCTTTTTTTCGTTTTTGGATTAACGAACCTTCGGAATTACAAACCTTATTTCGTTTTCGGATTAACGAACCTTCAGAACTACGAACCTTATTTCGTTTTCGGATTAACGAACCTTCGGAATTACGATTTCATTTTCGGATTAACGAACCTTCGGAATTACAAACTTTATTTTGTTTTTGGATTAACGAACCTTCGGAATTATGAACCTTATTTCGTTTTCGGACTGACCGAACCTTCGGAATTACGAATGTATGCGGCAACTTCAGTGAGTTAGACTTAGCAACTTCAGTAAGTTAAATGAATAAATAACACTCCTTGATATTTTGTCCATATTCATGAGAATAGTGTCAATACACTTGCCATAGAAAAATAATCACTTCTTTTCATTTTTCATGATGATCTTATATATCTGTTTAATGGTTTTGTTACAAGTAAATGAAGTTATGAATAGGTAGGTGATAAGAATAAAAAATTGTCTGTTTTGTATCTGGTATCATGAGTAAGAGGGAAATTTAAAACCATTTGTTTCAATGAGAACTTTCCAGTTTGCATGGCATGAATGTTATTTATAAATATTATTTGTGATCATTTGATTTTGGGGTTGGCTCATTTAGACTGAAATATATGTAGAAGACTAAAAAATAACAGAAAAAAGTAAGGAGTTTAAAGCAGACTTCTCACACTTTAAATTAACGTGGGTTTGATTACAACATGGCTTTTTTTTTTTTTTACTTAATGGCTCCAAATTTATTACTCATTAGTCATGTTAATCCCTTAATCTTTGTCCTTAGACATTACGAGTGTCTTGTAGTTGTCTAGATGAAGTTTAAAGCAAAGACTAGCTGAGATTTAAAAGAAGAAAAAATAGATTAAAAAGATTACATAAATGTGTCTTGTTTTTAAAAAATCAAAAGACCTTTTGAAATCAGAATTTTGTGTGATATAAAACAATTCAACTTGGGTTTGTTAGCTTTTACTTTCAAATTTTCTTTGTCATTTTTTCATGTTAGCATCTCATTTATCAGGGATTATATCAAACAGCTGCTTTTCATTTTGACTTCTGTGCAAGTTGACTACAATAAAACGAAAAGAAAAAAAAAAATGTACCAACAAAATTTTATGTGGAGCATATACACTAGAAACAGAAAACCTGCAGTTTTCCCCACATTCTAGATTCTACACTTTGGCCTTATAGAATGTTGTGAACATCAGGCACAGATCTAAGAAAGCCGAAGGGTCCTTTCTTTTTTTAGGGGGGGGGGGTTAGGGGGCAATTTGTTTCTTCGTTGTTGACATTTGATCTTTCTTAGATTTTTTTTAATTGTATACCACTTTACCATAACAATCCAGATCTGTCCCTAAACAACAATCAGTAATAGATATATGTTAGATGTGTATATTAAATCGGTCCCAAACTTTTGTTGTGTAAATGCACAAAAATATTTTCTGTGAAATTGTTTTTATCACATGCACACGTATTTCATTAAAACAAATATTAATGATGCATCAACAATGTTTGCATCTTACTAAATGTCTTATTGTGAATGTTTGTATTTTTTCATTTAGAACTTGTGTTATTCAGTGTAAATTGGCCCTTATTTGGGTGTGAAAATTTGGTGTGAAATACTTAACAGTAGTTTGCCTTCGTTAACTGTGTCTCACTTTTGTAATATATCAATCAGAGCTCATCAAGTATAACCTTGCAGGGGGTAACCCTGTAGTCTTGATGACTCAGACTTGAGAAGTAAGAGCTCCTAGCTACTGCACTTAATTAAAGGCCTAATAAGGAAGAATTGATGCTGATTTATATGGAGATGTATCTTATTTCAGTAACGTTAAACATTTCTTTCAATTGCCTGCAAAGCATACATGAAATATAAACACTAAAAATTCTTAACCTTTGGTTAAGGTTTTGAAATGTCATCATGACTTGGAAAGTGATGCTACATGTATAACAATTAGGTTATCAAATGTGACTGATCAGTTGGTATGAATTTCATTGAACCATTCAAGTTAAAAGGTCACTTTAGGTCAACAGAATTTTATCATGCTTTATCAAAACCTGAACAAAATATTAATATTTTTATTGAAATTACAAGTCCATATTCAATGAAATGTTGATAGGGTTTGTAAGTGTCAGTAATCACCTTGTATAGGATTTTTAGTCACTATGTCAATGTTAAAGGTTATTCAGGTCAATCTATATTAATAAAAATTGATACTAAAACAAATCAAATGCATCTTATCAAATTTCATGAAATTTAATGAGACAGTTATCAGGTATGAATAGCATGCTACCAAATCAAGGTGAAATTCATTTGAAGTCAACAGACCTGTTACATAATAATCATGTGATAGCAAGTCAAACAGTTGTATAAAACAAAGCAACAGCTCCATTTGTAAGGTTGATAATATCTCTTAAATCATTGATCTTCATACTTTCTTGCTTATACAGATATCAATCACTTCCATACAGAAGAGTGGGTAACAATGTAAACAAGTCCTTCAAAATTAAAACCTGACCTTTTTCACATGGCTAATAAACAAATGTCTTTTAACATAATAAGTTTCTTTTCTTTTATATAGTTCCTGAATAAATGTCTGGTTCATTGTATTTACAAGCATTGGCTTGCTTTTGTTCGTTTTAAAAACCATGTAAAACCATGTATGATTGGGAAACTTACTATGAACTTAAGCCACTAGATGACTAGTACTACATGTACATAGTTCCAACATATGTGTTCTGGTGTCTGGTAAAGAAGACTACATGACTAGAACCCTGGGATAGAAAGGGGGTACCTTGATGAGGAATGACAGCTAACACTTTCCTCAATTATTTCTTTTTCCTTCAACCTCCAAAACATCCTACAACCAAGAGAACATGGTATTATCTACAAATAATCAAGGTTAATGGTAGGTCTATCTGCTTAATACTGCTTCCCAGGAGAAACCGGTAAAAAGAAATGAATGAAAGAAAGAAAAAAAAGGAAGAGAAAAAAGATTGAAATTGGCAAATGCAATAATATTTGTCATATATTTGTGATATGAAACATATATCAATTGCATTAGGGACTATAATTGTAATGAGTATTAAAGGTGTCAAAATCAAACATAAATGAGAGAGTTAGGAAATGAAAAGTCACAGATGCCTGGTCCTAGGTTATGATTACTACTCATTAATCCAGACAGGTGGCTCCCACCAGACAGTGAACTTAAATTGTTTCTGAAGACCTTTTTAAAACATAAAATTGGCAACATACCAAGGTATGTTATATGTTATCTCATGCCTGTCCCGTTACAAATCTTCCATGACAGAAGTAGTTTGTAAGTGCTCTATTTAACAATTGGGATCTTCTGTATAGTTGTCAGAAACATATGTGAGCTTAGGCCTTCATGACTTAGTGATTTTCTCAAATTTGTAGAAATTTAATTTCTTTCCAAAGTATTTTAATCTCATGTCATTGTGTGGTCTTCAAACTCCAAAACCCTTGGATTAGGATGTAGTCAGAATTGGTTAAAGCAAAGTTTTAATAGGTATTATTTTCACTTAATTCTCTATTTTGACAATGACTTTGTTAAAATTGATCACAATTAGATTTAGATCTAAATTTGTTGTAAAAGTCAAACCTGTGGTCTGCAGCTGCATCTCTTTTTACAATTTGTCTGATTTGAACTTGTCCTTGTAACCAGTTTGACTAATATACTGTTAGTCTTATTTTTTATAATGTACATATTCAAGATGATTTGTATTGGCTTTTATCAAAATGTCAGAGAGATTACAACATTGCCTGAGAGTATTTAGCCAATACGAAGAAGCCCAGTTGAAAGGTTTAGACCAAACATGAATAAATGTCATGTGAATAACATTACTGATAATTATTGGTGATTACACCCTCCCACTATTAAACATGTAAATGAACAGACCTCAAATTAATATCAAGGTTTTCTAGATTTGCGCTATCATCTGTTATTTGACACCATTTTAAAATCATTTCCTCCGTGTGCCAAAACAACTTCTGCATCCACCTGCTCTGTAAAGAATGTAATATGCTTTTCACACTGCACTTTTTTTCCTTAACCCCGGGAAATTGGTTTGGCTAAGGGAGGGTCTTAGCCCCACCAATTTCCTTCGTTTTCACACTACGTTTTAGCAAAGTGGGCTAGCAAGGTAAATAGTATGGTACTGTCTGGCCCTGCAAAAAGCAGGGTTAGCTGGCTTATTGTGGTGCTAGAACCACAATTGCGGTGCTAAGAGATGCAGTGTGAAAACGAAACAGGGCTAAGGAAAGTGGGGCTAAGCATTAGCCAATCACAGAAGTAGAATTGCGCGTTAATCACGCTCTGTATGGTAAAATCATCAATATTCATGAGTTGTGCGATAGTCCAGGGTTAAGGCATTAACCCCAGCTGAGCAAAAAGTATTGGGATAAGAAAGACTGTGAAACCCAAAAAGACAGTATGGGATTATGGATAGTCCGGGGTTAAGGATAGTGTGGGGTTAAGGAAATGCAGTGTGAAAAGCATATAAGACTGACAAATAGAAAAAATACACAGAGGTATCAGTTGGTGATTCACTGTTGGCATACAACTTCAAAGAATAATAATGTAAATGATTTATAAAGTATCTGAAATTACATCATTTCTTTATTTATAGAGATCTTTTATGAGGTAATTGCACAGCTGCAGTGCTACAATACATTTGGATAGGGGCAACCCCAAACAAATTTTTAATTTGTTTTAAAAAAAAAAGGAGTGATGAGCAAGAGACTAGATTAAAATTGTGTATTCTCCCATGCAAAAAACACTGACTTTTATCTCTATTTTTGGAAAGGAGTAATATTTTTCAGGTGTCCTAAATTGAATATTGATTTTAGCTTGTTTGCAAGGTATTCATTGTTATCAAAATGTATGTGAACTACATCTAATGTTGACACTTACATTCCTAAAGTTCTTCCAATGAATACTGTATCAATAGTTATAGTTGGCAGTAGCATGGTTTCTTGATGTTGTTGTCATGGTAATGAAATCAAATACCATTTTCCTGAGAAAGTGTGTTAAATGCTTTTGCACCTTATATTATTTCTAGCATACCAAAACTTCTTCCACCCAACAAAGTTATCTGTAGAAGAATAAGCAAAAAAAAAAGGGAAGGATGGTTTGTCACTCGCTGTTTGGCATGACACCAATGTCATCATCAAAACCCTTGTTCATATCAAATAGTTGCCACATATTCAGCTGTCTTATTTATTGTATGAGATATAAATGGTTTCCGAGTAAAGTGATATGATATTCAATTTTTTTGGTCATCTCCCAATGTAGAATATAAATGTATTTGGTACGAGGTAGTTACAAATGGTATGCAAACAATAATTTTGAAATTACATCTTATTTAGTGATTTGATTTGTTGATTGTTGACTGAACTGAAAAATCCTCTTATGATAATGTGTAACCAAAGAAAATGTCCATAAATTACTATTTCAATGACGATAGTTTTCATTTCTTACTGACTTTGAATACCTATATTTGAATGAGAAATTACTGTAAAACGATAACATTTTTTTCTTCAAAGATATGAACATGGCCATTGTGTGAAGACTGTGATAGGAATGTCAGTAGACTGACCTAGTTATTTCATCATTCATACTGAGAATCCATCAAGAGAACATATTATTCTCAGTTTGTCGCAGTATGAAACATTCAATAGAACATACCATGTGGTAGCTGTAAGTTCCCTTTCAATCTAGTCTTCAATAAGTTTACATTTTATTTAAATATTATAAAGATACCAGGCTTACAAACCTTTTTCTTAGAATAGATATTCAACAGGTTTCATTCTTTACCCTTTCTATAATACCAGAACCAATGTCTATAAGCTCAAAACTTTCCTATTATTTGAACTTCATTATGGACCCATTGTGATGTTTTCAATAATATTAATGACTGCTCCATATTTCTCTACATCATTTTGATTATAAAATAATATAAACCTTATTTTACCATTTTTTTAGATTTAGGTTAAAGATATTATTTTTATTTAATTCTTTGTATAGTTCGACCACCATTCCTAAATTATAAGCTAATCGCAAAGTATAATGTAGAATATATGCCCCGGGGGGCACTCGACCAAAAAAGTGGTGGGGGTGTGCCGCGGGCGAGACAAAAAACGGGGCCTTGGAGCGGGCTTATTGTAAAAAGGAGGGTCCTCGGAACGGGCTTCGGAACGACAAATGTTTGTGAAAACGGGGGTCCTTGGAACGGATCGCCAGCGTGTGAGCGCGTATGCATCCCTACGGAACGGTCATGCGTGCATGATCCAGCTAGCGCGGCCTCCGCCGGGGAGCTCTGCGGCCGCTTTTCACCAAAATTGCAGCTCATTCAACGATCGGAGCGGCGTAACGAAAAATATGCGAAGCTTTGGAGCGGATTTCTCTCTTCTTTTTTCTCGATAAGAAGAAAATGCTATGCCTTGGAGCGGCTTTCTTTGTTCTTTTTCTCAACAAGGCAAAAATGCTATGCCTTGGAACGGAAATTTGAGTGTAAAAATGGGGGTCCCCTCCGCGGCACATACCCACTATGCATTATATACTGAGTGCCCCCCTCCCCCCCCCGGGATATATGCCTTTTAAATAGGACCGGTCAGTTGGAGCCTAAAATGAGGATTTCTTCTGATTAATACTAAGATGGCATGATACGCCCTTGCATCTAATAATGAATTATTTGGTCTTTCATGACTGAAACAAGGCATGGATGGTTTATTTATAGCTGTCCTCCCAAGGTGATACTTTAGGATCACAAAGTAATATCATTCCTTAGAAACAGTTGACCCCCCAACAATTTTGTATTGTACTTTTTACACAGATTTGGTACTTTTTCAAACCTCTTCTAAGGGGGGATGTCTCTCATGCATGGCATATAGAGGTGGCTGTGGCAACTATGGCAGCACCGTTGTCAACATTGAAATCATAACCAAGTTTAAGTTTTGAAATATTATAAGTTAGAAAACTTATATTGATCTTTCTAATAAAACCCAAGTTTCAAGTGACATGATCAATATAAAATGTCATTTACGGTCATTGAACTTACTATTTGTATTATCAAATGAACAGTGTTTTTTGTGTTTTGTGATTACAGAGTCAACACTATTGAATTGCATGATATAGGCGAGACTGCCAGAGGCATTCCATTTTTTTTTTTAATTTCATTTTGGGGTATCCACTAATTTTAGGTATTTTTGTCTCCTTTTTAATAGTGCCAATTTGCTTCATATTTTAGATATTGATTTAAATCTTTCATGAACATGTAGTTGTTAAATGATTTATTCATTATTATCTACCTTGTTGTACTGCTAAATGGAAGCCTTTGGTTTTATTACTCTTCCTGCTTTTTTATTCAGTGTTGTTTGAAAAAAGTTGTAAGGCTGATTATACTTCAGCTGTGTATGGATTTTAAATTCAAGAAAAACTGAGGCAAGACATAGATATAACAAAAACAAGACCTTATTAACCTGGAAGATCCACATATGTAAATATTGCACCAATCAGTGTTTTAATCATTTATTTTCACTGTAACATGCATTGAAAAAAATTGAAGCATTTGATGGGGAGATTAAAATATATTTGTTTTCAGAGTCATAAATATTTTGTTTCACATAAAGTCTCTCCTGCAATGTTATCAAAGAAAATGTGTCTTTACTATATTCTTCAGCGCAGGCATAGACCTACCAGGTCCATGGTGCAGGAAAGCAAGTTAATCTGTGCAGTTCTGGAAGAATGATTTTTTTAGTTTAAAAATGCTGGCATATCTCCCACAACTTTTTGCAGGGGAGCTTATTTTAGACATATCTTTTTTCGTTCTCTTTCACATCTGTTTGCTGATGTCAGTTGTGTCATTCTCAATTTCTGTGCCAGGAAAACAATATAAACATACTCTTCAGACTGTCTCCCAGTGCCTTTCAGATGAAAAAATAGATCAGCATAATAGTTTTTCTAGCATGGCATTGCAATATTTTATGATGCATAATTTCATAAATGCTTTGTAATGCACGCTTATTCCAATGAACAAAACCTACCAAACTTTTATCCAAGAAAGTACAGGGAATTTTTCTTTACAAATTTTAATAGCATTTTTGGTCATAAGAGAAAAGCTCTCAACTAAGTAATGTACAGTCCTATGTAAAAACATGCTATACAAAAAGCTTTATGCATAGCAGTCTTTCAAAAACGTGGAGCAAATTGCGATGCGATACAAGGAAAATTATTCCCTGAAGTACATAGTGCAACTTGCTTTCATTTGGTACATTCTTGGGATACCAATAACATGAATTTTTATTTACTTTGACCAATCTTATAGAAAGATTTATATATAAGATATCATATGGTACTTAATATCATGAGGTGAATGATTTAATCTTCCTCCAGTCCCTTTGGCTGTGTTATCCATTTTTACAAGTTTTATTTTCCTTTATTTCTTGCAGTGTAAACAGGTTGAGTGATGGTAATGGTTAAGGATTTCATCATGGCTTTAGATTAACTCAATAGGGCCGTCTGCACCATCCCGAGTTTTCAAATTAGCGCGCTATTTCTGATCCGGCAAATTATCCCGATCTGAAAAATCTCGAGATTGTTTGTAATGCAGACGCAATTATCGCGCTAGTTCGTAGGATTAATCTCGAGATTGCGATCCCAAGTCAACTCGGGTTTATTTGCAAAATAGCGCGCTATTTACGAATTATCGCGCTAATTCGTAGGTGCAGACGCACTCGGGTTTGGACTCGGGTTAATTTATTCATGACCTTCAGTCCATAATGCAATTCGCGTTCCATTTCCGCCTTGGTAAAAACATAAACAGCGATTATACCGAACGCATGCGAAAGTCAACTTTATCATAGCGTTCATCAATTCTCCAATCAGCAACGATGGTGTCAAGCCCCCCGTGAATGGATTTTGGGAGAGACCAGACCGATGGGGGAGGCGCTCATTGTCGACGATGGTCATAGTCAATAACAATACTGACAGCATTGTCGTCTTATTCCTTCGCAAAATGTGAGCAAATAGCATTTCTTTCATCCCCTCTCTCTCTCTCCCCCTCTGTCGTTGCCTCGGAGTCCGCCATCATATTAAACGAAGAATACTTCACTCGCTTATAATTATAGCGCGGCTGAGCTGAGAGGATTGTTGCATAACAACGGTCGAATTCGGCGAAAGAGTACATGGACTTGATTGCATATCGCGGGAAGTTATTCGAAAGCGCGGGCCGTTGAAACTCCAAGATCGAAAGTGCGCATGCTCGGAATATCGGGCTTGTTGCCTCGCTCGAGCAAGAATCGCTCTTCGTGCGATGGTGGAGACGGGGTTTCTTGAATCTCGAGATTAATCGCGAAGAGGGCTGATCGGGCTAAAATCTCGAGATTGAGCAAACTCGGGATGGTGCAGCACCGCCTACAGATCCCTTTAGATATATCTGGAAGCTGTGGAAAAAAAGCAAAGATCTGAAAATGGGTGGCAATTGTCAGTCATTGGTGGCGGAAGCCAAAAAATTTAGGGGGAGTCCACCTGAAATTTTGGGATGGACAAATGTAAAAAATTGGACAAACCAAAAAAAAAAGGTTATCAAGCTAAATTTTAGGAGTGTCTAACCAAAAATTTTTGACAAGCAAAAAAAAAGGTCATCAACTTGAATTTTAGGGGGGGATAACACACGATTCAGGGGGGGTCCACGTGAATTTAGGGGGACGTAGGAAACAAAATTGACAAGAAAAAAAAAAAAAAGATTATAAAAAAAATTAAGGGACCCCCAACCTAACATTTAGGGGGGACACGTCCCCCCCTTCCACCGCCTAAGTTGTCAGTTGATTATATAAGTTTCTTTGTGTGATCAGAAGTTCGAGAATGATATAATGAAGAAAAGCTATTGTCGCACATTTTGGTATCCTGTTATTCCTTGAGTGTCCTGTATATAACCTTTATAGTGACTGAACAAGTGCTGCTAAGATATGATTCACGATGAGCATCTATTTAACATCAAAATTGTTTGTGTAATTCAATTCGCTTTTAAATCTGAATGAATTATGGATCACTTTGATATTTCTCTGACATATAATTTGTCACAGCTTGTTTTGAAATATTTTCTTAGTGTTAGATGAACTATTTCTTCCAATGAAACAATCATCATAGGAGATTTGAAAGTTCATTTTTTATTAAGCCGTCATTTTCAATCATACAAGAAATATATGGTTCTTTGTCACTTCATGGACACGGTGAATTGACAATTTCTCTTTGAAATAAGGAACATATGTATTTATAAAAGTAGAAGAAACATACTAGAAAAAATAACTTAACTCTCACCTCTGTGTAAACTTCATGACTAAGAACCACTCTAATTTTATAATTTTTAAAGGAAATTGACTTTTTATGCAATTCTTGTGTTCAAAGTGAATTTGAGATCCTTTGTAGCATAGTATAAACCACTTGTTCCCCAAGCATCCTTTACCTTGGCTTTAAACCAGATCACTGTTTCAAATTAAAGGGACTTCTCTAAACTTTCATTGCAAGATATCTGCATATCAAGACCACTGCCAGTGGCATGCTGTACCCTTGAAAAATGAAAAGAAGTTGCATCATTGAGTTCTTTTTGTTGCAGTTTGTTATTGATTTTCATAATAAATTTTGTTTTTATTCAAAGAAAAGTGATGGGTATGTAGTTTGATGTGAATTATAATCATGTGACTTTTTGGTTTATAAACCTTAATTAGAGCCTTTCCTAGCTGTCTTTCAAACTTTGAGTGAAATTGTCAATTTTCATGTTTTTATTTGTTTATTTTTTTTTTATTTATTTCTTTTTTCTTTTCTGAACAAGTGATAAAGTGAGAATCTATCCAGCATGAATTGTGACATATAAAATAATAAAATTAAATAAATGAAAAGTTTCAAATTCATTGCTTCATTGTTGCTATGTTCATATCTCTGCCCCAGCTATTTAAAACTTTGTGACTATATGGTTAATTACTTTTTTCTTTCCCCCCTTTTTATTTCACTTTCAGATCATGCTACCTCATTCACCACATCTCTGCCTCTGCCCTGAGATGTGGCTCTAGATTATATGCAGGTAGAGGTATTATCAAATCACCAAACTTTCCTGGCAAATACCCCAGTGACATCAGCTGTGAATGGACACTCATATCCGAGGATAATGGTCATGTGACTTTAACTTTTGAAGCATTTGAGTTGGAAGAAAGTCCAGGATGCTAGTAAGTACTTGATACAATAAAAACACACCCCCTTTTTATGTTGGTAAAATATACAGACAGATAAGCTGTTATTCTGTTCAAAGCATTTAACCTTAATGATAAATACATGAAACATTAATATGATACTAGATCTTGGGCTAAAAATGATTTGTTTTTAAACAAGATTAATGAAATTTACTTTTCTACAATACCTGCTATAAAGTAACATTTATTTAGTAGCAGTTGTTACTCAATGTAATTTATCAAAATGAATTCTCGAAAATGCAAGAATCATTAATGGAAAGTTTGAAGATGATGAATTTAATGGAAACTTTTTTTTTTGCATACAAAAAACACCATTAGAGAAACAATCATGTCTTCTACCTTCCTATTGCTTGTCTTGTTCCAGAGAATATCTAGGTCTTTGTGTCTTATCCTGGAAGCTTTTTTTTTAAGTTCACATATTACAGTTATGGTATGAACATGTCGGTGACAAGTAGCAGGAAGACGTGCAGATAGATATCAACTTTGCTAGTGAAAAAGATTGAGGAAGGTTGATGTAGTATCAGGAATATAGGGAGGGAAGTGATGAGAGAATATGAGATGGGATGAAGATGATAAATGACACATCAAATAATGGGAGAAGGGAATTGATAGGTTGACACCAAAATCCAAGTTGACCTGGGGTGTGTTTATGCTTCCATTGCGAGGACAGAATTAGCGTTTTCAAACGTCGTATTGAAATGCAGATTGCAAACCTGGTTCTGGGAGTGCTGTTTATGCTAACTTTTCAGAGGCAAAATCACTATCTCCAGCTGGATTTGCATCGTAATTTTCGTTGAGCAGAAAAGCGAGGTCAAATTGGGCGCGCCCTTTTTCTAAAGTTTTTTGATTACCCAAGTGTTCTTATGGGGAAGGTATGTCGACTGTTATTTAAACATCAAACAATTTCCGATATTTTAGTCATTGCATGGAGCTACTTGACATAGCCATATAATTTCCACCATGGTGAGGATAATAGAAAAAATAAAGAATATTTAAGTATACGTAATGAAATAATAAAACATTCATTTGTTTATGCTACTGGGGCATCTGACGATGTCTCCTCATTACAACTCATGTTCCAGGTTGTTTTTTTTTTGGAAATCCCTCAACATTTATCGTGATGACAAATTGGAAGAGTAATACTAGTGATAGTACTTAAATCAATTATCACACGTATGTAAATGTAACAAGGGAGTTGAGAGGTAATTCCATGGAGGTAACATGGACCATGGATCAATATGCGACTGTATTTGCCCGTGCATTTTCATCTCACCAGAAGCATTAACCAAATGACATCATTTAAAAACGTTTACCATTGTGGTTCTGTTTATACTTCCCCAGAAAGCCTGATTCTGGTCAAACAACGTTTACAAACGCACCTTTTTGTGAGTTTATGATCAGCGTTTTGAAACATAGTTTAAATAAAAGTAAGCATGGACACACCCGTGTTTTAATTAGACTAATCACGTATGGAAACACTGATTCTGGCCTGAAAAGTGGAAGCATAAACACAGCCTTTCTTCAGTAAGATTATAGCTGGTAATAAGGAAATAGGGTCCTATTTCTTGCAAGGAATGACCTATCATAGCGCTTCTTGATGAGACCCTGAGATGGATGGTCATTGTACTGTTTCATATTAAGAGGTCAAAACAGGAGAAATGAGTAAAATTGAAGATTTTTTAAAGAAAGCAACATGTAAGTTAAAAGACTATTTTCAGGATCCAGCATCATTCTCGTATCATCATAAGGTTTCTGTTTGAGGTTTGTATATATAGTGGCCTACACAGAATAAATAAACTCGTTAAAGGGATATATTGAACATTTATTTTTAAGAAATTGATCTCAAACGATATCAGGATGATTAAGAATCTAAAAATTGTATTGTAATAATTCATTAGAGTCTGATGTAATATGGAATTGATACAAGGCTCCAAAAATGACTCAAATTTTTGACTCAAATTTTTTTTTCAGGGATTAGTTTATATGAACTTGTCAAAGAGGAGAGACGATTTCACTGCAGTAAAGAAAGTAAACAATTGATTTGTGTAAGATGGACATCTCTAAAGGTGAAATTTTAGACTGGGAAATATTTTGTTCTAATGAGATTGAAGATAAACCACAAACATCTCAAGCACTTAAAGAGCTATCAGACAGATCTCTTATTGACGTCAGGCTGAGGATAAATCTTCAATTGATTGATCACTAAACACTTCCAGTATGCTGCTAATTGGATCTGGGCATCCTTAGATTACTTTATATTTATAGTACCATGAACATGATAAGTAAATAGAGTGACAACATTTCCTCAAGATGACGCAAGTTAGACGTGCCGTCATAACAAAGATGAGATCATAATTAAAGGAAGATTTGTAGTCTGGGGACCAATGAATGTAACTTTAAAATAATTTCTTAATAATTGCACATGTAATAAGTTTATATATGGATTCCTAATTGGAACTAAATCTGAATTTCAAAAGTATGGAATATGGTTCAATGGGTTAAATTATTCAAAAGCTCAAAATGATGACATTTGTATGGACACTATAGATGTTATGAAACATGAAATAACTGGTATGATGCTCTGCTTAGTACTACTGTGCATTGAGATTGTAACACTGAGTCACTCTAATAGATAGTAGTCTGATAATGTGATTGTATGAGATTTTTTAAAAGCTTTTTGATTCGATATTCAGTCTAGACCAGCAATGTGCCATTAATGTGTGTTTGCTTCATCAATAAATTTTAAGCTATTGCTTTCTGCTCTAGATGTCAATTGCTCATGGTCTAGACGGGATGATGTATTAACTTTACGTGTAAAAGGGTATCCCTTAAAGGGGAAGTTCACCCTGAAGAAAACTTTCTTGTAAAAATAGCAGAAAAAATAGTAAAACGTATTGGTGAAGGTTTGAGGAAAATCCGTTAAAGAGTAAGAAAGTTATTAGAGTTCAAAGTTTTGGATTTGTGACGTCATAAACGAGCAGCTGTCCCATGTGTTATGTAATATAAAATGCATAAATTTCAAATTTTGTATGATTCCTGATGACTTAATTTTGTTTTCTTTTCATGATCGGGTGTGAAACGATTTGTCTATTGATATACAAAAGTTACAGTGAAAACCATTTTCAATTTTCTGAGAAAATGACATTTCATTGATTTTTTACCATTCGCTATGTAGGAATGCTGCTCGCATATGACGTCACAAATCAAATAATTGAAATTCTAATAACTTTTGAATTATTTGATGAATTTTTCTCAAACCTTCGGCAATATTTTTCATTAATTTTTCTGCTATTTTTACAATAAACTTTTTGTCAGGGTGAACTTCCCCTTTAACAATTTCTTGCCCTTAAATATGTGATGGTCTTGTGATTGTAATGGGAAGGGTTTCATGGTCTTGAGGTTTCTAAGAGAGCTAAATTTAGTGAACATTTCCATTTCAAATCTACTGTGCATTTTTGGGGACTTACATGATGAATAAGCACAGTTAGAGAGTGAAATAAAGTATGACTTGGAATGTGAGCATCATCCCTTATTTATGAAAATTTTGCAGAGGTTTTTTTTTTATATAGTTGAAGCTTTATCAATTTTATATGAAGAAGTAGATTTAAAGGAACTTGGTTGAATAGATGATTCAGTAGTATAAGAGAAAGTTAGTAGAATGAGAATGGGGTATCACCCCTGCAATGGTCTATTTCTTGAGAGAAAAACATTCTCATTATCACCTTCCCTGTCACTATGGTTATCGTCACCATTGATAGCTGAGCTGCCTAGAGTCTGTAATGGTTTGCAATAGTCTTGAGTGATTTCTTTTATCATTCCATCCTATACTCATCAACATCACCATCAAAAGTTCATTAGTGAACCATCTGGTTCTGATAATACACCATAGCACATGACTTGTGTGCATCTTTTTTTCATCTCCTTTTCTTGGATTGTTGTGGGCTCCTGTTTCTTGGGTGCCCTGGAAACATAATGGGTGTCAGATGGGTGCTAACAGTGTTTTTGTTCCATCCTGTCTTCCTTTGATTCTCACCACTCCCTTCCCTCCCATCCACTTCTTTTTCTTTTCTTCTCTCTTTGTTCACTCCTTTCTTTCTTGCTTTTCTTTCGTTACCCTCCCTTCCTACTACACTTCTACCCCCCTCTCTCTCTTTCTGTCCTCCATTCCTTTCCTACTGCTCAATCCTCCCCCTTCAAAATCCATCTCTCCCATCAGAGAGTCTGAATGTCTGAAAGGTTTGATTGGTGGCTATTCTTTAGGATATTAAAGATGTCCTATTCTTGTCATATCAATAAAAGTGCAGTGGGAAAATAAATTGAGTAGGAAATTTGAGGTCCAAGGATGATATAAACTTACTTAGAAGATATGGGCCAAGTTCATGAGTGCATGAGCCTGGTCGGTATTCCATTATTCTGAAGATTATGTTATATGCTTTACTAAAGCTGACATGTATATCTGGGGAGCATTTCATCAACATTCTTGTCCAACAGGTTGTTGGATCTGACAACTTTTCCTTGTTTTTGACAGGATGAGAAGCACTGCTACTAAAAAAATGTCAAATAAAACAGGATTTGTCAGGTAAACTGTCCGGTCACAAGTCCTTTCATGAATGCTAATGTACATAGTACAGTAATACTACATCTGGGCTCCGTAACACAAAGGTTTGCGATGAATTACAAATATGGAAGAACCGCACTGATTGGTCGCTGGCCAGTATTTCAAACCTAATGTGCGTGTAACATTTATATTGATTGGTCAGTTCATTTAGCGATTGATCGCTAATCTTTGTGTTACGGAGCGTAGATTATCCTATTGCAATACTCTAGCCTGCTGAACATTTTGGTCCAAATGTTATCTGTGAGACTCAGTGCTGAGTGTACAGGAATGAACATTCAAACATCAACAGGTTAATGCACCATAGTTTGTGGAATATTTCATGAACTGTGATCAAAGACATATACTTCAAAATATTTTTCTAATATTATCTTAAGTCAGAACTTCAAACTTTATTAAATTGAAGCCATGTTGTTCAAAGATAGAGCTTACTTGACATTTATGCCATTTTTCTCTTCTTTATTGTATCTCCTAAATCACCTTGGGAAATCTTAGATGTAATCAGTTTAAGATGGTTTGCCTCCTTGGCTGCCATGTCTAGAGAAAGCTCAGAAATTGATAAATTCCTTTCTCTTGATCTGTGAAAAAGGAGAGGTGCCAAGATCTAAAGAGATAGGAAGGAAAGGTCCATTACATAGCCTTGGCATTCATTGACTGGTGGCATAGCCCTTTCTTTCAACCAGACATTTAAGGGGTTGGAAACATTGCGCACTGTGGCCCTTGATGAGACCACTTTCAAAGTTTATCTCTAGAAACAGATCTTTTTAATGCAATTTCAAAGTTAAATCTCGAATTTTATTTTAATTAAAAGTGAAAACAGAATTTAGAGAGGGGATATATAGACTATTGTATGTAAATGCATCACATGGCATATAACAAAGGCCATTTGTATTTTGAACTGTCAAGAAATGTTCAAAGAAAACTCTTGAGAAAAGGCAGGATTTATAAAGACCTTATGTTTGAATAGATGTGACATTATCTGTCATCTCATCACACGGATTCATCTTTTTTATGAATGATCTTTTTTGTGTGTGTTATGTTAGGGTAATGATATGGTAGAGGCTGGAATGATACATCATTGCATTCCTTTCGGTATTTTGTTATTAAAATAATAATTGGGGTGCTCCTCTTTATCTCTAGTTATGATAGATCGTGTTCTAGGTTTAATAAGAATAAAATAAACATATAGTAAGTAACAAGTTTGTTTATCTATAGATGCCACTGACAGCATTATCATATTATCAAGTAAGCTTTAAGATATTGTACGACAAGTTATTGAAATTTTATTGGAAATGACCAATAAACTTGTGGTTCTTGTAAAAGTGTTTACTTCCTTGTTTAAATGTGTCTAATTTGGTGATTTAAAAAGGCTTTCTCTGTCCCAGATAGTTCATGCTCAATTTCCCTTCATTGATCACAAAAACACCAAAATGGAAAGTAAGCCCACCCCCCCCCCCCATGAGAAAGATGGTGAAAATTCTTTCAGAGGCTTCCCACATCATGGGAATAGTTAATACTTATCAAAAATATTTCCAGGCAATATATAAATATACCAATCAAATAGTAAAGTATATTTCAATGTTTCCAATGTTGTCTTCTTTAAACCATACTTTTTCTGTTGGTCAAACTCATATAAATCATTTGGTTTTCAAAGAAACCATCATCTTAACAGTAGTGTTCAATCCTTTTCTGACCAATTATCATTCCAGATCAGACTGTATACATATTGATAAATGAAGGGCCCCTCAAATAACCAGAGGTTTCGTTTTTGTCAGAGCGAGACTATAGGCACCGCTTTTCCGACGGCGGCAGCGGCGTCGTCAACATTGAAATCTTAACGAAGGTTAAGTTTTTGAAATGTCATCATAACTTAGAAAGTATTTGGACCTAGTTAATGAAATGTGGACATAAGAGCAATCAAGTATCCTTAAACATCCTGTGCGAGTTTCAGGTCACATGACTAATGTCAAATGTCATTTAGGGTCAACAAACTTTGGTAATGTTGGGGGTATTTGTGGAATTGTCATCATAACTTTAAAATTCTATGGATCTAGTTCATGAAACTTGGACATAAGAGCAATCAAGTATCTCTGAATATTCTGTGTACATTTCAGGAACATGGCCAAGATCAAAGGTCATTTAAAGGTTAATGAACTCCGGCCGTGTTGGGAGTATGTGTTGAATTGGCAACATAACTAAGGAAGTTTATGGATCTAGCTCATGAAACATTAACATAAGGATAATCAAGGTCAAAGGTCATTTTGGGTCAATGGACATATTTTATTATCATATTAGTGTTTTCTTCTGTGAATAATATTTATTAGCTATTTTCAAAGGAAGCACTGCTGCTATATCACATTGCGTAATACAGGCGAGACTGCAAGAGGCGTTCCACTTGTTTTTAAAGAAAGTACTGCTGTACGATTGTGTTATAAATAGATCTGTAAACAGATGTCTTACATTATTAACAATGTATCACCACAGTGAATACTTTGAAAAACCTGATTATTAGGCTTACCACGTACAGAGCTACATCATCATTGATATCAGGAATTATATCTTTAAATAGTGTTATGATAGGGCCGTCAAGCTGAGACGCCACCACCACTTCTGTCCCCACAAGTTTTAGTAACACGCAAAGATGTGCATTCCTGCGGCATCAATTAATAGCTGTGATTTAAAGTTCAGCTGAGTATTTGTATTTTTCATCACAATAGTAATGGGTAGACCACATGGAGCCTGGTGAGGCAGGATACAAAATGGAAGAGCTGGTTCCGGGGCTAGCTACGATTGTTGTGGAATACCATCGGTAGTGGTGGTGAAGTTCACTTCTAGTTCACTTGTCAGTGTGGATTATGAACCTGTGGAATCCTGGTCCATCTAGATGTATGGAGATTGTATTAGTTACATCTGCTTTTAACCCCAACGTCCTGAAATAGAGCACTCAATTTGAGATGTAATTGACCCTCTACATGCCCACAGGTTTAAACTTGTTAAGATACTTAACATTCATTTGATGACGTGATTTAGAGGTCTTTTACATCTGTTCAGTGTGAAGTAAATAGGCACTTGTTTTTATATCAAAAATAAAAACAAAGTTCATGGACTGTACGTTACTTCATCTTGTTGAACCTGTGTTCTTATGAAGAACAAAATATTACAAATAGTTATATGGTATGTTTAATAGATTTTTTATAAAAACAGGTTTAAAAAATCAAGTTTCTTGTTTCTGTACACAAAAAATGAATTAATATTAAGAATAGCTGTGTGTTGGAATATGTTTATAATCACAGCTTGAATTGAAATAAATATTAATTGCATAAAATCTTTATTATCATTGTATGTCAATTTTTGCTTATTTCTTTCCAGTTATGACTATGTGGAGGTATATGATGGTGAAAGTGCAAGAGATGTTTTACTTGGTAAATACTGTGGAACAAGTAAACCACAAACCATCACTTCAACATCTCAAATGCTCTTTGTGAGGTTCATCACAGATTCATCTATAGAGAGACTAGGATTCAGTGCCAATTACAGCACAGGTAAGAAACAATTAGATTGCTCTAATTTTTGTATTCTTACACAAATTATTGTATTACTTAAATGAGGCAGTTGATTTGCTCCATGAAAGTAATTCTTAATATTTTTTCAATGAGGTCAATAAAGTTAAAGGATGTTTTTTCTCTCTCTTTTAATTGGCTGTGGGTTTGATATTTATCAATTGAAGTAACTCTTAGGCCTATATATCCCAAATCATAGGAAATCATTATACTCTAGCCTCTTGACTTGTTTCCTTTCTTCCTTCCTGCTCTTTCCCTTTCTCAAACAAACACAAAATAACTAGTAGCTCTGTCCCAATAACTAGGAAATATTGTACAACTTTCCATTGTCCAGCTAACAATATTTGAGATTATTTTTATTTGATTTGAAGAATTTCTCTCCAAATAACAAATGATTCATCTCTTATTGTTAAAATGTCAAGATTTTTTGGCTGATTAGATTTGAATGGAATCCACATCTGTCAGTCAACCCCAAACTAACTAAAAGTAAGAGGGTTCAATGAACTTCTTGTTGTTTATTGGTGTGGGTATCATGTGGTTTCTTGTGAAGCTGTATGAAAGCAAAGTACTTTTGAAGGAAACTGTTTGCTCTTGATTTGGCACCTCATGAATAGAATTCTATTGGATTGTGTAATCTTGGATGTTTGAGCTGAAATACTGCAAGAAGCTTTATTTTTTAATGATTATTATGGTAACTTTGAATACATGATGTTTATCTGAAGCTAGATTCAAAGCTAAATGATTTATTGGGGGTACAGTTGTTAAGTAAAAGGGTTGTTAAGTAAAAGAGTTTACAACTTTATGCAAGACTAAAAATAGGAAATATCATTTAGATGCTGTAAAAGAGAGTTTGTAAGTTTATGTTAGATTTAAAATAGGAAGTAGCCTATCTAGATGCCGTTATCTTTGATATTTCATCCTTCACTACTCATTGTTTCCAGATACTTTTGCATAACTTTGTCATGACTATGTAAATTTTAGAGATGTGTTAATGTATAATACCATGTTCTATTTTTTTAAATGTAATGACTGTTAAAAATGTGATGACTGCAGTTTACAAATTTATCTTGTCATTCTTCAATATTCAATATTGATGGATGGACATTGCGAAAGTAGAAAAATAACCTTTTGTACTAAAAGCAGAATGATTTGTGGTTAAAGATTGCGTGCAGCATTCATTGGATTGGAATGTAAACAATTCTTTGAACAATGTGCTTGTCATACTTCTTGCGTGTTTAACAGAGTAGAAAATTACCATTGTCAACGACCTCCAAGTGTGTCAAAACATGGCTTTATTCTTCCTCTCTTTAAAGTACAATTATAAATAAAACTTATTTTGATCTGACTTTCACATAGATTACCATCTTAATTGATATCATGTGGAAAAATGTGCTGAACTTTTGTTAAAACTGTAGTCACCAATATGAAACGAACTGCTTAACTGTGAGAATTGACCTGCAGTCCACAAGAAAGCTAGCATTATATTGTATTGCTCTAGAAATATTGATAATTTTATCTAATTTACAGCTTCTATTGCAGCAAATTATCACTTATTAAAGGTCAAGTCCACCCCAGAAAAATGTTGATTCGAATAAATAAAGAGAAATAAAACTAGCATAACGCTGAAAATTTCATCGAAATTCGGATATAAAATAAGATAAGTTATGACATTTTAAAGTTTCACTTATTTTTCACATAACAGTGATGCAGAACTCAGTGATATGGAAATGAGACAGTCGATGATGTCCCTCACTCACTTTTTTGTTAAATTTGAATTATATATTATATACTTTTTTTACAGATTGACAATAAGGACCAACCTGACTGAACCATATATTATTAAACAATGCTAATTCCACATGTCCAGGGACAAATTAATCATTGTATCACTTGACAATGAGGAGAAAATTAGAATATTTCATATAATAAAGTACAAAAATAAATAGTGAGTGCATGACGTCATCAGTCTCCTCATTTGCATACTGACCAGGATGTACATATCATTGTTGTGTGAAATTAAGCCAAACTTTAAAATGTCATAACTTTCTTATTTTCCATCCGATTTTGATGAAATTTTCAGGGTTGTGCTTGTTGGATTTTTCCTCTTTTAATTCAAATATACTTTGTTTTGGGGTGGACTTGTCCTGTAATAGTGACGTTAAGTAAGGGAAATAAGGGCTTCTGATTATGCTCCTCTTACACTTTATAAGGCAATATTGTGATCTACTGTAGGGTTGCTTTGAAAAATAATCTGATATTAATCAAGAAGATTTAATTCATATTATGGGAATTTATACTTGTAACAATGAGTTATTGCATTTTAAAAACTTCAGAAACGTCCATAGGAATAGTTCTGAGGAGGAATTTGTTTGAAATGTCTTAAATCCTTTTGAATAACAGAAATGGAATCAGACTTTGAAGATACACACGTTCATGTATTATTGTTTATTATGTATGCGTTAATAGGATGTAGGGACTGTCCCTGATTCTTTGTCCTCTTCACTCATCCTTCATACAGGAATTTAATTCAATGATAATCACTAAAAGATCAAGGATATATAGAATCATTATTTAAGCTCTGCTTCTAGTATAAGTGCAATAGACTCCTCAAAAAATAAATGATGATCATGATAATAATGAAATAAATATGTAAATGAATCAATAGATAAATAAATAAATGAATGAAAAAAATAAATGAAGAAGAAATACATAAAACTTTTCTTCATCTCATTCAAAAGTACAAGTCACTGTAGTTGCAATTAAAGTGAACAATACGTTTGTGCACTATGCAAGACAGGTGTGAAGATTTTTCAAAGATTATTATAATTTACCATTTAAGATCATTCTAATAATTCTTTATATATATATTTCACCAGGATGCTCAAGGACATTCTTTGGTCCAAGGGGTACCATCATATCACCAAAATACCCAGGAAACTACCTTGATAATCTTAACTGTGTCTTCAAGATTGTGGTTGGTAGACACAAAGTGATACGTCTAGGTTTTAGAACGTTCTCTGTGGAGGGGGGTACAGCATATTGTAGCTATGACTATCTGGAGATCAGAGATGGATCATCATCAGGTACGTAAATTCACTTTAGTTTTTAATTTTGATGTACCTCATAGGTGCTGACATGCTGGCGGGTGGCAGGCTAGGGCTATAAGTCGACCCCAAACATTTCACTAAAGGGCCATATTTGGTCACTTGTTTGACGGAAATTATGACAAACCTGGACTTTAATTAATTATGTATCTAAAACTTTCAGAAATTTATAACTAATTGTGATGTTTTTGAGAGGTGAATTTCTTTTTCGAAATTCACAGGAATATCAAAATGAAATTAAACTTTCAAAATCATGCGTCTGTGTGAAGTCACACACACATTTGACCCACTTCTTTTGAACTCTGACCTTGAACCTGCATATTGGAGACAGCAAATAATATGTTGAAACGATAGCTGACTAAACTTGTTACTGATATATAACCTTTCATTTACTAAATCTCTGAAATTTTTAGATTGATAACAAATTAAAATCAAGATTTGTCTTAATTTTGGTCACTCATGTGACCAAGAATGGCCCTAAACTATTTTATTTGTTGTAAATGAATGTCCACAGTATTGTAAAACTTCATCATGATTATTGAGTTTCCATTGATATGTGGTCAGTTATAGACCTATCTGTAACAAAACAATAGATTAGACATACAAATTTGCTTATTCTTGGATTTTATCCAAACTCAGCCCCCTTAAAGATCCAGACCGGACCCAAAAATGAAACTGACAAATTATACATGTATACCAATCGAAAGCTTATAAGCTACTAAGTCAGCAAGGTATGCTTTATGCATTTTCACCTCTTCCCAGCTGAGTATTTTGCCTAAGAATATTCCAATTATCGGGCTTCGAACCCCGTTTAGAAAATGGCTTTATTGTGCTTTTCACCTGCCTCGAGACCGTGACGTCACGTTGTGTAAGAAGCGTCGTGATTCCATGGGATTGTACACAGAAAAACTGGGTATTTTTTTGCTTTCCAGATAACGCATTTCATTCTCTTCACTTCTATCACAGAGGAATATCACATATATTTTTTCCCATAAGCTTGAATTTATGAAATCTATAGTTTTGAACTAGTTTTTGCCATATTTTATTTCCTGCTTATTTGGCGCAGATTTCAATTCTATCTGCATTTAGATTATGTATAACAACTTTTCCTGACATAGCAATTTAGGCCCAATAAGAGCTAAACAAAGAAATCACAAAAAAGGTAGTGAATAGTTAAAGGTTTACAACAATTTGAACAGTGAATAATTTTGAGTGCCATTTTCATCTGAAAAAAAAGAATGGATTCATAACATGAAAATGGAAGAAAATACACAATGCTTTTGTACACAAACCTATGGATTCACAACCCTCCAGACACAACGTGAAGTCATCATTTCCAGGCGACGTGGGGGTGCTCAATCAAAGTGTAATTTGGAGGAGCAGTTTCTTTGATTTCTATTTAATATTCTTAACTATTGGAAGGAGATATATGTAATATTTTTGGTATATTTGTATTGTATGAGTCATTACCTTTATTTTGATATATAATGGTTTTTACACCGGTCAGGGTCTTTAATGATTTTCCCCTCATTACTCCACTTATAATGGGGGGTGTTGATCTATATTCTCTGATCGATTTCCTCATTGTAAATAAAAGGTTTCTTACATAATAAGATTTTTAACCAAGGTAAATGGATGGTATAAGTTTCTTATGTCGAAGTCCTGAACAGATATTTTGCCAATAAATAGGGCAGCATCTCCTTTTAATTTTATTGTTTTGTATTATTCATTCTTCATTTATGCAATTCTACTTCTCCTTGATATGTTTGTAAGTTTACATACTCTCTTCAACATATGTCCTGGCATCTTTTGGCTATCTCCTCATTTCAGTAATTTAAAGCTGCATTAAAAGTGATCAAATTAGTCATGCCTTTTAGCTATTCATCTTGTAATATGTCCTTCTTACCATTTACCTACCAGTGAATCTTCTCTTTATGTTCTATATGGCCATGGTTTGAGAAGCCATTTATTCATACATCCTTACCTATCATGCACATGTCAAACCACATCTTTGATATAAAGACATGATTAGTCTCTGTTGATGTGTTGAGAAGAGCCATAATCCTCTTTGTAAAACAGGATTTATTTTTATGACTTCAAGCTATGGGATGTTAAGTATCATGTTCCTGTTTGTAAATGTTTAGGAAATTTGTTGAGTTTACTTTGGCAGGTAAATTGGTAATTGCCCAGCTTAGTGAAGGAAATAAAAACAAAGTAAGGATGTTCATTTTCTGATGTAAAGACACTTTCAAAATCATGTGGTGATTATGTTGTCCTGATCATATTTTGGGCTTGTTCCACCTGGTTCCAACATGAAAAATCATAATTTTCATATTTCAATTTAGCTGTTATGCTGATATCCATAGTTTGAACATCTTTTTTTTAAATATCATTCATTATATTTCATATACTAAGAATCTTGCTTGAAGATTGGTCGCAGTAATGGATCTTTTTTGTTTCGCTGATCTTTTTAGCCAATAGGGTCACAACACGTTATGAATTAGTTTGAGTACGCAAGAAATGAAGTGGTCACTGCTGCTGGTCACCTTTCTCCGTCACCTGCAATGGCGATTGTGCAATATATATATTGGCACACAAAGTGTACATACGTGCTAGCATTAAAACTTTGTGCAAAATAAAATTGCATTGCCCCTAAATTGTTGCAATGGTAAAATTCCCTTGTGAGGTCACATTAAATCTTGCTGGAGCAAGATCTTGTATGCTTGTGCACAGTTTACATATGCGTTAAAGCATTAAAACAAGCATAATCGTCTTCATGTTTTGGTTTTTTTCCAAAGGAAACCTTGATTTAAAAAAAAATCAACATTCTTCATATCGAGAGGTAGGCCTACAATTGATATTGGTTTAGTTTGCGTATAGTGGATCCCGCTGCAGAAACTACCCCCAGCTTTAATAGTTTGTCCATTACCTTTATCAACACTGATTATTTGCTTAATAATGAGTATTTTATCATTTCTGTGTCAAAAACTCAAGTATCATTCCATGTAATTTTAAAGGTGAAATTAATTTTACCTCTTAAGAGAAGAGAAGATATCATATGTGTCAGTTTCATTCTTCGCAAAAATATGATATATGCTTGAAAAGGTGTGATGTAGTGATGACATGTCATATATATTGAAATGATCTTTATCTTTCTCTATAGAATCAAAGTCAATTGGGCGTTTTTGTGGTGAGGAGGATCCTGGTGTCTTAGTATCTACTGGTAACACCATGATGTTAAGGTTTGTCACCGATGAATCAGTCAAACGTCAAGGATTCATGCTAGAATATGAAGCTATCGGTATGTAGACTCTCCAGACTTATTCACCTGTTGATCATTTCAAGTTGCCATGCAAAATTATTGTGTTGTGAAATATGTAAACACAGTGGACATGGCACTGAGAAGGATTGTTTAACACTGACTGAAACTGGTTGAAACATAATTTTTTGTTGTTTTGGAGGAGGAGGGGGATCTTTAAATTGTATTTCTCTTCTTTAGAGATGATAGACATACTCCTGAAATGCTGACAAGATCTGGATGATGACTCAGAATTAAAGATGATCAAGACAGGAAAAGTGGTCTTGAACAACTTCAATTGAGTTTTGAAAGAGTGTTAGATAAATGATGAGAAAACCAGTCTCTGTGTTCTAGACTCCATTCTTTTACATGCTGACAACTTTTTTGTAGACCTTTTCAATCGACTAATTTTCTTTTATAATTATGGTCTCAGTGTAACTTTCTGGATTAGTTTCCTGCTCATTGAATAAACCTTTTCATTGGGTTGATTTTTAATTTTGACATCTACTCAGTCTGCTTTTTATCTAATTTTTGATAGCTTTAGGACCATAACTTACATTATCAAAGTAGCAGAAGTATAATTGTTAGTTACCATTAGTATTGTAGCTGGTGGTTGTTGTATTTGTTGCTGCTGTTGTGTTATTAATGTAGTTATATTGATTAAATTAATAAATCCATGTTTATTCTGCAGCCGTTGATGCATCAGCTACTGATCCCTGTATGATAGACAATGGAGGTTGTAGTGAATACTGTCGTGTAGATGGATATGGCAATGCAGTATGTGCATGTCCAGAAGGGTATGAACTGGATGAAACTCAAAAAGGATGTATTGGTAAGAAGATTACAATAATCGCTAGGGTGCTTTCATCAAGGGAATGTCTCAACCTTGATCTATTTTTGTTTCATGATAAAATGAAATACTAATCATTTCTCGTGCTCTCGTTGTCATTTCTCTTCCTTCTCTCTGCCCTTTATAGTTTTTTTTTCTTTTTTGCATTTTCCTAATTTTTGTGCTGTATGTGATTTTCATCTATTTAGCTATAAAATATAACACAATGAAAACATTGTTATATAATTTTTGGTTGTCATTCCTGATTATGAACCATTTCTGTTTGTTTCCCACATTGATGTTTGTTTATTTTTCTGTAGGCCTATATTTTTTTCTTAAATATTTTAACTTAGTATCTTTCCATCAATTTCCTGACCGTTTTAACAAAGAATTTGGTTTCAATAAAACCATGATAAACCTGCTAATGTATTATCATTTTATAAACATCTTCCTTATTTAATGTGTGTGTATGTCTTACAAAAGGTACTGTTGTTTGATGGATGTGTTTTGATTATTTCTTTTTTCAGATATTGATGAATGTCTACTAAGTGAGAGTTGTCCACACATCTGTGTAAATCTTGAAGGTACCTATCGATGTGAATGCATCTTAGGTTTTGAGGTATCTACCAATGGAAAGGCTTGTGATGGTAAGATGGTTACCTGATTCTATGATATTTTCAATAGATCTCTTTAACATAACATTTTGGTCAAGAATTTCAAAGTTACAATAAAATCTGGAATATGAATCACCCCATGAAAATTAAAATCATTCTTTTTTATACACCCTAGTTTATGTCTCGAAATACACAAGTATTTCTTGCGCAAGCATATGTGATCATTAAATTTGAGGTCTGAATGGAAATAATCTTTAAAATCAATGTGAAAGAGGAACAATTGACCACATTGTTCATTATTTTGTACTCATTCATATGCCAAATTAACAATAAGGATTTTGGTATGGTTAAAATATCTGAAGCTCTTAAATATATATATATATAGTGATTGTGTAGTAATTTTTAATATTGCATTACATTTAATCATTTACTTTGTGTATTTGAATATGTTTTCTCCATCTTTCAGATGTGAATGAGTGTTTGACTGAGAATGGTGGTTGTTCACAAAGTTGTTTCAACACAAGAGGTTCTTTCTATTGTGGTTGTACTGAACCTGGATCTATCCTTGGTCATGATGGACGCACTTGTTCACCAGGTAAGGTCTTAATGGGTAACAAAAAACATCAAACTGACAACATTTAATGTTTCTATTCCGAGAGTTGTGTTTGACAGTAATGTGACTTTTTGAAAACCACATTATATTTTTAGTCCTTAGCATCATACAGTGTAAACATAATATATGCTAAAGATATCTTGCAGAAAAAAATGGAGCAAAAATGATAAAAAACTATTAGTGCATTTTGTTTGAAATCCTTTCATCTGGAAAATTTTGGCTGTCTGAAATTTATTGTATACCTATTAAAATTTATTGCTTTCATTGATTCTTTTAATATTCCATTATCAAAATATTGATTACAAATATGATCACTGATTTTATCCCCCTATTTTTTTTTTTTTGAATAAATTATTTTGATGGGAATATTTGATATATTTCTATATGGTATAGGTTATTTAACATAATGCATAATTTCATTTAATAATTTCTTATATTCCTAGAGACTATAGGTTCAAGTTGCCGTGAAAATAATGGTGGCTGTGAGCAAGTTTGTCATGAGAGACTTGGTGGTCACTACTGTTCATGCCATGCTGGTTATAATCTAGGATCCAATGGAGTCAATTGTTCAGGTGAAACACATTCTATTTATCACAAAGAAATTTTCTGTTGTTATTCCATGCTAATTTTTCTTTATTTATCTTATGACTCACTACAGAAGTAGAGTAAAATGGAGGAAGAACAAAAAATAAATATTCAAAATGGCATGTTCATTAATTTCATCTTATTGATCAGTATCTATCAATGCTCTAGTAAAAATTAAAGATTTATATGTAATATTTTGATCTGGATATCTCAATTCCATAGATTCATAACATTTTTTTTATAGGTTGCAGATCATGGAGTATTTCTCTCACTTATAGAAATGCATGTTTATAGAAATAATAGAAAGGAATTGACTCATATTTTACTGTTAGTTTTAAGTATGTTTTTTGTTGATTTTTTTCCAAGTTCTTTAGAACAAATGCTGTGTTTTTTCCCAAAAAGTATTTTGACTGTTCTAAACTTGATTCTTTCCTTATCTTAGATGTTGATGAGTGTTTAAGACCTGCATCAGATTTCTCTACATACAGCAATCATTGTAATCAGAGATGTATTAATACAGCAGGTAGCTACTATTGTGACTGTCATGAGGGATTTGAACTTAGTCCAAATGGCAGGGTCTGTAAAGGTGAGACTAACATGCATTCGTGACGTTTTTTGTTTATTTTTGTGAAGCTAGATATGTGTGGGGATCATGACACATTGCAATTAGAGTGAGCAATGTTATGCAGGTAGTGGTGATCTATTTTTTTTAAGTTTGGAGAATGGTATGCAGATATTAGGGTTGAAAATGACAAATATAGTGGTAGTCGTAGTGATATGGTAATTAGACTAATAAATTCTATCTGTATGATAAGTGCAAATATCATTTTTTGTGGCACTATTGATTGTATAAACATTGACTTCCGATAATGAATATGATTATCATATTTATTTTGTAGATGTTGATGATATTGATAATGATGAGGATGTTGAGAAGGATTATGTTGACCTATTGCCTACCAAGTTATTCAATTAGGCTTTTTGTAGGGCAGGTAGGCAATGGGTTAAGCCTGATAATGGTGGTAGTAGTGGTGAAATCAGTGCAGCATTAATTGAAACTTCATCTCTTTTTATTTATATTTTCTCTCCTATCGCAACCAAAAGATATTGATGAGTGTGCTACTGAGCTGAGGTATCAATGTGAACATGACTGCATCAACTTTCCTGGTGGATTTCGTTGTCAATGTTTCCCTGGTTTCCGTGTCTTACCGATGGCATCAACCATTCAATGTGAAGATATCGATGAGTGTGAAACTCAACCAGATGATTGCCATGTTTGTACTAACTTTGATGGAGGGTAAGACACCTGTATCTTGTATTTTATCTACAAACTTATTTTTTTTCTCAAAGTTTCATATAAAATCAACAATGTTGGGTTTTAATCAATGGGTTTTTTGTATTAATATATCTGACATAGCATTAATGATCAGGTCATCACACTCGTGGTCTTTCTCTGAAGCTTTCCTACAATCCCCATTGAATTTTTCTGTGCTGACAACAGAGGATATGTGAGGAAAACAGTTTGCTTCCTCCTAAAAGACACAGCTCTGACCTTTATTGACTGGTTTAAATATGTGCAATTTCTGTTGCTAAGTTAGATATGGAACTGTTAATGTACCTTATGATTTATTTTCATTTTGAATTTCTTTTAGATTAAAGGAGAATTTTCATTTTATTTCTAAATTACTCCCCACCCATTTTTTTTTCTTGCCCAAGAATTGTAGAAGTCAACAATAGTGGTTATGTATTCTTTTGAAGTTTTACTAATTGTATTGGATTGCTAAAAGGGAGTCATGCCAAAAGAAACTACGTACTTGAGAAAACAGTAAATTGAATTTCAACAAGAGAAGCTGCCAACATGAATGAAACTTACCCACTCATGTTTCTTCTTTCAGATTTGAATGTTCCTGTCGAGATGGCTTCATAACAAATGACAATGCTACGAGCTGTCTTGATATAAATGAATGTGATATCAACAATGGTGGATGTCAACACGTTTGTGTAAACCTCCCCGGTAGCCATGAATGTCGTTGTCGATCAGGTTTCCAAGGGACGGATCCTTCTAATGTTATCTGCGTTGATATTGATGAATGTGGAGCTGATAGGTCTGGACCATGTGATCATCTTTGTGCAAACAATGAAGGTAACAATTATTTTTAGAAGCGTTTTGATTCTTAAATCCTGTCAAAACACATAGAAATCTTTTTTCCTCCTGATGAAAAACAATTTAGAAGTTCTTATTATGATGGGTCTTTTTGTTATAAGAAGCTATGATCTATCCCAAGTTGAATTGTCTTTATTTTATCTTTGAACAGGGAAAATTCTGCATTCCTAACAGATACTAGTAATCTTCATTATGAAATTCATTACGTTTAATTTTGAAATGAGGCATTGTAAAATAGGGAGCTTGAAGAAAGTAGTTGGTGTTTCCTTTCCCTTTAATCAGTAGTGTGCTCTTTGATTTTGTAATAAATTGATAAAGATAAGACAATTTACACACTTGTGATGTTCTATGATTTCTAACTTTTGTATTTTATTTTTTACCATACTATTTTCCAAGGCTCTTTCGAATGTACTTGTCGTAGTGGGTTTTACTTGCGAGAGGATAGACTGACATGCAGCGACATCAATGAATGTCAGGATAACAATGGTGGATGCAGTCAACAATGTATCAATACACCAGGTGGATCAGAATGCAGGTATTTCACATGCACTTAATAATAATAATACTGTTTGCACTGAATTTTGAAATAACATGATAACATAAAAAAGGCAACATCAAACCCAACAAAACAAATATCCAGATGAATAGAAAACATCATATGGGCAAAACACTAAAACTTCATCATGATCTGAATCTGAAAAGTTATAGCATTTATGCAAATTGGTGATGTGGACATCATAGGTGGTTTGCAAACCAAGAAACTGATTAACCATCACACTTTCAGTATTTTTAGGTATTAGATTATCTGAAATATCAGATATTTCAATAATAATTATTCCACATTTATTTCAATAATAATTCCGCATTTATAATCACCATTATCATAATCGACTGTGATGTGGTGAAGATCATTGTTATAAATTCTATTAAAATTGAAATATTCCCATATGTTATTCAATAAAATACACCAGAAATATTTGGTTCGCGACATCGTGGGCTCCACTGTTGCATACCAACTTGACCGTGCATATAAGTAACCTCTTTGTTACAATAAGCAAAATTGTAAAATGCCACAACTTTTCAGTTTTAGATCTAATTTTAATGAAAGTTTTAGTGCTATAATTTTTTTATTTTTCTCAAATCAAATTGTTGTTTAAATGTTACTTGAATTAAGCAGCTACTTTTTATCTTTAGTACGGAGGGGGAGTGGTCCCATTTCTCTAAAATAATTTGGGATGAGTAAGAAAGCTTTTGTGTTTTTAAATTATAATTATATTTTACTTATTCATATACTTGTAAGCTTCATGAAGGAATTATAAGCTTACTGATGTGTGAAAAGTTTGTTAATTGCATGCCACAAGAGTCGATTTCGTATCTGTATGACTGGTGCTATCTGGTTAGAGTTGCAGTAAAACTTTGTTGGCTTAGTTACAGAACAAAAATATGTAAGTATTATTTTGTGTCTTAATGCCACCGCACATCTTACTGCTGTTGGCGATTCGATTTTGGAACAAATCGCATTTTGCTAATTTTCTGAAAATGTGAATAGAAAATATCATTTTATTTGAGGTTAAAATTAATTGAAAGAATACTGATATAACCATTATGAAAAATTGTAAGCCTTTATTTTGGAGTAAAGGCCAAATTAGTTTCAAATCGTAGCCAATCGTACGACTGCTATGACGTTATGACTAGATATTGAATTTGCTTTTATTCTAAGAAGGATGATAGCATATATAGTCACAGATTTGAACATAGGTATTCGTACGATGATTTAGAACATTACACAGTAAGATATTCCAAGTCTCAATATTAGCATCAAATTCTACTACATTTTATTTTGAAGTCAGGTCGCAGACCAATCGTAAGGTATGCAGTCGCCTTAATAGCCATACAATTCCAAAGATTTTGATACCACTCTTTTTGACCTCAGGTGCTTTGATGGTTTCCGTTTGAGAAATGGTGAGCTTCTTGACTCTGATATATGTATTGATATTGATGAATGTCAAGAGAATACACATGAGTGTGTAGCAGCTGAGGAAGCAATATGTGAGAATACTCAAGGCAACTATACATGTAACTGCCCTAATGGATTCTTCACATTTGAATGGTTACATTGTAGAGGTGAGTGACAAGTTTTCATTCTAAAAAGATTTTTTTTAAATAAGGAGAAAACAGACAATCTAATAAGATCATTGATAATTGGTCAAGCTTGAATAACAAATCATTTTGATAGCTTTCAAATGCTGCTAGGTTGCAGCGTGTACATGTAACTTCATTAAAAAACAATTATTATTATCAATTTGGCAATTACAATGTAATATAAATTTCAACAAAATATAAATATTAAGCAGAGCCGTAGATGGGTACATGTAGCTTAGCTGCCTGGGTATGGGGAAAAGCTAACTTGATAACTATGAACCGAGGGTCTCCCTCCCCGACCAAGCTACATGTACCCAGAAATGGTCTGTAATAAAAATGATCGATTAAAACATTAAAAGGAAGTTAAATACACAGATAAACAACTAATAAATTCAAAGCAGCGAAAATGAATATAGACATGACTGATAATGTGGGTTGTGTAAATTGGCATTTTTTTCATAGTGAAAATGATAAGTACTTAAGATCACCATTAACTTCGCTATATATTTTTTTTCCTTTATTGCGCCATGAGTATCATTTTATGATGGATGTATTACAAATGATTACCTAATTATATTAATAATCATAATGACCTTGCTGCAAAAATAATGTGAGAATTGACAAATACATATCACTATGCTTGACGAAAATTGTTATATGTTTAAAATTACTCATTAAAAATTATTTATGTGCTATTTCAATGACTTTTCTTTGCTGAGGAACTGACAATGTTTTTTTTTTCTTTCTTTTCATACTACAGACATAGATGAATGTAGTAATTCATCTCTCAATACTTGTCAACAAGTGTGCAATAATTTACCAGGGAGGTAAGAATATTTACTCTTCTTAGATATTAGGTTTATTCATCATACTACTTCTTTATGATATTTATTGGAATAAATTACCTAAAGTTTGATACATTTAATATTAGATGCTTTGGTTTATCTTTATTTTTGAATAAATTCATGTTTAATGGAAGGAAGTTTGAGAGGCCTTTGAACTTTTACAAAAAATTCTAATGATGTTAATGAATTTTAAAAGATTTTCATAGGTTTTTTTTTTGTTTTTGTATGTTGTTCTTTATCTCTCCTTTATGCTACTACCTTTTTTCTATTCTTCCAGCTTTCTTAAAGATACTATGTATGTTGTTTATTGTCCTTTCGTAACATTATTTATCTTTATCAGTGAATATCTCTTTTTCTTTTAGTCATTCTTGTTCTTGTGAGGAAGGTTACATACAAGTCAACGAGTCTTATTGCAAAGGTGAGCTGAGGGTTTATTATTTCTCAAACATTGATTTTTACTCAAGTGTTCACAAATTAAGCAGTTCGTAGAAGAGTTGTGTAAGATTGCAGTATTCTTCTAAACATACCTATCTGTCATCAACATGATCTACATTAGATGTGGACACATTCTCTGCTTAGCAGGTGCAGTTCAAACAGGATTTGGCACTATAGTTTTAAAAGATGACAGTTGTGCACAAAGAATACATCCCCTGAAATCAATTTTACTCAATGTGGCTTGATCTGCTACTAGATACAGTTTCAGTTTTTTTTAGAACTATGCCCCCCTTCAAATCATCATTCTATTTGGGGAGGGGGGGTAACTCATCGAGATAAATCTTGATATACAATAGTGCCAATTCTAACAACCCAACCTTGTCTCCTGCAGATACATTATTTGTTTGTATTTTTCTTACATTTTGTTTCCATAGTAAAACCCTTGATATCATATTTTTCATTCTTTTCTCCCAGACATCAATGAGTGTGATATGGGACTATGTGATCACAATGACCTGTGTGTTAATACAGATGGGAGCTTTACATGTCGTTGTCATGATGGTTTCTATCTGACATCAGATGGTTTGTCATGTTCAGATGTTGATGAATGCAAGGTTAATAATGGAGAATGTCAACAGATATGTATCAATGATAGAGGAGGGTAAGTTATCAGTTAAAGTTATACACACCTTGATAAAGAATGGAATATGACAAGCCAGATGTGTGTCCTTATTGCATTAATTGAAATAAACAGGTTTTGATTTTTTTATGTTAAATCATGTGTTCTTTTCAGAGTAAATTTCTAATGAAATGTGTTATTTTAAATTAACGTAGTTAACATCTAGTGAAAACTCATGACTTTGGCATTTTATATTCAATTCCCATGCAATTTCATAAGTAACTGAGCAGCTTTGTGAAACAAATAAATATTTTTTTTCTTGATTTATGAAATGGTCAAAATCAAGTTTGAAATTTAATATAAAAATTGTAATTTAATTTGATGACAAAAACATTGAAGAGCATCACATTGAAACGTTTTATGTAGGGATAAGATGTACAGTATTATCACGCGTATCAGACATCTGAGCTGGTAATTTACAAAATCTTATTACCCTACACTTTATGAATATCAGGAAGGGATAGGTATATTGTTTGTATTTTCCTCGGTCTCAATGCATGTATTGGCTTTGCATGCAGAAACAACGCAAAATATACCTTTGTTATTTTCCTTGGTTTCACATCCGGGCCTTTGAAAATGCGTATGAAAAGATACGCATCATATTGAACCACGCACCAACAATCTATGTAATAATAAAGACAACGCTGGATCTGGGCGCTTGCAAGTACGTCATAATGGTAAAAGTGCAGAGCCTAGACCCTCATATTAACATGACACAAAAGAACTCTTTTTTTTCAAAGAAATATCACCATTATCATGATTTTTACTCTAGATATCTGATTTGGATGATAATAAACTGGTCTTTTTTGGGGAAACATCAAATATATTGCTCTTAAAATACCCATATTGCACTTGTCTAAAGTCTCGGGCCAATATGATTCTTTTGCTGGCAATATATTTGATGTTCCCCTCAAGGCCAGTCAATATTATATCAATATTAACTTTGCATGTGTTGTTGAATATTTCTGTTTCTTATTTCAAATTTTAGACATAGATGTGACTGTGAAGAAGGCTATGAACTCAAAAAGAATGGCAGATCATGTAGAGGTAATATAACAATTTCATTGTATTGATGTATGTATTTAGTTTGCCAAGTTTTGTCTACACTTTTTTATATACTAGTATGTTAATGAAGAATGATAGAAGAATTTATATTACATTGCAAGATGTATAAGCAAAAGATTCATTAATCTTAATTAGTTATCTTAGTGAAAGGTGGGGCTTTCATTTGGAAAATATAGGTTTTGACAGTTATCATTCTATAAATACCAATCAATTAATATTCTCCTTTTATATAATGCTCTTTTTACCATTTATTTCCCAATCTTTCTATATCTTCTCCTCTTCCTCTGCTTTGTAAACTTATTGATTTAATGTGATTGAACTGGAATATTTTATTGTATTTCCATAATGTTAATGTGACTTTCTCATCCTTATTAGTATTACAGGATATTTTATAAATGTTTTAATTATTTTAAATAACAAAGTAGTACAAAGATATATATTTCATTTATTTCATTAATAACACACACTTGATCCAAAGTTCCTAGGACCAAAATGGAATATACATGTATAAACAATTATTCCATTATGCATTGTATTGTTTTGTAATTGATTGGTTATCATTTCTCAACAGACAAGAATGAGTGTGATACAGAGTATGCTTGCTGTAATCAACTACACAACTGTGTTAATCTACCAGGCACTTACACATGCAGCTGTGATCCAGGCTTCTACATGGATGCTGATAACTGTACTTGTTTAGGTAAGACTAGAACATATGTGTAATTTTAGTAAAATGATAATAATTAATAGTTACATCATTACCCCAGTCATTGGTTCTTGAAATGCCCGCACACAATGTAAGCTCTTTCTCCATTCTGTGGTGAGCAATCCAACAAGAGTTTCAAGACTAGATTGCAAGGCATACTACATAGGCTTTCACATCCTACTGGGTACCCATTTAACACCAGGGTGGAGTGTGGCAAATTGTGGATTGACACCTAGCCAAAAGGCCCCGATTGGATTCAAATACAAAACTTGATTGCAAGGTGAGAACCCGGTGGGGTCACTCAATATGACTTGGGGACCGCATGACCGTTACCAAAATCGCGGGAAAAGGGGTCAATTTCACGGAACGTCCACGGACAGAACACTCCTCGAAGTAGTGAAAATAGGGGTGCTCACCGTCCTCGATCTGATGGAAATAGGGGTCAGGAAAAAGGGGAGAACGATTACGGGACGAAAATCCGTCGCCGAGTCACCAGCCGCAGGGGGCGCGGGCATCATGCTCTGTATCTTTATATGGACAACTCTACATTTATTTTTACAAAGAATTCTACTTTTCTTATATTTTAAGAAAAATAAAGTTCTCTTGGATTTATTGTATCAGTATGACTTGGCTCTTGGTCATCTTTAAGGACTGAGCACTCTGACGCCTGTGTTGCAATTGGCTCTAATGAGGAAAGGGTGTTAAAATAACTGTCCTTGAAATACGGTAAATAGGGGTAAATTTGCGAAATGGGCAAAAGTGTCCTTACAATCTTATAATTAGGGGTGTTTCAAGGTACCATTTTCCCGCAATTTTGTCCTTGTTTTGTGTGAAAATAGGGGGGAAAATTTCACAAAATGTCCTTGAAATTGACTGCAATAGGGGGTCACTTGCATTTGTGGTAACGGTCATACGTGTCCCCCTCTGCGGCTGAGTGACCCCACCGGGGGTGAGAATCGAACCGCTACACCACGAGGTCCCCACATTTTATATGAATTATTTTTCCGGTTTCATTATATTTAATGTACTGGTTGAAATAATTCATTATTTAATGATATGAATAATAATCTGTTTTGTACAATTTTCAAATGAAAAAATAAAAAGTTAATAGTATACTTTGTTTATTGCAATTTTAGTCATGATTGACTATGCTCTTACAACAATGCATCTTATTCTCTCCCTCCCCTCTTTTCTCCCACCTTAACATAATCAGAATTACAATTGTATTCTCTTTCTCTTCGTTCCCTCCTCAGATATAAATGAATGTGAATTGAATAATGGTGGTTGTGATCATATCTGTACTGACTATCCAGGAGGATACAAGTAAGTTTAGTCCTATATGTATATATATAATTTTTCTGAATATAAGCTATGCATTTTTGTGTATTTGTAGTCCCAAAAATCATGAAAAAAAAATCATGCAGGCTATTTGTTTGCTTCACAGCAGGATATTCGATAAAGTAACTTACAATTATCTATTCTCTTCAGAAGACAATCTTTATGATTTATGGTTCATGTTTGAAATATAGAGAAAAAAGGGAAGGTTTATTTGCATTTATCTTCAAAATAATTGTTAATTGATTCAGCCCTTTTCCCGAAACAATTTGAGCTAGGCTCAATGGAAAATGTGTATATGATGCAGTATTTGGTACCCTGGGGTACCAAATAATAATCCGCCATTTTGTTGAATTATTTATTTTATTTTTTGCGCTGTACCCTGGGTTACCAAAAATGTGTACAAGTATATTTTAATGTTTTGTACAGATTTTTTTTTCTTTTTAGTGATCTTATGTAACAATTAATGCATGCAAATGATAACTTTATTCTATTTGTTTACTATTATTGGCATAAGATTGTATCAAAGAAAGGAAATAGGCGTAGTGATCATTGTCCCCATCATTGTCATGATTGTCACACCGATCGTACGACCGTGATCACCATGACAACAATGTAACTGTACACTATTACAACACGAGATGGCGCTGCACAACGCCGTACCCCGGTGTACGGCGTGGTGCATCATATACTGAAAGCAATTTGCGCTCGAGGGGTTAGAGAATATATTTCTTAATCACAGAACAGATTTGTTTATGAATATAATTTGATATACATGTTATCAAGTAAAGAATAAATTTATTGTTCTTGGAGTTACAATTTCCTTGTTCTTTTTCTTTGCATTATTCCTCTATTTGATTTTCAGTTGTTCCTGTAATGAGGGGTATGAACCACATCATATTGCATCTAACAGGTGTAGAGATATAGATGAATGTGCTACGGTAAGTTTATCTTAATCAATCCATTCAGTAGATGTCGGCAGCGGTCTTCCGAACCGTTGTATCACACATACAACGGTTCAAACCTATTTCAGAGAAAATCGACTTCAAAGATTACTATAATTTTCACACTAAGTTCCCCAGCCTTACAACATATTCATTGCGAGAAAAATACATGGTTGGAAAGACCAAGACAGTTGCTTGACAATGGTATTCTTACTTTTACACAAAAGCAAAGATCAGAGAAAATATTGCAAAAGAGTTACATGCTTGTAATTTCGGTTTGAGCGGTTTAGATTTCCCCCGTACAAAAACGCCATAGGGAATACAACAACCCTGACCGCGATTTTAATGCGCGCGGGCAGTCAAAACGTTGTATCGCTTTTCATGTGCAAAGTCAATGCAGTGCAGATGGCTGATACGACAGTTTGGCTGACCACGGGCATTAAAATCGCGGTCAATCAGAACGTCGTATCGCTCTGTTTCAGTACACGTTTCCAATGGGATTTGCAGATTTTATTTTAAAAATGTATGGTATAGCCGTGAAAATCCTCTCATATCTCAGAAAATAAAATAAATTGCTGCTTAGAAATTTAGTTATGAATAGAGTAGGACTTGTACTTCAATTTTCTGCAAAAATCTAAAAATCAATTTTTTTTTTACCAAAATTGACTGATACGATGGTTCGGATGACTGCCAACGATGTGACCAAATTGGTGTTGATGCAGATTAGTGTAATAGAATCAATTAAGAAGAAGAGAACTGGGACCTTAGTTTATTAAGTTTGTTATGCAAAACACAACAAAATGTTGATAGTTTGATAAGGCAAGTAATTTTCAGGTCTTATGATTTAAGTGTTTAAACATATAATTCATTCCAAATTCTTCAATTATTTGAGCATCTCAGTCTCCAACATACTCAATGATAGATTTTTTAAAGCCTTTCTAATGTAAATCACTAAATTAATGATTGTATTAACCCTAAATAGACTGGGCTATTTTGATGCCTAAGAAGACTGGGGGGGCTGAATCAGCCCCCCCCCCCTATGATCTCGGCCGTCGACCGCGCGATCCCGACGAAAATTGGCACGCGCGTTACCCATGGCATAATCTACACGACTGTATGATCAAATTCTTCGAAAAGTCTCATAATTAATTAATTATGCTAATTTATGCGTAAAATCAAAGATTTGCTCTAATTAACTAAATAAGGCTTCCAAATTGCTAATTTTTTATTCACAGACTCTTTGTAGGATTCTGATTAAATGTATTAAAAAAAATTCAATATCGCATTTCTTTTCTTATGTATTTTATTGTTTTTAAAATTTCTTATGTATTTCTTTGTTTTTCGACGGTTTGTTTTCTATTGTTTTTTCAATGGAAATCGTCCGCGACTTTATTCTGACCATAAAAATGATAAAATTAATTGAGTTTGATTAGTAAAATTGGAAATAATGATACATTTATGAATTTTGGCTAAAAACACAATTTGCATTGGATTTGTACACAAATTCACGTTTTTGAGCAATTTTGGGTCGACATGCACTTATGAAATGTTGCGTAATTTCGGAACCGCGTACCCGGGCATCGTGAATTTGTTCTCAAAAGTTGCGTAAGACTTGAAAGAAAAGTCATGGAACGGCGCAGTACCAGCTTATCGCGTTTCAGATTTATCGCGAAAAATGTCGAGGGGGGGGGCTGAATCAGCCCCCCCCAGTCTTTTTAGGGTTAATAAACCATTACCTATGTTCTTAAAAAAATATTCTCAGTATAAGCTACAGCAGCATAATGATTAAAACAAAGTTATTAATATCCCTTTTCATCTTTGATTTTAGTTAAATGGAGGATGCGATCATTTCTGTTCAAATTATCCTGGTGGCTATAATTGTTCCTGTCAGGGCAATTCCAAACTCAATGTGGATGAACATACGTGTAGCCGTGAGTATAAAATCAACATAATTACTGCTTTGATGATGAGGGATAACAATTGTGAAAGAATAGTTATTTCTCTATTATGAAAGTGTATTTTTCAGCCAATTTGATTTCTTGATTTTTTTTCTGAGTATTATCTTGAGCATGTGATTAGAAATAATGAAGAGCTGAATATGTCATATAAAAGTAGATCCAGCAGATTTTAAGTCAATGAATTTTTAATAATAATGTTTGCTTTGGTTCTTTGGTAATCAAAGAAAGTCAGCATTAACCATTAATATTTAAAAGGTCTCTCAAATCAAGGAAAGTTAGATAATTTGAATTAAGCACCAATGACCTCTTCATATTTCAAAAGATAGTGATTCTTTTTTCTGTCTCTTAGCTTGCCCAACATGTGAAAACTTTGAAGAATTACAAGGGATGTTAATGGACTTAAAGCTGATGATTGAATCAATGGAAAAGACTATCACAGGACTCAGAAAAAACAACACACAACTTGAAATGAGAGTAAGTGAAGAGCAGTATTGCATTATTTAATATTGCAGGGATGGCTGAAGAAAGGAAAGGCTAATTAAGTTTATTTTTTTAGAAATGATATTTTTGATTATTACCTGTATCAGACATCTGAGCTGGTCATTTACAAAACCATATTGCCCTATATTTCATGAATATTGGGAAGGGATAGGTGTATTATTTGTATTTTCCTTGGTCTTTCTGCGCGTACTGACTTTGCATGCAGAGACGATGCAAAATATACCTTAGTATTTTCCCTGGTCTCACATCCGGATACCTAGGATGCTTAGAAAGAGATATGCGTCATATTGATCAGCGTAGCACAACGTACGTTATAATGTAAATCAAAATCGATACTGAAATATTACAAATATGTCACAATGGTTTAGCTAACAGGCACAGTCTGCTCAACATGAAAAGATACAATCACATTCTTAAAGGGTAAAATATCTAAATTTTCATGATTTTTCTCTAGATGTCTGATTTGGATAATAATAAAAATATTGACTGGCTCTTTTTTCGGGAAACATCAAATATATTGCCCTTGTCTAAAGACTCGGGCAAATATGATTCTATTGTGGGCAATTTATTTGGTGTTCCCCTCAAAGTCAGTCAATATTATATAATTAATTTGATTAAAATGTATATTTTAATGAATGATACCTCTCGCCAATATACTGTGATATGAATACAAGCAAGTTGTATAGAGTTTGTCATTTATGCAAACTAATATGGCATTCAAGAAACCTACAATGAATTGTAAGTCTATTTTAGGTCCCAAAGTCAATCATATATTCATGTCTTGCTATTGATTGCAAATTTACACTTCATTGCTGCTCTGCTTCTCACAACATACCATAATTTTAAAATGTTAAGTATTGAATTATATTAATTCATTCACAATAATAAGGTTTTTTAAAAGTATTCTATTTCATACAATATTATTTCTTGTCAGGTAATGAAATTTTCTTTTCATTTCCTTCATTTTATTCAGCTACGGAAAGTTGAGGACTGGCAAAGCGTGGAATCAACCAAGAAACTTCCTGGCGATATAAATGTTATTAACTGATCCTTATCATGTAAATGTATTTTCATACCAACTGTGAACATAGTGTATATAAATCATGTATGAATACTATAAATATATTTAAAGTGAGGAATGTTTGTATGATGCAGGGTGAAGTGTGACTATGTTGTTTTTGGACATGTATTATGGTTCAGGGAGGTTATATTTTAAGAAAATCATTATACAGAGTAAGTTAACCATACAAATCATCACCTAACTGGCAGAAGGATGTTAGGGTCTTACGTGTATGTCAATTTTCATTCCTGTTGGTCAAGCAGAAGGACGTTAACCCTCATGCACACTGTACATTCACTTTGTGTGCACTTGAGCTGATGCCCTTCTGCCAGATAGGTGAAATTACAATGAATATGTTTAGTTTTATTATCAAACTATGCAATGAAAAACTGGATGTATACAAAAAATGGGAAACACAAATATTAGTTATGAGAAGATTACTAAGTAAGTGATGATCAAATTATATCACTTCTAAGTACAACTTTAGTAACAAAAAAAAAGTATGTTGAGTAGATTTCTATTACCATGCGTGACTGAACACTACTATTTGAGAAAAGACCAGTGCAGATGAGCAGTTGGTTCTCTTTCAATGCATGTAGAATGGGAATTATTTTCAGGACCTAAGAACATTTCTTCAATAAAAAAAATGTTTTTGTGTTAGAATTGAAGCTTCTCAATGTTTTGTTTTAAAGTACAAAACTCTTCGAAAAAACATATTATGAAATACTAAGAGGGGTTTAAACTCCTTATGTTTTTATTATATTACAGGTGCATACATGAATGTTCATTTTGTCATATTTTAAGTAAGGTGTTCATTGGGGCATCATCCTATACACTAAATTGAGGTATCATGCCAATAAATTTTACTTTCAAGTAATATTTATTTGTTGTGAGATTTGTCACTAACTTCATATTTTTTTAATCAAAATATAGTATGGAACTTTGGGTTTCCATTTATACACCCATTCGATGCTTTTCTCTCTTGATGTATTTTCAGTGTGATCCAGACAGAAACATATTTCAAACATATTGAGTGAATAATCTTCTTTATTATTTTACTTTTCTTTAAATCATTTTCTCAAGGTAATTTTTTTTTAAACTAAATTTTTCTACTGATTTCCAAATCTTAAGAATTTTATTGATCCCTTCCGTTTACAACATATTGATTTAACTTCTCTAGCACACTCAGTGCTGGAAATGGTGTTTGGGTAATTTGCTCCTTAATTAGAAGAGATTATTGCTATGTAAATACCCATTATAATCATTATTGTAATTACTATGTTAAATAGTAATTATTATAATAAAAGAAATACCATCTTTAATATCTTTTTCATTATTATTGTATTAATTGTAAGATTAAAGTATTTTTATTGTATTTTTTCAACATGAAAATTCAAGGTTGTAATAATCGTAATCCGATCAAGAATGTGAGAAGTTTTATCACTCAAAAAGTGATCTTATGGTTAAGGACCCTAACCAAAGCAAAAATTGATATTTACAAATAGACCAATCAAAATCATATAAACTACAAAGTTCAACAATGCCAGTTTTATACATTTCACCACTTGCCAGCTGAGTATTTGATCAAATTCGTGGGGTTCAGAAATGTATTTTATTGATCTTATCACCAACCTGAAGTCTGTGACATTCTATTTCAAGTGGGCTGAGAATACCTAAGTTGGCCCTTGCAAAAACTACACAATTTTTTTCTCCCTATATTAGCACATAGAAATGTCATAGAAGGCATTTTCAGCATGCTTGAATGAATAATATAACCTAATATTAGATAGCCAAGACAGATAGCCAAGCGCGATTGGTCCATAGCGCGTCACGTGATATGATCGAAATCAATGTATTTTCCCAGCCGGTCCACCTTCGATGAATATATTGACCAACCGGTCCATGAATATATTTTTTCTACGTGTATGGCACCCTCTTGTGGATTAGATGTTACCATGCATTATCGGCCTGCCTTGGGTCCTGGACCTGGACTGGACTCAAACTTAGATTTATATCTAGGGCTAGGCCTAAACAAAGTTGATTTGATTTTATTAAAGGGTCACTGCATTAGACTAACGTTACTTAGATAGATTAAGATCTAACGTTAGATCTATACCAGTTCAATCAATCACTGTGAATATCATAAACAACATACTGCACATATCGTTAGGCCTAACTTTATCTTCATTATTAGAGGCTATCTAATATAACAGATATTGACTGATGGGATGAGTAAAAAAAAATTCTTTGGACCGCCTTACGGATTAATATTTTCCCTCGTGATCATATTTTCCCTCAGCGCTTCGGGAAAATACAAATCCGGCGATCCAAAGAATGTTTATATTACACACCCCATCAGTCAATATCTGTATAATGCTTTTGACTATTTTGCCATGTTTCCCTCATATTTGACACAGCTGTTTATCTCTATCTGCCTTCAGATGGTAACAGTTTTTCCTTTGCCAATTAAAAATAGCCAAACAAAGAATTCATTAAAAACACATGATTAAGAGCTCAAGTTTTTTCCTGTTGAAGCACTAAATATTGTCAGCGCTAAATATGTCATTTCCTCTACAAATAAAAAGGGGCAAATTTGTATTCTAGAAATCAAGAAAATAGTTGACTTTTGTACATACAAACCTATGAAATCTCCTGACACAGTATAACATCACAAAGTTCATGCTGGTGAGAAGCACAAAATAATGTTATGTTTAATAGCTTATAGGGTTTGGATTTGTCAATTTCACTTTTAGCTTTGGTTAAGCTCGGTTGACACTTGCACGCATTACGGTTCCCGCATAGTTTGCGCATGGGCACTCACTCATTCGAGCCAATGCGCAAAATATGCGTGGCAGCTTGCGGATAGGTGCATGGCAGTGTGTGAAATGCCAGCACGCATTACAAATTCATAAACTGTTGTTGAACTATGCACAACCTAGTCATGCCACTGCATGGCATCGAAATAGAAATAGTAGGCACACTCCCGGGGTAGTGGCACACATAGGCTAGGCATACTTCACGCATAGTTCACGAAATAAAGTGTCCCACACAAGCACGCATCAATGCAGGGCAATGGGGGCACCACGATTCGTGCAAGTGTCAACAAGGCATTAGGGTCTTTGATGATTTCCCCAATCAGTTTTTTTTTACTTCACAAAGATTCAGCTGCTAACAAGATAGCAGATATGCTATATGTGCTTATGTGGAAGCAGATATGCTGCATCTAAATGCTCAGGATGTATTTGTCATGCTGCATCCAATTAAACAATTTCAAAGATAAATTGATTATTCCCAAGTGATGAACTATTTCTATGAAATTTTTGTTAGAGGTCAAGTCCACACCAAAGTCAAACAGTATTATACTTAAAATTACATCAAAATTGGATAATGTGAGATAAGAAATTTATTACATTTTAAAGTTTTGCACAATTTAAGAAAAGATTCTTATACATTTACGTATCACCCGTGGTTTGCCTCGAATTTTTTGTGAGAATAAGTGAAATTACAAACTTCTATAATCTTTATTACTTTACATCCAATTTGAATGAAATTTTTAGAAGCGTGCTTGTTTGCATGTTTTTTTTCTTTCTATTAAAGTTATTTTGTTTTTGGCATTGACTTTGACCCTTTTGACCAAATCAATTGAATTTAACTTATTTTTTCTCATCAATTATGAGTACTGTTACGAGTAATTAATATTTGACAGTGATAGTTAATTGAACCTGCAATTGTTTGAAGTTTGTTTGTATGTGTGTGTTTGGGTTTTTTTTCACCCAGGATCAAATAAAATAGCTTGAAATTAAAAGTTTTCAATAGCTATAGAAAAATAGTAACATGATGAATCATTTTTGTTTGATGTTTATATACTGGAGTGTAATTATTTTGTTGATAAGAATTTAATGTACTAGTATTAAATGGGCTATGCTCTACTTTATCTAAATACACAACTTTGTATGACTGAATGAGAATTTCATTGCCATTCTTTTAGATATTATATGATTAATTTAATTTGTTGTGATTGTAGGAACTCTAATTGTACGTTTTAGAAAGCTACCAGACTTTGCGAATCATTGGTTGAATGTTAACCTTGTGAATGTGAGGTCATGGGTTAGATCCCTGGATGGGTCTTATTAACGAGTATAAAATGGGACCTTCAGGCATCTAGCCAGTCAATTGGCATATTAAACATATTATTTATTGTATTATTTTATTTTAGTGTTCTTCTTTTTTTTTCTTTTCTTCTTTTTGTTCTTTTTTGTTGTTTTTCTTCTTTTTCTCCCTCTCTTCATTATTACTATTGGGCAATCCCATAAAATAATCAACCCTTTTGTACGTCTGACCCCCATTTTTCTCGTTTCACTTTATTTCATTAACTAACCTAGTCATGATCATTTGAGAGCATTACAGACTGACAAAAGAACAAGAAATCAGAGACAGAAAATTTCATGAAGGCCCCACATATTGGGGGTTAGACGTACATATTTAATGGAATTGCCCCTGCCATATTGTGATAAAACAACCTGGTTGAATAGACTGCACAGTCAACACAGTTCAAATGAATTTCGATTTATTGACCTATGAAATTAGAATATTATGGAACATTGCTTAACTTTTTTTTGGTTTCCCCCCGAAATATGAATTTGTAATATGAAAGTTGTTCCTTGTTTTTTTTTAGTTTGTTAGACGTACTAAGTATTTAACAGAGGTATAATATAATTCTATATCAGTATAAAAATTAGTTTCAACCAATTCGCCTTTCATAACACGTATTTTACAAGTGAATATCTGTTGCTCTCAGAACAATAATAAGTATTCTTATGTTTGATTTCCATTGTAAAGCTACATCTTTCACATTTCTCTTTAAGAAAATAAAACAACTTGGTGCTATTAAAATAATGGGCTGCTCTATATTTTGATGTGGAGCAATATATTCTTTACTTTAATTTTCAATTTGTCTTATATCTTGCAATAGTGATATATGCAACTTACTAATATTTTTTTACAAGTATTTCAAAGTATACATATCTTTTGGTTCTTGGAAACACTAAATTTGAATACTGAGAGAGAGAAAAAAAAATGTTTTTCTATAACTTATGATGTGTTTGTACTAAGTTGATATTATTGTAACAGGCTGCTTCTTTAATAGCTCAAGACTGATTTTGGCATGTGAATAGGTAATTTGTAAATAGTCTTCATGGCACAAGTACATTATAATGTAATTATGATTTTATGGTGCTTTTCGTATTAAAATTGTGATGTGAAAGACACTTTATCATTTCTTTCTTTTCTTAATAGTATTGTAAATTTCCTGTTTTAGTGATGAGGTGAAAAAGACACTGCATGGTGCCCAAGTTCCTATAATACTTCCATGTTCAATTTGTAATACAATTTTTTAACAAAACTCAGGAAAACACTGCTCGAAATTCATCACCATTATTTCATAAAGCTGCATTTTAAAGTCTTTACAATACAAATATTAGATTACATTTTATCAATGAAATAATAGTGTAAAATGCAAGACCACTCAAAATCTTTAATTTGTTGAAATATAGATTTACTCATCAAATATTGGTCCAGCAATGGACATTGAAACACCCCGAAATCTTAAGCATATACCAAACAATAAATAAAAGTGGGCATGTCATTTAGAAGTACATGTATATCTCCAGCGCAGTGAAGATGAGTTAAGTTCCATAGCTGATGTGATAAATTTTGATAATCTATAAAAAGTTGAGCTCCAAAATAATAGACCGTTTCTGGTTTTTGCAATATGGATAACTGGATATGGAGAATAAGAGTGAGTACATGTAAGTTGATTTTAGATTTGTGAATACAACATGTAATAAAACTGATATGTGAAGTCCAGTCACAACACCTAGAAATTCAAAATCATGTAATTGTGAAATGGGAACATTTGCAACAAGTAGATGTTAAAGGTGGTACAATTATATACAGTGCCTTTTGGAAATACCAAGTTTAAAAGGTGACCCTCTGAGGGCGTATGTTGGTTTGAGCATGGGAGGTGGAACGAAAGTGGTATTTAGTTGCACATCTTAGGGAGATAGAACTACAGTTTGGAAAATCAGCTGTTGAAAGGAGAAGGGGTACAAATTTTATTTTGCTTGCCAATGTCGAAACTCCTCTGCCTCAGCAAGAGGATACACATACACCCCCCCCCCCCGCGCCTATGCCCTTGACATTATCCATACCAGTACGGTTTTACCGTAACAAACCAATCGATGATCTACCATAGCCAACAGTGTGTCTAAGAAGCAGTGGCGGGTCCAGCTAGGACCGGGGCTAGGACTAAGCAGTTGGAGAGTTTTGGTGTACATAAATCCGCCAAGCATAAAAGATGTTTGAAGTTGCCACCGTATTGTCCCCTCCACTCCACTTTTGGAAAGGGTCAATGTAAAAACATGAGTATTACAGTGAGATGAACCACCAGTCTTCTCTTTTCAATAGAATTTTTTCTTCTTTCTCCCTTTTATTTACCCCGCTCTCCTGTTTGCTCCCTCAAACTAAATGTCCATGTAATTAATTCGTTTCGGGCTATTTCAGAATTTGATATTGATGTTTATCCCACTTCAACGGCAAAGTTCAGGATATTTCAGGTCGCCTCATCGTCGATTCTTCCTCGAAAAAGTGCAATTATAGCGTAACCGGCTTGATATTTACAACAATTACATCTGCATATTTTGCCACTCATCCCGTGTGGTAAAGTGATAATTGTTGTTAAAGAGCCACGGTCTATTAGCCAAATATTCATTTGGTTAATGGGAAATGTCCCAATTCTGAAACGAGTTTTCCTTTCAGCTGATTGATGATTTAATTAGCCTGATTGCTGATCACATTTTATATTACGAAATGTATATAGCAAATCAATTTGTTATAGATATAGAATACCACTTGTAACACGTTTATCTACTCTCGTCAGAAGCCTTCATTTACATAATAAAGGAAAGAGTTCGCATTAGATATCTCTCATTGTCAAAGTGGAATCAGGAATGAGTGAACACGTAGGCCCTTGGCAAATTATGAATAATCATTGTGAACAAAATCGAATATTTCTCTTTTTACTTACAATGTTTCTCTCTCTTTACTTATCCTTTCTCAATTTCCTTCTTGATATTAACGTATTCTCTTTATTTATTTCTGAGGTTTATTTTGGTTATTGGGGGAGGTACACGCCCCCGTAGTTACTAGTATACGTCACTGCCTTAATAGACGAATCAAACACCTCTGGAGGAATAATACTCTGCTCTAGTTACTTCAGCTTTTTGTAGATGTACTTTTTCCTGACGTGATATTTGATGTAATAATAAAACCATCAAAGCAAAGTTATTAGTTTAAGGGGTATTCCCAGATGGCCATGTAAAAGGCTTGGTCACACCTCCCGAACTTTGTTGACGTTCCTTGAACGGTAGAGAAAGTGGGTCAATTTTCGACAACGCTCGTATACCGCGCACATAATGGGGAAAAATCGAAAGCACGAGCGTTGCCTTATAACGGTTTGATATAAGTTCTCATAGATTCCAAATGACCTCTGGTCTTTTCTCCTATATTTATAGCCAAATACTGGTTCCGCTTCGACACCTCCGGCATACCGACGTCAAACCAAAGTTCATCACCGCAATGTGTCGCTGCTTCAACGCCCGACACCGTTCCAGCAATCGCGTTACCGCTCGTAAAACGCTTACAACTGCTCCATCAAAGAACTTTGTGCAACGTTTAATCACCGCCCTGGCGAAGCAGCAGTGGTCCAGCGTTCATTTCTGCGTTGGCCTAGCGGACACAAGCGTCCACGAACTTGCGTCTAGTGGTGCCAACTTTGACTTGGCGCTGTTGGAGCGATGGTAAACTTTGCCGGAGCGGTGTGACCAGGCGCAGGCCTAATTTGACTATTTGTGATCGGCCTTTCACAACATGACCGTTTGCAACCAATGGTTCGAACGCAACGCCACGGTCGAAAAGAAAAAAAAAGTCGCAGATGTCCATCACGTCCATAATATCTTGACACCAATATCGATATCATGATGGATTACCGTCTGAGGTTACCAAACAAAGGCAGCAGGCATATTTGCCAATTGAATATCATTTTGACATCGTTTAACGATTTCGATTGACGTTTTTCATTTAATGACACGACACCTTGTACTAGAACCTCCCATTTTCAAGTCAATATACACCAAATATATTTTCTCGCACTTCGAATAATTGTTTTATGTAGTGGCATATCATTTTAAGGTCTTAATATAAAACATATCCCGTCCGTGCTTACGTTCGCATTAGTGGATTAGTGAGATATGTCTGCTCTTAATGAATTCCTAAAATCAATCCTTAAAATGTTCCCTTTTTTTATCTGAATATCAAAAATTTCGTAAGTGAAATCCGCATGGTCTACGTGAATTCCTACGTGAATTCCTACAAGCCTTATAATGCCCCTCTTCAGGTGTGAATTTTCTAATTTTTCAGCTCGCGCTTCGGGCTCGCAATGTTTGACTAGTGAGATGCGAATGATAATCATGACTCTCATATTTACAAAAAGTATGTCTTTATATGTAATTCTAACAAAATCAGCATGCGCTTGGCACTCGCATTAGATGACTATGATGAGATAAATGTACTCTTAATGGATTCTTTTTAAAAAATAGTCCTTAACATATCCGTTTGGTGTCAAAATTATACAAAAATTTCAGCTCGCGCTTCGCGTTCGCACTGTTTAGCGAGACAGGTACATATCATGATTAAAAAAAATTTGCTTATATTGTCCCTTTTAGGTCTGAATATAAAAAAATTACAGCTCGCGCTTCGCGCTCGCATTATGACATACATATCCGTTTAATGACACTGTCCTTAATGTCTCTATCAGGTCAGCATACCTAGCAACTGAGCGCGCAACGCGCGCTCATTAGGTGACTCAAAATTGTTGCTGGTGCCCCCCAATGCCGTGACCCGCGGTACGCCACTGATCATTGCGATAGGTTTTGCCGTTGCCAATAGGAACAAAGAGTTGCGACTTAATCGCCTTACCTCTTTCTTGATTTGTAAAGATTTTCAAAAAAAAAATGCACTAAAAGTTTCTACAATTTCAATGTCCAAATTGAAATCCAAGTAAAACGCTCTTTTGATTATATGGTGATCTTGTTAACTTCAAGCCCTTTACATCACTCCGCGATAACTCGTGCGTTGGGCCATTGAACATTGAACACATTTTGATATCTTCAGAAACTATTTCCGTTCATGCGACAAGTACTTTGTTAACATTACAATGATTAAGAGATTACTGAAAATACAAAATAGTCAAATTCCATCAAATTAAAATCACTGAATAAAATCAAGTGAATTGTGAGAGAACCATTCCAATTCCACGAAAGAAATTGGCCTTTAGAACTAAAAGAGGACAAAAGTCCGATAGGCTAAATGAAAAGAGGACAACAAATCTGAAAATTGTATGCATTGCAACTAATACATTTTGGCAAATAAACCAATGACGTCTGTCTAGAACTGGTAAGCCTATATGAGCGTGGGGTCAGGTGTGACAGAATTTTCACTTACTGCATTTTCATACAATTTTTAACCGTATTCAGAACACAGCCCCATTTCCCAGATAGTGTTACTTATTTCATGAATGTGTATTATGGAATAATTCATCAAAAAAAGGGGGTAGCCGCAATAAAAGGGATTGGTGATGAAATTGAAAGCTAGTTTTAACATAAAAAAAAAAAAATTTAATCAGCTTTACAATGTTGTCATGAAGCTAGAGGGCCTCTGCCGCATCTCAATCAACGAGATGAAGCATTAATCATTTACAACGATACGAGCTTTGACTGATTACTTTGGCTTTCGATATGCTCATTGCCCATTATTATTGGCAGTGAACTACAGGAGAAGATAACTTTTCGATCGTTCGAAAAGAAAGAAAACATCGCCAGTCGTCAGCCCTTGAGCCACATATTTCTGGAGAGAAACAGAATTGTTATTAAGACTGAAGATGAGGAGGAAGCGGAAATGCAAACCTAACAAACAAAAGAAGGTGAGTTAACATTCTATTTTAGTCACTGGCGTAAATCCCAGAGGGTGAGCGGATACATCAATCGAGGGTAGGCTGTATACAGTCCTCCTTTTCATGATATAAATTATAGCTTTTCTTATCACGAAATAACAGATATCACGATGGAATCTTATCTATTCCTATTGAATGTCATTAAAATCCATGATTCGCATAATTTCGCATGTTATTATCATTATCATTATTTTTTTTTTTTTGGGGGGGGGTCTTGGTTCAATTGGTTTGGGCATTAATTAGAGTGTGTGTTCATCCTATCTTTCCCACATTTGAATCTATCACATATTTATGGAAGCTTAAAAGTGCCACCGAGATGTTGAGATAATTATCTCGGGAAGTCGACATCTTGATAGCAAAAGATAAGATGACGAGATCCTGGATCTCATCATGTCGACATCTTTTAGAAGAGATGATGAGATGACAAGATCCCGGATCTCATCATGTCAACATCTTTTAGAAGATGTGTTGAGATGACAAGATCCCGGATTTCATCATGTTGACATCTTTTAGAAGAGATGATGAGATGACAAGATCCTGGATCTCATCATGTTGACATCTTTTGGAAGAGATGATGAGATGACAAGATCCCGGATCTCATCATGTTGACATCTTGTAGAAGAGATGATGAGATGACAAGATCCTGGATCTCATCATGTTGACATCTTGTAGAAGAGATGATGAGATGACAAGATCCTGGATCTCATCATGTCAACATCTTAAGAAGAGATGTTGAGATGACAAGATCATCTCATCATCTCATCATCTTTTCTACAAGATGTCAACATGATGAGATCCGGGATCTTGTCATCTCAACATCTCTTCTAAAAGATGTTGACATGATGAGATCCGGGATCTTGTCATCTCATCATCTGTTCTAAAAGATGTTGACATGATGAGATCCGGGATCTTGTCATCTCATCATCTCTTCTAAAAGATGTCGACATGATGAGATCCAGGATCTCGTCATCTCAACATCTCTTCTAAAAGATGTTGACATGATGAGATCCAGGATCTCGTCATCTCAACATCTCTTCTAAAAGATGTTGACATGATGAGATCCAGGATCTCGTCATCTCATCATCTCTTCTAAAAGATGTCAACATGATGAGATCCAGGATCTCGTCATCTTATATTTTGCTATCAAGATGTCGACTTCCCGAGATAATTATCTCAACATCTCGGTGGCACTTTTAAGCTTCCATACATATTTGTTAATTTCTTTTCTTTAGTCTTATGTTTGTTTTCTACCTAATTTTGAATATCTTCCTAGACTCTATAAATAATTTTGAATGACTGCATGCGAGAATTTTATAGGTTTATTTGCTTTTCTTATTCGTCGTGTTCATTTCTTTAAACCTTTTCAATATCTCATTAATCCCTTAGAATTCATAATTGGACACCACATAATCTATATAATAAGCCCATAATCTATATAATAAGCCCATATGCGGACATTTTTCTCGCTCGCTTCGCCCTTTCAAACTTTATAGGAGTGGCAATCAACACCCAAATAATGCTCCATGCTTCATAAGTCGCATAACATATAGCCGGTGGTACAATTGATTATGATTTATACAGTACTTATGGGGTTTTTTCTGGGTTTTTTTTCGGGGGGATCGACCTCCCAAATCTCAGCTCATGATTTTATATTGCTATCGCCCCCCCCCCCTTACTTGGACAAGATTTACGCCACTGATTTGAGTTAATTGTTGCTCTGGATTTGTCCCATCTATTTTATTTGAAATTTTCGTTCTAAAGTTGAAAAAACAACATGTACATACGTTTGCCCGTATAATTACATTTTGGCTCATATCTTACTCAAGATTTAATTAAATGGACGTAAGAATTGCAATATGTGTATTTTGTTTACATCTGTTACTGTTTGAAAGTTATCCATCAATGATTTTCTCACTCTGTTCTTTCTAACTGACGTTAGCACACCCATGAGCTTTCGAACCATTTCCGGATTCTCCTGTTAACAACATGCATCATGCTCTTAGTTTCGTTATATTGGTAAGAGGAAAGTAATGAAATGTTCTCCTCGCTTCTTATTTCATAATTCTCACATTATTATCATTACGATCATTTTCATTATCATCATCAGCCACATGTATCATTATCAGTGTGATCATAAACACCATTAGCATTAACACAACCATAACATGATGGAGGTAACTTCAACCACTGGGACAGCATTTTTGTTTGATATATTAAAATGAAAATCAGATTGTCAGTGGCTTAAGGTCCTAACTAATACACGTGGTAAAGATAATATTTCTTGATAAGGGGTGAAAGTGCACTGATTTTGCTATAGTTATGTCTGCCTTTGGATTATTTTTTATTGCAAATGAGTTCGTACAAATATGAATTAATAAGAACCTGATTTTGACAATAGTTCTGGATGTTCCCTTTTTCTGTTATTGGGGAAAGCTGGATGTGGGGGTTCGATCACGACGAGGCAAGATCACAACGAGAAGTGTCTTCATTCCCGAATTCTCAACATAACATAACAAATGAAACTCTGCTGCAAAATGTATCATGTCAGTCGATAATCAGCCCAGATGGATCTGAGATAAAACTCATTCCTAAACTCATCTCATCACCACCGGTTCCTTTAGCGGGTTTGAAAGAAATTGATCGACATCTTCTCTGCAGGTTACCAGGTTAGCCGATCTCTCCCCCCCCCCCTCCCCTCTCCTATTTTGGTCAAAATTAACGCAGGCTTGTAAAAACTTTTTCCCCAAAGTCACTCATTTTGCACACTGATGTACTGGTTAGTGGCGTAATGAGAAAATGTTAAGGCGGGTTAGGTGGGGGAGAAGATGGCGTTCAGGGACATTTATCTGAATAATAGGGAGTAGGCAATCGGCAAACAAATGGACAATTGAAATATTTAACTTCAAAAATGAACCCCTTCCATTTCGTTTCGTTTCCTTTTTTTTTCTCTGTCTCTTTCGTGGTACTTTTTTTAGGCGGGAATATTTTCAAACAAGACATTCTACCAATATTGATGTATAAATAAATCACTAAATATGAAAATATAATGAAAAAAGAATATCGAGATTAACTTTGTTATAAATCAAGATTTATTTTTTATCAAAAGATATAAAGAAACGGGAAAAATGGTTTGCCCGGAAGAGTACACAAGTCCTCTAAAACTAGTCTAAATAAAACTCACATTTTCCATAATACAGATTGCTACAAGAAACCTTGTCGGGAAGGATTGTGTGAAGAAACAATAGATGGATATACGTGTGTCTGCCCACCAGGTTTCATGGGAGAACACTGTGAAAAAGGTAACTACACAATATTCACATTGAACTTGCATTTGAATATTTATTACCACCCCTTCAAAATGATATAAGTGGTTCTTTAGTGACTGCGCATTATGGCAGCAAATGTGGGAGGATGTGTGGGTGTGTGCGAGGGTGTATATGTGTGTATAATTTGAGTATTGTCAGACGTGTATCAATCAGATAATCATGATTACTTTCGTCTGAGACCAACCTATAACGTCACCATCCCAAAGATGTGTCCAGGGCTCGAACCTCAAACCTCTTCTTCAACTTGTAACTTCCCCCACATCCTGGCATAGCTTGGATGACAAGCGCACGCCACCAGTGTTATTCTCAGTTCAAGTTATGGAACTTCGTACAGAAGCAATAGTTATATTCAACATGGTCAATAAACAAGGGACTTGTAGGCTGAATAATAATAATTTAGGTTTTTATAATTGAGAAACGTGGGTCCTCAGGAGTGCGACGTTAAAACTGATTATGTGATCGCGAATTGCAAAACAGGTGGATATTCTCTCACCTAAATAGTGCCAAATAAAAAAAAATGGTGTAACCTCTTTCATTTTCCATCTAATTTTGGTTTAAAGAAATATCGATGTTTTTTTGCTTAATTGTATTCAATTTAATCACTAAACATATCATTTCAGAACCCCTTTAAGTACAAAAAGTCAAGTCTACACCCCCAATAATAATGATAATATACCGCCTCTGGTTTATACACAAATGTTTTGTGAAAGGATTAAAAATTTCAAATCGTATTATGTTTGTTTTGATTTTCTCTTTTCTGTTTTACTCAATTGTTTCGGTGCTACATGACCATTATATTACATCGGACTGTCATGTATGAACTCATGTCATTCTTCCATGTTTACAGGTAGCATGAGGGTGGATGAATCCATGACACCAACTACTTGGGACTCACAGAGAGGATCATTAAAACAAGTCCCCGCCTCTACTTTAATTCACGATAGAGAACATGATGAAACTGTTCACGACACTGACCCGTCGTCGGTCTCTGCATTTGAAGAATCATCTCCCCTTCATTCTAGTCTAGAATATTTTCATCCATCTGACCATCCCGTCTATCATTCATCTTCTTTCCACCTCTCCATATTGCCTTTGTCCTCCAACTCCATGCCAAATTCCTTTTCCATCTCCTCATCAACCATGTCAGTCTCTGACAGTTCTTCTTCTTCATCACCACCACCACTAACCCCATCACCTACACCAACAACACTTTCGTCACCCCCAGCAACCTTTCTTGCAACATCTGATATCCTGACTACTGTTCGGCATTCTTCTTCTTCAACGTCGTTTCATCCTCAATACACCCCTTCTTTAACCTATCCACTTGTCTCTCACATGTCGCCCTCTTTACCATCTCCAACACGTTCTCTGACCACCTCTATTATTCAATCGCCACGATTATCTTCCTTTTCATCACCAATTTTACATTCCCCATCCAACGATGCTACACTTGAATCCTTCACTCTCCTACATTCATCTTCCGATAGTAGACCTACACCCTCTTCTCTTGTTAACGGATTGGTATCTAATCATTCGGAGGAATCTTTCGATGCTTTCAATCAAGCATTGAACGTTTTCAAGTCTTTCAATTGGTCAATGTATTACAATTTGTCCACGTTTGGTAACCTGTCTGCAGATAGCAACAGGTCGTTGTATGTCGACTGGTCTAATTATGCCAACTTGTCTCAATACACTCACTGGTCATGGTTCCCGATACCACCCCCATGGATCGATCCAGGGAATGCTGATAAAGAAGAACCTACATCGTCCTCTTCAACGTCGTACGTGTCATCGACATCTAGACGTAGACGTCGTCGTCGCCGAAGATTTTGGGGAAAGAAATAAGCAATGTAAATTGTTATCATCTTTGAGACTTACCATCAATTTGAAGCGTACAGTAGGAAGCATATCTGAAATTAATTGGCATCTGCATATTGAATGTCGAAACAAAAGCCATCAATCAATCAATCAATCAATAATAAGATTCGTAAATATTATATTAATAAACTCTATTCAGAGTCGGCGTAGCAGTGGATAATGACATTGGCAGAATACTTTGCTCATAACAAGACATAATGATTAACGAATAAATTAAAATCGTACCACACATACAGCGCATAGCCCTTATGCAGATTTTTTTTCTGGGACAAGGGGGGGGGGGTGCAAGACAAAAACAATCGAAGAAACTAAAAAACGAGGGAGCAAAACAAACCGAGCTTGTCCTGGGGCAATTTTGCATTTGCTAAACTGAATTTAAAATTTACAATACTAGTGTCAGTGGCGTAACTACGGGGGGGGGGGCATGGGGGACATGTGGCCCCAATCGGCAGGCAAAAAAAACGGGGAAAAGGATAAAAAGCGGGAGAAAGGAAGAGAAACGTAGTGGGGAAAGAAGAAATTATGTTAATTATGAATGTTTTATTATATTATAATTATGTTATATTACATAAGAAGCATTTTTTCAGAACTTTATGAAACATTATTTGCTCAGGGCCTATGTCTTTATTTTTCCTGGTGCTCGCATAGATTGTTTGACACGATATATAATCCTGTTTTACTAAAACCTCCCGTTTTTAAATCAATATACTGTACACCAAATATATTTCCTCTAATTCGAGTTATTATTATTTCATACAGTGACATTTGCTTCTTTTTCATGACTACTTAAAGTGATTGCCCTATGCATTTAAGGTCTAAATTAATATAAAACGTTTCCTGACCGTGCTAACGTTCGCATTAGTTGATTGGTGATATGTCGGCTTTTCATGAATTCCTAAAATCAGTCCTTGAAATGTCAATTTTTTCTGATCTCAATTTTAAAAAAAATTCAGCTCGCGCTTCGCGCTCGCATCATTTGGTTAGTGAAATACGTACGGTCTTAGTGAATTCCTGCAAACAAGCCTTAGAATGCCCCTCTTCAGGTCTGAATTTCCTAAATTTTCAGCTTGCACTTCGCGATCGCAGTATTTGATTAATGAGATGCGTTATGATAATCATGATTACCATGTCTACAGAAAGTGTTAAAATGTGTTTAGATGTAATTCTAACAAAATCAGCAAAGTATGGTACTAGTACTATGCCGAGATATGTACTCTTAATGGATTCCTAAAATATATTCCCCGTTTGGGGTCAATATATACAAAATTTTCAGCTCGCGCTCGCATTGTTTGTTTAGCGAGGCAGGTACGTATTATGATTACAAAAAAAATTGCTTATAATGTCCCTTTTTATGTCTGAATATCAAAAAATTTTAGCTCGCGCTTCGCGCTCTTATTATTTAATTAGTATGATACATATCCGTTTAATGGCACTGCATGTCCTTGAAATGTCTCTATTAGGTCAGTATACCTGGCAACTGAGCGCGCTTGCGCTCCCTAATAACTCGACTCTTTTTGCTGGTGCCCCCCCCCATGCCGTGTCCCACGGTACGCCACTGACTAGTGTAGTAGGTAGTAGTAGGTTTCACGGTACACCATGTATCTTTCCTGAGCAAGTGTTGGTCCTGAAAAGGATGACCAAATCTGAGGACGACAAGAACGCACTTTTCGAAACGTCGACATTGAGTTATCCTTTTCAGGACCAACACTTGCCCAAGAAAGATACATGGTGTACCGTGAAACCTATAACGTGTGGAGTTCCACAGGGAAGTATTTTAGGCCCAATCCTATTTTCAACTTATATAAATGACATGTCTATTTGTATAAAAGCTGACTGTAAATCATTATTGTATGCAGATGATAGCGTACTACTTTGTTCAAATTCCAACCCAAAAGTTGTTGAGGAAAAACTTAGCGAACCGAAAGAATTATGTTTTGTTCTAAAAGTAATCATAGAACTTCATTTGAATTTGAAGTATCATGCAATAATAAGATAATTCAGAGGAAAGAATCTGTAAAGTATTTAGGCATTGAGTTGAATAGCTCCCTTTCATTTTCATCTTTAGTAGAATCAATCGTAAAAAAGGCGAATGCCCGTTTGAAATTTTCTGTACAGGTATCAAAGTTGTATGGATCAAAAAGCAAGGCGTATTCTCTGTTTTGCTCTTATTCAGAGTTTATTTGACTATGCTAACCCTGCCTGGTTTAGTGGCATAAGCGAACTCAATAAAAAGAAGTTGAAAATTATGCAGAATAAAATGGTTAGATTCATTAACTGTTCTGGTCCCAGAACCCATGTTGGCTACACCGAACTCTTTGGAGCAGGTTTTCTTGAAGTCAACAAAAGATCAAAACAGCTTATTTTGCACCACGTGCATAAAATCTATCACAATAGATCGAATCATTACATTGGATCAAACTTTAATCTAGTTATCGAAATACACAACTATAATACAAGAAACAGCCATTTTTCAACTTTTGCTTACCCGAAAGGGAAGGTAGTATTGGTAACTCCTTTTATTACAATGCTATAAAACATTGGAATTCCCTTCCCAATGATATAAAGGAAATAAGAAACTTTTTGCATTTTAAGAGGAAATTGAAAGAATATCTTTCACTTGATAGTCAAAAAGAAGATGCAAATGATATGTTGTACGGTTGATTTAGCCTGAATACTGACCTAGTTCTTTTCTCTTCTCTACCAGGTATTATTATGTATTTTGCATAGTTTGAATGCAGCTTCGATATGTCCTTTCTTCTATTCTTTTTATTTCTTTTATCGCTTCCTTCTATTCTCCACTTCGTGTTGTTATTGTTGTCGCCATTTTTGCTGTTGTTCTTATTTATTTTTCTTCCTCATCTTTTTCTTCCGTCTCCTTCTACTCCTCGTCCCTCTCCTTCTTTTCTTCTTCTTCTTCGTTATATTCTTGTATATATCATCTATATATCTTATTTATTGTCTATATATCTTATTTATTGGTAATAGTAAATTCTGATTTTTATCTTCATTTTTAATATGTAAATAGTATAATTTTACCATTTTATTATCTTAATTCTGTATATTGAGCACCCCACTGGAAATAAGCTTTCGAGCTTTCGTGGGTCATCCTGTGCAAGCATGTTGTTTTTTAATGCTACTGTATATATGTTATGGTGACTTGCCAAATAAAATCAATCAACCTACTACGCTATTCTTCTTGGCCATGGAAACCTTCAGAAGTTAAATCTACAATACATTAACTGGTGTTGTTGTTGAGTATATTCCTTATGAATTTATTCACTTTTGGGCCGAATTGCTGCAGATGTAAGTTTTATCATTTTGTCGTAAGAAGTAAACCAACGATTTTGATATTTCCATTATTCCGTTGGCTTAAGATACATGAATAACTTAATGTATTAATTCATTTCTGAACATTTTATGTGGGTTCGTTTGTATGTACCCCAAAATAAATTTGAATTAGCAATACGATAAGATCTATCGAAGGTACTAGTTTTATATCGTTTGGTTGCAAACGTCATATTATGACTGAATCATGAAAATACACACTTGCTCTCCATGGCGGCTGACGATTTTACTAATCAATTAGTTTTTTTTTATATAAATAAAGTACCATGCCGGAGGAAGTGACATTATAATAAGATATTAATCCCATTTGACTCGGGCTCTCTATAAACTGATTACCGCCTAAAATAATCCACTCTCCTGCAAATGTATGATTAAAGTGTTTATTGAAAAGCAAAAGAAGATGCTGATTGCTGATTGTAATGTTTCACCGGTATTTCATAACAATGAAGTAAAGAAAAGGACAGATAATAGTCATTTCCTCGAAAAATTAAAAATCCGTAAGCCACTTTTCGTTGTAATCGTAAACTGTCCAACTGATCAGAAAACATTCATGTTTCTTAAACTTCAGCACTGCAAAATGTTACTTCAAAAGCAAACCCTTCTGCATTGTTTCTCTAATTTCATTTGTAATCTATATCAGCATTTTTTTTATATATTATTTTCATGCATGAAATCTATATTTCAGATTAAAAGTGTAGTTTTCAATTTGCAAAAGAAATATTGCATGATGTATCACGTCAGAGATGTGGTACAAGAACGCATTATGCTGAATTCGTATTGCGTAAAAATGTTAAAGTTTGAAGACTCGCATTGTTTCATTTTAGCACTACATCGAAGCAAAACTTTAAACTGTATAATATGACAACCATACACAAATATATCATGCAAAATAAAGATACATCGGACCAAATACAATGTATAAACGCTGATCTTAAGCACGCTGTTTAAGCCCGTCACTCTGATAACTACTGTTTAATTTGTCGGAACAATATTAACAAACAAGTTTTGAACAATTTCAAAAAGATTTAACCAATTTGTGATTCGAGTGACGGGCTTAAAGAACGTGCTTAAATTTTAAACACTGTTTTTACAGTGAAGAAATATAATTCAATATTCCGTTAAAAAAAGTTTACCCCTTGGTCTTTTTATTTATTTACTATTTTTTGGATACTCGGAAATGCATCTGAAACTTTACATTGTGCAACACACAAAATTTGCACCTTGTGAATCTTGAACGTAAAATATTTCCTCTGTAAAAGATACTAAAAGATACATCTTTGCATAAACATGTAGTTAGCTCATTTAGATATAATGTATTTTTACGGCAATTAGTGACAAATTTGCTCAGTTCAATTTATTTCAAGATTAAAGCTGGCATTGGTAAAATTGTGATGTTTTGAATTTCAATTGTTTACTGAAGAACGAAAGTGAATAAATAAATAAATCACACTGAAAAAGCAGGAGCTTGCCGAACTTTGATTTTTTTTCATTTGTAAAATAAAGTAATTGTTAATGTTATAGGTATAAAAACACAAAGAGTCGAACAATCAATGGAATCGTGACGTGAAAACGAGCCTATGTGATGAAGAAGATGGATGTAACAGTGAGACAACAAATGGAAGGAATAAACGAAAATCTGCACTGCATGATGTCAAATAAGAAAAATAATAGTTGCTTAGTTAGATAGGCATAGTACTCTTCCCTTAAAATGTCGTGATTTCAGATTTCAAATATCGTGCTCGCATTAATATTGTTAGGATATACATCATGTTAATGATCATAAAGAGTTCTTAGAATACTCAGTTTTTGTCTCACCTGCATAGCAGAGTGAGACTACAGGCGCCGCGCCGCTTTTCCGACGGCGGCGGCGTCAACATCAAATCTTAACCTGAGGTTAAGTTTTTGAAATGACATCATAACTTAAAAAGTATGGACCTAGTTCATGAAACTTGGCCATAAGGTTAATCAAGTATTACTGAACATCCTAATAGAGTTTCATGTCACATGACCAAGGTCAAAGGTCATTTAGGGTCAATGAACTTAGACCATGTTGGAGGAATCAACATCAAAATCTTAACCTGAGGTTAAGTTTTTGAAATGTCATCATAACTTAGAAAATATATGGACCTAGTTCATGAAACTTGGACATAAGGTTAATCAAGTATCACTGAACATCCTGCATGAGGTCACATGACCAAGGTCAAAGGTCATTTAGGGTCAATGAACTTTGGCCGAATTGGGGGTATCTGTTGAATTCCCATCATAACTTTGAAAGTTTATTGGTCTAGTTCGTTAAACTTGGACATTAGAGTAATCAAGTATCACTGAACATCCTGTGCGCATTTCAGGTCACATGACCAAGGTCATGGGTCAATGAACTTTGGCCAAATTGGGTGTATCTGTTGAATTACCATCAAAACTTTGAAAGTTTATGGATCTGATTCATGAAACTTGGACATAAGAGTAATCAAGTATCACTGAACATCTTGTGCGATTTAGAGTAGTTTTCAAAGTCAGCACTGCTGCTATATTGAACTGCGTGATGCAGGTGAGACGGCCAGAGGCATTCCACTTGTTAGATCTTAATATTGAAGAAAAATTGCTCGCGCTTCGCCCCTCGTATTGGGTTGATTTATTGAATGAGATATCTATCATCTCTATAAATAAAAAATAATATGTTTCTGTTTTAGGTCTGAATATAAGCAGTTTTTAGCTCGTGCTTTGCGCTTGCATTCATTTCTTAGATACAAATCATCTTTATGATTAAAAAAAAAATTGTAACAAATATTCCGTCTTAACGTTTTAATATTGAAAAAAATATTCCCACTCGCATCTGTAATATGTTTTATTTTGACTGATCGTGTGTTTACTAAGACACAGTGTAGGTACCAGATAATTATATAATACACTGTGAAAGGGGCGCGATTTTAACCATAGCCCCGGGCGCCGTTTCTCTATAATACGCCATTCTTTACCTGTGCATACACTCTATTACAGAAAAACAGAATGAGCGAGCGTGAAGCGGAAGCCAGAATATTTGTAATTTTCTAACCTAAATGTATTATGATTTACTTCAAAAAAGGTATTTTATTTTGTAAAAGGCACATATAATTTTGAAAAAAAGGCATTTTTCCCTTTTGGGAAACTTTGGGGCAAGTGCCCCCCTGTTCCGCCGCCCTTCGAACATGATGAGATTGATGCTAGTGCGAGCCCATAATCTTGTGATTTTCTAACCTGAAATTATTAATGTTTTACTTCAAAAAGGTTAATTCATTCAGAAGGCGTACCAGGTGCTGTACTGCTGTTCTATAGAACATATAAAGGTGGCTTCTGGGGGCTTGAGAAATATTTGACGTTGGTTCATTCAAAACATTGGAAATGGCCTATCGCGGGGCAGCATATACTGTAACGCAGTCCCCCGCCCCTGTCCCTCAAAATGTTTCTAATATTATGCGAGGTATAGCGTAGCGACCGAGTAAAAAAATCAGATATTAAAAATACTTGTGAATGTGTTTCATATCCATTTCATCCACATGATAGTATAACACCCATCAAGTTCCGATTGGTATTATATATGAAGATGAAGGCATGTGAACGATGTGATTTCCCTTCACGGTAAGGGGCCGACAAACAAGAATTAAGAAAGAAGCTTACATTGTTACTCTTTCCAGGCATTATACACAGGAGTGAGTATAGTGAACGAGCGATAAATTCCTACTTTCAAGAGCGATGTTTTCAAATATTAGTATTTATGAACAAAATAAAATGTAATCGCTAGAGGGTATTCATTTGTCTCGCAATCTACTATGGTCAATATGAATACCCTCTAGCGATTATTTCAATCCGTAATAATGAACCTATTTAGTAAAATAAAATGTATATGGCATGAAATGTGATTTTTAATGTCAACAGTACCAACCTTCTTTTATGTGGTGACTGGGGATAAAATTTTCGAATTGAAACCTAACATTTGGAGCACTTTATCGTGAACACCCAAATAAAAATGTAAATCTGCAACATAATTTTTCTTTAAATTCCTGAATGTGATAACCAACATGAAGATAAGCCGCAAAAGAACATGACCTTGCGATCGTTGCCCTGTATATAGGATGGGTGAGCTTTCGTCCATGTTGGGAGACAAACATCAATATGCTCTCCCAATGATTTTCACAAATTGAAAGATTGTTAGTATTCAATGGCCAAAAATATTTGAAAAGGCATCGGAAAGCACTGTAAAACCATTATACTGGCATTAAAATATCATCAACCGTACATGAATTGTCAAGTTATTATTATTTTTCATTCCATCTAATTTATTCATTATTATTATTATTTTTTTTTGGGGGGGCCCCCGGGGTACAGTCCCCAAAGCTCCCCCTAGAACCGCGCTGGAGGGGCACATTTCATTTGGGAAAATGGGCGTTTTCCATTTTGAAAAAAAGACGTTTTTTCTACGGTTAATTCGGAGGTAAGTACCCCCTTGCCACCCCTCCTCCCTGGTTCCGCCCCACATGTTCCTGTCTATTTTCTCTAGTAAGCCCAAATTCGAAACTCGCGTTGAAGCCTAAAGAGGGCAGCCCACAAACTCGATACGAAGAGTATAATTGAGTTACCTCCATACCACCACCGATTTTAACAGGTGCATCGGAGGAGCGAGCAAATCCCAGCACCCGTGCCCAGAGCTAGAGAGAGGGAGCTCCTTACAGTTGTACTAGTCAACGTATATCGCTCGCCGTGTCCAGTCCGATGACGACGACGTGTGAAACTGATGCTGGACTTGTTTTGATTACTGAAATTGTAGCTCATAACAAAGCTGTAAAGCCAATGTGCCACCCTGCCTCATTCTCATTTAGGATTGATCTTAACTTAGTCAAGAGTAAGACTTAAGCACATCACCAAGGAAGGTAATTTATCAGCTACAATTATTACTACTACTAGTCCGGCTACTACTATCTATCTGTTCTATTCTTCGCGAGATTCATGTTAAATATATTATGCCAAATGGGGTGTTGCAAAAAACTTGCGATCTATTTTGGTTTCTTAAACAATCAAATGTTTTGTAGATAATTTCAAATTCGTGATAGATTGCTCATCCGCTCCTTGAAACAAGAACTTTAATCTGATTTGCTACAGCTATCATTGATTTATCAGTTGTAAAATTGCAACAGAATATTTGCAATTGCCGCAAATATTTTCTTGCAACACCCCCACACTTTGACTTCGCCACTGGATTTGGAAGGAATCCTTGGCGATGCTCTTTGAATTTATCTACTTGCATTTCTTGTGCATCAATTCCTAAATTAAGTTATTTTCGTTAATAATATTGAAGGAAAGAACAATTCAAAAGAATGGGAGTGGCCGAGTTGGCTCTGTGTTTTGTGATTTATTGCAGACTCTAGTCTATCTACATGATACTTTATATGTTAATATACCACATTTTCTGGAAAAAATATGATAGAAAATGTGATTAGGAATCATTCATCGGTACTACAGGTCACCATCTTAATTCTCTGGTGTATTGTCGTTCTGGAAAATTGATATATATTCCTTTATCGTACAGTTGGAGTGCATATTTTGCCATTGAAATTGCACTCACCACATGGTCTACTTTTGTCTAATGATGCCATTCCATCCATCAACCATCAACATTTCATCTAACAGCCATTTGGTCCAATTATCACTTTGTCTAATTACCATTTCATCTAAGACCATTTTTTTCTCATGAGCAGTTGGTCCAATTTCCATTTCATTTTAATTCATTTTGTACAATTAACAATTAGATCTAGTCCAATTAGACAAATGGTCTATGAACTAAATGCCTATTGGTCCAACTGGTTATTAGGCGAATTAGTGAGAGGACGGATTGGCAATTAGACCATGTGGATAGTGGACTAACTGACGAACTGATGATTAGTAGATGAGTTGGCAATTGGATGTATTGGCATTAGACTAATTGGAAATAAACCAGGGGCCGATTGCACAAAAGGGTCTTTGCAAGGACAGTCCTTCGTGTCGCCCATCTTTTATGATGCGCCATGTGAAATGTATTTTAAATAAATCATCTGCAAACATATTTCATTCGTCCATTAAAATAAACAAAATATTTCTTTATAAAATGATGTGATATATCATGAAATTGTGTAAAATTTGATTTAAAAGCAAGCTAACGAATCTTATTCTTTATCATAAATTTCAGAAACACCCTGCTTATAGCGTATCATAAAAGATGGGCGACACGAAAGACGGTCCTTGGAAAGACCCTTTCGTGCAATCGGCCCCTGAATGACTACAGTAACTATCTTGCTTTCTAAAAATTTGTTTCAGAAAAATATTGGAACCTGCGAGATTTGAACATCTCCTCTACTGATTGCCGATCATCTGCGGCTTTGTCACTTTAATATTTCATTGGTTCAAGCCAGAAATTTAGTACAATATCAAAACTTCCCCAGCAAGCCTTGACCCTGAAAGGACTGGGGAGGGGCCCAATGATGCCCCCCCCCAACCCTTTGCGTGATATTTCTGAATTGCAAAAAGATTGCACCAAAAAGTTTCATGACTTTTCTTTTAAGTCTCGTGCAACTTTTGAGACCAAATTCACAACATACAGGTTCGGTAATAGTATCGCGACGCCACATGACTTTTTACAAGACAATTTCATGCCGAAAATGGCTAATTTTTATTCTTTGCATACTAAGTCTATGGGAGATGAAATTGATAAAACTGTTATTATTTTCCATTCTAATTGGTCTGCTTAATCAATTTAGGGTTGAATTTAGTTGTAAAATGGTCTGTAATAATTTCCATTGAAAAAAAAAATACACAAGATGAAAAAACAAAGAAATTCTAAAAACAAAGAAAATAGGAAAAATAGGCTTTTACAATTTTTCTTTGTGTAAAACTTTAGATTAGATTACAAAGATGACATCTAAAAAAAAAGAGAAAATTTGAAGTGAAATGGGGTGTTGAATAATTCTTTTTTTACAAATAAATATGCATATTTTAGTCATAATGAATAAAAATTATTGTAAGTTTTTTTTATACAAGCTTGTAGTTTATGTGGTAAAGAATGTGCATGCCAAATTTAGGCTCGAATGGCGGCTGAGATCAAAGGGGGGGGGGCATCATGCCCCCCCCCCTGTCCTCAATACATCTAAAATAGCCCAGTCCTTTTAGGGTTAACATTCAATTTGTGTTTCATTTTGACCTTTGAAAATAGAGAGGGCACAGATTACATGTAGACTATAATAGCTTCAACTTAAAGGAGAACAAAACCTTTGGAACAAGATAGCTTGTGTGAAAACAGAAAAATCCAATAAACAGATCAAAGAAAGCTTGAGACAAATCACATAAATAATGAGAAAATTATGAGCATTTGAATATTGCGATCACTAATGCTAAGGAGATCCTCTCATTGGCAATGCGACAAAGATGTGTGATGTCATTTGTGAACAACTCTCCTAACTACTTAAGTATATATTTCACCTAAACTGCCTCTTTTATCACATCTATCAGTAGATCATACTGTGTTCTTTCTATAGGACATGTAATACAGATTTTTAAAGAATACATCATGGATGAAGAGTTTGTATCACCTTAAGAAAAAGTAAAAACAGCCATTTGGGTGGTATTTTATAGTCAATCAAAGGGAAAGTTGTTCACATGTAATGTCGCATTGCTAATGGGAGGATCTCCATAGCATTAGTGATTGCAATATTCAAATACTCATAACTTTTTCATTATTTGTCCTATCTTTCTCAAATTTTCTTTGTTCTTGTTCTTTGATTTTTCTGTTTCGACACAAGCCAACTTGTTCCAAACGTTTCATTTCCCTTTAAAGTTTAATTTGGTGATTCTCAAAATATACATTGATGATATGTCTCCCTTGGCATGATATGTCTCCCTTGGCATGATATGTCCCCTGTGTTACATCATGGACCTACTATGGTTACAAGGGAAATGATCATGCTTGCAAGTTGCAAGCCTTTTTGAATGCATATTTGGATGGGGTGCCAAATTCTTTGTATTAACATGTAGATATATTTTTTTCAGGTTTCATTTCCTTTTCATGATTACAAAACACCCACCACCAAAGAAGAGATTGTGTGACATCCCTTATCAGGCTTGTCCATGTGCTGATTTCAAATTATTATAAGTGCAATGAACTGGGAACTGTCCAAAATGTATGGGAATCAGCCTCAAATAAATGTTTTTAGAGAATATTCTCCAAGTACAGATTTTGTACTTCATAGATAAGATAACATGTAAATCAACTACTATTATAATTTAGGAATATGAGTGATTTTCTGTTCAAAGATATTTCAGGTTTATGTGTAATTGTAACATACCAATGAAAAATTGATGAATAATTGATAAAAAAATCAAACAAACAACACTGAAAATTTTTATCAAAATTGAATGTGAAATCAGAAATTACACTATTTTTCAAAGTTTCACACTATCATGGTCAGCAGCATGCATATTTAAAGTAACTGATGACATCACCTAATTTTTTTATAAAAAAATATGAAATATTTTATCTTATTAATGTGAAACAAAAAAATCCATAATTAATTGTTCAAAATAGAATCTGAGAATATAAATATTCAGAAACTCCATTCCCCCACAACCTCACAGTTGTGAGATGAATGCTCTACCAACTGAGCCGATTAACACACCAGATTAAGATTTGATGCCTCAAGCAATATGTGCATGGGATTGCCATTGTTGCAACTTTATGTGAAGATGAATTCTTATTGTCAAATTGCAAAAAATTGAACATTTTATATTTTATATAATAAAATACAAGAAGAGTGAATAATATCACCAACTCTCTCAATTGTTTTATTGGAGTAGCCACACATGTACCGGTACGGTACGTGGATCAGTGTTTCCTCATCACTAATATGTATTCATGTTGAATATTGTTCTTACCAATAAATTAAGATCTGATTAATAACAACTATTGGTAGACAATTCACTTTCCCATTTATCATTGCATCTTTACTTTTTTTTTAAACATTTTTTCCTTTATTTTCATCTGTGTTCATTTCAGGATCATAGTGGAATTAACTTGCATGTACATGTAGCTTGGCCATTATCGAGAACATAAAATTTTCCAACTTGGTAAAATTATTGGGTGTGGTACACATTAATAGTAGCATAAGTGTGTTCACTTAGGACTGTTATACTACAGTGCTACTGAATTTACAATTGAAACAGATGGCTTATTTTAGGTAAGCATTGATTGTTTTGAGTCATGAATATTACATTGATTGCCTTTAGTCAACTTAGTCTCTATCCCATATGTTTTGCCCTTATCCTGAGGAAATGAACTGTGCAGTGTAGTATGAGATCAGTTAATCCTAGATACTTATTTTGTTGCAGACTAATTTACAGTAGTCAACCTTGATAACTCCAGGCTTACACATATGTGGCACATTATCCTGTGTACATTTGTAACATGATACAGTGTCTGTAGTTTTGTCTTTCAACACACCCTTGTCTACATTATAATGAAACGAGGAAATTCTAATCCTAATTGTCAATGAAAAGAAATCACCAGTACAGAAAACTATACTGCTACAAAAGCTTACAATTTAATCAAAACCAGACCAACATGGGTCTTTATTTTTTAATAATGCTAGATATTTCGAGTCAAAACAGGCATTTTCAAACTTTCAAGCAACTATAAATATGCATGTATTAATGATGTAATATTCAATTACCAGTTTAATTTTTTCTCTTTGAGAGATTTGATATTGATTTTTGTTGGGAAGTACATAAGGGAAGCATCGTAAAACTCAACACTTTTTGCACTCCAGCTGACTATTTCTCTAGAGAGAAAAATCTAGGTGTACTTATTGAGCTCATTAGCCTCAATTGCCAACATTTTATCACAGTTTATATGGGACAGTAGAGAATTTCTTTTACTATCTAAAGAATTTGTTTTTCATGGCTTTTAGGGGTATTTCAGTGCTGAATTTCCTTTACAATGTAGTTCATTGCAGGCTCTCTCTAGAGGCGATGCTGCATCAGCCCGAGTTTGCTCAATCTTGAGATTTTAGACTGATCAGTCCTCTTTGCGATTAATCTAGAGGTTCAAGAAACCCTGTCTCCACCATCGCAAGAAGAGCGATTTGTGCTTGAGTGAGGCATCGATGCATTATGGTGTGACGCTGTGAATAAATAATCCTGAGTACGTCTGCACCTGCGAATTAGAAGGATAATTCATAAAATAGGGTGCTATTTTGCAAATAATCCCAAGTTGACTCTGGATTGCAATCTCGAGATTAATCCAGCGAACTAGCGTGATAATTGCGTCTTTATTACAAATAATCTTGAGATTATTAAGATCGTGATAATTTGCCAGATCAGAAATAGTGTGCTAATTTGATAACTCGGGCTGGTGCAGATGGTCCTTAACTCTATATGGACTACCTTGCAGATGACCACTCTGTTGTTCCTATGAAAGTTGAGAGTAAAAGTTAAAAATTCTTAAAACCTCAGAAATTTGTTTGACTTTGGCATAATTAGACTTTGAAAAGCTAATTAAAATGTGTTTTTCATAATCTAATCTGAAAATTTGCTTCAAGATTTGTGATTATTCGATTCAGAGAAGGCTAACTTTATCAGACTGGACTGTAATTGAGCTTCTCAGGGCCCTGTCTTATAAAGAGTTATGATTGATTCAGTCAGCCGCAACTCTGGAAAACCAGCAACGCCAATATCTGTAATACTTGTTTATTCAAAATATATTCTAGATAAACTATATTCATAATTGAAAATCTACTTTAATTCTCTTTCTTCACAAAGGACACTGCAAATATCCTGAAGAAAAAATTATGACGTTGATGGATTTACTTGAGGTTGATTGGATCAATCGTAAGTTTTGTAATACTTTGTAAGACAAGGGCCCTGTACTGTGTTATCCATACATATACATTGGCTAAGTATATTTTCAGAATGCTCATTCTGTCTTTGAAAATCAAGTGTAAACATTGGTCTATTTTCATCAGTTCCTGGTGGGTATAGGCCTCTATATATTATCAATAAGGGATTGATTACACTATACAAAAGTTAGTAAAAGGATCATTTACAGATACCCATATCTCATTTCAGTGCAAGAGACCTTTTGTATTGTTTCAAATAATAACCATTATATTCAAGTAAAACAATGACCCATTGGAAAAGTATATCAAAATACAAAACTAAGACAGGATGTCAGGGGTAATAAAACAATGCTATTTTTTCATATAAAGGTTAGGTGTTGTGCTTCTGTTTTCACATTAGGTCACATCCACCCTATATGGCTTGATAGGGGAGAAAATAACATAAAAAAGAACTTTTTGATTTAAAAGTTTAGCATATTAGTCGAGATGTATTTGACATTACAATCATAGTAATCAAATATGATAACTCCAAGGACTTTTCTGTTTTACTTAGTACAATACATTTTATACATTCAATTTGGCAATTTTATTCAAAGGTCAATCAATGGATGCTTATAAAATGCGCTTCCCTCTTCCTGCGACATCACTTGTCAGCCAAATAATCCATTCCCATTATTAAAATATCATGAATGTTGGCCTAAAAGTCATACCTTCCCAAACAAAATTTAGGCAATGCGAATCAGTTTTTCAGGGCTATTTGACGGATATCTTATGATGTGAAAGGATATTACCAAACAATCATGTAATATAGTTCATTGACATTGTTTGCATTCCTCAAATTCCATTCACCTTGCTCTGGTCACAACCCTCTATTCATAAAAAAATGGTATGATATAGAATGCTATTGACTGTGCCTCTGGAGATCAATTCAATGAAAAATCTTTGTTTGCACTCAACAATAAAGTATGTAGTGGAAAGGTTGTTGTATGATATGTGCATCGCTGTTGATGTCTGTGCTAAAGGTGGTGTCACACCTTGGCGTTTTAGACAGCGTATGCCCGACGTATCAAAATTTCTCTAAAACGTCGGCATACGCTGAAATTTGATATTTTTTTTCAACTCTGGGCGTATACTAAGCGTATTCATAACGAGTTGAACGTATACATAACGTATTAGTAACTTATATCGAACGCTTTGTTAACTTATAAGTAACGTATTTCAACGAATGCTTAGCGTTTTGCTGGCGTACACAACTTATGCCCTACGATAGCCTAACTTACGCATAGCGCGCGGCAGCGTATCGCTGACGAACACGTGTCGTAGCATATAAAAAGGCTGCCGCTCGACTATTCAAATCATAACCGCACGATACATCACCGTATCAACACCACCGCCATGCCGAAGAAAACTCCTGTGAACCCCACCTTTATATACCAATTCCTATAAACGTTGTCAATGCGTCATTATACGGTAGCTGTAAGTTATAAACATGTTCAGTAAGTTTTGTGGTCGTCCGGAGCACGTCTTCATACGTCTTCATACGTCTTCATACGTCTTCATACGTCAATATACGTTGGAGTTAAGTTACACATACGTTCATATCACGTTACTCATAGGTTAGAAGTAAGTTTTAGGGTACGCTGGACATTATCTCGACATACATCGACTTATGAGTAACCTACGAGTAACGTGTGTCAACGTGTATCAACGATCCCGTAACTTGCCTACAACTTATGGCCCGCGTATGCGGGACGTATGAGCCATACGCTGGCATACGTCGAAAAATTTTGTGCAAGCACAAAATTTTTTCGACGACCTCGCCGTATGACGACGTATACCAGCGTGTTTTAGCGTACTCTTAACGTATGCAAAACTTACCCGTAACGTATTCGACGTACGCCAGCGTATTCGCCAAATTCCTCATACGTCGGGCATACGCTGTCTAAAACGCCAAGGTGTGACAGCGCCTTAACCATTAATGGCTTGGTATGGACTCACAGGGAGAAAATTCATTGCCATGCTTCTGACATAAATTCACCCTTTGCTTTATTTGCACAAAAGAATTGATGGATAAATCTCATTACAATATGATGCAAAAATCACATTCATTACCTTGTTTGCAAATATTTTCATCAAGAATGGTGCAGCTCCTTATGCAATTGGTACCGTACAATTGGTAATTTTCTAGGAAATTGTTTTTTTTTCCGAAACTGTGTATAAAAATGTAGAAATGACCATATGATTGCGATTTTTAGCATGGTCAGCCCCCCCCACTTTGAAAACCGTTCCGTGGCCCCTGAATCTTAATAGATTGATAGAATATAAAAAGAGGGATAAAATGGTTTATTTCTTTGATAATATGATATATGCATATTTGGAAACTTCTCAAAGTTAGCTTATCAACCAATTGGAAATAAATTGTAAATTTGTTAGCATGTCCTAAGCAATTCTAGTCCTGTTCCTGTATAAAGAAATATGATTTAACACAGCGATATGATCAATCGCGTGTCAGGTTGATTTGATATTAAGCTTATCAAAAAGAATTGTGTGCGTAAATCCCTGCCTATGGGTGTTCTGAGCCACTGTTCCATACGTGAGCCAGTGTTCAGCACCGCCCACATGCACACCAGTATCAGTGTGCACTCGTTATTCACAGAGCTCTGTGGCTGGATGATTTATCGGGCAGTAATCCCTAACCTCTTGAATAGGAAGGTATGTGGATGTCTATTGTGCTAATCTACCTCCTCAACTACCCATGAAAAGATATAACCTGAATCATTTGCTCACTCTTCGACCGTCTCATTCTCTCTCTAATGTTTATAAGTGGCGGGTGTCTCAGTAGGAGCTCTACAGTGGATCTATTCTGTCTGTGAATTAAATGGGAAGCTTCATACTGCGGCAGTTCATAAGTAGATTATTATTGACTAGTTGACAATGACTTTTCTCGGATGATCTAGTTTTTATGGATAGTTTGGAGACAGAGCCCTTGGTTCCTTTTCAATGTATAATGAAGGACTCAAAATATCTGCCGAAATTGCATTCGAGTAATTCCACTCTAGCTGAATGAACTTCTTTGAATAAAGTTGAGAAATCATCTGTAAATTTATGTAGGGCCTGCCAATTTGGTTGGTAAGTTATTTTTGTAATGCCATGTAATACCCATTTTCTATTGTGATGTTTTTTTTTCTTTGAAGTTGATATTTGTGAAAAAAAAATATGTGTGGTGTAGGTGATACTGGTGTAGATAAGTATAACTGATCTGTTGAGAGATAGGAAGAGTATGCATGACTGATTCTGAAAAGATGGTATTATGAGAATGGTAGGCACAGGACTGTGTACTTTTTAAAGGGCAATTGTTAATTACAAACTTAGTTTAAAAAATATTAGAAATATGATTTTTTTTTCAAAACTGTACAAATTATCTTCTTGGGGTTTCTAAGTACTTTAAATTCTCCTTGTGCATAAAGCTTTTGAATAGATCATCTACATATATGCCTTTAAATCGGTAGGGTATAAATAACATATTTCTACATGTTTACAGTATGTCTACTCTGAGACTCCACAAATACCATTCTGAATATGGTGGTGAGGTGAAGAAACCTTGATACAAACTGATTGATCTTCATGTGTAGGCCTATTGATTGTGTGATATCATTGACAATTTTGTGGCAGATCCTACATCTAATTATCGATTAGTCAATGGTATTCTACCCCTCCCTGTTTTATGATAAAGATTTTTAAAAATAAAATTTTGAGCTCAATTTCTACCTTTATATTGTAAACCAAGGGCAAAGCTTTTCTCTATTGTTCATTATAAGAATAAGAACTATTACACACAAATTGCAAATTGTTACAAAAATTATGAAGACTTTTAGTACACCATGGGTAACTGCCAATTCAGGAGCTCATGGTACTCACTCCAAAAAGAAACAATTCAATTATTCTGGTGTAGATGTAGCTCTGTCTGCTGTAGATTTTTCCTGGAGCCTGTAACACAAATCTTAGTAATGATCGTAGAACATTTTTCTACAATCGATTCCATTGACTACAATGTACAATCAGTTGTAAAAATCAAGTTTATGATTAATCGCTAACTCCTGTGTTTCGGGCCCCTGGAGTGAAACATGTTTTGCTGAGATTTGGATTATCTATCATCAACATGAAGGAATTTTCCAAGGAAATTCGCCTCCTAAAGTCCCCTCTTATAATTGTCAGATATGGTCACCAAGGGGCTAAAAATATCACAACTGTTATTAATGAATTTCCTTCCCTTCGCTTGTGCAGACAGAGTGTATAAGCTCATCATTGCATTGATCATGTGAGGTATTTACAAGATTGATATCACATTGAAACAATTTGCCATTTGCCATTGGCAGAGTTTGCACATTCATTGACTCTAATATTAAACTTGTTAGTGTGTATTTTGATGATAAAATAGATGTTAAACTTGCTAAAAGAGTAGGCCTATATACTATACATGTAGCAGAGGAACATTCATTAACCATCATTCATAAAGTTATATTTTTGGGAGGAACATGAAGTTTACATTACCAAGGTACCATGTTATTGTAGGTTGGTTTTTATTAGTAAAAAAAACCCCAGATAAGTTGTTAATGGTGTTTTATCATGTGAACAAGCATTGAACAAGAACGCCGTCGCAGTTGTCTTATTGTTCGAGTTAACATTGTCGTCTGCCCTTGTTCACTACAGATGCGGATATTTTAGATTTCAATTGACTTGTATGTGTAGGTACGTCCACATGAAACAGCACGATAACCAGCAGGTCATGACATGCTGCCAGACCCAGAAGATCTGGCATACCATCGCCTGTCGACCCATTCGGGTGATGTGAAAGTCCATCTTGTGCACACTTGCTCTTTCATTTGCTTTTATTATTTTTTCATGCAAGTTAGGATATATATCGATACGGTACATATATTGGAGATCAGAAGGCAATTCAAAATATGATAAACATAATGCATCATGTAACTTACATTAATTTTGTGAAAAGTCACCAAAAACTGTTTAAGAAGGAAAAGGTTAATCTTCATGCTGAGCTTGAGTGGTTAAATAACATCACTCATGTGCACGTTATGATTTAGGAGAACCGCAGAATGGATGTGGCAAAGTTCTCAATTCTCGCAGTTGACGAGGGTGAGGACCTGACGCATATGGCAGGCCAAAAAATGACTTCATCTTTACCAGTTGCATATGTAGATGATTTTTCTAAAACTGCTTAATGTCATCTTATGTGGACACTGGTAGACCAAAAGAAATTGTGAAAGTGGAACCAAGGAGCATCAACAGAAGCTCCTTGGTGGAACATAGCTCTAGGCCTTATATGACATATGAAGCAAACATTTTCTTTCATAGCATAATGATGCGCCAGTTTTTTTTATGGACTATTGAAAAATATAACAGCTGCCTGATATCCTTCTATTTCTTTGGGATCTAGATCTCTAGGACTCATTTACATGTTCACAAAAGGTTTAGAGTTGGTTGACTTACATGTCTTTTTGTTTGTATATTATTGGAAGGACGTTTCAACAGTAATTGGAAATATACCAGTATTATTGCTGTCTGCAGAGTTCAATAACCAAATTAGCCTAGTTCCTGATAAATTATTTTTACTAGCCGATACTGCCAATTGGAATATGCGCATGTGATGTGCACCGAATATGATCCAATTTGTCTATGCATAGACCATGGACCTGCTTAGACAAAGAATTATGCAGCTGATTTCTTGGCCAACTTGAGAATTAGAATGAACGCAGTAATGTACTTATGAATAATCTATTTTTCTGGGCTACTTTTACCATCACACAATTTCATTTGTATAATCCCTGCAGGAACAAACTAAGTAAAAGGACGTAGACTTAGCAGACGCTGCATAGCAGAAAAGCAGCCTTGAGGAACCCTGGTATACAGTTCTTGTGGGAGGAACCTACACACCAGGATGGCACTTGTCAATGGCACTACTACTAATGGCAAGATGAATGGGATGAATGGTCTAGGTGGACAGACCAGGACCATCTTGGATGATATGGTTGGAGTTGGAGACTGTGTCTTGCTTGAGCCTTTAACTGAAGAAAACTTCATTGAGAACCTAAATATGAGGTTTAAAGCTAATGAAGTCTATGTAAGTATGAATGGATGATGGATTAAGAGCAAAATTGAATACTTCCTAGTGTTAGCTTGACGTCAAAGTGGTTTGGATTTTGTGTGAACTTTTACTTTTTATTGTACATTACATTTTAGGTGCGTATTGGAAAGTGTTTTCATTATAAGTAGTAGTTCCTGTAGTTGTATTTATCATATAAAAATGATTAATATGATAATTGTTATTTAACTTTCACCATCCATCCACTTAGTTGTAACATTTGTAAAAGTTTGTGAAACTCAGTATCCGATGAGTTGACATGGTTGTAAGTTTAATCATTTTTGAGTTATTTTATGACTTCAATTTATTACGTGACAAATGGTATTCTGAACCATTATTTATTACAATTGTGTAAATATATATGAGTGGGGAACCTGAGGATTAATTAAATGGAACAGAATGATACATATATAAAAAAAAATAATGAAAGAGATTATTCAATTCTACATATTATAGCTTAAAACAATCCACCTGTTAAGGGTGATTTGGCATTTAACTTTCTTGGAACAGTATCAAACAATTTGAAACTGTGAATCACTAACTTTTTCTTCTTCAAAATCAAAATGTTCTTTTTGGCTATATTAAGCTGTAATATGACCAGTCTTTTGATTAATTTTTAACGAATTAGTCAAATGTGTAGCTTGTTGATTAAAATGTCTTTATTTCAATTTACAATGGCCTTTTTGTATTAATTTTACATATAAAGTATTTTTTACCTTTAGATTTTTTTTTGAATTGACAATAGGCCTTCCTGTAAAATATTTTGAAAGCAAGTTTATTGCTGGTTTATTGAAACAAAAGTTGTGTTTGCAGTTGACTGGACATTGCAGGCCTACATGTTTGCTGTCATTTTTATTGGAGTTCAAACAGTGATGGAATGTTTGTTTTCCTAGTGTTTGAACAAAGCAAACAAAAATGTCTACATTTGGCAACACTGCCTAGACGATGAAAGATCGTGCATGCTTGAGAATGTGATATTTTTCATTGGATTTACAGTTTATTTTGCCTGTATTGTAAGAATTTGTAACAAGTGGAAATATGTGAGTTTGTCTTTGAGAAAATTAATATAGACTAGAGGTACATGTATGAAGACATTGATGACCGGAAGTTGTTCATTGATGATCTGTCATGGATGCTCAGAGTAATTAGACAATGGCTAATATCCTTCCTAGGTTCAGACTGAGGCCAGTATAGCAGAAACTACTGTCCTTATTATTTACCGGTACCTTAAATAGTACCAAAGGCCTGGTCACACTGGCCCGAGCGTTGTTGGAGCGGTCGTGGAGAGGAGAGAAAAAATAATAACCGCTCACTTCCGTTCACCATTTTCGATTTTGATTGTTTTTTTTTTAATATTTGTTTTAGATTTTTCCCCAATTTTGTGAGCGAAATTCAACCCTCTCTCCCTACCGCTCCCGACCGCTCCAACACCGCTCGGGTGGTGTGACCAGGCCTTAAGCCATTTACATTTACATCAAAGAACATTTGTTTAAAAACTTATATGACACAGCATGTAATTATGTAAGGAGCTCAAAAGACAAATTAATACTCTAAACAAAAATGATGTAATTTTTGTTGTTTATTTTATGGCATTTAAATAGAATACAAGATATAATGAGTTGCTTGAGTTGAAATGATATATTTTGTAGACTGCCATTCAATGACCTCTTCTCTGAATAGAAGAAGGGGTGACTTGATTAACATTTTAGATGGAGGACTGATTATTGATTGTAGATAGTGAGTGAGTTCATGCAGCTATAACTGCTAAATTAGCTTCCACTCAGACTAACCATTATTCACAGCTTAGGTCAATCTAAACCAGTAGGCTATGTATCAGTCAATAAGAATACTGCCTGAAATATATTTGAATGAGAATGGTCAAATTTTCTTTGTCTAGTTTTGATTTCATAATGAAAGAAATTTATGATACCGAGTCAAGTTGATTCCATGTAACGACACATTGATTTTACAATAATTTGATTTTTTTAATATTCTTGTCTTCCATGAAATTATGATAAAGAGGGAATGAAAATGGTTTTCTCATGCAGTGAACGTGATGATGATATTGATAAGTCTTCAAATAAAGCAGATCCCAGCCTGCTGTGAAGATTAAATGATTTCTCTATATCTTTTACACAAATGGATGGTTACGAGTCATTTGTGCCCTAGTAATCTGGAAGTGTTAAAGACAACACCATACTGAGGTTTCCTGTCACCTGGAATGAAGCAAGAATCACGTCAGTGGGTGGGACTGACACATCATCCAAAGAATTACTATTTATAACAAGTTACTTCATCCTGTCAACCGATGTCACATCATCTTTTTGTGAGCTACTAAAACTGGTTTTACCTGATCAAAATCAGCACATGCAACATTTATGATCTCAACTTTCCAGTAAATGCATTCCATACATATTGGAATAGTTTGATGGCCATGGCCTATGAATTAATTATGCAATTGCTCTCAGAGTATTATGTTCTCTCAAAAATTCAAGAGAGTGAATTAAATTTTGATATATTGAAAGTCACCAGTAGGGCGAGCGGGGAGATATGAGAAAAAAAGAAAGAAGGAAGGGGGGTGTTCTAATCAATATACATTATTATATTACTGAAAGCAACATTTTTCCAAGGCTCACCTGTTGGGTCTTCAAGTCTGTGTTGCAAAAATATATAACTTTTATTCAAATTCTACATTATTTTTTTTTCTTTGAATTAACAAAGTTTTAGTTATAGTCCTTTATAAGTTTGAATAAAAGATGGATTTGTGTACAGTGTACTGAAGCTGAAAATGAGGAATTCTTCCTTGAAAATGCATATATATTGAATTTTAATTGTAAAATGATACATGAAACTTTGAATAGTTCATCTAAAATAATGCCATTTTGCCAGAATATACAGTATACTTCCTAGAAATAAATTGAACCTGTATCCCTGAAGAACCAAGATGTTTGAAAACCTTATTATAGGACTGTCTATGAATACTGGACCAGATGTCAATTGAAATTTAGTAAACCACAGACTTTATTGATTTCCAATAAATGCCACTCCTTTTGTGTGTATTTTACCAGTCTGTTAAAACCACTTCCCAGAATGGAAATTGACTTGTTAAGTAACATTGATTCTCCAAACAAGCTCATTGAGATTGCTTGTATTGTGTGACTGTATGTAACATCAGGATTAGTAAAGAATGAATGGGATCCTAAAGAATGTAAATGATTTACTATTTAAAAAAAAACACCTATAAATCCCACCCCAAATGCTGGAGGAATAGAGGAATATGTGTACAGTAAGATACAATATTTTTTTTTATTAATATACGATTGACTAGTTACCATAAGGCCTCTAAGATATATTTTTGTTTCTTGTCTTTTTGTAATGTCATTAATGATCGCAATAGACTGTGCATTTGTACAATGTTTATGAGCAAATTGCATCTCAAATGTGTACAGTTTTATAGAGATAATGACCCTTTGGTCCATGTTGTAAAAACCATGTGATGATGAAGATAAAACAAAAATAGATGTTTGTTTTGCTGGTAGTATACCCCACTTCTATTTTAGTATTAATTGGAAAGTGTACTTTGTAGAAGACAAACTTAACATGTAATTCTTTTACAGGTTGTTTTAAGATGAATTGTGGAATTACTTCAGCATGCTAACCATAGAAAAGAGAAGGGTGCAATAATTTTAATTGAATTAGTTAATGTCCTATGATGTGTGCAAATTTATTTTGAATATTATATCAATTGTCTGATTTATGTACATTTTAAACCGTCTGAGTGATAGAACATTTAAGCAAATTACCCACTCTCATTTTAACAGTAAATCTGTTTTGAACAAAGAAAAAAGCTGAATTTTGCTCATCTTAAAGAGGAAGTTCACTCTACATTTACCTGAGAGAATTTGTTTTGTGTTATTGCAGACATACATTGGCAATGTTGTGGTCTCAGTCAATCCATACACCAAGCTACCACTCTATACAATGGAGAAGATTATGGAATACAGAGGCATGAATCTATATGAGCTACCTCCACATATGTAAGTATTTTAACTATTTGATAACTGGATTAGACCATTGCTTGTTAAACAAGTTTGAAATCCTTTCAGTCCTATTATGATTACCCCTACCCCCTTGGCAGTATGAAATGCTAATAAAACAGCATTCTATAATAATTTCATAAAAAATCATACAAATAGAAAAGTAAAAATACTTTACTCTGTCAGATTCTGTTTAGAACCTGCCAAATATTTGTAGATTTTTTTTCAATAATAATGGTTTGACTATATTTAGGGTTAGAGTTGCTGTTGAGTTTCTTTTCATTTGACAAGGATATTGTTTAGGTTTTCTTATTGGGTATTTGGTTTAGGGTTAACATTTTTGTGTTATTTTTGGAGGTAGAATGATTTTCGGAGAATGAAAGAAAAACATTAATTCATTCCGAAAGAGTTGTAAACATTTGAATGTGTGTCTTCACAATAGGATTACTTGCTGCACTATTATATATTTTTTTGTTACATAATTGATTTCACAGCTACATGTAATTGTGCATAGTACAATTAGTAGTTAAATTATCTAAGGGAGTAAGCTGAGTAATGTAGTCAAGTTAGTTAAGTAGTTAGGTTTTGAAATGTGAAGTGCTTAGATAAATTTTGAATAGGCACTAATAAATATTAATACTGCATTATTATTAAATTATTATCATAATTATACAGCATAGATTTCATTCATTCATGCACCATGCACCAATTAATTTTGATTGGACTTTCATGAAAGTGACAAAGTAAAACAAATGGGTGCTGAATGAAAAGACAGTGATATTCCAATGTCACTTTGATATAAATGTGCAAGAGTAAGATGAAAAAAGAAATAGCCAAACATTCATTTGCAAAACTTATTTTATTTGACATTTGTGTTCATTATGATATCACAAAACTGTTTATGTGCCATTCAAAGTATACACAAGTTTGGAGTACATATCCTATTACAGTGTATTCAAATTTGATATTAGAATGGGTGATGCATGTATTAATAAGTTGCACATACAAACTAAGCATGATATTCATTTATCTCCGTCCTTTTTACAATCAAGCAATCGATGACGTATTATAATGCAATTAACATCTCCAACAAACTGTCAGTCTTGAATATCTGATTGGAAGTAAACTGTTTGCTTACCCCACCCAGTAAATCATACATATGTTCAATGTGACTGAGAACGATAAACTGGACTGTAGTGTTTCATTATTGCACAATGAATATGACAAAGCTTCATTCTCATTGAACAAGATATTGTAGGATAAAGATTGCAGATCAGTTGAAATTGCATCATTTTGTCAACATTTATGCTTCTTGAATTCAGGAGTTTCCAGTTCTTAGGTTTTCATGGATATTTTTAGGTCAAATACATTTTTGAAATTGAGATTTATTATTTGTGAAAAAATAGATTCAGCGTAATCTATGAATCAGTATGCTATTACATTTTTATCTTTGTAAAATCAGAAGACGAGGAGTCAAATAACTGGTATACTTTAATGTAATAATAATGATAATAATCCAAACAAATTTTCATAATTATCCACAAAGAAAACTCCAAAAGTAATGGCAGGGATTTTGAAAAATTCCAAAATATTGAACCATATTGTATGGAAAGTTTGTTTGACAGTAGGTTATGGAATTGTTGGTAACAAGTATGTAAATTGAATAAGAGATTATGGAACAAAAATGTAATAATGTGTCAGTACAGAACCTATAATTATATCACATTGTTTTGGTGACATTAATTGAGAAGGCAAGTTCTACAACAAAATTGTACTTTGAGAACGTTGCATGTTCCTCCATACCTCATATTGCTGAAATTTAAAAAAAGTTTATATCAGTGATGATTTCCAATATGAAACTTCATTTCTAAAATAGGATAATGATGAAATCTGAACTTGGTATGATCACAGTGTTTTTCATGGTATCATGCTGTTAGGGTCACTCTGGTTCTCTTTACTCCACCCATTTACCCGCTAAGATTATAGAGGCTCTCTTAAAGGAGCCCCTATGACTACGTTTTCCTGTCAGCAATTGTGTAGGGTCATTTAAAACAGAAGTGAATCAGCATTATTATAATATTACTGAATACAATAAAATTTAAGTTTTGAATTTTTAGATGTCTCTGCTCTATGAAGTAATATACTTATTAATAAATAAGATTCCTGAAAAATAGCCATGCATGTATTTATGTACTCTATGATAGAAGTATAAGTCAGGACTACTAATTGAATTATAGAATTAACTTGAAAACAGTTGTAAATTAGAATTTTGTAGCTACTCTATATATTTAGTTTTTATAAAATATGTTCCTTGAATGATGATGATGCTGACGATAGTGATGAAGACAATGATGAGGACAATGTTTATAAGGCTAATAACCATGATAATGAGACTGATGAATGTCACAATAATGATGATGATGTCACAATAATAATGATGATAAACGTCATCACCATCTGATTATTTGTAAGGAACTTAAATGTATTATCTAAGCTTTGACAGATTATTACCCTAGAGCCATTGCATTCAATCAGTCTTGCCAGCTGACAGCAGCCTTGCTTTTATGATGTTGATGAAACTGCTATTTTTGCACATATTTCTTTGGATTATTCCAACCCCAAACCAACAGGTTTTTTTTTTTTATCATTCTGCCAAAATTTACCCTAAAATGTTTAGAGATAAACATGGAAAGTGAAACTTATACTCCAGCCAACTTCTAGTCTGAATCTTAGCGTCTAGACACATCAGAATTCAATTTTCTGTCAGAGAAGATTACTGGAATCCAGGATTTCATTAGATATAATAAATGACATCCTAGGGGAATATTCAAAATGAGTCAAAATGTGTCTTTATGTTCTCTAACTTTTAAGGAAATGACTTTTACCCTCCCCCACATTAGATTCCCATTTCTTACAAAACCAATTTGTGTATAATTTAAAAATATGATTGGATATGAATCTAGTCAATCTGAGAAACTGATAAAGTGATAACTGATGAATTCTTCCAAGTATTCCTGCATTTGAACGAACTATGTTTCCTTGCCTGTAGTTCACATAGAGGCCGTTCTCATTACGCTTTCTAAAACTAGTTTACTGGAAACCGATTCAGGAAACCACTTTTGAAGATCGCTCTGCTAGCGTTCCCACTTGATCACACAAAAGTGGTTTTCAAAATCACTTGACGTAAAGCGCTCTTGTTGCTATGGAAACATTCTCACTTGGGTGACACGTTTCACGCGAAATTCGAAACCGCAGCATAGGCATTCTACACCTGTCGTGTGGAGAAGCGCACTTAAAATGTGCGAAGATCGCTTCCCGAAGAACGGTTGTGACCTTACGCTAAAACCAGTTTAACGAGGCAAAGCGATCTTGAAAACTACATTGCGAGGTGGTTTTCCAAACTGGTTTGGAAGATCGCTTCCAAGACCGCTTTGACCGTTCTCACTACCCGTTAAACTAGTTTCCACTAAACTAGTTTTAGGAACGTAGTGAGAGCAGCCTCATAGACCATTAAATATGTTTCCTTTTGTCATCTAACATTCTTTTTGAAAATATTAAAACAAGAATAATGACAGTATGTAATACTCCCACCCATAAATGACTATGAATATCATCCATGATTAATTTATGTAACCTTGGGAACTAGCAAGCAGTTCCCAATAATGATATGTATAAGATCAATATTTCCCTGTTACTTTATTGTTTTGTGCTGATATTTATATTTTTTCTTTTGATTTGTTTTGACTGAAGCTATGCCATCACAGATGACGCCTACAGGGACATGAGGGACAAGAATCGAGACCAGTGTGTCATCATCTCAGGCGAGAGTGGAGCAGGAAAAACAGGTGATTTACACCACTGTCTCAAGTCCAATGCTATTGGGAACATTTCTGATTTATTGAGTACCCCCATCGGAAAGTTAATTTTAGGAATGCCTTTTGGTGTTGTCATGAGATTGGAATGTAGCTTTGTTTTGAAGTTTCCGTTAAATATAATTTTGTTTGATCTTTTATGTTTCAGCTCGTTCACTTTACTTTATTAGGCAACCAACAGCCACAATATCTAAACAACATGTAAACAAAAATTGTCTTTTTATGTGGAGGGTAAGATTGATGCGTTAAATTCAATCATACTTTAGTTGATGACATATGAGAGTATGGGATGATGTAGGTGAAAGTAATCAGTAGGCTCTACACTCTAAAACATGAATGAGGGGAGTAAAGCACTGCTCAGAAGGGCTGAGCAATGACAGCTTTTTTAGAAAGGGTTGAAAACACTGTCACTCTTGATCCTTTCCACACTTTCCCTAACCTTATCCACCCTTACCCCACCTTTTCCACCCTTGTCTTTTTAGTTTAAAAAGGAATGGGATAACCAGGATAAAGTGAGATGGGATGGAGAGGATGGTGAGAGGGGAATAGTGAGGAGATTAGATGGAAGGCAAGAGGGGGTGTAATATGTGATAGAGTGATAGAGTGAAAGAGAGGAGGGGTGGGAGGAGATACAGAGAGAAGTGGAAGATGAGAAGAAAAAAAAAAGATTGGCTGAATGGGAAGATCATAGGGGTAAGGTTGTTAGGCAGATAGGAAAGGAGATGAAATGGGGAGAAGAGTAGTGAGGAGATAGGGAAAAGGAGATAGAAAGAATGAATGGGGGATGAGGAAAGGGGGGGGGGGGGTGGTATACGTGATGAAGATAGATGAAAGAAATAGAAGGTGAGAGAAGGAAGAAGAGGACAATTTAGTTGAATTATATAATACTGGTAAATTTACGGGTGATGTAGGCTCAATCTTTATAATGACATGTAAATGTATGGTCTGGAAAGAAATATTTTCTTCTTCATATTGCAATGTGTCTTTTTATTTACTTGATATTCACAGAGGCAAGCAAAATTGTTATGCAGTATGTAGCAGCAGTATGTGGTAAAGGGGGAGATGTAGATGTGGTCAAAGAACAACTCTTACAAAGCAATCCAGTCCTTGAATGTAAGTACATTTATATTATTTGTTTGTTTTGTTGTACTGGAGTCTATATAGAGACAGAAGTAGCTTTGAATTATAGGGTGTTACTTAGTTGAGAATTATTAATAGTGAGACAGGAAGGAAGAAAGAAAGATAACGAAAAAAAAGGAAGGAAGACACTTATCTATTCAATCTTTTGATTCCTTAGTAGAATATGCAATGTTTCTGACTTCTCACCTCATCAGTTATTATGATGTTTTCATTGAACTGTTCTACATGGTCACAGCAACATTATAGTGTGATTGAAAAACATACCCTCATGATTTTGTCACATTTGTGTAGTTTCTGTGTTATCAAGGCTACTACTCTGCCAGACAACGGGTCAAATGTTTAAAAAAAAAAGCTCCCAGGGTTCCATTTGTGTCTTGTACATCATAAGCAGAAAGCAAACAATAGGATCTTTCACAGACTTACCTTTGCAAAGCTAACATTGTCTTGCATTGTTTGAATTAGTTAACATATGAAGATTGTGCATTGTAATGGGGAAGTTCACATCTACAAATGCATAACACCTGTTTGTTGTAATGAAACCAGGTTGAATAAGCTCGGTACGAGACTGTTCAATAAAGCTTCTTTCATACTGAATAAAAACTTCATCACACTGGCAATGGAATTAAAAGCCTGGAACTGGCAATCAGGCCTATCAGTACCGGCCGCACAGAAACGTTTTTAGAGCTAACAGAGCACTAACAGTACTGTTAGCGAGATTTTGCTTGCACAGAAGCGTAATGTTAGCCCAATCACTTGCTAGCGCTGTTAGACTAACATTACAAGTTCGCACAGAAGCTAACATTAGCGCTAATGTTTGAACTATTCACAAACAGTGCCAAGGACACTGATAGTGACAATTATTAGTGAATATCTCTCGCATGAAACTTGTCTCCTTTCTATAGCAAGTGCTTGAAAATAGACTTATACCCCTTTCATATTGCGCTTTTCACCAGAGAACTTCACTGGTGAAGTTCGCCAGCGAAGGGGAAATTCTCCAGTATGAAAGGTACACAGGAAAACTTCACTGGTGAAGTTCGCCGGCGAACTTCTCCACCTCCAGAAACTGTTTCACCGGCGAAGTTCGCCAGTGAAAAGGCCAGTATGAAAGCAAACTGGAGAACTCCTCCTCTTTAATGACGTCAGAGGTAAATTTTTTCTCTCCCGAAGTCCCCTGTACCGAGATTCCACGCGCGATAGTTGCAAGCTCAGCTGAATGCTATGGCCAAGTAGATACCCTCGAACCTTTTTTTTTGCTAACTATATTTATTAAAAAGCAATTTTTACATGTAAAAAAATGGTTTACATCTAAACTTGAAGGTATTATTGTCCCAACAAAAATGACAAGCAAAAAAAAGAAGAGATTCCAAAGCAGGGGGGGCTGGTATTTTACATTAAGAATTTGATTATTGCCAATATATGGGAGAAAACAGAATGAAATTAGATGAGAAGACTGTAATTTCAATCAATAACAAAATTATTCAATGGAAAATAATGAAGAAAGATATGAACTGAAAGAAGTGAACATTGTACAGTATTTTTGAAAACATTGAAGCCTATCCATGCTACCATGAATATCCTAGAATGGAATTATGAAGCCAAGCCCTATTTTCCTTTTTTCATGATTGTTATTAGTACTGCTGTTATTACCTTGTTTTCTAAATTAAGTATACCAACGATATATACATGTTGTGATTATGTTTGTAATTGCAAAACAAATAAAATGCATAAATAGAAAAGGTCCCATACGTCATTTCCCTTTTCCTGATTTTACCGTGAACTAGTAAGTTTATGTAGGCCTATTTTTTGTCATGATGGTCATGACGATTACTGAAGCAGTGGTCATATTTACTCACCTTTTTAAGGATTAATTCAGTTTAAGTGAACATAATTTCATATATACAAATTAATAAGTGGGGAAAATACATCATCAGCTCGCCTACAGTACATATAATATAATTTTATGGAAGTAAAAAACTCTATCATTCAATTTTACACATCTTTCATTGTATGATTATCTCTAAAACAACAAATGATGGGAGGTTGCTTTTAAGCAAACTCCCACTTTCTGTGCGTTCATTCTGCTCATGGTGTTAGTGGCTGATTTGTTAGTGACTTAATTAGCTAACAACACCTTCACTAACAGTGTGTGGCAGATACAGGTCTATAAATGTTTAGAGGACATGCCCTTTGTAAGGTAAACTGACATTGACATATGAAACAATAAAAAAACCTCTGTCAACTGTGTTACTTACTAGATTGACCAACTATTAACATTACATGTTTGATCGTTGCTAAATTCAAATTGTTAACTTTACCGTATTATAGAAGACAATACTGAGTTAATTTCAGCTATGTCATTTTAAGTCAGTGCTCTTATATCAGTTATCAGTCTTTGATATTGTTTTTTGACATTATTTATTTCATTGAGAATTAGGCTTTATGTGTTTGAATCTTGGTTGGTTTTCTTTTATTTAAACAAGCTAGCTTTTTTTGCTAACATCTACATGTATGAAAAGGGTAAATTCATGATACAGTGAACAAATGGCAACTTCCAATGCTTATATGTTAATGGATGACATTCTGTTCATGGTTCAGTAGCAGAATCACATGCTCTGAAACCTGTATCGTGATTCCTCCTGTATGTAAAGAGTAAGAATACAAAACTAGGAAAGGTTCAGATACCGTAGTAGGTAGGCACCCATCATATTGAGGACTGATTCCTTCTTTGTAACTAAGTAGATTGCATTGCATGGTCTGTAGAGCTATCAAAACATTAGCTTTATTGAGGTCAAAGTGAAGAGGATTTTGATTATTATCTAGTTTTGAATTTTCCATAAATGGTAGAGTTTCTATTATCTGAAATATCTAGACCCAGCATTCAGGAGGTTATTATGTCACATATCATTGCCCCTGTGACTCTTATCTGAGATGATTAAATCCTGTGTTAATGTTGGTTGCAAATGATCATATTTCTAATTACTGTGCAAATGTAGCATTTATCATCAAGGGTTGTTCTTTGTATCTGCTCCATTGTTGATGATGATTGTTGAATGATTAAACAGTAGAAACATATTTCCTATCATGAGCAAACAATATGCGCGGAAGTTTGTTTTTGTTTGATCCATACATCTTATTTAATGAGCTATGTCTGTCCAAATAGAGATCCCTTTCTTGTGTCATGGATTCCCTTGTTATCCATTGAGATTATAAATGTTTACAATAGGGAAATACTCTACAGTATACGGGAATAAGTTTTTTTTCCCTAGAGATATCTTTTTATTTGTAGACTAGAATGTGTGTTTGCCTTGAATGGAGACATGCATGGTTCACTTTGAAGAGAATTTATAAATAAAAGGAAAATATCAAAGGTTGATAGTTTGGATATCAAAAGAATTACCTGGGAAGAATTTTGTTTCTTTCTCAGTTTTTGTCACAGACAGAGAGAGAAGTGTAGAGGGAAAGAGACAAATGTCCACACAATCAATCAATTGAAGAATGTTATGAATAAATTGACCTATTTTCTAGCTTTGTATCTCCTTTTTCTTATTTGTTGATATACCTGCACACTATGGCTACATGCATGTCTGCTTGAATTGTTTCATTTTCAATGAAAAGGTTACCATGAAACTATACTTTAACCTTGGCTTAATACACCTTTGCGTATTCGGCTTGCATTCAGGTGTGGATTGCCCAAATGCACACAAACTCAGTGATAACGCAACACAATGCAATGATACAAGCTTACCCATTGGCATTATGCAGACTAACTCAAAGGTATATTCTAGCCAAGTAGTTTGAATTTTTTTTTAAACATCTGCAACTGAATGCATCCAAAATCCATGCAAGCAAAGACGAGTTGCAACAAGTAAAATTCAAGCAAGGAACGCAATTACGAACAACAGCAAGCAGCTTACACAGACCAACATACATGTAGCTTTGTATACCTCATTGTTGCTCAGATCACCTCACTCTACTGTGTGCAACTCCAGTCCCAGTGAGCTTGTACACAAAAATAAAATTGCAACCAAATAATTTGTTGTGAATTCCTGGCTAATGCAGCACTACATGTATATAGCTTAAACTGCAAAGACGTGAGACAGCTTAAAACATGGACAGATTTAAGAATAGTATTTATTCATATTTAATTAGCTTGATGTAAAACCTTGTACTTTTAATGAAATTATGGTTTTTATGTGGCAGTCATGGGCCACTTTTCATCATTCTATGATGGCAACATCAGACCCAAAGAACAATAAAAAAAATGTCTTCCTGTGGCTGTTAGTAAAGTTATGGCATACTTGTAGGCTACAAGATGAAAATGTTGATTGGACAGTGTTTTTTAGTAGCTGAATAATCACTAAAAAAACATATATGATAAATTCAGACATCATGAATGAAATCCTCAGTCAGGGACCTCTCTTTTCTTCAATGCTTGTACTCTTGGAAAATTGGTCTATACATGTGTGTTGAGTCACTTGAGGTCTTGAATGTATGCAATATGTGCAACACACTTCACTAAAATCAAACCTCAATGATGCTTTTACTTCAAGTGACTTTCTGGTATTTGAAAACCTGCGAGCTATTGAGTCCAAGAAAGAAGTTGTAGGGGGTTGTATTCATACATAAGTAGTCTTTTCTATCAGTTACATGGCTTTTGGACCTTGTCTGAATTTCTCAAAGAGAAATGGACTACTGCTGTGCTTCTTGGCATGACTATATTATCACAGTCATTGACATTTGTTGGCATTACCATATTGTTAGATAGCAGAAATGTTTCCCTTTTGGGGGAGGGGAGGGGGATGGGGATAGGGTGAGGTGAGAGAATCAGTAAGGAGAAAATAACTCACTTGGGTTCATTAATTTCATTAATTAATTAAAAAAGATAACCATATTGACTGCTCCCAATTTTCCAGCAAAAATAGAGCTCAACAGTTGCATTTCAAATAAGGAACAAACAATGAATGTGTTGAAGCCTTAGAAGGAGATATTGTTTCCCCTATCCACTTTCCACTATCCATTCTGTCAACCATTTTATTTTGGAAAAAATGGTAATTTATGAGATGTAAAATCTGTTTGGTCAAAAGCTCTCAAAATTAGTAAGTTATTGAAATTCATGTTTACTTTGAGCATGGTCGGTATAAAAACAAATGACGTCAAAGAAATGTTGGTAGCTAGTGCACGATTTGAAGCTGATTTGGTCTTTGCTCTCTCCAATAGGCAATAAGGGATCGCCTTTAATGCTCTTCAGTATTCCCATCTTAACTAGAATTTCAAAATAGTTTTTGTTTTAATATATATGTATTAATGCAAACAATGGGGGGGGGGGGGGGGGTATTTCAGTATTCTAATATTTAGTTTTAACTTCAACTAAACTACACACATGCAGTTGAATGAAGTGGAATGAAGCTACAATATACACGTAGCTCTTTAATTCTGTGTACAAAGTAATTATATACGTTGATTTTTTTAAGTTAATGCTCTTGGGAATCTCCTATAACACATAGATGACAATTGGACAATTTAAATGTTTGTAAATGTTAAAGAATCGAAGAATGATGAGCCATTCTTGATTCATCCAATAAAAAACTGGATTCATATCCATTTTTATTCTAGATTTCTCAAAGCAAGAAACAAAACTAAATGAACAGTGTTCAGTGCATTCAATTAATCCTACCTAGTACCCTTTTACCTGTCCTGGGTTGAGTGCTGCACAGTGTGAATAAATTTCTTAGTGATAGAAAACACACCATAGTTTGGATTCAAACCCATATCACTCTGTTTTAAAGACAAGAATCAGAACCACCAGAACATCATGTGCCCATTTTGTCATCTAAGTTTTTTTTTTATAAGAGAAGTAAATTGATAAAAATGTTTACATTAAAATTGGTTATTTATACCTTTGTCTTCTTTCATGTTTGGCACAAAAGCGATGAATGCTGGATTCTAAATTTACCTTAGACACTAAATCAAGGGAATATCTATAGGATTAGTAGCGACAGTGAGAGTGAGTCAGACCCAATCAAAACAGACAAGATTCTCATATTCCGTCAACATGTCCATTCCCCAGGCTGGAATATATTCAAGACTACCTTAAACATTACTAAAACTCTGATGATTCACAATGACTACATCATCTGCTTGAACTTCACTAATGAAAAATACCTCAAGCATTATATGGGAGAAATGTCACCCTTCTCATGAAGTGTGGAATTTTGATAAAGGTGTCATTATTAAGCCTGTTATCATTCAAGTTCATTTCTGGTATGAGGAATGAGTTCTTTTCTGGAATATGTGTGCACATATTAACAGTTGATAGATATATCATGATGTGCAAAATAGCAGCACAAGAATGCACTTCAATTGATATTTTTTCATTTACAATTTTCTGAATATGTGTGCCATTACATCCAGTTATTGATTTTAGAAATTTGTGAAAATGCACACCTTACATGTTTCCATCTATTCAACCATACATGCTTATTGATCAGTGCCTCCCATACCTGTTGAAAATAAAGTAGACTTTTATCATGAAGCCAACTTGAGTCTATAAGATATTTTTTTCAGCCAAGTCTCAAGCTTCTTGAAAAAGACACCTTTTATTTTGCCTCCGCAAAGGTTTGTAGGTTCATGTGTTCAATCAGGCACAAAGGCAATTTCTAGTATCCCTTCAACAAGGAGTGAATTCTCATATCCTCAGCATTTCTGTTATTACCATGGCAACAATTTCCTTCACATTCAATTTTTTTTTGTTCCCCTCTCTCTCCTTGCATGCTCTCTCTCCCCACCCTCTTTTTCTCTCTTAGCACTCTCTCTTCCTCATTCTCCTTTTCCTGAACACTTATATGAATAACAATTTTTTAATATCAATTATCATAGTATACATCCAGACTGCCTTTGAGGTACAAAAAGTGAAATATTCATGCCCCTAGCAAGGCTCCAGATTGAGTAGATAACTTATCTTGTTCAAGGTTTCCTCTTATTCTGTAGATCTTACACAGAACACATTATTTTGTTGGGATATCAACTTGAATATTAACCTGGCAGACTGTGCATAGCTAGATGTATAGGTTAATCAATAATCCATATCTATTTTGATGCAAGCGTAGCTTGGAGTATGGAGACATCATGTTTGTAGTTGAGATGAAGGATGGGTGTGATGGTTAGATGAAATGAGTGATGATTCATCATCGAGATGGAGCATGGTAGGATGTATGTAGATGATGAGGAAAATGGATTCATTCTCACAAGAGAAAAAAAGTATCTGTGTTCATTGTAAATATCAATCTCTTTAAATTTATCAGTGAAAAAAAGAGTTATTTTCGTAATCAGCCAAGTTGTGAATTTCGTTTTATGAGTCAGATGAGAATTTAAACTGTTTGAGGGAGGGAACTGTGACATGACATTATGTCACCAGGCATTATGCAGAGTACACAAATAATCTGTTATTTTTGTAATGTAGGGATGAGCAAGAGCCCCTACATGATTATTGAATCTCAGCATGTTTGAAATCTGGATAGAGATATCATTGAATATCTCAAGCTGTTGTCATGTGGTCGATGAAAGGGGAAAATGAAAGCAGTGGTGAGAGCAGTGAATTCCTGGTGTTAGCCTCAACGCTGACAAGTTGTCATTGTCTTGACAGTTTTATGTAACAATAGTCAGAAATCAGCAATTCTTAGCCAATCACAACAAAGTACTTCACTGAAAAAAATACATTTAATTCCTGGAAATTTCCATGAAACAGTGCTCTTATATGGGGTTATCATTGCCTTGGAATTTGATATAACTGATCTAATATGCAAGATGTCAATTTAACACAATGATTTACTTACATTTCAATGTGAGTAGTACTGGGGAGCGTTCATGAAAAGGGAATATTCAGACAAATTGACGAGTATGGTTTTATATGACAGTTATGTAGTAAAAAAATCTTTTAGCCAATTAGAATCAAGGTATCTAACAACTTGTCAGACAAATATGTTGATGAAACGCTTCCCTGATAAATAAATATAGTTTTTGAGGGTTCAAAACTCTTTTTTTTTAATTACCCCGGGCCCCCCCCCCTGCAACAATATCTTCTGGCTTGTGATTGAGGTCATGCAGGAAAATCATAAACATGTATTTATACATTTCTGCTTTAGCAACCACCAATAGAAAAGGACCATGATTTAAGACAGGTTTCCTTTCAATAGTTTCCCTATTTCTTATCCATAAAGACCACTTGGTCATTAAGACTTATTTTTATTGTCATCCTTTGATGGTCTTCAGTTATGTATGAATTCTACAGGTTTCACTGTATACCTGTAATATGTTTTTTTTTTACATTAATATGTTGTTTTATATTTATTTATATTATGTTTCATAACCCTTATATCTTATTTTTCAGCGTTTGGAAATGCAAAGACAAATAGGAATGACAACTCATCAAGATTCGTAAGTACATGTATCAACTCATTTTGACATTTCCTCTATGTTATTGATGTAAACTGCATCTTAAATTTCTCTTATATCAAACTATGAAATTATGCCATTTGTATAAATGCTATGTGAACTAATAATATAATGAATATAATGAAGATATCATATTTGCATAGTTCACAATTATGAAGAGAGTTATATTTTTTTAACTGGAAGCTGTGACAAGAACACAAGCAAATTCATTAAGTAAATAATAATCATGAAATAAAGATCATGAATCATACAGCCATGCATTAAAAGATATATGAATATTGTTGTTTGGATGTAAAGGATGTAATAAGTCATTTTAGATATTGAAGAGAATGTTAAGATTTCAGAATATTCAAAAAAAATCTGATTTAAATTAAATTATTATTTTGATTTTAGATGTCGTTGATTATGATTGAGTGTTATTATTACATAGTGCCTTTGTGTATCAATGACATTAAACATAATTTTACTTTTAAGTTTATTTTGTATAGAAATATATATTGACATTCCACTCTTCTAATGATCAGTAAAAAGAATTTAATAAGCAATAGAATTGTGCTCTTGTAGCTCTCATCAATAATAGATATGCTTACATGTACAATGATAGTAACAATAGTATTTGTTATTCATCCAGTTTAAAGTTCAGTATGTAAAGTTTCTTTGATTCAATTGCATAGTAAATCTTCATTTTAATAGATTGTGTACTTATTCTTCATGTAATATGATATTGCAATTAGTACTTGAAAAAAAAACCTTTCAAATGTCTTTTGATTATCAAAGTCAAACATGTTGATCTGTAATATTATGATTGATATTTGGTAAACGTGTAGTTGGTCTTTTTTTTAATAGATCACTCTTGTCCTACATTCAGATACCAATTGATGAATTATTCTAGGCTTGACATACATGTAATCCCTGAATAATACATTACTTCATATTTTTTGGGGGAAAGTATAATGTATATGTATAAATTAAGCACAGTTGTATATTTACATTATCGTTTTATGGATTTATGCAATTGGGTTACTGTGTGACGATCATTTCTATGAAAAGTAAATAACACAGATCGTTCTAGTATTGTGTTTAAATAGCATATGATACAGTATGGAACTACCTGAGGAAATTGCAGTTCTTATTATTTATATTGATTATATATGGTGCCCACATTTAGGAGGTTCATAGTTAAATGATGTAGAACAAGGTCTTATCACTTCTGATTAATGATTTGAGTAATACCAAATGATTATCTAAACAGCTTTAGGTTGGAAATACAAATGGATGATTTATCTGCCTCTTAATGCGTATTTTAATGATATTGGATCATAGTACATGGACTATCTTAAGATGATGAAGTCCTTTTTGCAGGCTGATGTAAAGAGTTCTTTGTTTTATCCACGGTTATATTCCAACACTTTCATTTTAGGTATATGCTGTATTATTAACCAAGATATATCCTTATCTTTTTATCAGGGAAAGTATATGGACATAGAGTTTGATTTCAAAGGTGATCCGGTTGGAGGTGTTATTACAAACTGTAAGTGGATCAGGATTTTAAAAATCCTCATGCATTTTATTGCAAAATGATAGTTTTAGATGATCATTATTTCAAGATTACTTGGAACGTAATAACTACATGTTTTATTTTCCTTTTAAAATGAAACCATTTATCTTCAGAAGATTGATTGTACTCTATATAAATCTACTTTATAAAGAATATTAGAATCTACACTTACTCTTAATTTCATATTTAATTTCAGAAAATACCAAATCATTAAATAATCAATTTCCAAAACTGATGAAACAATTTTATAAATAAACATATAGTGTTTTTTTTTTTTTTTTTGGGGGGGGGGATGAGGAGAATCCAACCACTTTTTTATAAAGAGAATTGAATGATACAATACCCCTGATTGCAATTCCTTTAGACTTGTGTGAAATTGATATGTTTTGTTTGAATCATATAAAATCTTATTCCACTCCCTTAGATTTATTAGAGAAATCTCGAGTGATATCACAGCCAGAAGGAGAAAGGAACTTTCATATATTCTACCAGCTTCTATCAGGAGCACCAGAGCTATTGATGAGTAAGTTTATATGGATTTATTATTTTGAGTTTAATAAATATGGGAAAGGATACAAAAATGTTTATATTGATCATAAAGTGATTGTTTTATCAAATCTGAGTAATGGCTCTAATGAGACCCATGCTGATAAGAGGCATTATATTTTTGTAATCACCGTACCCTTCCATATCCTCATGCATGTTTCCTTGTATATCTAATGAGCCGTACTTGATTGTTATGAGAGATGGTGATATAGTATTGCACAGACCATCAATTCTTTTCAAATTGTAATGAGGTCAATACAAGCAGTAGGGACGACCTTATACATGCTTGCTTGCACCTTTAGAATAGATGAGGGAAAATATTTTGTTAAGGTGATGATAATTGCTGCAGAGGATAGAATTCTCTCACACAGAATAATATTGTTGATAGATCCTTTTGATTTGCATTGGCAGACATACTGTATTTAACTTGATAATGAGATTCCATTGGCGCAGGTCAAAATAACGACCGGCATACATGAATATTAGATGGACAGTAAAATATAATAGATGGACATGTAAATTGTACTGTATGTCACATATTTTATTTCTTGATGATTGATATCCTTTGCGATAGTAGCTATTGATCATTCATTTATTAAAGTATTCGATTATGAATATTGCAAAGGAAGAGTGCACTGCCAATTTTTTATTTCCAGCATTAAACTACTAAAAATCAGGAAATTTTGCTTTACAAATTGGGTCATAAGAGAAAAGCTCTCAACTAAGTAATGTACAGGCATAGCAGTCTATTAAAAATGTGGAGCACTTTGCTGAAAATAAATGATTATGTCTCTGAAAATTAGAAAAAAGACAATTTACTTCAATTTGTCTTTTAAATTGATCTGTCATTGAAGAAGCGTGATCAAATAACATTCAGTTGTAACCTAAGATATATCTGTATTTCTAACCTTTAGATGAACTGGAATTGAGTCGCAATCCTGAAGACTATCATTACCTCAGCCAAAGTGGAACACATAATATTGGTACTATCAATGATAGAGATAACTTCGCTATAACACAGGTAAATATAAACAATTATAAAAGGAATCCTAGAAAAGTCCTTTATTGCCTTGTATTTGTATTGATGTTTTTTCTAAAAAAAATAATACATTTTAATTTATAATATATTTTTGCTGTATGATATAGAAGCAGTATTCTTGGCATATTTAAGTTGAAAAGTGTTTTGGAAAAGCAAAGTGAATACTGAATATATGAAGTAAAGGTGAAATTAAATATTTCAGGACTTCCAAAGTGGTGTGGTTTTTTTATTTAATCTTTGAACGATCTTCGGGAAAAATAATGAGGAACTCCACTTTACAGTGAATTGGCAGAGTAGGATATCAGGTCAACATAACCATGTAACTATTGCCAAGGAATGAAACCAAATTATAATTTGGTATGTTATCAAAGTTTGAGATTTCATTTAATGTAGCAGTTGGATTATCAGATGTGGATAGGCAGAAAACACTTATTTCATTTTTTATGGAGAGACCCATAATAATTAACCAGGTGTCAACAAGAGATAAGCTTACATGTAGGTTGACATATCAGGTATCTATGTGTGGCGATGTAGAAGATTTTTATTTTATAAACTGTATTATACTCTGACCTGTTTGCACTGAATGTGGGATTTACATCTATCCTGGGTATCAGGATATTCCATTGGAAATGAGTTTTATTTTTATGAACCACCCTCCCACCCCACTTTACATTGGGACAAATCGGAAAATTTAATAAGACCCCAAAGAAATAGTTTTCTATTTGTAATATGCATAGACTTACTGTGAACTATTGTTAATGAGATCATTAACACCTGATTAGCTAATACAATATCAAGTGACAAGATGGAACTTACCAGCTAGATAAACCAACATAATAGAGAGATCTAGACTATAAGATACATTTATTAGTGTTTTTTTTTTGCCAGTTTGTTTCTCTCCTCCATTATCTGGTAAGGTGCCAAGTATGATTAATTCCATTATGTTAAAATTAAGCCCATTTGTCGGCTTTCCTCTTTTCACATTAAAGGTGGAGAAACCAGGCACTAGTCTGGTTTAATAGTAATTAGGAAATTAGGGATTAACAGAATATCATCTAATTAATCGATTTCCATGAAGTGCCTGAAATGACACAAAACTTCTTAAAGTTGTATTTAAAGGAAATGGCTTGCAGTTAAATCTGTAAGTATGATAATGAATGTCAGAAAAGGATTTTTAACTATCGATGTTTCTTCTTTTTAAATGAAGTAAGATCTTAAATCCTTCAAATTTGAAACGATTGAATTTACTGTACTATATAAGGCATATTGGGCATTTATGCTGCTTGATGTTTTTTAATCAAGGGAGTAAGACATGTATGCAAGTATATAGTGGATGTTGATAATTGTTAGGCTTTTATGTATTTTTTCCCTCTCAGTAAAATATACCCTCCGTTAAAATGTAAAATTGATGCAGAAATGTTTTAAAATTGAAGTATCATTGATATTTCAAATACAACTTCATTTTTATCTGTATTACATTGTAACTCTTAAAGAAATATGAGAAATATAGACAGAAATAATAAATAGATAAAGAAAAGAGGTGTTAAGATTATTGAGTAATTTTGTATGTTGATATTTCAGAAAGCCATGCAGATCATTGGGTTTGCTGATGAGGAAATCCTTGCTGTCTATAAGCTTCTTGCGAGTGTCCTCAAACTGGGTAACATCAAGTTCAAGAAGTATATAACCCATAACGGAACGGAGGGAGTAAAGATCATCAACCAAGAAGGTGGGTTCTTCCTACTCCTCCTTATCCTTCCTCATCTCTTATACTTTGATTCATCAATAAGCTAGTAGATCTATTAGAGGTGCAGCATATACTGATTCTTGACTCCTATTTGTTGGGTCATTTACAAGGTACAAGTGGTCTTTGTATCCCCTTTCTTTACATTTATTTCACCTCCTACATGATTCCCTTCCATGTAAGTGTTTGTTTTGCATACCACCTTGTACATTTCTAATCCATGTCTCATTACAAGCGTGTAGTAAAATAACCTTCTTAAACTCTTACCAATAATAAGACAAGAGGAACCTTGATGTGGACTTTAATTGCCTTAGACCTAAGAAAGAAAATATTGTTTAATCTGTCCAAAGTACAGTTTTTAAAGTAGTTATAAGAATTAATATTGATTGCCCTTGATAAATGACCAATAGGTTGTTTACCAAAGGCTCCTTCAAATATGACATTGCATATTTTTTTTATTATTGAAGTGGTAGAACTGTTACCATTCTTTAATAATCATTTACACGAAGCTCAGCAAATGTGAATCTTGGTTGTGCACATTTGTCACTTTATTTACAAACCCTAGGCATTCCTCTTTTTTTCCGCTAAAGTTTAAACTTGCTTTGTGAAAGAGCTCAAAGCAAATTGTATTTTATCATGGACTTTGGATATTGATACAGCTTTAGCATACTTGACATATTCAGTATAATGGGGAGGCTATTTCTCTCTGCTAAATTGATTGCATAGGGCAGTATTTTGTAAGTAATTGCAACAGAAGGTAAATAGAATGATGCTTAAAGAAAAAAAGAAGAAAGCCGAATTTATAATTTAGGTTCTTTAAAAAGATACCCCTCGTGCTCTTAAACGCATAGAGTTTGTGTTTATATGATATACCCTTAAGAATGTTTTTTATCATGTCATGTTCATTGCACCATTATGTACTTTGTCTTTAAATGAATGAAGTAATTTTGTTGACACACTACATGTATGACAGAACTCTTAAGATTTTCTTTCCATGCTTTAAATTAAGGTCAAATGATTTTTTTTCATAAAGATGCATGTCTCTTGTATATGTTTTATATTTAAAATCTAAATGTAAAACATGATTTGTTTCCAAAAAGAAGTAGTTTCCAATATGATATTTAATTTTTATTTTTATTATGTTCTATTATTCCATTTAGGACATTCTTGTTATAAATTGAAAAAGACAGTGGGAATATCTATTTTCACATAAATCGTACTAAAATACATGATAGAAAATAATGAATAATACAATGAGAGTACAGTGACATAGGACTTTTTTTGCTTACAATAAAGACAGGTTTGATTGCATAATTATGCTTAAAGGTCAAGTCCACCTCAGAAAAATGTTGATTTGAATCAATAGAGAAAAATCATAGCAAAATCAGCACAATGCTGAAAATTTCATCAAAATCGGATGTAAAATAAGAAAGTAATGACATTTCAAAGTTTCGCTTATTTTTACCAAAATAGTTATATGAACGAGCCAGTTACATCCAATTGAGAGAGTCGATGATGTCACTCACTATTTCTTTTTTTTTTAATTATACAATATTCCAATTTTCACGAATTTGATGATTAGGACCTCCTTGCCTGAAGCACAAAATGTTAAAATAATGGAATTCCACGTATTCAGGGAGGAATGAATCTTTATTTCATATGACAATGACGAGAAAATCAAAGTATTTCATATTTCATATAATAAAATACAAAAGAGTGAGTGATGTCATCAGTTCCTCATTTGCATAACGACCGAGATGTGCACTTAACTGTTTTGTGAAATGAAGCGAAACTATAAAATGTCATAACTTTCTTATTTTACGTCCGATTTGATGAAATTTTCAGTGTAATGCTTGTTGAATTTTTCTCTTTTTATTCAAATCAAGATTTTGTTGGGGTGGACTTGTCCTTTAAGTAGTATCATCAGTGATCATTATTATGACAATTATATTATTGTCAATTTCTTCTTTCTTTATTTTAATAGCATCATCATTCAAATTTGTATCTTTCAAACACAGAAATGGACAGTGTATGTGACTTGTTACAGTGTGAGCGTCATAGTGTAATGGGAGCCCTTACCAAGCGTACTATGTATGGAGGCAAAGGTGATAAGGTGACAACCACTTTGAGTGCATCTCAGGCATTCTATGCCAGGGATGCCTTATGCAAAGCCATCTATGATAGACTATTCTCATGGCTTGTAAGGACAATCAATGAGAGTATCAGGGTAAGTCTAGTAGATTCATAATCATATATTAAGGGATTTGTGTGGACATAGGTTTGATTAGAATGTAAAGTTTGAAGGCTACTGGTAGGAGTCATGTTATTTGTCATTTTGTCTCTTCTTTATTTCTATCTAATATTCTGCCATAAATTTATTTGTATGCTGCTTAAAGTATGAAATCAGTTTTGGAGTGCCATATCAGGCATTTTATGTATACCTGTTTGTTAGCAGTTGCAGGATGTAACTTATATTAAATTCTTTGTAAGCAGTTATTGTTTATTTGCATATATGATTAATCAAGTAGTTTACCTGTTCTACTACTAAATAGAGAGTGTAATTAGTATTGAAATATCTCTTTGCAGAAGAATATTTGAAGTTCATAATTTGGCTTTAGATTAACATGGAGCCTCTAACATATAGATCTAAATATATTTATGTGATTGTTGTACATTAATCCAATGGTGCCATGATTATTAATGTTTGGAAGATGGTACTGCTTTAAAGAGATCACAGATGGTTTATATGTTTGGCTTGTCACACCCTTCTATGTGCCAAGTAATTCTAGAAAGACTGTTATCTTTATCCTACTTTGTTAGCTAAACCTTGTTTATACAGTGACACTGATCCTCACATAATTCATCTTCCTTCCTATTTCTGTATGTTTTGTGTCCATGTTTTTTTTGCAGGTGAGAAAAGGATCTGCCAAAAAAGTCATGGGTGTACTAGACATCTACGGGTTTGAAATCTTCAAGGTATGCCAATGTTAAGTTTTCTAGTTTTAGATTATATTGTTTTTCCATTTCAGTGTTTCTATATAATTATGTATATATCTCTGGGCATTTTTGCACCAAGTTGTAATAACTATAATATATCCTGCAAGCACAGATGTTATATTTTAACAAATAATTTATGTAAAGTGGAGACTAGACTCTAAATCTATTTTCTGTGTTAAGTAAGAGCAGGAAGCTGGCAGATGGTTTGAGTAGCCAAGGTATATAAGTGAATGTAGTCTCTACATTCAGACTTTGCATTGTGCACTGATAAAACAATGGGTTTGCATAGATCTACAAACTATTTGAAAAAATGCATTTTATTGGTTTTACTATGAGGAAGATGAAGGTATAAAAAAAAAGAATTCTAGATGAAATTGCTAGACATTTACCTTATTACAAACTATTTGAAAAAATGCATTTTATTGGTTTTACTATGAGGAAGATGAAGGTATAAAAAAAGAATCCTAGATGAAATTGCTAGACATTTACCTTATTACAAACTATTTGAAAAAATGCATTTTATTGGTTTTACTATGAGGAAGATGAAGGTATAAAAAAAAAGAATCCTAGATGAAATTGCTAGATATTTACCTTATTCTTGTTGCAGTCTACATTGTGCATCATATATATCGTGTTCTGATGTTCTAAAAACTAACAACCAATGGATTGTATTTGTAAGGGTCTCATTTGATTATAATACAGAAAAACTTCTTTGAGCAATTCATCATCAATTACTGCAATGAGAAGCTTCAACAGATCTTCATTGAGCTTACACTGAGAGAAGAGCAGGAAGAATATATTCAAGAAGGGATTGAATGGACACATATCGATTACTTTGATAATATCTCAATATGTGATCTTATTGAGAAGGTGAGTCTATATCTCTATCAGGGTGTGTCTTTGTTTGCAATTACTGTTAGCTGATGTTATATTTGTTTAGGCTACTTGCTCTCATTCACTCTATCAAGCCTGTAACCTTTACCATCCATGTTCTCCCCCCCCCCACCTTTCCCTCTATGATCTCATATCACATATCATTTCCTGATTGGAAATGCTGGTATATTAACAACTGATACTTTTGCTGCTTTTTGTTTGCATCTGTGATGAAGATTTTTTTAATTTATTTTTAGAGAGAGATAGATGGCATGTGAAATGCTAATAATGGTAACTGCCAGTGTATTTGAATATATGAGATAATTCTTGTGTTTGCAAAATCTCATGTCATTTTTAAAAAATAGTTTTCTCATCTCCGCATCAATTTTTTTCTTCAAAATTCACTTACCACTTTTGTTTTTATGTGTGCCTGCATCTGATAGGGCTCATGATTATTTGATTTATTCACAAATCCTTCTTTTCATATTTAGTTTTGTGTTACTTGTCACTTTAGGTTTTATCCATCAAGCTATATCACATTAATGCTTTCTTTGTACTAATTGTTCTTTATTATTTTATTCTTCATATATTCATTGCCCCTGTTTTTGCACCTCACTCATTTTGCTTTGCTATTTTCTTTAAATGCTTTGATTTTTTTTGCAATCATTTATATGTCAATGTGAAAGGAACGGGAAGATGAGGTGAGTAGAGGATGCAATATATATATGTCCCATCTTTTGTGTTTCCTGTTTCCTGTGCATGTTGTTAGATATTGACTTCTATTATCAATATCGCTTTAGACTGTAAACAAATTCTTAGCTTTCTACTTTGCAAAATACACCGTTTATCCGCTACTGTGTAGTGATACAAGGTCAAGTTGTTGTTTTTTCATTGGTTTATTGTTTATAATTTTGCAACTTTAACAGCACTGAATTATATTTATATATAAATGAGAAATATCCATTGCTGCACATAAAAATGCATAAAAAACTGAATATGTAAATTATTGGTTATATTTACTTTAGGCAAATAAATCATAAATTCAAACCATATATGTAGGTCAAAGTAATACCTATTTCCTTTGTGAAATACTTTAATATTTATGCCATTTAATTCAAAGGCAAACTCTAGCATTTGCTAATTATGATACATTTGAAATGGTATAGAAAAGCCTGGCCTGTTTGATCACACTAATGTTTACATTGTATTGAAACTACAATCAAATCCTCCATCTGGATGCAGTATGATGCAAACATATGTTCTGTGGTTACTATGGTTACAGAATATGAAAGAAAATGTATTCTCATGCATGTTAAAGGTCAGGCTGTCTTGAAGCTTAATAAATTGGCATTGGAAGCAATATTGAGGAAATAGAAATGTGGCAATGCTGTCATTTACAATAAATCATAAATTAATACAATTTATGTAGGTCAACGTTTTATGCATTTCCTTCTTTGAAATACTTAATTTATGCTCCATGGCAATATTAGCATTTGCTAATTATGATACATTTGAAATGTTATAGTAAAGCCTGGCCTGTTTGATCACACTAATGTTTACATTGTATTGACACTACAATCAATTCCTCCATCGGGATGCAATACGATGCAAACATGCTCTTTGGTAACTATGGTTACAGAATATGAAAGAAAAATTATTCTCATCTATGTTAAAGGTCAGGGTGTATAGAAGCATGATATAAATCATAAATTCATACAATTTATGTAGGTCAACATTATATGCATTTCCTTCTTTGAAATACTTAATTTATGCTCCATGGCAAAATCCAGCATTTGCTAATTATGATACATTTGAAATGGTATAGAAAAGCCTGGCGAGTTGATCATAGTAATGTTTACATTGTATTGAAACTACAATCGAATCCTCCATCTGGATACAGTATGATGATACAAACATATGTTCTTTGGTTACTATGGTTACAGAATATGAAAGAAAAAGTATCCTGTATTGTAAAGGTCAGGGTGTGGCATTGGAAGTAATTGAGGGTATAGAAATGTTGCAATGCTATCATTTACTTGAATAATTGGAATATGATTATATAAAGGAAAACATGTATGCTGGTATATCACTCTTTTCATATTTTCAAATGTATGAGTATATATTCTGTAGAGCATGAAGGCTGGTTTCTTCTCTCCCTCCCTTAAAAAACAAGGAAATGAAATGCATACCTGTTTTTTTTTTGTAGTATGTAAACATAATGATATCTTTTAAAAATTAAATTGTTAAATGTTCATATAAGGTACTTGTCCATAGTCTGTGAATAATTGTGAAATTTACTATTTTATGTGAATGTGCATATAAGATGACTTGTAATGTCAGTTTTGAAAATTAAGTCATTCTCTGTTTATATGGTTCACAAATACAATTATTTATATTTTCAGTTTATTTTCAAATTTGATAAAAAACAGTAAAGATATGTATAAAAAATGTCACAACTTTTACAAATCTATTAAGGGGTGGACTAAGCATAGCATAAATGTCTTTCATTTCAAGGTAAAACAAAGTTTGGTAAATATGAAATTCACTGTTTGTAAAGTTTTTAATCCATGTATATTAACATATTTGCAAGAAATAATATATTTTGTGCCATATGTTCCATAACCTAGTGACTATTGGTAATGTGTACTTGGTGTTATTTATTGCTCTAACATGTGACCAAAAGTAAGTATGAAGTCATTGGTTTGAAGTAGAAAGTGAGGTCTTATATTTTTAACATTTATCATCTTTATTTTTAAATAGAGCAATACAGGGATCCTCGCCATGTTAGATGAAGAATGTCTGAGACCTGGTACTGTGTCAGATGAAACGTTCCTCAACAAATTAAACAACATCAAGTCTGTAGTAGATCATCCACACTTTGAGAGCAGAGGAAAACTCAAATCAGACAAGACCATTGATCATAACAGCTTCAGGTTACAACACTATGCAGGAGCTGTGAGTATCAAACCACCCTATTGCTTAGTGGGACTACTTGGTTCTTTATTAGGTACCTTTAAAAATTCTGAGCCACCTGTAGTGTCGCTTTTAATGGAAGTCCCTCTCAGCATTTTATCTCTTCCTGTCCTATTATTTCTCCATGTACACACAAAGTAAGATCAGGATAGCTACTGAATTTCTCATTCAGCAAAGCCATACGTAAGGCGTTTGTTTGTGTAAGCATAAATTCTTTGACAAACCATTAATAGTCAATTGATGAATGAAAAATATTGCTAATGGAATTATAGTATAATACACACATTACCCATGGTAAAGTTTCCTCTAAAAGCAATCAAGCAAAGATTCTTTGTCTTTTTTTTTTCTCCCCCCCAGGTCACATATGATGTGGAAGGATTCATCGACCGTAACAATGACCTTCTGTTCCATGATCTCTCTCAGCTTATGTTTAAATGTAAACATCTGCTACTATCAGAACTCTTTCCAGAAGGAGATCCTAAATTTATGTCCAAGAAACGACCACCAACGGCGGGCAGTCAATTCAAGGTATTCAGTGAAATCTTTGCTAAGGGATTCCACGACAGACAAGAAATTATATTTCAAGAAATTTTTTACATCTGTACATCTTTTACATTTATTGGAAATAAGTATTTCTTTTAAGAAATAGGCTTGGTGATGTTGATTGTAGTGATTTTTTACCTGATTGCTAAGAAGGCATAAATGCTTGTAAGTATATAAGCAACCGGAGGACCGACAGCTTAAGGTCTTCTCTGAGGGACCTGGTAATAAGGATTAATTGCCTTACCAAAGGGCACTAGCGCACCAAGTAGGAATTTAATGGGTTACTGTAATCCAAAACCGACTGAGCTATCAAATATAAGATGGCAGTCTCTCATTTCAAATATAAGATGTTTATTCTCAAGTGGTACTATCCTTGTATAGCAAACATGGTCAAATCAAAATGCTGTTTTACCTTGTTTTCAGGTTTTTACTTCAAAATTATCTCATGAAATTTAAAAAAAAACCTAAGCACTGATGTTGATCAGGTATATATTATTTAAATGTCAGTTTCAGTTTTTATATCTAAAAGGTAAATGGTAGCCATCTGTTTCAACAGTCAAATACTGGGTTATTATGCTCCTAGTTTCACAAGGAAATGGAATTTCAGTATTTCCTTTGTTTATTTGATGCTTGTTTTCTCCTTTGAATGTGGTTTCCATGTACTTGTGAAGAATCCTTGATGATAATTATTGCTTTTTATTTTCACATTAAAATGAGGTTTATATCTAATATCAAATTACATGTTCATTATATTTTGTTAAGCAGAAAGTAAAGAATACGAGAAATAAATGTTACCAAATAACTGAGATATGTAGTATGATTTCAAACCTATTAATCAGTTCAGCAGGCAATTATGTTTCTGTCAAAAGATTATTATACTGCATGAAATACTTTTCTTTAATTTAATTAACTGACTTTTTCCTTTTATATTTTCTAGTCTTCAGTTAGTAAGCTTATGAAGAACCTGGTTAGCAAACATCCCAACTACATCAGATGTATCAAGGTTGGTTTAGATTCTTATTTCATTTTCTCCCCTGCTGTAATGTGGGTTTTCGGGATTCCATGGACATTTGCTTCGTTGACAATTGCTCCAACTGAAAATTCCACACATCAATAGAATGACCAACTTCAGCCCTGGATTTAACACTATACCCTACCCTAAACCCTAACCCTATTGCAACACTAACCCTATATTTTAGGTGTAGTAAAGCCAGTAGCAATTTGTTTGGCGTCACCTGTGCCTGGGAGGCGAAAAGCGAACTGAATCACTATGACCCGCAGGTCTCTCCTCCCGATATAACTGATTGGGGGAATGCAGGTGGACCACTACACCAGGGCTTCCCCCTACTCTTATACAAATAGTGCAGTGGGTTCTTAACGTGCAAAGGTGGTGACTCTCCTCTACACGGGGCCACCATTTAACGTCCTTTCCGAGGGACAGAGTGTTTTCCATTGTAACATAACCTGCATGGGAGAGACGTTTACACACAACACACTGGCTTCAGTCATCCGCATGGGGTGGACTAGAACCCACGATCTTTGGTTTGACGGGCAGACGCGTTACTGACTGAGCCAGCACCGTTCATTTTTTTCCCCAGATGCAATTGTCTTGTTTCCTGATAAAATAAAACCCCTTCATATTACCCCCAAAAGAAGAAAAATTAAATCCCATATCCCAATTGTTTATAGTTATGTGGATTTTACCATACTTATACATGGTTGCTAGTTTAGTTAAATATTTAATATCTGATATTCATAATGTATTGCTTTGTTCACAGCCAAATGACTTCAAGAAGAAAATGAGCTTTGACTATGACATTGTCCAACACCAGGTTAGATATCTTGGGTAAGTTAAAGGAAGCTTCCTATCTCATGAAATTTACTATATAATGTATGGGTGAATTACAAATGTATTATAGATTTATGATATAATTAGCTCCTAGATTATTTTTTAATAAAAAAAAGGATTAAGCATTTTCTGTTTCTGTCCTTTTACATCCAATTCCGTCTCTGAGCTCCAGGTTCACTCTAAATGGTACTCTAGTGGAATGGTGATGTTGTATAGTATATGATATAATCTCATCTCAATATATGTTTTTATATGAAAAAAAAAGAATACCAGAATTAAAACCAAAATATGCACAGGAAAACATTTTTAAAACATAATTTTTAGTATAAAAATAAGGCAATAACAGCAAAGAGAGTTACATTTTACCTTGACTAACATTGACCTGACATTAGTGAAACTTTACTTTTCCATGATTGTTATCCAGTAATATTACCCAAATGTCATTATTGTCTTAGCTTTTAGTTAGTCTCACTTGATTAGGTTATGGTAAGTTGGTGATTATGCATTATCATATGCCACCAAAATGATGGAAATTGCCTCTTGAATTTGTGTGAGAATCCTTGATAATTTTCACTGTTATAATCTTTCCAGCTTGCTAGAGAATGTAAGGGTGAGACGAGCAGGATTTGCATTCCGTCAACCGTATGAGCTGTTCCTATCCCGTTACAAGATGTTATGTCCAAAGACATGGCCTAAGTGGACAAGAGATCCACGGGATGGTGTTGAAGAACTAGTTAGACACCTTCATATAATGGATGATGAGATAGCATATGGCAGGAATAAGATCTTCATTAGGAACCCAAGAACAGTAAGTACTTCTTGGAATACCGAGAAACATTTGCAATCATTGATCTGATTTGTTCTATTTCTTATACATGGTTTAAATTTTTTTTTATTTACTGTCTAATATAAATGTTTCAATGACTCATGTAATTATAGTTGAAAATAATTTTAGGAGGCATAAGGGAAAAAAAAAAAACTTGCAAAGAAGTGGTAATTATTTTACAGCCCTTAGACTTTTGGTTGAAATTTTCAAACAATATTGGCTCACCATCTTTTTCATTGGTACATGTTTGTCACAGGAATTGTTAAATATCCAGACAGTGATTATTGTTACTTTCAGATGTTTGAATGTTAACGTAGTTGTTTGAGCAATTGTGGAAGTGGTTTACACAGTATGTGTGCACAATTTGTTTGATAGGTGAGTAATACAATGGAGATGATATGGTTTTTCATAAGAAAAATTATAAAGTTAATTTTCGCATATATTTTGATATTATAGTTGTTTGATATGGAGGAGAGAAGACATCATCATATGCATCACCTAGCAACCTTAGTACAAACAATGTATCGTGGATGGCATGCTATGACACAGTTTAAGAAGATGAAGAAGAGTGCTATACTCATTGCTTCGCAGTTCAAGGGCTTTCAGGTAAGATTTCAACACATTGATATACCTACTTTTATTGTTTGCATCCAGACTATACAACCTAATTTTTTTTAATCAGTTCCAAATCACACATCAGTCCCCAAGTAAATCATGAATCCTCTGATTAATGCAAATCTATTTATTTCTTAACTTTATTGAGATGCCTTATCCTTTATTTTGACACTTAAATTTGATTTGCAATAGCACATAAGTTTCTTGCAACATCATATAAGACAGAAATTCACAAAGATGTTCTTGTGATTTTTTCTCTGCTAAGACTTTCTGATCTGTGAGATTACTTTCTATTAAATAAACAATTGGTACGTCAGGATTGGTTTTTAATTAACACATTTTCAGGCCACAATTTTCGTACATAAGTGCCCATTTTAGAAGTTTTTCATGCCTTTTGAGGAATTTTAGCTGACATAACTAAGTTTCATGCCTTTGCTATAAGCACAAGGGAATTTGTTGATATGGTGAATAAAAATTATTTTTCTGTTGAATTTATGAATCATGTTTCACCTTTAGTGTTTTGTAATTGACTTATTTCTTCCTTTCATGTTTGCTTTAGTATTTTACTTGTTTGGTTTACTGTGATTGTTTTCATTTGAATATTTATAATTTGCTATTTACCTCTTGGCTATGGAAACTGAATGGTCCCTGTATAGGCCTAAATTCTATGGGATTTAGAGAGTGCTGTATGAGCCTATCCTATTGGTGATATTTATCCTCCATTTTCTTTTCCCTCTGATTAGGAAAGAACATTGTACCAGAAGAAGAGGAAAGCTTGTACTACTATAGCAGCTCATTATCATGGTCATCAAGCAAGACAAGAATTCAAGAAGATCAAATACAGAGCAAGATGTGTATGGGCAGCTGGCATTGTTCACAAATTCTATGTTGGATGGAAGGTAACTTGATCAGTAATGAAAAAGTTATTAGATATATAAATCCTTTTTATAATTGTAATGTGTTAATTGATGTAGATCTTTGACATGTAGATTACTTCCTTTTCAGATAGAGAAAGCTTAATTCAGTCTCAGATGAAGTTGCTCATATGGATTAAGAAGAGTTCTTGGGTATACTTTTTCCTATGTTGCTATTGTTGATTTGTTTTGTTTGTTTTACATCATGAATGTACTTCCCTGACACACATGTTGTAATTCAACAGAGTGAAGATAATAGATGGAAATATGGAAGAGAGGGGGAGGAGGAAGAGAAAGGAAAATAGAAAATTAAAGGAACCATTTTTGCAATAAATCTTAATTTCGTCTTTTTTGTTACAGGTGCGAAAGGAGTTCAGGAAACACTTCAAAGCAAATGCGGGTCCCAAGGTCAAAGCCTTTCTCATGAAATGTATTGTAAGTATCCTATAACATCTTATTAACTGTTTGTTTTTGTCTCACCTGCGAAGCAAAGTGAGACTATAGGCGCCGCTTTTCCGACGGCGGCGGCGACGGCGGCGGCGTCAACATCAAATCTTAACCTGAGGTTAAGTTTTTGAAATGACGTCATAACTCAGAAAGTATATGGACCTAGTTAATAAAACTTGGCCATAAGGTTAATCAAGTATTACTGAACATCCTATTAGAGTTTCATGTCACATGACCAAGGTCAAAGGTCATTTAGGGTCAATGAACTTAGACCATGTTGGAGGTATCAACATCGAAATCTTAACCTGAGGTTAAGTTTTTGAAATGTCATCATAACTTAGAAAATATATGGACCTAGTTCATGAAACTTGGACATAAGGTTAATCAAGTATCACTGAACATCCTGCATGAGTTTCACGTCACATGACCGAGGTCAAAGGTCATTTAGGGTCAATGAACTTTGGCCGAATTGGGGATATCTGTTGAATTCCCATCATAACTTTGAAAGTTTATGGATCTGATTCATGAAACTTGGACATAATAGTAATCAAGCATCACTGAAAATTTTGTGCAAGTTACAGGTCTCATGATTAAGGTCAAAGGTCATTTAGGGTCAATGAACTTTGGCCGAATCGGGGGTATCTGTTGAATTACCATCATAACTTTGAAAGTTTATTGGTCTAGTTCATTAAACTTGGACATTAGAGTAATCAAGTATCACTGAACATCCTGTGCGCGTTTCAGGTCACATGACCAAGGTCAAAGGTCAATGAACTTTGGCCGAATTGGGTGTATCTGTTGAATTACCATCATAACTTTGAAAGTTTATGGATCTGATTCATGAAACTTGTACATAAGAGTAATCAAGTATCACTGAACATCCTGTTCAAGTTTCAGGTCACATGATCAAGGTCAAAGGTCATGTAAGGTCAATGAACTTTGGCCATGTTGTTTTTTTTGTTGAATTACCATCATATCTCTGTAAGTTTATTGGTCTAGTTCATTAAAAAGGGAAATAAGAGTAACCATGTATCACTGAACATCTTGTGTGAGTTAGAGTAGTATTCAAAGTGAGCACTGCTGCTATATTGAACCGCGTGATGCAGGTGAGACGGCCAGAGGCATTCCACTTGTTATTAAAAACTGACTTCTTTGGTTTAGTGATATGAAATTCATAAATCATTCTCACCTACTATTTTATTATATTTGATTTACCTTTGGTTACTAATCTTATTTTTTTTATTATTTCTAACTCACTTGAGTGATAGAGGAAAGATCTTGTGCCTAACATGCTATGAAAATGCTAAAATTACATTGTTCTCTTTTTAGTCAAGCGAAGTAGTTGATTTTCACTTTTGATGATAAAGCTATAGATTGTTTTATACTTAACAGCATGTGAGGTACTTACAGAGGTTAAAGCAACACCTGCCGTCAATGTCACCTACCGATGCCTCATGGCCGCCATGTTCCCCACTACATACTACAGCTCACAAACATCTCCAAGAAATCTTCATCATGTGGAGAGCAAACCAATTCAGGAAGAAGTTTGATGAGCCTACAAGGATTCGTCTTGGTGAGAAGGTCACAGCTAGCAGCTTGTTTAAGGATAAGAAAGCACTCTATCCAATTAGGTATGAAGAAAAATTATACATTTATTTTGTTTTATTTTCTGCATGTTCATTTACCCATTAGTTTTGATATAGAGAGTACTGGGTCCTATTAAGGCCACCGCACACCTCACGACCCGACCGGTCGCCGACTGGCTTGCGACTGAGTGAGGGGAGATGAGTTGCAAGGCAGTCATAAGCCTCGACACCGCACACCTTGCGATCTGATCTGCGACTCACGCATGCGCTTTTTGCCCTTTGGCATAGCATCTGAGAAATTGCGCTTACTACTGCGTATGCGCATTGTTTATCATGATACGCTTTATGCAACTCTGCTGTCTGATCGGCTGGAGGTTGGATTGAGCTTGCGATCCAGTCATATGGATTCAACATGTCAAATCCTTCCGATTTTCCTTGCGACTTGTCTCTGACCGGTCTGCGACTGTGAAGCTGACAAGAGCTGTGACGTCACATCTCCCCTCACCCAGTTGCAAGCCAGTCGGCGACCGGTCGGGTCGTAAGGTTTGCGGTGGCCTTAAGACAGTTCAACAATATTAACAAGCTAAATGAATTTAAAAAAATAACTTCAGTTTCCTTACACATAAACCAGATAATGTCTGTTTTGCCAATTCTTTGGAACTTTTGCCATTAGAGTAACTGCAAATTCCTTTTTTAATAGGTATAATCAATAATTTAAAAAAATTAAAATTTATATTGCACAATATCTGTATGGATATAATCAACTGCACACTACAATACATAGCAAGTTATTAAAGGAAACAACAGATATCAAGATTAGAAATACACACAATTAATTCATATCTCAAGGAGAATAAGGCGGGCATACTATCTCTACAAATGCACTACAATAAAGTGACTTATTTGTTGAAAACTCTTGGAATGGTTTCTATTTTCATAAGATGTAGAGATGGTAAAAATTCAAATAGCTTTAATAGTTGGAAGTTAATCTATGATTTACCTAGTCTTTTGGCATGGACATAAAATGGAAAGTTCTATATCTAATAAATGAAAACTGAGTGCATGTTTTAATCTATTTTCCATTTGCAGTGTTGCAGTTCCATTCAAGGGTGATTATGTGCTACTAAGGAATAACGCTAAATATAAGAAGACATATGCAGAGACAAGTGATCAGTTTATTGTGTTTGCTGATATCATCAAAAAGATCAACAGAAACAATGGCAAGGTAATCTCTTCAAATCATTTCAAATAGAAACTTGGAATTAATGTACTGTATTACATGTGTTCATTAGTTATCTAAACGTCAGAGTTATCTGGCATTATCATTTTGTTCATTATTAGATCAGTATCATTGATCAGCAGAGATTATGTTTATTTTTCAGCAAGTATATGTTAAACTTAAGTGCATTTTTGCCCTGTACAGGACTTTGAATTTATTACTGATTCATTGATTTTTCTATTACAAATAATATAATCTATTGCATGTGCACTTTGTTTGATTTCGAAGGTCACTGAGCAGCTTGTTGTCTTGACAACAGCATCATTCATGGTAATGGATCAGAAGACGTTATCCCAGAAGAATAGAGTACCACTGGCTGCTATCTCTGGAATGTCTGTTACACCATATAGTGATTATATCATAGTCATTCATGTCACAAAGGTATAGAGAAACATTTATCTTCTCCTATTTAACTTTGCATAATGGCATATGTAGAACCTGTTCATGTTTTTTGCTCATGAGCTATAAGCATGTTAAATTACCTGTTAATATTTCAATTAAACTTGATGCAATGATAGAGAGTTGTTCTCATTTTATCTGCTGCAATCTGTACTCATAGTTCTGCTCAACTGTACAATCAGCTAATGAAATATACTTAAACTATTTTTATTCACATTAAAACTGTATTTTGTCTATTAGATACAATATTGTTGTTTTTTCCTCAGCTGAACTTCTGATCATTACTTGTCTGTGATCATTTATTTATTGCTGAGTTTTGTCTTACTGTCCTCAAACCTATTGACCTGTTTATGAATATGATTGTGTTTTGTTTGATTGAACCAGGGAGAAGATAACACCAAGAAAGGAGATTATGTCTTTATGAGTGATAAACTGATTGAAATGGTTACAAAGTTTCATCGTATTATCAGAACAGCTACCAACAAAGATGTCACTGTCACAGTAGCTGACAGGTATGAAGTTGATATACATTAAATTCATCGCATGTAAAATACATTCCTCTTTCCTGCTTCCTTAAGCACTTATCCTAAAGAGCCTAGGCTATTTTGAAATTGAGTTGTTGGTGGGGGTGGTCCTCAGTTTTGGTGATCGTGATGAAAATCAGCCCACTTGTCACTCCCAACGATATATATATAAAATTGGACAGTTGTACAAAATCAAATGTATTTCTAATTACTTAAATTGAATATATCCTATCAACTGCAGAAGTATAGTAATAGAAGCTATATAATTCAGTGGTAAAAAGCATTAAATTTTGTGCATCTGTGTGGCTTGACATTGGTATCTTAATTTTAACACAAATCCAAGGATCTGAGAAAATATGGGTTTAGATTTTCACTATTCAAAAACACCTTAGGGAATATAACAACCCTGACTGTTTTTTCATGTGCAAAGTCAATGCAGTGCCGATATGATGGTTTGACTGACCGCACATTAGCATATTTAGTGCGGGCATCTTCTGTTTGCTTTGCTGCAGTACATGTTTCCATTGGGATTTGTGCATTTTATCAACAATTTGTATGGCATCGCCTTGAAAATCTCCAATATCTCAGAAACTAAAATAAAGTTGCTACCTAGAAATGTAATTATGTTGAGAATAAGACTTGTATTTTAATTTTCTGCAAAAATCTCAAAATCAATTTTTGACCAAAATTGACTGAAACAACGATTCGGATGAACGCCGATGTTATGTTTGTTGTCCTCTCTTTATCATAATTCAGATTCCCAATGAACTTCAATGGATCAAGGATAGAGGCCATCGTGAGTACACAAGACCCTAAAGTGTCTAATCCAACACCACTCATCAAACGGAAAGGTCAAAGAATGGAAATACAAGCATAGCAATAGATTCCTGTCAAACCTGTACCAGCCAGAGGTATGAAGATGAGAAGTGTCCCTTGTAGACAGGTTACCATGGAGGGCTAGCATTGAGGAAAGGACATTCTACCAGGTGCTCCTTTATAACATCTAAGTTATAAGTGAGTTTAAAGGATCATTATCGTGTTATCAGCTTTCTTTGGTCTTTATCAAGAAACTAATCAGACAGACACTGGTACGATAAGTTTCATCTTTTGGATTATGAGAGCTCTTCACCTACTTTTGTTAACAAGTGCACACAAAAATGTGACTGCCACTCTCAACTTTTATCACAAAATTCTGTATGTATAACAAATAGATTGACAGTCCTAGTTTATGATCCTTGGCCCATGATATATTGGATTGATCCCTTGACATGGATCATCAGACCAGTTAACCAACAACTCATCCTTGGGAAGATTGAATTATCTAAAATAGATATAAATCCAATTTTATATTGATTTAACTGTATTCCAACAAGTTTTGTATGTGTGGCATCTGCACTTCATAGAATATTGCACAAGGAGGAGAGTTATATCTTGTTTTCCCTGAGAGTAGAGTTGAATGATTAATAATTCCTTTGGAATGTATACATATATATTTGATATATAGTTGAACATTCTGCCTTAGAAAAGAACATTCCTTTATGATATTGATTCTTTATACATCTTCTACCATTAGATGGTGAATGATGAAATAACATTGTAGTAACCAAAACAGACAAACAGATTTAAAGTATTGTAAACCAAAGATGATTTTTGTCTTTTAGTCTTCAGTTATGCCTTATAATCATTCCTCTATAAATTATGCTATTTGTCAGAAAACTCACTTTTATTTCTTTCAAAATTTGATCTTGTGATTAGTTGTTATATTCAAAATGGTTATTTTTCTTGTATGAAGTTTGGTAGTAAAGTACAAATGATAATTCTGCCAGTAACATTAATTAACTGCTTTCTGGTGGTGCTTTAGCCTCAATACAAATACAATATTAATAGTAGTGTTGTAGTGCTGTGAGGCTTCATTCTCAAAGACATGTAAGCCACGGGAGGCCAATCCAGAGTAATGCATTATTTTGACAGAGATAACAATGTCAGTAGTTATTGATTTACCTTTGCACAAGACAAGATTTTTCCTTCATCATTTGTTTATGTCTCATAAATTCAATCCTTGAGACTTCTAAAGGTCATCCTACAAAAAAACAAATAAAAACCAAAAATTTTATATTAGTGTTGTGTAAATATTGTGCAGCTATATTGTGTATTGCGGCAATTAAAAACATTCAACTCATTTTCTTGTCTAATCTATGTAGATGTAAGAAGGAAATCAGGTTTAGCATTTAAAATTGAAGAATAAATAAGCATTTGCTTATTTATATGGTGTGTACATTACTCTTAAGACCTTCATGAAATGAAAAGATAATTTCAAGTACTGCTTGTAGTAATGCAAGAAGCAATTGAGATAATTTATATTCAGAAATATGTCTAATTGATACTAACAACTCATACAATTATGCAACATAAAACTCTGTAAGACTGCTGCATCTTTTCATTTGTTTTGGGTACAGATGAGTTGTATTTTTTTAAACTGGATATTCACCTTTTCCATGTACTCTTATGTACAATAGTTATAGTAGGAAAGCTTTACAATATGTTTTGACCATCCACATTCATTACATCTAGTAAGAAATGCAGGCTAATTTGAGCTGATTTGGATTATTACCAGAACATTTGAATTTTTCAGATACAGAAATACTTACCCTGTGTTTCTAGATGATTTCTGTGCCTTCATTTACAGCAAGTTAATCTGCCTTTTTGTTTTGTTTTTAAATTTGTCATGATTGATCAGCATTTGTATTACGAATGTACATTCTTTTAGCCTTTGACTTTGTAATTTCACACCTAAATAATTTATTCAATCTGTCCAATTGAAAATACAGTTTCATGTTGAAGACAATTTGACATGGTCAATAATCATTAATCATCAGCATTAAACGTTCTAATGGTAAGACATGTCTTGTATATTTCTTTCATGTATGGCTTTTGATAGCAGTAGATGTAAGAGGGGTTTTTTTTCATTGATATTTTAAACCCATCTAATTTGTGATGAACATCCTCCTAAGTCTGTGATGTTATTGTATATATCTAGAGATAGAAAACATTCCTGTGATTGAGATAAACAGGTTTCACAATAAGTATATATCAACTTGATATTGATGATGGTGGTATCTAAAAACTATCATGCTACAAGATGTCACCTAGTAACATTCCTTTCCATTGCAATGTCCGTCTAGTACTGACATTTATTGCTGCTCTTTCAATGGACACAAAATGTCAACCTTTATGCACTTTTTATATTTAGTTGTGCCTAAAGCCATCGCCAAAGTGGCCTCTCTTTTTTTCCTAATCCAAATTTTTGAATCTGTTTTCTATGAATTGAGAGGTCAATTTTATGATCATAGTTACTCAGTTTATAATTTGTTATTAAATTCTTATGCTCTGCCTTGTACTCAAGAGTAACTCAAATTTTTATCGTTTGTCACAATATTTAACCAGTTGTCTATACTGAATTATGTAATTTGCATGAATGCTTAGTACAGGGACAAGCATGTTTTATTAAGTTATTAAGGCATTTCTCTCAAGTGGATTTGTTTGGAAGACAATTTGCATTTTTCTTTCTTGTTTGGTGCTGTGTCATATTTGTTTTTCCTTCAAAATTTATGATTTTTTCTTAGTATGTAATATTGGTTATGGTTAGTTGCTTTTACATTCTTTTGAATTATGGTGGAAGTCTTTATGTATTACAAGTATTATCAGCACTTGAAACATCATTAAGTATTGCTTTGTAATATATTCCAAGCAGTGAATATGAGTGGTTGAACTGTTCTTAAAGAGGTCAGTAGTTTTTTTTTTTAGAGTAGTTCTTGAAATTGATATTGTCATATTGAATTCATACTCCTGCATTTCAAAATCATATAGATGCTTTCAAATAATCTATCCCTGTTTCCTTGAAATTGAACTTATCTGTCATCTGTCATGGTAGTACAGTTCAAGCCTAGTTAGTATAAGTGAATGTTCTATCATTAATAAGGACAGATTATACTCACTGGAATTAATCCAAGCTGCCAATAATAGTCTTTGATAAAAGCTGCTTCATACAATAATTCCATAACTCATCTTAAACTGGTACTCATACAATGTATTAACCATTCAAGACAAGAACATTTTGTCAATATTGAAAGAAGGATAAAAAAGTAGTTCTGTGTATTTTTTCATTATAGATCCGCAATTATTATTCATATGATTTCATTGAAATGTTTGATAAGTTTTTTTTTACTATGTATTTAAATTAACTTGATTTCAGTGTGGGGAATCCATTTAAGGTAAATAATGAGATATGATATATAAAACTAATCATGAAGATTTTAGTGAATCTACTCAACTCATTTGATATTTTCCTGTTAGGAATTCTGTATTGCATATTGTACTGTCTACACATGAAAATAATTGCCATAAAAGGTTAAAGGAGAACCCTTAGAACAAGTGGGCTTGTGTGGAAAGAGAAAAATAAATAAATAAGATCAAAGAAAGTTTAAGAAAAATCTGACAAATAATGAGAGTTATGAGCATTTGAATGTTGCGATCACTAATGCTATGGAGATTCTCTCATTGGCAATGCGACAAAAAGCCCTCCTATAGAAAAAATTAATGATCTACTGATGGATGTGGTAAAAGAGGCATTTTACGTGAAATATATACAAAAGCAATGGGAAAGTTGTTCACATGTGATATCACACATCTTTGTCGCATTGCCAATAGGAGGATCTATATAACAATAATGATCTAAACTTCAAATGCTCATAACTTATTATTCATTCAATTTTCTCAAACTTTTTTTTCTGTTTTCACACAAGCTCTTTTCCCAAAGGATTCATTTTCCTTTAAAAGAAATATGTAGTTGATTTTCTTTTTAGTGTTTGTCTATTTCACATCTGAATAAGCTAGTCACCATGGATCACAATTATAGAGTATCATGATATAGGTGATACCTATATTATGTGACTGCATGGATGATAGTGCCGTATTTGTGTTTGTATGAATTTGTGTATATGCAAGAATAAAATATTCAGTCCATAATTTTTCTTGTGATTAAAACTAAATGTATATTAGCATCACCAAGTAAAGCATTATTTCAAAACCATTATTATTAGACATTAATAGATAATGGAGATTGCTCTTATGTAATCTTTATTAATGTAATTTCCCTCTTATTTGATGTCCTTTTCCCATATCTTTTGTGTTCTGAAATCATGTCAATCTTGTTTTGTCTTCCGATCAAAAGTGTCTTTAAAAGGGATATGTCTGTTTATAGATGAAGAATTTGTACACTTGAATTTGTAGACCTGGTTACTTGAGGTAGGAGTAAAGATACATTTATATTTATTTTAGTTGCAGGAGTTTGAAATGTATTGATTCAACCAGACAAAAATTTGTGGGTTTTTTTTACCAAATTTTATGATTGCCCATAAGTGACAAAACCACTCCTATCATTCTCATAATAGGAAGGATGCTATCTTTACAAAAATTCCTAATTCACACATTTAACTTTAAAGTGCATCAGATTATGTTTTGGGATCTGTTAGTTTTTTATGTAGAAAAAATGTTTTATTAAAGAGAAATTCCAGTAGTTGCAGTAAACACTGATTTCATAAGAAAGTCTGTAAAACAAGGCTTAATTGTCAGTATATCATCGAGGATCTAGATCTGGTACAGTTACATTAACTGAACTTTGTGAAATCTTGAAATCTACGCTGAAAAATGTTCACACCGAAGATCCCAACACAGATAAGCGCACGTGGGACAATGTATAATTATTGCTTAGGGCGTCGGGCCCGACGCCCTACCCGATTCCTGTGCTTATTTGCTGATTTCTCAGCAATTACACAATTTCTTCCAGAATTCTTTGGCACATGCGTTTTATTTATACAAACAGACACTTTGGTGGTCATTTCATTGGATTCTGTACGAACTCATTTTGATATAGTTACCAAAACTAGCATTTACCTTTAATAATATCTTATATGCATTTCATCTCTGCTTTCAGTTTAACAATATTTCAGCTCTATATATGTCTCATATTTCTCCTTTAGAAAGTACACTTTTTTATAATTATTTTCTTTTTTTACCCACCCCTTTGAACAAAATCCCAAACATCAAGGTAAATTGACCATGTTTGTAGTTAGAGAAATGCAATAAAAATGAAACAATATAACAAAATATGTCCCAGTTAGGATTTATTATTCAAATGCTACAGCATTCGATATGTCAGGTGCTACAATGTGATTATATACATGTATCAGTATTTTCCAAAGAATATCCAACTAAAAAAGCAAAAAGTTTATTTGAAAACATGCCTTACTTCCACCCATTCAATAGAGATTTCAAGTAACTACCACTATGATTTTCATCTATTATGAAATTTTGTATGTTATCTTGACCATCGGTTATCATGTAACCAAATACTAAATATTGATCTATTACCACGTAGCATATATACTTTCTGCTTTGTCAGTACTATTCTTGGTGCATGTAATTCTTAGGTGTGGGAGATTGTATGCAGGATATCAAAATACATGTGTGCTTTTTTGACAACGGGATTTTATTTATAATTATTTGTATGTGAATAGGGAGAGTATTTGAAATCATGTAATTAATATACTTCAAATCTCTTCACATATTTGAGAGCTTTTCTAATTGTCAGTTATTTGATTTTAATTGTTCGTGAATAGTAGTTATTGCAATATATATAAAAAAAATCATGATTTACATATTTAATTACACAGTACCAAAAGCTTACCAGTGTAACTCATAGATCTTGTTTGTGTGTATAATGAGAAATATTACCTGTAAAACAATTTGTTCAACAATGTGATTTGATATAATTTGATGCTTGTTTGTCCAATATGCATATATTTGTGAAAGATATCAGTATATAACTGGAAAAATGTTTTCAGAAAATGAATAAATGTTTAACTATAAAAAGGCAATTTTTTTTAAACTTATGGTCTGTTTAATTGTAGTTATCTAGAAAATATGTCTATTCTTGGAATCAAAATTTAATCATAATTGCATGTCATATTACTGTATGTTGGCTGTGACAGAATCTTCAACAAACCCTTATGTTTGTGTCCTTTTATTTTTTTAACACTGTCTTCATTTTGATTAATAGATCATACTACTGTCGACAGAACTTCAATTATAACAACAACAATTACAAATTCATTGATAATTTGTTCTTTATTCCGAAAAGAAAAGAAAGTTTGACACTCATATTAAAAAGACTACACAGCTCCATAGTAAAACATTACACCATTCAAACGTAATAATTTCCTTTCATTTTCAGAACATAAAGTTGGAAGAAAAAAAAAACAAAAGCTTTTTTTCATCACATTCATAGAAAATACATTGGCGAATTCACATCCACAACAGGGAATATCATTTTCAATAATTTAGTAAAATAAACAATATTTACAATAATTACATGACACATTGAAAGATGATGGATGAATATTTATAGTCAGATTAACATTACTTACACAGAGAAGGCAAGACATCCAACATGAAAACAAAAAGATATATATATTTGATGGGATGGGGAAAAAGAAAATACAGGTGGGATCTTTACATTAATTTAATTTTCTCATCTATACTTGTGAAACGAACTACAAATTTTTTTAAATCTAAAATTGCATTTGAAAGAAAAGCTAATTTGACATGCCTATAAATATATACTGTAGAGGGGAGGTTCACACATGTATATATATATAAATTTTTGAATGAATTGATATATATCTTTGTTTATAAAAAAGATGATCAATACACAAGTATTAGCTTTTTATAGGTACACATGATAAGCTACAACATTATAGTAGAATAAATATGTGTGGAAAAGGGAAATACATTATATGTCACAAAAATACTTTTTTTCACATTACAGTCAAAGAACTACAAATATTGCTGAAAGAAATTTTGGAAATAAAAATTTGATCACAAGCTCTGGCTTAACTAACTTTATTTAGTTATAAATGTGGGTTAAAATCTGGAGTCAAATACCAGCCAATCTCATGTAATCATAATAATATTTTTTTAAAGATTTTAATCAACTACACTTTTTGTTTGAGCTCACTGATATTAAAATGTAAAATAACTCCTCCCCTTTCATTGTGATAAACCATTTCAGACCAAATAAATTAGATCATTTAAAAGAAAGACATTCTCCTTGTCAGACATTCATAATAGTGTATATACAGTCCTTTTTTTTAATCAATTATTCCGATTAAATATTAATCACATGTTAAATGAAATGTCACACGTTTTTAAAAATTTTATGTTAAATGTATGGAAATCCTTAAAACAAACATTCTATTCACTTCATAATATACACTGAGATAATTTACAAAAATTTGTACAATCCATTTTCTATTCTATTAATGCACCTCACATAAGAGCTTGCTTTTTCCTGGCATAATTTCTAAAGCAACATTTGCAGATATGCAAACTAATAAAAAAACATGGCTTGACCGTTCTTACAGTCTGCATACTTGTCAATCTTTACTGAAATAGAGAGGTGTTAAAAGAAACAGACTAATGACTATTAAATAACAAGGTGTTTTATGGTTAGAATATATGAGGGTGAAGGGGAAGTTATACTGATGCATTTTTAAGTAGCGCAAAAGTGGAAAAATGTTTTAAAGGTAACAGTAAAAATATCTGCCATATCAGACTGAAAGCACATATTTTCTTCTGTTTGTTTTTTTTCTCTGAAAATTGCATAGAATAAAAGAATATTCTTGCGATGTCAGGGCCTTCTTTTGAGCCTTTCCTTTCCTTTCTGTTTCATTTGACAGTTCTCTCTATGAATGTACATGTATTGCTACAGATTTGCTCCATATTGCCAAATATTAGTACATATTGAAATGATATATAATTCTAGGTTTGGATGGAAATTAATTGGCATTTTGCCATCAATTGACTTTTCATATTTTTTTCAATGGGTAAATTCCCTTGTTAGATATATTTGATGCAATTCTGTTTTAATATGATAAATCTATCTTACATACTAATGAACAAAAATAAGAATAAATATCAGGCTCTGGTCTATCTTTTTTTAGCACCAATGAAGTATCTTATCATTTAAAGGGGAAACCTACCCTTACATCAAGTTTGTCTCCAGTTGATGTAAAGAACAGCTCATCAATGAATGTGTTGATTTTTATGATGTCATACATGTATGCTAGCAGCTGCCCCGTACGTCATGTATATGAATTCCATGAATTCTCATTTTCTAATAGTTGATGATGACTGATTTTTTTTCACATATAAACTCATGATGTATTGAATGCATGGGAGAAAAAACTTCAAATTTTCTGAGAAAATAACATCTAATGGAATTGATATAACATCTGGGGAGCTGCATATGTAATAAATCCACAACTCTTTGATAGATTTTAGATGGTCATCACCATTATGTTTCTCAAATTTTCTTTTTATTTATTAAAACCAATGTCAAGTTGAGAGAGTGACATCAACATTTGTCATCTGACAGATTACTAATTTTGATCGGCTGAAAAGCACAGGTGTCTGACTGTTAACTGTCTGACAAGTCCTTTCATGAAATACTACCCAGATTGTGCTTTCCATTCAAGTACAAGGCAAAGGTCAATCTTCTTCAAATACCATTTGTTAAAATAATGTTCAATCATCCACTTTACAAATCATAATATCATTTTCAGATTCAACTGTGATAACCGATATCACATTCATGTAAACCGATATCAAATTCCAGGATTTTTCATCCAAATTACTATCATCATTGCTTATTACTTATCCTTTTATCATAACTTCTTCACATGAAAGTAATCATATATTTGTCCAATAATCAAATCAAACACAGCCATATTTTCTTTGTACATTCAGCGCATAATTTCACATTAATCCTTTGACCAATTGAGGTCTAACAAACAGAATACAAGGATAGAAGCTTTCTCATAAAATATGCAATCACCATTACCTTAATGATACCATCTTTTCATCACAGTTCATTCTTTGCACATCACTCAGATCCAACATTATTTCATCCTCATTACATTTTATCACATTCTATATAAAGCATAGCTGGGCTCTTTTGCATGAAAGTTACAATGGTAACAATGCTCAACAGCAAATCAAAATTAGGGATTGCTTGGAAATACAATTGGATTGCAAAGTTATCATAATAAATAACTTTTATACAAAGGGGTCCATCTCGATCTTGCTTTCATGTCCTGTTAAATTGTACCATATCACCTGTACAAGTTGACCAGCCTTGACAATTGCTTATCTTTAAATACAAACATGTACTGTGAAATTGTGAAATCACAATATAATTGTTTACCCCTTCCATTTTTCTTCTGTTATATATATATTAGGAGGTCCAGAGCTATAACAACATGGTGTTCTCTCATACATGCCCTCTACAGAATTCCTTTCTGTCGGCTGATGAACATGATTGTAGTGTGAGTAAAAGCATGGTATCTAGTGTAGAGACAGAGGTATTCAATCCCAGCAACAATTTCATGTGAGGCTTAAAAAGCAAACCAGTTTACTTGTGATGGAGCTGATGATAAGGATTCAGGATCAAGTTGAAACATTGATGGCCACCATTTCATACAGAATCAATTACTCAATGAGGGTGATTCTGTCTTTTCCATTCATGATAAGTTCCTCTACTTTCAAGTCTTCCTAGGATCGCATACATCTCTTTGTATCAAGAACAATCAAACAACGCAGCATGAAGAAGTTTTGGTCAAAAAGTTTGTTTTTTGTAATCATAATCTCTTATCTTCAATCAACATTGAGATCCAACTTCAGTTCCATCTCTTGAGAACCTATAGCTGACATATGTTGATTGATTCCCTAACGCAAAGCCATCACTTCTCCTGGCTAGCTCTTTCTCTACATCTCTCCTCTCCCTGGTTTGACCTGTTGATGGCGCTGTACATGCAGCCACACTACGACGATTAACCACTGCAGCTTGACCCTTTTCAATCTCTGTATTCTGTTTGTTAACATCTAGTCATAATTCGATCTCTCCTGTGTATTTCTTCTGAACAGTTTCATCCCAGTACATGGAATAATCTGGTTCAGGTTTTTTCTCCTCCTCTCTCTTCTTCGGTGCACACCTACAACAACAGTGAATACAAAGTCAGACAAACTGTTGATTCTAACTTATTCACAAATATTTTTCAGTGATAATCTATATCAACATTATCAAATACCTTACTAATCAAAGTACAAGCATTTTCTCAATATATTTCTTAAAGATTAAACACCACTTAACATATTGTGTACTTTTTTAAATTATAAACAAAAATATATTTTGAAATTTACTCAAATTAGAATCAAAACATATATTACAAATGTAAAAAATATCATATTTTTAAAAGATGAAATCAATGTACATTTCTAATGGGTGTTACACTTGAAAACCAGTTGATATAGGTGTGACAAATGGTATGGTTATGAAAAAATAGAAATAAATCTATAGAAATATTGAGGAAAATAAATATGAGAATTATGAGTGATATACTTACTTGGCACAGCAGAGTACTACAGCTACAATCACTATGAGAAGGACAACTACTGCTGCTATAGCATACACCCAAGGAGGGAGGGCAGCTGAAATAGATAACAAAGATAAATGCAATAATATTATACTACATGACAATTATTTCTTTTAAGTGAAAAGTAACATTCTTTGTTTCCCTCAACAAGTAAAACACCCCCCCCCCAAAAAAAAAAAACAGATTTCCAAAATACCTGTCCCACTTGAAAGAGATAGTGAGTATTTCACATATCAATATGAACTTTTTCTCTCTCCTTCCTAAAATAATGAAAATATTCAAATCTATCACTACACATACTGTATGATCTCATCCTGTCTTTGCTACCTGGGGGAAAATAAATATTCAGTTTCTGTCTACATATTCTTTCTTCTCTTCTATACCATCATTTCATCCTCTCTTATACCAACCATTTCATTTGTTTTTAATTATCTTTTATTCATTTATTACATTCCAAACATATATTTAAACTTAATTTTTCTACATGTAGTTCATAAATAATAAAAAAATCTGCACTTACCTAGAAATGATTGTTGTTGAGGTGGTTTTGGTGTTTCAGTTGGGTTGTTCTGACCTTTACCAGCTTGTGCATTGTTATTTAATCCAGTATTCACAGAGTTACCAGTACCTATTCCAGAATCACCAGAATTGGTGAGTTCTCCAGCAGTACCTGGTCTACCAGATGGTCCAGGAGATAGTGATGGGTCAGACTCTGTATGGACCATAGGAGACATGTAACCAACATGGAGACATGCCTCAAGCTGACCACTACTCATACTGTCAGATTAAAAAAAAAAAAAGTAGAGATGACCAAATACACATGGCATTGTTACATACCATATTAGCATACAGCACATGTCAATTTCAAACTGTATGGCATTCTATCATGACATGAATGTAAATGCACACAAATACAACATAATTGCTATCATATTCTTTCATTCTAGGAATGATTGAAAATAGAAACACATGATGAGAAGGGATTGCATTACATATCTGGGACCGGCTTGCTTATAGACAAAGACAGGAACACTTTTTTCATTTTATATCTACTATACCCTTAAATCCCTTTTATATAAAATAAAAGTACCTTGGACATGGAATTCAAGAAGGTACAGCTCTGCAATCGAACCCTTTGTAAGCTCCAAAAGGCAAAAATAAGACAAAACTTTATAATTACTACGTACACCAAAGTATCCTCTTTGAAATTATATTTTGTTTTATATCAACAGGAGCCAAAATGGCTGTTCTTCAATAGGTCTGTACATGTCTCAACAACAAACTTCATCTTTAAATTTCATCTATAGCCTAGAATTTTATTAGAGACATATAATTGCAGTTTTGTGATTTTCAAAAAACTTAGAAAATGTAGAAATATAAGGACAGGAATCATCACACTCACCTGTAAATAGCTTTGTAACCCAAGTCACACACACATCTATTATCTTCTGTACAGTATGAAGATTCAATGTAACATTCAGGATTACATATGGATCTACTGGATGGTTTATCAAGGGTACAGGCACCTAGAATAATAGACAATGAAAATAAATTGAAATAAATAGATAACCCAGAAAAAAATTCAATGTTTAAAGATCATCAACTTATGAAATGATTATTCACATTGATACCTAATTTAAGGAGGGAAAATAGGTTCAGAAATTATATAACGTTTGTAAAGTTATATAATGCCTATTGTGCAAGACCAACATAATTGATAAAAGAACAACTGACAATAATATTGATTGTCAATGTCTTGAACACGTAGGAAACATGAATCTAATTGAACATACCTGTGACATTGAGTCCATCTGACCTTCGACACCAGACATCTCGTTGATCTCTCTCCCAATCACCAACAAACCATTCAAACAAATAACATCGCTCACCTAAAATATAAGCAAAGTACAAGAGTGAACTGTCATTAAAAAGAACTATCAACCTTAATTAATTATCTACTGGTAACATGCTTCTTTATGGAAAAGTGTAAAAACTTTGATGATGTGAAATAAGTATTGGAGTTAGATACAATTAAATTCATACAAATCTGCAACATACAACCCTAACTAAGAATACTTGTAATGCTAAATATATCAATTTAAAGTGAAAACAGTATTCCATTGATACATCATTCTAAGTAATGAACATATTTATCTACATGAACTTCTAGCTGATAAAAACTAACACTACATTAGCATTTGGCTTTATCCACCTAGGATATTCACTTATTGTCTGGCATACACACTTAGCAATAAGAAAAAAAGTTTGATAGATACCTGAGCATGTTCTTGTTTCCCAATCATCTCCAGGGCATACTCTATCAGTGGTTAGACTGGCTCGAGATCTCACCTGGATACCTTCAGAACCTATTACAAACAGGTTTATGATGGATCTTATTATCTTATAATTCTTATTGACAACAATTGTACCATTATGTTTATACAGTGAATATAACTGCTACTGACAAAATACATACCTATGAGCTTTTTGAAAAAAGAAGTAAAGTTTGTGTCTATATTGATGGACAAAAAATGTCAAAGCACATGTTAGGTAACAAGTAAAGTCCTTAACTCTACATTAAAATTTTGGATAAAAAAAAATCATTTACTATTGTTATATTAACGTGTTGCGTTTACTCATTAAGAATAATAAAATTAACATGATATATTGCACTTTATAAAGGTATGTCTAAGACTAAGAGCATGAGTGGAGAGACTGTATTGAAAGTAAGAAATACAGATAATAACCTAAAAAAAATTTATGTTAATATAAAGTGGAAATAACTAACTACTGTGTATATCTCTAGTTTTCTTCTGAATAAAGGGGTAGTGGCTAGTGAGCAAGTAAATGTCATGTGATTTTTAACATGCAAAAAATGTAACCAATGGTTTTAAATGATAGATTGTTTGTGAGATTTTGACTATGTATTATTACTTTAATTATATTTTGTTGAACAGGAAAATTAATAAATATATATCTAGAAGATAATATTATCCTATAACTTAGTGTCCTACTTACCTATAGGTCTACCTTGTACACATGTTCTATGACATACACTCCATTGACTCCATGAAGTATGATGACATTCACCAGGGCAAGGTACTTCACAAAAATGTTCTCTCTAAAAATAAAACAATAAAAAAAATTACCACTCCATTTTATAATCTATGATCAATGTCCTTAAGTATACTTAACAATTGTTAAACTCATAAAAACATCTGGATCAGGGATTTCTATAACACAATTACTTTAAGAGTGGCTTATATATCTCAATGATATTTAATTATGAGGAGATATTGTCTGCACTCATTTTAATTGTTAATGTCTCAAGTCTTTGTAAGGGTAAATATATTATGTATGATAATTTAGCCCATTCAAAAATAGAATTTTCATTTTACACATTCAAACCAGCTTAAGTGATCACCACAATATAAGAATCACCTGTCTGTAAAGACACATACATTTGGTACATTTCTCCATTGATATATGTATTGCAGGAACGTGTTCATAAAGAACACTTTTTACAAGGAATGCTTTTCTTGTCTCCCATGGGTTGTCTTTGTAGACAGGTTTTACTGTAAAATCGCATTAAGCAATCAATTGTCTTATTCCAAATACATTATTGAAAGATCTGGCTGGGTGTTGCATTTACCTCTAAGAATTCATGTCCATGTGATGTGATGTTAGTGTTCTTATCATAGATGTCTGTGCTCCTTGTGAAAAGACAGAAGCTATCTGGAACGGCTAACCCATTAGGCTGACGACATGTCACATTCCTCTTTCTCACGCCAGCACCACATTCACCAATCTGATAGGATATAACATGAAATATTAGTAAATTAAAATATCCTTTCATTTCTTACGAGGCATGTACATGCTGAAAAGATTATTTGACCAATGATACAAACAGGTTCAGGATTTATCAATGCTAAGAGTTGATGAATGTCAATTTTATATCACAGTAATACATCAGGTACTTTTTATTATTTACAAATAATGCAAAATAGTTAAAAGATTTAAAATATTGTATATATGCAGAGATACATATTAAACTTACAGACAGGTAGTTTACACTATATATACGTTTATGCATCAAATTGAAAGAGCAGATAATATTACATAGGCTATGTAGATTCGAATCAGTGATAGGTCAATACGCCATCACGTGACCGTCGGGGAGAGGAAATGTTATATTCAAACTCTAGGTAGGCAATATCTGTATAATATCATACCAGTGTTGTACAATCAGTCCATTGTGTAATAGCCCAATCATAACATGGTACTGCTTTACATGGTTTATCTTGAGTTAAAGAAGATGGACATGGTCGTCCTTTCTGGTTGGGCTCCTGTAGAATACTGCGATGTCTCATTCTTACAGCTGGATTAACAATCACAAAGTAAAAAGACCATATATTGTTAAGAGCCAGGTAAACAGGACTATTGACAACAATTAATTTTTAATAGTAAGTTCCTGAAAGACTTTATTTTTGCATTTATTGGAACATAGATACAATGGCTTGCAAGGAATCTAAATTCAAAATTACCTCTAGTCTCTTGACATGAAAGCTTATCAAAGATAAGGATAATACTCTGCTCATTTTGAGAATCTTATTAAAATGCATATATTTTTATTACTATGCTTTAAAAACTAATTTACTTTAAAGTATGTTAAAAACAAGTGTTCCCTTGAGTAGCACATGATTAGATTTAAAGGCAAGTAAACTCTCATTTTTAAAGATCCATTCACTGACCAAATACGCCATTAAGCTACAAAAATTGCCTCTGTATCATATTAAGAGTATGAAAGTGTTTACTTACCATCATTGCCACATGTTTTAGAGCATTCTGACCATTCAGTCCACTGTGTTAGTTTACAATCTACTGGACATGCTACTTCACATGACTGAGATGTAGTCAGAGGCATGGATGTAGAAAACTGTGTAAAGAAATCATAAAATATTTAAAGAGAACATTAATCAAATCATTTATTTAGTGCATTGTGGTGGATTACATAATAACGTGAAGAACTTCATATCTACTGCTGATTAAGAATGCAATTGAGGTTTTTTTTTAATGAATAGATTAATAAAAATATTTATAAGATTTTTTCAAAGAGTGTGAAATACTTCATTTCATAATGAAAATGTGGTGCTTTAAAAATATGTTCTGTGTAATATTGCTCTTCAAAAAAAGTTCACATGATTGCTTAAGTGTTGATAGCATTAGTATCATTAGAATGAATCTGAAAAATATATATACTTAGTGATTATAGCTAAAATAAAAACGAAATGATAAATAGTAAAAAAAAATGAGAAGCTCTGAGCAGCATCATTTTTTGTAAGTTAACTATATTGATTTAAAATTAACAACAACTTATGATATTTACCGAATTATACCTCTCAAAATATGCCTCCCACGAACCACATTTTAAGATATTTCAGATGCTTGACTCTTGTCCCTTTTTCAACAGATTCTGCTCCTGAACCTAATTACCCTTTTGATCCCTAAAAATATCAATTAATATAGGCAGCTGACACATCTAAATGAGTAAAACTATACCGAGTGATGTTAATACCTCTTCACATTTTGAGACCTCAACAATGCGTCCATCGCTTCGCAGACATTGCAGGAGCCTATCCTGAACCCCTTCTCCACAGATCTTGCCCTTCTCTAGTTGACATGGGCTCCATTCTGTTGAGTTCCAGATGTAGGTAAAGCAGTTGATCCCTGGCATACACTGTTCTCTCTCTATCAAATGAGGGCAGCTTAAAGGGCCATCTTCGTCAGTTGTGTCAATCGGATTACGAAGGATGAGACGGTTGCGGGTACGGAAGGTGTCTTGTGGACAGTCCTATATAGAGTGATCATGTATTAAGAATATAATTATATATTCATTTAAATTATTATCATATAATGATAATTCATTTATCACTATCATACATAGGAAAAATTTTTGGCAACAGTAATAAGCAAAAACTAATTTGATATATGTTTTCAACTTGATTATTTTCTACTTAATGACAACATTCTTGGACTTCCACTCAAGATCTTAAAATTTTGTTAACTAGATGCACTTTTATGGATGATCAATGTTTGATGCCTACTTTCTTTCTCTTTCAAACACTCACTATTACTCTCTTCAACTTTCTGACTGTCTGTCCTATTCTGTATCTCTTTTTTTTGTTATCTCTGTATGTTTCTTACCTGTGGGCATGTAGTCCATTCAGTCCAGCTGCTAACCACACATTGTCCTGGACAATGTTCAATACAAGCGTCTACCAGTACAGGTTTTCTACTAGCATCACACTCTGATAGGTTAGTAACTTGTGCTCGGAAACCATGGTCTACAGGAATTACACAGCTGAAGGATAACAAAAAAATACTCAATGAATCTCAGAGCATTACAATAAATCTTATGAATATAATCTGACAATTAAAGGATGTACTATGCATTTTATTCTATTATGCTGACTGATAATATCTAGTAAAATATACTTGTCTGAGATGATATTAATGGAATAAATATATACTTACGAAACACCTCTTCTCTTGACACCATGACCGCAATCCTTTCCATCATTCGTACTGATGACCTTACTAACAACACAGCTCTGCCAATCCCCTGCCTGCCATGATGCATCTAATCTTCCAATACCCACACGGCATTTCTTCGATTCATCAATCTGAAAGTATAGCAGAGAATTTATATTGTTTTAATAAAGATATATTGCCTTTTCTTTTGTACATTTCATTTGCATAGCATGCTTAGACCTACTGTTATGTTATATTCAAGAACTTTATTGATAATTTGTATTTTTGCCTCAGCTGATGTTCAATGCATTTTGAAGGGATTAGATGCTAAGTCCACCCCCTTCCTTTCTATTCCAACTTAACTCTCATCACAGATAAGAATGTTGTGATTCACAGTCTTATCCATAACAATAAATAATATGGGGCTTTTATAAAGCATACAATAAAGTTTCTAAGTGCTTTACAACTTAATTGGTACATCAATAAAACAAAGTAAAACGTATTAAACATAGTAAATAAAAACAAAGTACAAATTGCAATTCCAATAAGAACTTATCAATGAAGAATGATTAGCACAACGTTAAACAGTTATCCATATGATACAAACTAATATATGCAAAATCCTAAAAATAACAAACAAATTCAAAGTATTGTTAAACATACCCAGTTGTTATTATGTTCTGGACATGGTCTACCTCCATTTAACGCTGGTGTTACTATCTGCTGCCATCTAGTGGTCACACCTATACCACTTTGCTTACATGATCTCCAATCTGACCAATCACTAAGCTCACAGTCTACTGGACAGGGGACAGCGCAGTGTTCTTCCATGAAATCTGTGATATTGGTAAAATTATGATAGAAAAATAATAAAAAGTGAAAATTTAATTAGGGTTTAAAATATTTACACGCAATACATTAAATATTTCCTTTAAATTTCATACATATCTGAAATGAGACATAATTTTGATATATCTTTAAAACAGTAAAAACTAAAATATTAAACTTTCATTATGTTAATATATGCTACTACATGCAATAGCAAATACAAAGAAGGTATGAATAGAGACAGGGAAAAGTGATAGATCGTAGCATTATTTTCAAAACAGCATTTTACCACATTAAAAAAAACTTTTATTCATGTTTCACAAGAAACATTGTCTTTGATTTGAATTACTAATTGATTACATACCATTTTCAGTTCCACAATGTGTGACATCCACATATCTATCATCTTGATCCAGACATACTAAGGGTCGATATTTGATACCGTTTCCACATTCTAGCTGTTCATCATTGCTTCTCATTCCTTGTACCTCAAACTGAGGTCCACCAAGAAGACAATCAGACCATTTCCCTTTAGGAACAAGACGATAGGAAGGGCACTTGCAGGGGCGTGATTCTGTCCGAGGGTAGATCTCAGTGTTCAGGCATTCTGGCTGACGCTGACTACGACCTGTCATAAGAGTCATGTATACACATGTATTTAGTCCACAAATAAATCAATAGAGATGTACGCATAATAAATCACCCATATCTGTTTGGTTTGAAAAGTACAAGAGATCAAATATCAAATTTTACAGAAAATAATCCAAATGCAATTTTATGCATAAAACACAAGTTAAGTTTAATTTAAGAAAAGTTTAAAAAAATATTAATTGACAGATGAATTGATTTTTTATTAATTCTTTTTATTTTTATTTTTTTAAAACTGCTCAATTTTTCCCAGACCGATTAATTTTATCTTCTTCAAATCAAATTTTGTCATAGTATATAGCTGATATACACATGACAGATGTAAATGTAACTATATTTTACATTTGATTAGATTTTTTCAGATTAAAATGCTTGCAAAAATTATACTAATTGAAATTGGTAGTTATTAGACTTGCCACTGGCTTCAGTGTATCCTGTTGAATATCTAATCATGTTTTTCAGAGACTCTTTCCATTGCCTAATGGATTAATTTAATTCTGTATGTTGTACATTTCAAATTACTGGATCTTCTAAAAAAATATTGATTGAAATGAACATGTGAATAATTGAGTATGGCTTGCATTTCAGCTTTGTTCATTTCATGCAAGTTACATTCTAATCTGTCAATCAAGTGTACATTTCATCCTGTAATGAACACAGTGAAAATGTCAAGTATGTGTTATGGAGATGTATATTCCCTGGGATATCAACATGAAAGCAAGAATTTGAAACACCTGAAAATATCCCAAAGTATGCTACCTTTAGTTTTATATACAGGAATATAGGCTCAATATCTTCCTTTCTGATATATGAAGTATTCTAAAATTTATACTGGACCCCCCCTGATATCCCTTATTTTACCCTTTTGTTCAAAAAAAATTTTGTTAGAATTTTCTTATATTTCTTTGTGATTTAATCCTTGGACCCCATAGAATAACAGTACTGTCTATGGGATGAACTGAACTGGGTGTCCTTCAGATTTCACTATCCTCATGTCTCATACAAAAAATACAAATATGAAGATTAGTTTTTAAAATAATTAATCCACAAGATGACTGATATAATCTTTTTTTTTATATTTTCTACATATCAAAAACCAAAAGAGCAGATGTTTGACCTACCCATTACTCTACGTCTTCTAATCTGCGATCCTGTACACTGAGAATGGCAGTTGGTCCATGGTGACCAATCCGTCATACGACAATCATCTGCACATGCTACTCTACATGGTTGAGATGATAATGGCATCGGTGGTCCATACTGTAGACATAGGTCACTCTCCATGATACTACCATCATTACGCTCACATTGGATACCTGCAATTAATAGATTCATTGATTCAATTACTTTACTTCAAAACTACTACCTTATGTAGTCAAATGGAGAATGTCAATTATTAATCATAAATCTTTTAAAGAAACCAAATAATTAGCTTACCATTAGTATCATTGTGCCTTCATTTTTACACAAAGTATTATATGACAGCAAAACAGTACATCTCATTTTTTAAATGAATAAGAAAAATCAGTTATACTCGAGTTTATTCAGACAGTTTAACATTATATCATAAATAATTTGGTATTATAAATTGATATGCTCTAATTTGAGAACTGATCTGTTTAGTTGGCAATTAGCCAATTTAGATGCAACTATAAGGAACGACATAAGAAACATAGAGAAGGCTTTGAAATTATCATCTTCAGCTATGAGACCCAAATGAGTAGCATATCTATGCAGGAGAAAATCATAAAAAAGGTGGTTCACCTCTGGTTTTGAGTCCATCTCCGCATTGCTCCTGAATTCCATCTATACTAATGACATCTATCCCAGTCAACCGACACTCACTCCACGTGCCAACTAACCAGGTGTAGGAATAGCAGGAGTCTGGCTTGTTGCATGTTCTTTCTTCACGAAGTAAAGTGGGACATTCCTCGCCTCCGTTTTGTGGTTGCTGCAAGACGTAACGTCTTCTCTCTTGCGTGGCCAGGGATCCATCTATATATGATGACAAATTGAGATGAAATTAAAAAGATTTTATGAAAATACAGGAGAGAGAAATAAGAAATTAATATCTGGAGACATGCTGCCTATCATTCTTTTTTTTCAGAATAGAGAGAATAAAAGGATATTGATTGATGCAAATTTTTAGAACAGCACAGCCCAAATATCTTTTAATGGAGGATGTAATGAAAAGATTATAAAAATCAGAGGACACATTTAAAAGGAGATAAGTGGAAAAAAAATATCTTGCGGCTGAAAGTATATCCTCCCTTAATCATCAGTAAAAGAGGGGACGATTCTATTAACCCACATTCTAGTGTAAGAATTTTAACCATGTAATACAAAAGAGATATTTGAGATCTGATGGAACATTACCAATGATATAGATTCATATTCAGACTTAGATTAGGATAATATTGATGCAGAAATAAACATGATGGCTCATACAATAATAAAATGCATCTAAATCTAAATCTTTTGTACATTTTGATCAACTGTATAAAAATAAGGTCTAAAATCTTTTAATAGCCAATATGACAATAATTTTCTCTAGAAATCACCATACTTGGTAAACTTTGTACATGTATGTTTAAAGTTATGCAAATACCAACCAAAAAATAAAAGAATGGAACTGCAAATAAATTGTATTCTACAAATTTGTTCAATACATAGATATAAATGTTTTGTCAAGTCTTTAATTACTCAGTAACATACACCATCAAAGAAATAATAACCTATAAACTTATCATGTCTCTAAGTTATATCTTTTATCTGTTGCAATGTTTTATTTTAGGGACTGCTTAGCTTCATTGGGAATAAGACACTACATGAATCTTAATTGGTTGTCTTCTCTTATAACTCATCTATAATCAGTAAGCATTCCACAACTTCTCTGACTCGTATTAATCTTATCCTGCCCCGTTATAACTTAACTCTCATACATCACAAGCATGGCGCATGACGGCACTGACATACAAAGAGAGAAGACGACCCGGGGCAATAGAGGGACTGGCAGAAAATTAGATAGCAATTACAGGGGAAATTGATGCTGTTTTCATGGCAAGCAAATGCACCCATGGGCAGTTTGGATGAAAAAGTAATGGGGGTTTGAAATGGATTTCATACCTTTGATAGGGGTAGTGACCTGTCTCTATCATCTGAATGTTACTGTTTAGTTTTCTACTATGTGGAAGTACAATTAAGCCTCAAGGAAATCAAAACACCAAATATCAACACTTGCTTCTTTTCTTCAAGAATCTTACAAATCATTTAAGATAATATATGGACTATCAAACATGAAAACTCCAACAGTGATTATAAATTTAACTAAATCAGAAACACTGACTTTTATATGTTAGATTTGGTTCTCCTGTTGAATCTAGAAAATATACTTCTTACCCATTCTTCATAAATTCTTTATTTCAATCAGTTCTATATTGTGTACAGTATGTGCATGTAGCTATTTGGTTGTTTTATATTGAGTTTCAAACTTATAGATGCCCCCAAGTATGGATTTTTAATTTTGTAATTTCTTTCTAAGACAGCTATACAACTAATCAAGTATCAGCAGTTTGCACTGACCCCTAAAACCTAAATTACTAAAATCACATTCTCTCATAAGCAAATCAGCAGCACAAACATAATTCCCCGATTCATCAAAACAAACTAGAATTTAAAAAAAATGAATTAAAATGTAAGTTTAGATCAAAGAGTTACCTGTAGAGCAAGTTGGGGGACAGGGTGTCCAGTCTCCAAACTCTGATACAATACAATCCAAGGTACACTGTACGTCACATGACCGAGAAGCAGGAGGACGTACTGGGGCAAAACATCTAAATAGAGGAAAGCAGATTATTTGAAACTTAAATAGAGGATGACAGAATTTTATCATTACATTTTTTCCATGAATTATGATGTACAAAGCCTAAATAAAAGTGATTTGAAAAATTAGTGCATCACAAGTTACATATTAAGCTTATTTCATAAATAACCTTAGAATATTAACATTGCAATTATGACTACTGCCATGGTAACTGAGCTTAGCTGCCAAATATATCAAGGTCTCCATGGAATGAAAATTCACCACAGTCATAATTTTTCTATGTAAGGGAGTAATAAAATCCATTTAGATCAGGGAACTGTCTTCCAGGTTGCAGTTTTTGCAAAGGAAAATAAAATTGATATTGATTTCACCTGTGTACGTAAGAGAGAAGTTAAAATCGATCTGTAGTTTTGTTTGATTTCAATCAACAACTCTTTGTAAAAGGGTCTGCTCCCAGATATTTGATCAAAAACTAAAAAAAATACCATACCCAAAGGGAAAGAGTGTTTCAAACTTTAATTTACCTTTTATCTGGTGCAATCTTAGCTGGACTGACCCGACTGCAACTAACATTTCTTGTTTGAGTACCTGTTCCACAGCTCCCATACTCATCTGGTGTAGTAGTTTGATCTGTATTCTCTGGACTTGGTAAACATTCTCCCCATTCCGTAGTAAGCCAACCAAACAGGGTACAACTATGATGGTTACAAACTCTGGATTCTTTCATTTCAGCACTCTCCACATCAGGACATTCAGCTCCACCTGTAGTAAATAAATATATCATGAGATGAATTTTGTAATAAAAAAGTCATATGAAATGGGACTTAGCAGATATAATCAACATTATCTATATCTGGTCTTCTCACCATATGTATAATTTGTCTTGTATTTCTCTACAATCTCTCATGAGTAAGATATTCAATTTACTACACTAGAAACAAAATTGTTAAAAAGTTTAATAAATATACACATCTAAGAATGATAAGAGGATGTACCCACCAGGTCCAGGCTGAGCTAAGATGACTCTGTAACGTTCCTGGACACCACCTGGTCTACCTGTCTCTGATTCACATGATTGAGAACATTCACTCCATGGTCCCCATTCACCTAACACACAATCAGATGAACATGGGGCCTCACAGCTTATCTCTGCTGAAGGTTTGTTACTGAGGGCCTCACACATAGACTCATCTTCAATTCGAATCTAGAAAATGGGAAAATACCAACCAAAAAAGAAGATATTTAAGTGACTAAGGACGGCCAAGAGCTACAAGGTAGTTCACACTTTGACAGGTCAAAGGTACTATCTCGTGAAGGAGGGAATGCAAACACATTTTAAGGAAACATATATTCACATTTCATCTTCTAAATCTATGGTTTAGTGAAAAGAGGAAGGTAAAGTTTTACATGTATAATGCAGATTTATGTTTATATTCTAGATATGACGTAAAAAACATAAAATATAATTACACAACCCTCACTTTGCTTTAATAAATTCAAGAAAGATTATAATAATAATCCGCTTTTATATAGCGTTAAATAATCCACTTTTATATAGCGTTAATACATCAGAACGTGTCTAAGCACTTTACAGATATATCATCCCGGTTATCAGATTCAATCAATCATTCCTGCACACAATGTATGCACATCCTCCACTCCCTGGGGAGTATGATTGCTCTGACACTATCAAAGATTTGTTTCCTTACAAGTCATATCATTCTTGAAAGTTGGATATGATTAATACTGAACACAAATATAGATGAAAAGAATACTGGTAGACATAAAACATCTGATAGAAATTCAGAAGGTATTCCTACTTCTTGTGAGTTGATACAGTAGATATTTCTGGTCATAACACCCTCTCCACACATAGTTTGTGCATCACTTGGTTGACAGGTTGCTTCCTCTGCTACCCATCTAAAGCAAAGCTGAATGTTACATGGGGCATGTTCAGTCAAATGAGGACACTTTCTACCATGATGCTCAGGAGGGGCAACTATTTCTCGAGAACGATGTATATGTCCTAAAACAATTGAAAATAAATAAATTACTTGAATGGGATTATATCCATGGTTTAGTTGGCATTAAACATGACTTTAAATAATGATTCAATGGTAAGAGACAAGAAAGCTCATTCCCACAATGTACCAAGATCAAGAATTCAGAATTCTTGATCTATGACTACAGTATTGCTCAGGTATTTGAACTCCCATAGTGAGTGTGTAGAAAGTGATATATTTCAAAGTAATGTTTTCTAATTCAGGAATCAGGAAATTTTTAAATACACTGAAAGCATTAAAAAATAATTGCATGAACTGTATAATAAGGTAGCACTGATTTTTTTTTTTACATAACTCAAAAAGGATGTTTCATTCTCTAAGTTTACAAAAACGTAAAATATGATAAATTACTAGCAGCTTTATTTTTAGTACAGATAAAATATGAAATAATTCAGTATTTATTCTTTTAAATCTTACACAATCCTCCATTAACCTACTTTAATCACTATCCTCAAGCGACATTTATCAAAGGCAGAGAAACACAATTAGTTTTCTATTCAGTATTTATTAAACCCTCTCTCTCTCTCTCTTCCTTTCCTTACCCATGGGAAGTCTTGTTAACCAGTTGATTAGATTGTTATTACCAAACATCAATGATAAAAGATGCCATTTTAAAGGTAAATAGCCTTGAGGAAAGAAAATTGGAAGGTACAGAATTTTCTCATTATGTGACCTCAAGGAAGGTATTCACATAGAATCTGATATATTGTCCGACATTTACTTCAAAGGTGCGCCATGTTCATTAAGGTGTGCTGCACCTTAGGACAGTCATTATATAGGAGGAAAGTATCATATCATTTAGAATTTGAGAAAGAGGAAGCCAATACGCTAAAATAACAAACTTTGAATTGACTTATAATAAATCAAGATTCCAGAATACAATGAAATGAATTGACAAAAAGCAGAGATAGACAGGGCCAATTTTTTTCACATTTAAAAGATCTTGATTACTTTTACTTGAAAAGAATATTTATCAAAGTTTATAAATTATTATATATTATTTCTAACCAACCTCCATCCACCCCTAAACACAATAAAAACAATGCAACATTTTCTTGCATTTTATCATAACTATGATATAAAGGTCCAGTCTTAGGGACATCTTGGTGATTAATTGTGCTCACAACTTTGGGAATATTTAAATTATAACTTAAGCATTATGTATTTTAAACTCACTGATTCATTCCTCTCTGTCTTAAAATGATCCAATATGTCACAATTATCGATGATTTTCAATACAGTATCCTTTTTCTAATTGTGTTTCATCACTTGAATAATAGGCTACTTTGCATTAACTGAATGCAATCCAGTCAGTTCTAATTATACACTCTTATATGTATTGGTAAGAAGCATGGCTGATGAAAAGAAAATAGCTTCCAGCATGTTTTGAAAATATGCTATCATTACTTCAAGCAAACATTTCATATTGAAACAAACAAGATAAAGAATCACATAAGTAATTAATCATATTATTTTCATGTTAAATGCAAGATGAAATATGTAAAATAAAACAAATTTTCATTTACGTAGCTATGAAAAAATAATCAATAAGCACACATAAATTATCAATAAAAAACTAAAAGGGGCATGGGATTAATATAAGGGAAATGTACTTGAAAATAAGGATGGTTGATCCTGTTTTAAATTAAACCAGTGATGTGGCGTTGTCACTTTGACGCTGCTGGTGACTGAGAACCCATTATACCAAGGCAGTGGAAATGTCAGCGGTGTTTGTACCATTGATTGCTGACAATATTAGATCAGGAAAAGAATTAACACAAGTCCTGATGGCTCTCCCACATGTTCGGACCTAGATTTCGATTAGCAGTGCAAATATGCTCTACCTCCACCCGGGTTTCCTTTACAGAGCAAGCCATAGTCCCATCTTTCTCTCTCTTTTTTTATTCTAAAAAAATTCATTCCAAGATTAATTTGCTTACAATTCAAACTGGACTTGTGTTTAATTGTTTAACAAGTTCTTTTCCCACAAATATAATTGATTATAAATGTTGAACTGGGTATTTATATTCAAATATTACCATCATTATCACTAATATCATCATTCTTAGCATCATTATCACTGCCACCATAATAATCACCACTACCACCACCATCATCATTGATAGTATTCATTGTTATCAGCATCATTGATATATTATTCATAATACATCTTCAACATGTATTCCAAATACACCGCCTCCAATATCTTGATTAATATCATGGATTTTTAAACATAGAAATAAAGAAGAAAATAATGAATAGTAAATGTGCACTTGATCATTTTCATATCCTGATGGAGTATGGAGCATGCAAGTCAATGAATAATAGACTTCATGCAATATTAAAAGCTTCAGTTCATTCATAACAAATGACAACTTGTAAGAAACTTTGATAATTATGTTTACTAAAATATTAAGCTCATGCATGTTATCAATAATGCTGCAAATAAGTTTCACCCTACCCTCACCTACCCATTGATCCCCCTCTCTCTTTACAAGTATTCTTTATATGTTCCATTTCCAAACTTCATATTCTTTCACTCATCCTCTCTCTGATTCTCCCCTTGCCTCAAAGCATGTACGTTATCCCACGATACCCCATTTCTACAATTCAAATATCATGCACAGTATCCTAGTATCACTGGAACCTCTTTATATTTCCCATTTCAAATACCAAATTGGCATAATATTCCAAATCTGATCATCACCCTGGGACCCCTAACGATGATTCTTCGTGGAGCCATGAATGTAAATATTTATGTCAAAATAGCTCCTATAAGACCACAGTACAACCTAATGAAATCTAGCTTTCTCCATCCTTGTTCTTAATCTTCAGATGAAGTCTCCATTCTTCATCATCTTTCCTTTCTGTCTTTTTTTTCAAATTTCATATTGTTTTCTCTTACTCCTGCTTTCTTTTATTATTATCTCTATGTCTACCTCTCTCACTTTCAATAGTCCATAGATCTCATTCAATTCTCCCTCTCACCAATTCAATATTCCTTTGCTCTTCTGACCCTACTCTCATGTTTCCTTCATTTTTGCTCTATCCTTCTCTCTTTCATTTCTATATTCAGTACATACCAGCATTTTTAATCTTATCATTATCTATTTTACCACTTTTTTCTATACCACTCTATTCCCCTCTTTTTCTATCTCTCCCCTCGTTGCACCAATATAAGATACATCTACTACCTCAAGTACAAGTAAACTTTAGCCACACTCTCAAATTGGTTTGCAATCAAATCTCACCTGTAAAACACCTGCAACTAGCATATGTTTTTTCTGGAATCGACATGTGTCATGAGCATTTCCTGCATGCCGCTAGAGTAAATTTAATCTCCTTTCTTGGGCAACTCTGGGGATGAATTTCTACATATCTTTGCATTCAACACTTATTTCTTTTTCCATATGCTTGATCTCTGTTTGCAGCATAAGTTTCTATTTGATATATTATACATCTCGGCATCTATGCCCATCAAAGGAAAGAAATAATTATCACAGAACTGGGAAAACCATCTGATGGGAGGGGGCTTTTACTTTTATTGGATCTTGTGCAAGGAAAGATCTTATCCCTTGATCAGGCGCGTAGCCAGGGGGGGCGGTGGGGGCGGTCGCCCCCCAAAAACGTCCACAAAAAGAAAAAAAAGAAGGGAAAAAAGAGAGGAGAAAAGAAAAAGGGAAGGGAGGAAAGGGGAGAAAGGTAGCTTTGTGGTTTTTTTTCTTTTTTTTTCTTAAAAGAGAAACTCCATCAGTCTTGCTCTAAATTTATATATGAATTTTTCTTCCGCGCTGCGCGCGGTTAAATGACAATATTGCAATTCTCCATTGTTTCCCCCACCCTTTCTCTAACCCTGTTTTTCCACCTCAGGTATATGTGTTTCTTACCGGTTAAAGTTCAAATGTATCAATTAGGGCATGGAATTAGAGTAAGGCTACGCCAAAGTATATGAAGTTATCTTTTTTTTAAATTGATCGCGCAACTTCTGGTCGGGTCGGCTCCGGGCGGGTAAAATTTTATATCAATTTCTGCCGCCACCTCCATAAAGTCAACTTCTCCTGCTTTTCAGCTCATTACCAAACAACCATAATTCTGGGGCAAACAGGTTCCTAAAATTCGCGTCGTATTAAATAAAGAAGTACAATATTTTTTTTATCAAATTCTATTAAACTTCATGTCATTTCCCTTCACATTCATCTCCTGCCCTGTTTTGCGCCCTCAGTTTGAAATTTTGAATGACACTTAAGTTTCTTTATTATTCAAAATGAAGCACTTCAGGATAAGTCAAAGAAATTAGGAATCCTCTTTTTTTAAATTTAATTTCAATAAATCACAGAAGTTTCAACTTTTTGCGCACTATTTCCTCATAAAGAAGTTCAATAATCTTAGAAAATCATTTTAATTAGAGCCGATGGTGGTATAAGACGTATCTGCATTATTTTGATGAAACGTCCGCCCTTTGAAATTTCAGAGTTTCATTGCTCTGCGCGGGGCTGAATATCTTTCTCCCGGCATATATACACTTTTTCTCCTCTGTTTTGCGAGTTAAAGATATGCACTGTCGCTAAATTGTTTGTAATCAAATCTGATCTTTCCAAAGGAAGTATGCAATATATCTTTGAGAAGACCCTTTTGTCGGGACCCTTTTCATGTCAAAAAAACTGATAAAAGGCTTTAGCTTCCGCGCTTCGCGCGAGGGTATTATTATTTTAATTTTCTCCAATGTATTCCTTTTTTTGTGCGTTCACAATCACTTTTTGAAAACAAATTAAGGTTCATGAAAACAATGTTCAAAATCACAACGAGTCAACTGAATTGGAGCTGAAATAGGCACTAGAGACAAGAGAAACGGCTCCTTTTCGTTTTAAATTATGAAACACCAAAAGCTTCGCGCTCCCCCTCCCTGCACCCCCCCTAGGGAGCGCGCTTCGCGCGCTCTGTAAGTGTTGGCACGCTTTGCGTGCATTTACCGCCCCCTCCAAAATGAAATCCTGGCTACGCGGTTGCCCTTGATATACCAAAATTTAGGCCAAAAGGCTACTTGAAAAGCTATTGGTTGTCATTCCTTCAATTCTGTACTTTAAGAGTAGGACAATTTATTTCTGTCATGTTTATTTTTACACATGAAACATACTTTCCAAGAAATTCTGTAAGATTTCCCACCCATGCTCAAAGTTTCATTTTGATTGCTGTGGACTGACATCATAATATTTCCCATACTTTCTCCTAGGTACAGCAAGACACAAATCATGACTTCATGAGATATATAGCATCTGAACTGCTTATTTCACCATATGGCATACGACTGTCAAATGACTTCTAACACAGAGTGTGTTAAACATGTACATGTACTTTTGTTGAAATGTGTTTTATCATTGTAGCAATGTAATGTATCGTTATGTAAGGTTTGTTTAAAATCATTAAAAAAACTGAAAACACAGACCCTACTTTTTCACACACACAAAATATCTTATCAGAATGATGCCTAATGTGATAATCATAATAACAAAATAATGATAGTAGTTAGATTTATATAGCGCTTATTACACTTGTTTTTAGGGTTTTACATTGTATTATTATTAGTGCACACAATGTATGCACTTTCTCCACTCCCTGGGGAGCATTTGAATTAGAGTTCCAAGACTCAGTTACCAGGTATACTCCATAGGCTTTCGCATCCTAGCAGGTATCCATTTAACACCTGGGTGGAGTGTGGCAAATTGTGAACTGACGCCTTGCCAAAGGACGCTATGCCATGGTGGGATTCAAACACATGACCCTCTGATTGCAAGACAAGAGTCTGACCCGCTACACCACAACGCTTCCAAGATAATATGCGATCATTTCTGAAAAACCTAACTACAAATTAATTAACTGATCACACAGATCTACCACCTTCCCTTACGAAAACACTTGTAAAATGGGGACTGAATTTTGCTATATGATAGAACCAATATGCCACGTAAGAGAAACAAGTTTGAAAATATCACTCAAAAGAATTTCTGACCAGGCTTTTGGTTAAAGTTTCAATTTCAGCCCCCCCCCCAAAAAAAATCTACTTAAAACTTGCTGATTTGACAAGCAACAAAATGCATTTATTGATGATAGGTCATGTCTCGGTGAAAATTATATTTTCATTTCTACAAGGTTTGATTATGCATTTCACTGTTGGCCAGACAGTATCTCTCTCTTTACCATAACACTGTTGAAAATGAAGAAACAGTACAATTCTGATTAATTCCAAAGGTAATTTACATAACAAAGGTCACTTCACAGGCATAAAGGTCACATGATGGTCTTCCATCTCATGATATAAGATATCCAACATGCTTCAGGGATGATAGGATGCAATGAAAGGTTTACAAAAGGATGTTGTATCTAAAAGTGGCTGTAGATCCCTTCAGCTATAGTAATAGATTCTGTTTTCATTTTGTAAGTGCTTTCTGTCACAGTACTCGGATTAAAGAAAAAGTTCAGCCTTGGTCAAGTTATCCAGCAGGCAGATTAAAGAAAAAGTTGAGTGTTCAGGTAATGTCAATGTGATAGATACTGTTATGGAGCCTGTGGTAAAGGTGATTATAATATAATAATACACAAAGTAAAGACTTTACAGATGACAGATTTTTAAAGGATTTTTTTCTCCAACTTTGTTGCAGATCACATATCCGCATACAAGGAAAATATAGAATTATATTAGATTATTTTGATATGTAGAATACCTTGATTACTTCTATTCAAAGGAAGCTTTATAAAGATTTCTTTAAATTGATTGAATTTCATAATCATTTTTTCCTCTTATAAAGAACTCAATATTTTATTTGAATTTTCATATCCATTAAGCATTACATGAGCACATTAAATGGAAGATGAGCAGCTCTAAAAAAATTTGAACTTCAGATTTTTCTTACCACAGGGAAAATACGAGGATCGATTGCAACTGAACAGTGAATACATCTTAAGGTGGTTTCAGACCGCCTCGAAGTTCGTCAGTTCCAGGTATTCTCTGATCGAGAAATTTATCCCGATCAGATAATACCAGATATTATGGTAATTTGAAAGCAAACTACGCGTAATTTCCCCATAAGAAAATACCCGCTAAATAGTAGGTACTTGGCGAAATTACGAGAACTTTCGCGGGGATTTTTCCAAGGTCGCAGGTATTTTGGCAATGTGAAAGCAATTTACGGGAACTTTTAGCCCAGCGTGTCGTTGGGTGCAGCACCGTGGGTGGCTGCTGGGCTAGTGATTTTGAATCTCGCGCCTTGCCTGCTTATCAGACCATACTGCGCATGCTCGTAACTTCAGGAACTTATCCCGAAGGGTATGTTTCAGGGCGGTGTGAATGCAGGAATAATTAATGGGTATTTTTTAGCCTTAAAAAGTTCTCGTAATTTAACGGGGATTCTTATGATTTAGGCGGTTTGAAACCACCTTTAGAGGCTGTTCGTGTAAGCAAAAAAAGAGAGGATGTTCTGAAATCTTTCTCTTCAAAGACAATGAATAAACAGATGTATAACTGAGTAAGCATGAGGCTGCTTTGTTTTAATGATTTTTTTTCTATGAAGTTGTTGATAATCCGAACAGATATTCATTCCAATACGAAATCCCATTTACAAAAAAACCTTCCTACTGACTATTTTCCAATTCATTTTTAATGTATTTTTTGTTTGACTTAATCTACTTTGCTGCAAATGAATATTTATTTTTAACAGCAAATCATTTGCAAAGCTAGATTCATGAAGATGTCTTGGTCTTATACTACAGGGTTTGCCTCTTTCCATGGATTCATTTAAAATCTGCCATGTGGTTTAACAAATGTCAGTCTGCATAGATACCAAACACATAACAGTTAGGTAACATTATTATGAACAATTATTATGTTAATTATTCTAGCACCATAATGTTGATTTCTCATAAATCTTAAGAAAAAATAAAACTTTATACTTCGAAATAGTTTTAAAATGTTAAAAGGTTCATTTCTCTTGAGTATTTTTTTTTCTGCAGCAATAGCAGTGCTCATGAATCTTCATCAAATTGTCGTCATAAAGATTAACTATTGTAGGAAAGGGTAAAGTCATAGTGCGTGATGTGAGAGGAAGGCAACTTTGTTAAGGTTTAATGAGAAATGGATGGGTTGGTCCATTCAATTTAACAAACTCTACATCATGGCCATTTTGTTTGGGTTTTATGTGCGTATGGGCTTTCAAGGTTAGTATACCTAGGTTTCTGGCTAACTAAATTTGTTCAAGCAATCTGGCTGAAGGTGGAGAGAGCTAGAGGGTTTGAACTCATGCATTTAAATCATACCATTACATATTCTCAATCTCCCCTCTCTTCTTCAAATAAAACTACAAAATTTGTACAACTCATGTATAAATTTGTACAATTTCTATAGCCTTTTTAAGTGGAAGTATCACGAGTTAAGAGATGATAAATCATGTGAATACCCCACCCCATCTTCTCCATCCATTTCTATAATATCTCTCTCTCCCTCTGCCTCCCTAGCTATGTTTAACTCTTTTTTCCTCATATTTACTTTCACTTTTCTCCACTCTCATATACTGATACTATCCCTATAAACCTTTTTTCCTCTTCAATATTACATTGGGTGATTTCAAGTTTGGTGTTGGTGTTGAGAGCGTAAACACCGAGCTGGGTTCAGAGGAACGATACCGATTGTGTTATCGATAGCATATGACGTCACGCATCTGGCTCTGCTAAATCATATCAACTTCACGCGAGAAGTCTCGATGACGAAAATGAAACCGGAGAGAAATGCATTAAATTTTCATTGTACAGAATACCAATGCTTTAATTCATTCAAGAATTTGAAAAAGTGAACATTATTCTTCATCAAAATATATAACTCAAATGATTTATACTTATCTTACCTGTAAAAGCTCATTTTACAGGGATGTTTCATTGTGTTCACTGACTGTTCACGAGCTTGAGATTGCCAACACCAACACCAAACTTGAAATCATGATTTTCCCAATTCCTGGGAGTTGGTGATTGGGGAAATTGCATGTAGATCATCAACACCAACCACAGTGCTGGGTTCAGTAGATGACATTCAACACCAGCCTTTAACAAGAACTGCCGGAAATACATCATATTTTCCGAGGTCAATCCCAACACCAGCCTGACTTCAAGTACAGTGTTGTGGCTGGGGTTGGTGTTGTCACAGCACCAACACCAGATTCCAACACCGTACTTGAAATCACCCATTGTATGTTGGTCTTCCTGTCCTATTATATTGCTTCACAGCTACAGTAGGCCTACTTATAATGTACCCTAGCATCTTTTCCATTCTTTTTCTCCCTCCCCCTCCCTCATTCCCTACCTCCACATTCACTCCCTCTATCCTCTCCATTCTTTCTCTCAAACATTTCATCAAGTATTTTCCTTCTCCTCCACTAGCCTTCTTTTACCTTCTCTATTCCTACATCACTCACACCCCACTATATCCCCATCCATTATTCTATTTCCTCTCTTTAATCTACCTGTATGTATCTATCTGTCTTTCTTTCTTTATGTTTTCATGTTTCAAAACAAGCTCAAACATAAGGCGGTTTACTCTTTGAAGAGAAAGTGGTGTAAGTACTATGTTTCTTTCTTCATGTTGACAACAACCTTCATGTAGACAGATTGTCTTATACATTACAACAGAAAGCCTGTTAAAGTCCTTTCACAATGTTTTATCCTACAAATATCTGAAGGCATGTTTTCTTTACATTTTGGGAATCTAGTTCAGAGACCCATATATTCTTTACACCTTCAATTTGCTTAAATTGTATACCTAGTGCATTGTATGTAAAATGTGTCTTGCCAGCAGCTTGTATGATAGATCACCTGTTAGTGGAAAACAACTCAACATACATGTTTAGAAAGCTACATCTTGTGCACTCCAATCAGATAGCACTTGTTCACTAAAGGCACTAAACTTAAGAAGTTTCTCAAAATACATTACATGGATTGTTTTTATATTTATACTCAAAACAATGATATGTCCACCACAGTAATTAATTTGAAAGAAAATTATTTAATAATTATTGTTGATTTGAGGGGCACAATTGATTCATTAATTGATGTAGATGAATGTTATGAATGTTATGACTGTATAAACTCATTCCCATCAGTCCCATTTTGAAATAAGGAGTATTTTAGGTTGAGCACTACCTTTAAAAATGTTCCTTTATATACTTCTCTTTAAAGAGAACTTTCAATTTCCTAAGCAGGTGATACCAAAGCCTCTTATCTTTTCTTGACAAAAGAAACTAATTAATTACATTTTGTGAACATCATTTTATTGATCTCAGTATACACGTATGACTTGAGGAATATCAAGTCAAAGTAAGGTTGCTTGCTATTCATGCAGTAATAACTTTAACAAAAATATTAGTGAGTCTCACGCCTGACATTTTATGAGTGAGGAGATCTCATGTAAAATTTATGGAAAGATGCAAGTACAAAGAATTCAACATAAAGAATTTGGAGTGAAAATAAAATATATGAGTGCATTAGTAATATGAAGATACATCAATGGACTCCTTGCAAAATACAACATGCATTTTTTTTTTGGGGGGGGGGTGGGTGGGGGTATAACATGGATTCAAGGTATTGACAAAAGACTTAGGACTTGTTAATGGTTGGGTGAAAGTGAAATTCACTTTGGCACCCCTCGACTCCACAAACATACTTTTTATCTTAACTCTCAATATCAACTTTATATTCTACGTTTGGCAATTTTTGGCACTGAACAACAAACTTAAAATTTGATATAAGATATATTATGGCTTGAATGTATATTCCAGTGATGTGGCCTTTAAATGGTACAAGAACATTTCTGTAAAAAAGAGTGGGGGTAGGAGGAATAGAAGTTTGTCTGCTTAATATTCTCTTGTAATATTTCAGTATCTTAGAGCTTGCGTGCAATGGGACTGTTTTGAAAGATGCAAGAAGTCATTAAGCAAATGTCAGCCATTGCATAATGATCAGCTTGAATGCCTTCTACGAGAGAGAGAGGTAATGATGTAGGAAAGCATATTTAAATGGCATTGAACCTTACATTGCAGTATGATCATAATGGGTTCCCTGATGGAACATTTAGCTGAGGATGAAATGAGGCGAGAAAGGTATGGTCGACCATTCAACCAAGATAAAATGAATGTGTACCAAAACATGGTATGAATATTTTACTAGATACTGGTACATGTACATCCATAATGATGTGTCTAAGTAGGTAAAAGAATGTTATTACTATCAGAATTCAAAGGAGATTGACTGCACAAAGTCTACACATAAGCTGCAAGGCATGCCATAGGTGATTCATATAACTGCAAATTTAACAAAATGTTTGTTATCTTACAGACAAATCTCAAGCATTTCAAAATGTGATGCATTAAGCTATTTCCCCAAAGATATAATTTTGAAAGCCTTTAATATAGCACATCTCCCTTCAACCCTCTCTCTCCCCTTTGATTCTTTTTTGAATGCTTCCATTTTCTTCATTCTAATAAATTAGCCTTATACCCTTATTGTCTGAAGACATCACTTACTGGTCACCAATCATCATATACATTTCAATTCTGACTCTTTCCCATAATAAATGCTTCACATCTTACACTGCCTGCTGTGGCCAGGAGAACATTTAACTCTGTAAGCTCTTGAAAGATATCCTTTAGCGCCCCTTTCCTATCCTTTATCCTTCAATATATACCATACTCTACACATTTAACGACTTTATATAAGCCTCTCTGCCATGATTCCTAATATCACTTTAGTTAATGAACAACCTGGTAATTGCATGGACAGTGTCACTTTTATGTGCTATATGTCATTCATCACACTCCAAAACCTTAAAATAAAAGGAGAAATTGGATTTATCTAAGCTAACTTCTAATCTGAGTTAATATTCTTCTTTGCTGAAGGGTCACTAAACATTATAAACATGAAAAACAAACATATCTTGCATCACTTACTAAACAATAATTGAAAAAATACATAAAACACGTATTGAATTATACTAAAATATATTCTGAATATATTTCAATGAATAATGAGAGTTTTATCTACACCATGGTGAAGAAAAGTTGAGCGAGTTTTAAAGATTACTTGCCTTTTATCCATTCTAGTTTCTGTGAATTTGTTTTTGACAATTGTCTTCTTTTCTTTTTTTTAAATATCCATATCTAATGTTGTGGTCATTCATATCAGTACTTTAGACAGGTGGGTACCTCACTATCAACATAATGCCAGTACAATTATTAATATACAGATTACAATCTAATTTCTTGTATCCAATGAAAGTTTTAAAGCAGAGATTATGAACCAAGATTTGACTGATGGCAAAGACGTAAAAACCTTGTCAAAGACATATTGGCTTGATCATCAGAACTGACCTATTATCAATAGAAGCATGGAATGGCTCTGAGTAAAATTCTGTCACTATCACATGTCGTAGCCAATCTATCACACTCCAATAATGAAGACCAGTCAAACTACAATGACTCACTTTCTTTGGTCAACAATCTTGAAAATAACACTCTTCAAACTCAGTGACTTCTAATCATAAGGACATCATACCGATGTGAAAGATGTTGAGAGTCAAGTATGTGTTTTGAGCTTTTATTGGAGTATACTGAGTCATATGCAATCAAATTCAAGATCTGAACTATATAAATAAAACTATCAAATTATCTATTGTTTGGGTGGGCATTGCTAAGAAATCTTTGTGAAATGGGGTAGTTGCTTTAAACAGGAAATGATAAAAGAGGATATAGTTGTTCATGAGAAATCATGTTCAAATTAACTCTACCACAGGTAGGTGGATGGCATTAGAGAATTAAGATGTAATATTAATCTATTTGATATTTTAAAAAAAAATCCTAGAATGAGGAATACTTTGGACTATCCAACCCATTTTGGAAAAAAATTCAACAGGTAAGATTTTCAAACTAAGTTCAAATCTACAGTAGATAGTGATATCTCTTTGCATAAAGCCATGTGAGATTTATGGTTCTAATTGTATCAATATAAAGTGGATAGACTTCTATACTCTTATAGCCTTGAATACATTGATAATCAACAAGTTTTCACATTGGGTGATTAATTTAATCCCATGGGTAATGCACGGTAAAATTGTGCTTAATTTAAAGTGTAAACAGATAAATGGCCCATATGGACAGTTTAATGTAGATAAAAGACTCTACATTAAGACTTGTTGCTATGATTGAATGAACGTTTAATTCTAAAGAGGTTTATTTGTATGAATTTAAATACATCATCATGGGTAGATTTGAATAGACTCCTGATCTAGACAAAAACAATCATAATCTAAGAATCATGTACTGAAAGCATGCGTTTCACCATTCTGTCTTTCTCTAATTGATCTGCACTAAATACAAAAACCATATTTCCAAAAAGTACTATCTCTTACCTTTTGCCTTTTTGGTACCTGTCACATCACATGCAAATGATATGCATGGACCCCAGCTAGTCCATGGGCCAACCCTGCATGGTTTAGGGCATGGTACATGACAGTCTGTTATTGTACCAGGTCGTTCTCCTGGATCACAGAGGTCATCAGGTAATGGCATTGATGCTGTTATATAATAAGACAACAATAAATGTTTGATTGATATGGAACCATAAACATGTATTCTTATTGAAACCAACACACTACCATGAAGACTGGTAGTAAATACAGAATATAATTTTCCCTTATCAGATCACCTGTCAAAACTCACTGAATGCCTGGTATGTCAATACCAGATTTTATTTGATGATAAAGCTGGACGATAATTGACATCTCTGTCAGTAAACAGTAGTTCCAAATTCAATGTTAATCCAATAGTGGATGCCTTGATTGATCAATTTTATAAAATTATACTGGGACTGAGCAATTTAAAAATACATTTATCAAAGTTCCAGATAAAATTCAGCATGAAACTTGATGTGAGAACAAGGCATTTATATCAATAGTATGCTTTACATAAATATAAGAAATACAAAAATCTGATAAGTATATGTTTCATGACTTCATCATATTCCTCTGACAAGGAACTTAAGAATTGAAGTGATCACGCATGATGGCTCCAAGTTTGCTCATTTTTACATCTTCTTTGGAACTCTTGATATGAAGATATAAATAGAGGATGCTGCATGCTCAGAATTGAAATCTCACCATCAAAACACATCACCATAGCAATGACAAATGCACTTTTATACCAGATGAATGTATTTGTCTTGGTTTTTAGTCTCAATGTGGGTTTCTTGTCCAACTTAGAATTAAACCTCACATATAACTGACAAACAATTATCCTACGAAAAGCTCTTATGATATTTAAAATTATCTTATTTTTGATAAATGTATGAAAAGTTGATTTGATAACATAATTGATTTGTTTTTACACACAAAAGTCTCTCCTTGACAGACTAGCATCAAACTACCAGGTAAAGGAATGCTAAAGCGACACCTTCCCTCTGTAAAATGTCAAATGGTGACGTCCATAACACCCGCAAATACTTCCTGCGGCACCATCACCTGGGATTTCAGCACAAACAGACTGAAATTTGTCTGTAAATACTAGCGCTGAATGAAACTAATTCATGTCAATCTCGGAGGGCGATTTAAAGGCGTAATCCATTCCCATATTAGTTCACATGTTGAATCTGTTTGACTTGGTTTGTTTGGTCTAATCTTATAAGCTCTTACATTGCTGCAATTCGCTTTCACAAACATGTACAAACGTGGAGTGTATAAAGACAATGCAAAATAAAACCCTTTATTCATATGTCTTCTTTTATCATAGAAATCAAATGCTAAACATTTCATCTCATTTCAAAGATATGGTTTTCCAAAAGGTTTTAAAAAAAAGACCCTTAACAGTTGCTAGTACCCTTAATTGAACAGACTCCATGATTCCTACCCATGTGAGTTCCAACATCTATTCTTCATTGATGATCATTCATGTCGTACTAACAGAATTGATCACAGGGACTGAATGATTTCCAGGCTTTACAGATATAAACCTTACATAAACTTTCTGGAATAGGAATATTGCCTAGATGTAGGGTTCACTGATTAAATTAGTTGCTTAATTCTTCAGGTAGGGGGTCTCTACGATATACAGCCACTGCACATGAAAGTCTTGACAAAAATCAATGTCTCAATGAAAGAAGACAATCTTCTGCTATCAGGATAGATTTATTCTTATGCATGTGGGGAATAGGATATAGTTTCTGCCTCTTGCTAGTAAGAAAGTTCTTCAAAATATAAGAAAACAGTTGAATGGAGTCAGCGATTGTAGATATAGTGGAAGGAAGGGAGAAGTGGGATGCTTTAAATAAGTTCCAATTCCCAGTGCTATACATAATCTAATACTTAGGAAACTAGGACGGATATGGACAGTAGGTAGTATTGCAGCAAATTATACATTTAAAGACAAGTTAATAGGGTAGGCTAAAGGAGATATATGGAAATGGACAGAGCATACATGGAATAGTCAGTACAGGCAGACAATTTGGGAAGAGTAGCAATAAAAGAATAAGAAGAAAAGTTGCAGAGCAGTAAAAAGTGAGAGAGATACAGAGAGAAAGAGAGAAAAAAAGAGACAGACAAACAGAGAAAGAAAGAGAGAAAGGGGGGTTTGTAGTGGGAAGGGCAGATAAACATGAGAGTAAGATGAGAGAAAAAATATTTTGAGAGAAGGGGCAGAGATAGCTGAATATGTGTGAAAATTGAGAGAAAGAGATAGAGAATACAAAAACAACTGAGTGTTATCAAATTAATAGATGGATCTACAGGATGGAAGGTAAAATCTAAATGACACATAGATACACACAAAGAAGACAATAGAATAGAGGGGATTATTCTATTCAATATATTGTATTGAGAATAGATATATATTCTATTCATAGGAAAAACTAATTTACAATGATTGGTGTTTGATTAAAAAAATGTGATTTGAAAAGAGCCTTCGGCTTGTGTCCATCTTAATTAGTTCTCTGTTTGGGAGGAGAGCAATTTAAGAATTAGAGATAAAAAGCTGTCACTTTCAGTCATAGAATAACATGAGATATATCTGAGTGATATTCAGTGATATTAAACTGCATAGAACCGTGAAATCATAAATAAAGTTTGTTAAAAAATGGAGGTCATAAAGGCTGCAGGCCAGGGAATACCAATGATTATAATCAATGCAAGGACAGCACTTGTTAAATATTAATTCCAATTTCTACTATCATTGATGAATCACTGTTCAAATGCTGCATTAAGTATGTATACAAGACCAGTGCAATATTCAACCTGTATGCATTGATTAATCTACATGTAAATGCCTTTTCAATCTTCAGCAAACCATCAAAAATACAACCAAGGTCTAACCTCTTCCAAGATGTCAGTTACTAGTTAGATTCTTTAATTCATATTTAGTTCACTCATTTTTTTTACATGAGAAAAAATAGCAGACAATGTGAGGATATAATCATCTTACCTGTATCATTGATATGGGTGCAGAATACTTCTCTAGATGCTAATCCTCCTCCACATGGACCTCTTTCTTCATCATCATCATCTCCATCTTCATTTCCAGATGAACCTGGTAAGATGTCACATTCAGACCAAGCTGATGTCTTCCATACATACTTCACCCTGTCATCGATCAACAAATAAGACTTTTATTAGACAAATTTCAGAAAATGAGTTTTCCCCACATGACTTTTAAATAGTTGAGGAAGCTTGCTTCATCTTTTTCCCCCCAGATATTGTACATTATGCATGATACATTCTAGCTCTGAAAATATTGTAATTAATCCATCAAATAAAATGTCAACTCAAAGAAACATGAAGATTCACTCTCTTGTTCAAATCTCAGACTCCAATCACCAACTTAAATTTCTGGAAATCTTTCCTTCCTGATCAACCATAGCCCAGAGTCACGGTCAATAAGTCACTCGCGATATGGAACTGTTCCGAAATTGGAACAGAAAATTGGAGCAAGTTTAATTGGATGAGTCGAGATGTCTGTAAATAACTCACTCTTGTCCATACTACTCGAAAGAATGATTGACCAGCTGTTTGATTGGCTCATGAATTGGTATTTTTGCTGAAAGGATTAAACATTCTAAGATTCCTTGTTTCAACTATACTACCTCATTTCATCAACTCATGGAGCATCAATAGATGGACAGTTTATACTATTTCATTAAGACAATGCAGGGCTACTGTAACCAATAAAATTTCCCTTGACAAAGGTATTCTATCGACTTTATATAATTTGAATATACGAGCTGCAGCCAATATATAGCCCATGTCCCTTCATCTCTCTGTGTCTCTATTCCACGCACCCCACCCCCTTCTCTCCAAAATCATACAAAGATGTACATTACTGGGGATGCTACCCAAAATTAGAAGTGTAGGGCAAATATATATAGTTCATTCATTTATGGATATATTATTAACCGCAATAAACATGAAAGTCACAACCCCATTTAACTTTAATGCTTTGTACAATCATGGAGATACTTTTGATCATGAGTTAAAATATGATTTGTAGAATTGTTGCTATAGTAACTATAATCATTGTCTTTGTTTCAGCCAACATATAAGAGAAGAGATGTGCGGAGAAAAAAATCATCCTTTTCATCTGGTCTGTAGTGATACTGGTGAGTTAAAAATTGTCAATCAACCAAATACTCGAGCCTTTTTAAAACATTCTCACTCAGTTTCAAGAAGGTGAGTACTAGAAAATACATAGTAAATTGAAGACTCCTAAAGAAGCATAAAATATTCAGTATTTCACATTGGGAGGGATGGAGGTAGATCCCAATCTGAAATTGTTGAGAATTGCTATTCACGTCCATTCTGCCCATTTGGCAGGGCCTCTATTTGCTAACTTCTGTTCTTTGTTTGATGGTATACTCCAACCATCATCAATGAAAGCATTAAACGACTGGTGGAGCTAGCTCATGTCTTCATGATCAGAATATTGGAATGGATGCAAGTAATGGTTTTAGAAGGTTGTCCTTTCGCTGACATCATATCCTTTGCAGTGTGTTTAAAATACTTCCCATTCAATTCCTTTCCCCCTTATTTCTAGATGGATTGCAATATTATTCATATACTTGAAAATATATACATGATCAACAGGTTTGAAAAACTTGTATTCAAGTTTACTTCATATAGTATTCAAGTACATGCAATAGATAATCAGATAGAAATGTAATACAATTATTCTGCTCTTATAGTATTTAAGAAATTTACAGATATATAATTAAATTGTCATCAGATTCTGACTAGCCTGGACACAGAATCTTATTCCGTTTGAAATTCCAGTTATATAGCATTACATCACCGATACCATTGATAAGAAAAGATTGAAATTAAAATTAATTATCAAAACATTAAGTATTAGCTCAGTCTTACAAACTAACAACTTCATCCTTATAATGAATATATAAAAAACAAAATAATGGTAACTGTAAAAATGATTAGTTTTATTCAATTTTCTTTTGATTCTCAAAAAGGTATTAATTACCAGTAATTAAGGGGACTAAATCTAATCTAAAACTATTAATTCAACACATTTAAACTCTCCAATCTGCCAACATACCTTCACTACTACTCACTAACACACACACACACAAACCTTGGTATGAATGAAGGCTTTGGTCAGCAAACGGTCTTCATTTCTCACCACTCCTTTTTATCAGGTGCGGACAAACATAGTGGGGGTCAACAGAAATCTAGCTGCACAAACAGGCAATTTCCTCAGAAAGATTATTTCAACTTTTGCTGCACTTTCTTTATACAATACATCATTGAAATATTGCACTTTTTCTGGTTAACCATTCTTTCTTATATCATAGAATAAAACGAGGTTGGTTGTTTTCTAAATTGTATTATGATTAAGCAATATGTCTTCACACAATCATTCAAAACAAAAATATAAAATGTTAATTCAATCATCTGAAACTGCACTTCTTGAAAATATGTATTACTCAGAAAAGTGTAATTCAATCAATTTTTTAGAAAAAATATACATTAATGTAACTTCTGTTAATATAGAACAGTACTATCAAAGCTGTAATGACCTAGAAATTAAGAAAGAAAATGATTGAATAATCAATCATTCACAAATTTACCAAATCCAAAATAAAAAAAACATGTTGGCATGTCAATAAAAATAATTTTGTTTCAATGATATTATGATTTTTTTTATTTTAACGTGAAATATATATCTGAATGTATATCCACATCATCTTTAGATAAGTTCATTAATTCAGGTGGATGTTTTACCCGGTATATAAAAAATATTTGCCAGAGTCCTCTTTGTTTGATTCATCAAACCAAAGTACTAAAATAAATGAAATCAATATACACATGTTACTAATAATAAATGGCATTGATCAGTAGCAATAGAGAGTACCACGGTCCTTGCTATATTCCCTTGATCATTCACACTGATACAATTCACACTACAAAGCAATATTAAAGAAATAGTACCCCCTCTATTGATCAACCCCTATAACCCAATCTGTCCCTGTGATCAACACAGAGATGGATTTTTGATGAAGTTGGAAGAGGATCATACTACCTCTTCTTTCTTAACCTAGTTCATACATAACCCACATATGAAGGGCTCTTGAGATGGCCTTCTATCGTGTGCCGACGACGCAATGAACAAAATATCATAGGGACACACAAAACTTACTTGAACAAAATAAGTCAGATTAAATATAGACGAAGTGAGTATCCTATGAAGGAACAAATAGTCCTGTTACTTTAATTTGTTAGGGGCTATAAGTAGTCTAAAACTGCAAGACACTGTTTTGTTGGAATGCCAGAATGTTAACTGATTGAATATATTATTATTTTGAAGGAAGCAGCTACAAAGGTTACATGACAGACATTTTTACAGCATCCTACTATGAAATGAGAAATTTTAGCAAGGTAACAAGGAAGTTTGTAAGATAAATGGACCACAAAATTAATTGTTCATTACAGTGAAGATGTCTGGTCTGTACTTTACAACATTCCAATCAAATGTACAACAGACACTAAATTAAGATGGTTTCAGTATCGTCTCATTCACAGAATATTGGGAATTAATTCATTTATATTAGAAATAAATAGAATTGATTCAGGATTATATTCTTTTTGCAAAATCGAAGACGAAACATTAATTCATTTGTTCTCTGAATGTTCGATAAATTTATCATTTTGGAACAAAATCATACAATGGTTAAGGGAACTTTCAAATATCAAGTTACAGCTTAATTGAGAAATGTGTTTATTTGGAATTAGATCATTAATTTTTGTGCTCTAAATACCATTTTGTTAATTTCTTGATTTCATATATAAAATGAAAATGAATGATAAAATGCCTAATTTTAATCTCCTCAAAAGTGAAATTCAGAGATACTTTGTCTTTGAAAAGTACATTGAAAAAAATCAATGTGAGAAATTCAGTCAGAAATGGTCATTGTTTTTACATTACTTTATGAAGTAGGCACATAGTACTCTTTCATTGTATGTTATTTGGAAAACATGTGAAAAAGAAAAAAGAAAATAATTTGATTTGATGTCATTGTTCATATTATGAAATAAAGGTTCTTTTTTATTCTCTGGAATAAAAAGAAACAAAAAGAAAAGCAAAACATTTGAAAAACCTCAGTAATCAAAATACAGAGTTGTAAGAGAGATGATTTATCTGTCTGCAGAGAAAGACTAGCATATATCTGGGACAATTGGGAGTGCTAGACAAAGAATAACCCTTGAAGTTTTCAAACAGGAAAAAGGTGGTTTTAGGTTTATACCCCCTGGCAGAGAAGTTATCACTCATAGAAATAGCAAGAAAGGGAGATTGGTATAGTATGAGAAAGCAGCTATAGAGAAGGATAAGAAAAGCTAAAGAGAGAGATAGGGGGAGAGAGCGCACAGGTAAATAAAACAAGAAAGTACATGTGAAAAAAGAGGAAAAGAAATGAAGAAAAGTCAATGAAGCAGAGGGAGAGAGAGAGAGAGAGAAAGAAAACTAACTGCCAAATATATGACAGTGTCTTAAATTATTTTGTATCATATGAATACTGTTTTTTATGACCAATAAATTTCAGTTTATTCTTGAAATGAGTGGGGGAAGCAGTAATTATTTATGGGCATAAAAAAATGCATCAATTTTCCCCAAATCATAAAGAATAAGCATGTTTTGAATATGTCTCTATAAATGCAGGTGGCAGCCTTTATCAATCCAACAACATAGGCTATTATCATCTAAAGTGTACCATAACTAATTCCGTATGAATTTCAAAGAATATACATGTTGTATTTCAAACACAGTATTTCATTCTATTGAATTTATTCTACTTTTTTATTTGTAATCCTGTTACTTAATGAAATAATAAATGACATATAAATAAATTTGTGATGCCTTATAAGTTTTTTTTCTTGCACTCTGATAAAAGAAAAGACCTCTAGAGACTTTGTTATGATTGACAGCTAGAATAACTCAATTTCTGACAGAAAAATAGTACATAAATTGGAATAATTACTTGCAAGACCTAATTTCACTACACTTATACCTTCAGGGAATATAACACTCCAACAGCTTTTCACACATGAGTGAATACCAGGGCAAAGTGCAACATAAAAATATCAAAATCATAAAGATATAAAAACAGAAGGGAAAAAAATCCATGTAAATGGCCTCTGTAATTGCATAAATATCTCTTTGAACAACCCAGGAGAGAGTAGGTTTCCCATAGCCCTGGTCTAAGACACCCCACAAATCATTACCTGTGACTAGCAGAGGTGTGTGGTGATCAATAATGCATGATAGCCAGCATCAGAAATGCATAGGTGGGACTAAAGTCTGTCATGGGTTATAGACGATGACAGAGGAATTGGCACTCTCGTGCCCCGGATCGTGAGCAAATTACAGACTTCCTGTCCTGCTGGGAAATCTCATGGCAATTACGCCTTGCAGGAAGAATTTCATCTACTTCAGGTGTGGGAATGTTGAACATGAATTACATTTACATTAATGAGTGGTAGATTGTGGTGAATAGAAGAATAGATTGTAGTATTTGAAAGTTTGAATAGTTTCCTATGATGTACCAATTACGAGTAGCCTACAGAAGCACTACTAGTTCAATATCTACTGAAGATAGGAGGTATGGTAGAGAGAAACAAACAAACAAGAAACAAAGAGAGTAAGAGAATGATGAGATGATAAAAAAATGGAAAAAAATATGGTTAAACAGTTAAATAATTCTTATATAATGGTCTAATTCCATGAAAATAATGAAGACGAAGAAAGTGGTGAGTTATTTTAAGATATTTGTGAAACTATACATGTACAACAGCTTTTACAACTCTTTTATTTAAAAATTTTGAGAAAGAAATGGATGAAAAGAACAATAGTAGGCGCAGCTTAAATCAAGGTTCCCCAGAGCTATCTGCCCTTAGGAAATATTGGTGATGCCGAAAAAATGTCTCTGCCGAGAATCGAACCCGGGCCCCCCGCTTTGAACGCCGGTGCCTTAACCACTAGACCACAGAGATGGGTTAGTGTTTAGGGTGACCCTGATCTGATTGACTGTCAGATTTTTGACACTATACCAATTTTAATTTCCTTTGTTGGCTGTAGGTGGGATTTGAACAATGACAAGCTGCCATGCCTCAGCTGGATCAAAGCTATATATAAAAATATATGTGGCTTCATTCAATTTCCATCTGAAACTCAAGACTTTTTTCCTCCTGAAATAACCCAAGGTAGCCCAATTAAGAAACAGCCTTATAATTACTGTTGTTGGTTAGTCTGATTAAAATATAAAATTGAATTCAAACTGAAAAATAAACTTATTTCAAAATAAGAGTTAGACAGTGCTGCTCTGAAAGAAGTAATAATATTGCAGGGATTATCAATGATGGAGTCTTAGGGAGTAGATTGATATTTTTTATTGCTTTAAAATGCACTCTAAAATGGGTGCTGAATAAAAGAATAGTAGCAGAGAATCCAAATTCAAAGCTAAAAAAATATGAACATGCACCAATTTAGCCTTAAAATATTGTTAAATTTGAGAGATTCATCATGGAAATAAAGTCTGCTTACAGAATACTCCTTGGTAGAAACTGCCAAGCTGTATGTGTTTTGTCCTCTTATCGCAGAATGAATATCTCTTATTGTTATGTAAATCTTAGAGTCTTGTTTTGTAGTCTACTCTGACAGGTGAACGACACTTTCATCCTTCTCAATCCCCAAAAGCATAAAAATGTTCTCCCTCTATAGTTCCGACTTTCTATAAACTTGTGCCGGTGTGTGCCTGTACTCAATGCAGAATATACTTGCCTCAATGAATGCAGCGACATGTCGGTGACCTGACTTTTTGACGTCAGTGGCGCCGCTGTACAGGGAGTGTGTGATACAATTGGGGAGAGACTTTTCTCATTTTGTTGGAAATATTTGGAGTTTAGGAGATGACATGGGTATTTGGAACGACTTGATGTGAACTAATTTGATTTTTCTTCTTTTTTTCTTAAATAAGATTAACCCCCTCTCCCCAGTAAAATGTTGAATATATTGGTTAATATCTTTTCCTTTGAAGCATCACAGTTTGTCTTCATTTCAACAGTCAAAATATATTAATGATGCAGATCTATCCACTGTTTATCATATATAATCTAAAGTCAATATTAATCTCACTTAAATCATTCTACACCCTTCTATAATCACATTCTCATTCAAGTTTACAAATCCTTTATTTCAAAGCTTTAGCTCTGAACAAATAAATCTACCAATACTTGTCACTCTTCATGCAGCACCAAACATCACCAAACTAACCACATGTCTCCCATCCCTATCCCATTATTTTGCCCAAAGTACATTTAGAAAATTAATTTTTGATCCTCATTGGTGGCCAATTCCAATCTTCCGCTGCCATCGCTTTGCAAATGGACAAGGCCCTTTGTTCTAGCAACCGGATTCCTCGAACCTTTTGAACTGAATAATTGAGAAAAGGATAGAAGCGGTCATATATGATTTGATTTCAGGACTAGCTGCTGGACACCTGTCTTTTGACTCAATTGCATTTCAATCTAGTTTGATCACATCAGTTTTAAAGCTGCAGTATATGATAACTAGAAATGTGAGCCTCATGTTTAAAGCTGCACTGTGTGATTAATGGGAATACAAGCTTAAAGGTGCATCACTCTTGATGGAATAAACTTCATGGCAAGATGCTGCACATGTGCTCTACAGTTCTATAAATTTTCATCACTCTTTTGTTCCCTTCATGTTTTAACCATCGGCATAATATAAATGGAAATAAGATGTAACATAAGAATTAAGGGAAGATCTTACAGACACATCTTTTAAAAGGGCAAGTGATGAATGATAAAACTATGATACGTTTAAGTCTAGACAGGACCGGTTAATTTAAATGAGTGTATGTAATCATGCCAGCACTGGCGATAGATAGAAAGGAGAAAAAAGGGTAATGGCTATAGATATTTGATGGGATCATTTTAAACAGGAAAATGAAAGTTAAATATAAAGGAAACAAGACAAATAAAGATGAAAATATGGGAAAGATAAGAGGGTAGGAATAAAATCATCAGCAGTGATATAATGAGCCAGATGAAAGATTAGGAGAAGAAAGAGAGATAAAGGAAAGGGAAAAACTATGGACAGACACATGAAGGCATATGACATAATATAGAGACAATACAAATAACTAATTAACAGACAGATATTCCCTCCTCCATCACCTTTATAATGACATAGAAATCAATGCATCGCTCTGAGCGTGGCATACCAAAACTAATCACATTATTGTGACCCATTGTCAGTAGTCTAGAGAGAGAATGTTTACCCTAACTATTACCAATCGATATCGCTTGATGTTTCCCTGCACGCTATGTTTGATGGCAGCATACTATTTTTCTCGTCTTTTTTTTATTGACATAGCTCATTATCATGAACCATCATGCATAAGGGAAAAGGTCATGTGATCATAATGAGTCTGGGTTAACGAGCCTTGTAAGATTCTGTCTGCTGTGTCTCAGAGATTATCTTCTTAGCTAATTATCGTAATTGATGCATGGAATCACGCTTCAAGAAAATGACCAGCATTGGATTCAATAGATGGGACTAAAGTCTTTACATATGATGAAGATGATCAGATCATTGATCTAATGAAGATATGAAACTCTATCTACTAATATTCTTAGTTTTACTATCTGAACAAATAGTGCACATACTGATGAAAATGTTAGATGGATATGTTTAAACTCTATTGAAGAAACCCATAGAACACTAAAATCTTGAATGGGCAAAGAATGTAAAATTACAGGTAGACTATTACAGATAATTTCATCCTACTAATCAAGACTAAATTGATCATAATATAAAGTATATCTTAAAAGCATACTTTACATTTCAGTTTCTCAATATCAAATTTCAATCTGAAAATATCTATCTTTTGCTGTTCTAACAATATGAGAATAAGGATAGAAATTTAAAAAAAAATATTTTATATTATTCAACCAAAAAAATGGGGCAAAAGTCAGGTCATACCTCAAACATGATACCTCCAATTGCTTTCTTGCAATTACATAAGGATTAAGATATCACTCTAAACCTGTTCACCCTCGTTCACTCCCAGTTTCTCTCTCTTCTCTGACTCTGTGATGTTTTATGTACATTTGCCGCCCTATGCCTCAGACCCTGCCTCAACCGACCCTCATGAGAATACTGTTATTTAGGTCATGTTTTTCACCAGTGACATAATCAGCAAGGGACCCAGAGAGGCTCTAGAATACAGGGCTACAATTAGAGCATCTACACACCCCCTCAGGTGAGCACCTTCCACAGGGAAGAAAGAAAGTGAGAGCAAGAGAAAGGGAAATGTCGGCGGCGTCTGAAATCTATCAGGTTTCTATCCTAAAGTTACGCTTCGTACCCTCTAAATCTGCACAGTGGGTTTTTATCTGTAGTGATTTCTTTCACTTAAGTATTGTATTTCTTACTTCTGTCAGGGATATTTATGGTGTATGATGAAGAGGATTTATCTGATATCCCCAGATATACAGACGTTTAGCTTTGATCAATGCTTGTGTCTACTACTAAGGCAGTATTGAAAGCTAAAATGAAAAGTTGAAATGGAGTTGAAAAGAAAGTAAGTCAAAGTTTGCTTCTTGATAAAACAGTAAATAGCTTAAGAGTTGAAAGGAATCTACAAAATATCAAAGACTTCAAAGAAATTAAAAAGCTTTAGTCAGGGGTTGTTTTATATGCGTTATGTTCAGTGTGAAAATTGGATTGTTTAAAAATACTCATCAACTTTAATCAATAAAGGATGCTAAAAATATAATAACCAAGTACAAGAATATTATATTAGATAGATTGACCTCTAATTTGCAAAACAAATTGAAGAAGGAACTGGCAACATCGTGATGTTAACACATATCAATATCAACTTTGAAGTGCCCTCCTTTCCTGTTTTTCATCCTTTCTATCTATTAAGGTTGACCTGGCCCTCTTACCAATGATGAGCATCAAATCGAGCCTATCAACTCAAACTAATCAACACTATGCTACCACACCATTGAACAAAAGATTCAATTGATTGACTTTTATTTCTATCACCATCTCTACTACATGTTCTCACTCACTCTCTATAATCCCTCAACTCCTCCCTCTCTCTCTTCCACATGATCTAGTTCCCCTTTTATCTGACCTTTCTACATGATTTTTCCTTGGCCCTTTTACAGGTATTACAAATCCATACTCTCTCTTAATTCAAAGAACTTCAATAGCACTTTTATCTTATACAAACTGCATGTTTCCTATTGTTGTGTTATATTGCTTCTCATACAATTTAACAACATTTTACTTTCAAAGTTTTTATTTGCTGTGAGTGAGACAACTTTTTGCACATACCTTAATATGCAATAATTTGTCTTTCAATAATTATAATAAACGGTTTATATGCTCCAAATGACCAATTTGTCTTCCATTTATACTTATGCTTGTTTTCTTTCTTCTCCCTTATTAATCTGTTTTCCCTTCTTGCTCTGTAAAACACCAATCTCCCCTTCTCGTATTCTCTTACCAGCCCAGATTCCACTCCAGCTTTTTCCCCCATCATGCATTGCACCACTCTGTCCCCAAAACCGAAGACATCACAAACACAGGCTAATGAGCCGCCGAACATCGCGTCACCAAAGGTCATATGTTCCCGCAGCAGTGGTAACCGGATTAGTGGTCGCAATACATGCCAGTCTCACTCACAGTGGTTATAGTCTAGCATGAGAGACTCCTTTATTTCATACTATTTTGCTGTATTTCTTTATGTGGTTTTATTAGTGAGGATCACTGCATGGTGATATGTCAATGATATCTTGAATTAAAATTTGGTGTTAGAGAGTAGTGAAGATCTGAATTGTGGTGGGACATGTCTATGTATAATACATCAATTTGCATACAGCTTTGTGGTTTGAAATAAGCCTGGAAAGTTCTCCTACCTTTGCTCTCATAACTGACAGCAAATATAAAGTTGTGTTCTCATCTTCTACATCTAAAACATACTCAGATGAATTTGAATTAGTTTGATGTTTATTGATTCAAGGCAATCATGTTTTGGAAATCTTCTTAGAACATTTTCAGGGATTCGAGCAGCTTTAATCATTAACTATCTATAATTCCTCATGTAAAGTTCTGTTGAAATTTTCACTTTTGCACACTTTATGATCAAAACCATAAAACTAGATAATAGTGGGGGGGGGGGTTCTGCATAAATTTAATGGCAGGAATAGTTTATTGTTGATTTGTGTGAGTACATGTTCCCTGAGGACACCTGTGTAATTTGAGCAAGGGGTGGACTGATCAGGAACATCCGCATAAAATGTCACGAACTCTCATCAAGTTACCTCTAAAATCATGCCATACTCACTCTAACATCACAGGTAGTTAAAGGCCTCCAGCTCCTTTGAAAAAAAATATCCAATAAACTAATCCTGCTTTTACAAAAAAAATTGCTACCTCTTGAACTTAGATTGTGAGCTATATATGATTACTTTCAAGAACAAACTTACAAGCAAATATTTTGTTGTAATTGTGATGAAGACATAAGTTATGAAGTGCTGAATCTTTAAATTATTTCAGCTTCCATAAGATAAACATATCAAGTGATTCAAATGAAGCATTACTCTTAGAAAAGTAAGATATCATGAGTTACACACTACAAAAACAGCATTAATTAAACCCATATGATTATCGTGGAACTGGCCAGTAATCTGAATTTTGAGACACATAAACAGCGATGTTCAACAAAAGGCTTTTAAGGATAGTAGATTTTAAAGATTGGATATCAAATTGTTTTCTAGGTCATGTCATAAGCCCATGGAGCAAATTACATGACTCACTTAAGTGGTAGAAATTGGTTCTACCAAACCTCAACACACATTATATGTAGTTGAAGTTTGTGTCAGCTTATGATTAGTTGTTATTTGATCTACAAGGCAAAGACCTCTTCCACCATAGACACACAGCTTAAGTGTCTAATAAAATGTAAAATTAAAAATGATAAAGATGAGAAGAAATGCCTTTATAAGACCAGAGTAACAGGAGAATAATAATCTTGCTGGTTTGTTGACATTACCTTTTTTTTTAATTCATGCTCTAATAAGCACATTAATAATCTGGGTTTCAAATGTACAATATGTTGATATCTACTCCTGATAGCAATCTTTGTTGCTTCAGGATGAAAAATATTTAGCTTTGCATTTGTAGTATCATAATTGTGACGAGTGGATAGCAATATCCTTCCTTTTAAGTAATATTCTGATTGGATCTTGGGCCTTATAACCTTGCCAATTACCAATGTGACAAAGTTACCATATTGTTAGTCCTTTGTACATAACAAATAGTTGACTGTAATGTATGTTATTTGCTTAGAATTCCATAGCTTTAGCTATTGTAGTCTAATGTGAAATTATAAAGTCTCAAGTGCACTCATCAAGCCTAGGTTAATTATTAAGGATAGATTACTATGGTACTACATTGGATTGAGGTACCACTAACATTTATAAATTAAGCCATTTAAATGTGTAACAGTTTGTTTTCACAAAATAATTCTTGTATTAGAGCATTACAGATTCAAAAGTAAAACAAACAAAGCCTCATATTTATTCTCTTGACTGCCTAAAACTATTGGAAAAAGAGTAATAGCTTCATATACATTCATCTTAATTTACTTCATATTGCACAACTACAAAACTAATATCAGGACCTGATCCCTACTTCTTCCACAGTTTCTATTTACCTCTCCACCTATTCAAAAGAATGACAAGAACACACTTTCTTTTTCATAACTGGAAAAATAATTTGGGATATTCATTTGAGAAAAAAAAGAGGTACGAGTTCTTCTCTTTGCAGAGTAGCAAGATTTAATTCCAGTGGCTTGATCAGGGAATGTATTGATTACCTGGAGGGGGTTTGTGCAGTGAGCGATATTAAAAGACAAGGGTTACGTCCTCTTCAAGATCTAGTAGTGTCAACCCCCTAGCAAAGGTTTGGTTTGTGGTTGGTTAAGGTAAGGTTTTAGTTTTCTGTGCACTTGACCCGTTAGGTAAAACAAATAAGGCCATTGCATTGGGGAAGATTTTTGTAGCAGTAGATATTTGCTTGTAAAGTTCACAACACAAAACCGGCTCATTAATAAAGAAAAATATGATTTTTTACCAGATATCCTTTCACTTTGTTATCGCTTCATGTTAACTAGTATTTGTTATCCTATACTCTATCAAGAATATTTTACATAGTGATTAATTGCAAAAAGTGTCATGTTGTAGTGGCTCTGACTCTCGCCTCATAACCAGAGTGACTTTGATTCAACACTTCAAAAGTCTCCACCCAGATGTAAAATGGGTACCGACCAGGATGTGAGAACCTATTTAACATGCCTTGCAATTTAGCTCCCTAGGGAGTGGAGGAAGTCCACAGTCTGTGTGCAACCCAGGATCCAATGACAGGGATAGTAATATATCAGTGAAGCACTTTGACATGTCAGTGTGATGTTTCGAGTGCTATATAAAAATTGATTTTCATCATCATTATCAAAAGCCAATTCCAATAAACAATCTGATAAATTTGATATCAGTTCACTAGCTTAATCAGAAAAGGATACTCAATTGGTTTTGGTGGATACATATGTACACCTTAACATGTATCTAGCTTCAGTACTTGAAGAAATCAGTTTTATTTTTACGTCTTAGATACCCCATTTCTTTCCTTAAAAGGCCATCTTTCATGTAACTTGAATGTGAGCTCTAATGCAATAAGAACATCCCAAAAACTTTATTTCTCTCCAGTTGTACGGAACAGGGACAGGTCTTTAGAAGGCTATGTTGAACAAGCTGTTCAGGTGGACATTTGGCCATGACTGGGTTATTTTCTTTCCTCTAGGTAACCAAATAGTCACAAGCCCAAAATGATGGGGAAGCTATTAGCCCAGATAGACAAGCTATACAAGTGTGGTAAACTGAGACACAGGGTGATATCAGAAAGTGCATAAGCTCACCACTAGCTCTATACTCTTTAATAGTTTATGAGAGCAAGAAGGTTGTAACACAGTTATGAGTCTTTCCTTCGTTTCATTATGAGATGCATTAAATTATGAATGGGCTCTACGTTTCTAAAATACAAACATGGGGAAAACCAAGAAACATCTCATTGAAATAACTTAATTGTCAAGTTTAAAAAATATTTCATTTTCTTTATTTTGTGACCTCACATGCAAGCAACTCTCCCATATGTTGTGGTATATAATTTTCATCAAATGTAATATTCTCAGAATATTGATTCTTTACCTGTAAATGTCATATAAAGTTAGAAATGGTCAACGTGTTTGTATGAAAAAAGATTCAATTATCACAAACCATTAAAAATTGATATTAAGGCAGTCAATATTACATGACATATAGGGCAGTCGATACTGCAAAATCAAGACCTAAAAAACTTGTAACTATTCTATTCTTTGACCACTTTTCACCAAACCTTCATTTGTATATTTCTCTTAACAACCTTTTTTTAAAAATAATTTGATGTCAAGGTGGACTTTCATTTAAAAACAAATAATCTCAAATAATAATAAAACAAACAACAAATGTAATAAAGAACAGATCATCATCATCATCAGAAGCAGCAGCAGCAGCATCATCACACAATGTAAAGTTAATAGTCTTCATGTTTGGGGTGATTTTCTAAATAATACCAAAACTTTTGCAATGGACTTATGCCCTTTATGTAGAATCCCAGATAAATGTACTCTTTTGCCTATTGGGAATTCATGGAAAGGCATATGCTTAACTTGTGATTTCCAAAATGCTATTTCCTCTCTTTTCAGGTTCGGCTGGTGTGAAGCACAAGAGGAAATGATCATATTCTATATCAAGTGCAACCACTTATGAATCACAATGTGTTAGAAATTTAATCCCCTCTGTCTATGGGGACAAACCTTTTGTGCTCCTGCAAACCACTTTCTCTCTATCATCTCACATAGACACAAATAAAACCAAAATGCATAGCCACGTTCTCATGTGTGAAAAAGTGCATGCCCTCCAAAACACGAGGCTTGTCAATGTCCATTCAAAAAATTATTGGGAATCCTTAATTTCATGGATTTAGAACACAGCCATTTTGTGCACACAAATTAAGCTGTGTTTGCTGGCCTACTTAAGGGCTATCCTTCTGAGGATTTTAAATGTAACTTTCAATAAAGATGTCGATTGCTTTGTGTCACTGTCAGATAGCCAGTTCCCTGAGGAGAATAATGTATGATGGAAAAGATCAAATGTTGAAGAGAGCTACTCTTAACATTGGTGAGCAAGGTTAAAAAAAGAAATACACTTGCCATAGCTCTCGGGAGGTACATTAAACATAAATGAAAGAAAAGGCCATTCAGGGTTATTTCATCTATTCTTAACATGCCTATCACCATGGGACATGATTAAAACCACTTTTGTTACCATATGTGGAACCATTTAGAGTCGGCTGCAATCAGAGTTAACACAACTCCCTCTGGAATATGATGTAATCAGGTTTCCTTCTCTCCAGCCATTGTTCTTAATTCCCAAAGAAAGTATAAATCAAATTTTCTGACAATGCACAGAGCATATTTGCATTTGATCATCATCTCCTGGAATATATCATCTGATGAACTTTGATGGTCCTACAGGAAAAGGTGTGAAAATAGACAGGTTTCTAGACAATGGCATATTCATAACAAATCCCTTGGTGCTCTATTTGACCAGTTAAATTGATTAAGAAAGAGTGCAAATATTCAGATCGCTGTAACTTGACCACGGGCTGTCATGTGGTACGCGTGCTGTTAATAATAAACAATAGAATTAGATCTTTCCAAGTTACATCTTACTTTGTAGGGAAAATGGGTAATTGAATGAAACCTATTTTATCATCAAATTTCCAGTGGTATGCTATAAGATGATGAGAAAAGAAATGTCTGTCTCTGGTAAAACTGAAGCATGACATGACATATCAAAATATAATGTTCTAACATTATTATCTTACACCAATTCTTTCCTTTTTCACGTTTGCAATAACACAAATGCTGTATTATCAATGTTTTGTGTGTGCATCACATAGCTTGTTAAATAATTTCAGCTTCAAATTGCAAGGGAAATTTTCTAATGAACAATAAACCATATATTTATTTTTAAACAATTAATAGATCATCCTTCATATCTCATATCTTATAACATTATCAAGTTAGATAAAATTTATTTCGAAACAATTGAGATGTAAGTTTTATCTATGTTTATTTAAATCAACTTAACCAAAGACTTTGTAAGTTTGAATTGCAAGTCCAAAGGCTTTTAATTATTAATTTCAAAACTATGTTAAAACAAAAGTTGAGGTAACTTGATTTTGAATATGAAAGGTATAGCTTCCTGAATTTTTCAAAAAAAGAATATCCAGTGAGGATGTCTTGGAGCAAAGCTTATAGATCATTTTGATTGAATGTGGATAAAGAGTAAAGACCACTTTGTAAGCAACTTAATGCTGTCAAGTAGGGTTGAAACACGAAATGTAACAGTTGATTTGCTTGAGGAGTCCTTTTTGTCTTGCAATAGAGACAAATTGAATCATACATTAACAGCAGTTAACCCTGTCGTGTTATATGCATGGTGAACAAAGTCAAAGTCCTTCTCTGCTGCATGAGGTAACTACATCTCTCTTTCTTGCTTTCCTCCATTTATTTGTCTTCTTACTATTCTCTCAGTTTCTCTCTTATATCATACTAGCACTAAGGAAATCTGCTCCTTTATATAGCTTTCCCCTCAATCCCCATTTCACCATCTCCTTTTCCTCTTTTTCTTCATTATTTTTGTCCTCCTATCCTATCTCTTCAGCTTTCCTGTTTCAAAATTTGCAATATCTGCACCTCTGTGAATTGATTAACAGACGTTAAGCAAATCACTTCATGTCATACCATTAAATTCAGAGATGATTAACCCTTTTAAAAGTCCTTTAGCCTTAAGGTCTATCAGAACAGTGATGTGGGCTTCATGATTGACACTGGCTGATGAAAAAAAATCAGAAACTAAAATTAAATTGTTTCAATTGTACCAGAGCAAATGAGTTGAAGTGATTTCTCCCACATGACACACATAGCACTCTCTGCCATCTTTCCCTTGGCTATATGAGCTTTAAACTGCTACTCAAATACTGTCACTCCCCTCTCTCTGAAGTGGGTTGTTGGATAAAATGAAGAACTAAGCAGCTCAAATCTTCTAATCCTCTGCATGACATTTTGCCAATCTTAAACATTAGCAGATCAACCCACAAATCCTATCTGCACACTCAAATCTTGGATTGTCAGCTGAAGAATCAGGGTTCTTAACAGCACTGTTTCCACTGCTCTAACCACAAGATGCAAAAATGAATAATTGAATTTGAAAAATATGTATTTGGTTGCATAAGGGCAATTCCATAAAATGATCAACCTTTTTAAATGTCTGACCCCCATTTTTCTCAAGTCATACTTCACTTCATATACCGACCAAGTCATGGTCCTTTTAGAACATTTATACAGACTGTCAAAAGAACAAGAAATCAGAGACAGAAAAATTTCATGAAGGTCCCACATATAGGGGGTCAGAGGTACATATTTAATGGAATTGCCCATAAATACTGTGTATTTTTTAATATGTTAACAAACATTTCCCATTGCACACAGACAATCAATGCTTTGTGTTTGAGAATAAGACAGCAATTTCCCTTTTTCACTTCTTACACGAAGCCAATACTACCTTTTCCCTATAAAATTGTTGTGAAAATTGTAAAGCAATCAAAATAAGTTTATTACATCCGTTACAATTATTTCTGAATTAGTATAAGGGCTCTATGTATTATTTTCAATATTCCTTGACAAAATAGTAATGTTTTAAGATAAAACAAATAAAAATTAATGTCTAGTGGAAGATAGGAAATAGGCCAAAGCTCCCTTTATTTTAATGATAATAATCATTTACAATTCAATGAAATGTTAATAAAAAAGAGACATAATTTATCTTCCACAATAACTTCAGCATTACTTAAGAAAATAACCTGTTGATGATATTGTTGGCAAAATAATTTTCTCTTTGTTTCTCCTTGTCTCTCCCCTTCATTAAATCCATCATTTCAAAGAAAGCCTGGAGAGGGAAGTAGATAATAACATGTGCAAGTGGTTGGAGGGCGGGCAAAGTGTGCTCCTCGTAATTGTACTTGGGATGTTTTGTATTGTATTGGTCCATGGTTCAATGGATGAAAGCGCATCAAGGCGTAAGTGCCTACACAAATCGGCACACGCCTGAACTGGCTGACCATGGTGAGGTATTTACACAGCTCCAGCTAGATGAGCACAAATGAAAATTGAGACTGTGCAGTAGGGGGCACTTGCACCATTTTGGGGAAAATGGGGTCATTGTTTGAAATAATTGAAGATACAAAGAATCTAAGAAGTAATAGGATGGTTAATCATGCCTCTTTATATTCAATTACAGTTATAGCCTTAACACAAATACAGTGCTTATCAATTTATAATCTCATTCAAAATGCTGAAAAACTTGACCTACCTTTTTTGTATCTTACATAATTTCGAAAATAAATATTGAATTAATATACTTTCTATCTCTGGCTCCAATTGCCCATTCACAAGTTTATACTGAGACATAAGTTCTTCTTTCCTCTTGTGAAAATTCTCTCTAAACCCATTCTCATAACACCTTACTTTTTTCACTTCCTTGACCTTATTGTTTTATATTCACCTTTTTTCATATTGTTAATGACATATTTCTCATTTATCCAGTAGTGAATTCCCTTGGGCTATCGTCCATACAATTAACCCAGGGCTGGCTTGCATATTAAATTTCTTTTATTAGACACCTTTAATCCCTCTCTATCTTGTTATCCTATTTTGTATTCTGGGTACGTCTTGTCACGTGTCCTCTTTGGCCATAGTGGTGTGTGCACTTGTTTGCTAAGCTGCTCAACTGCTGATTTCAAAAAGATAAAACCAGACATTCAAAGTTTTAATCAAGTTAAGAATCCTAACTTACTCAGCTCCAGTGCCTGCCTGCACATTGTTAGTGCATAATATCACTATTTCTCTTTTTTTTACCCAGACATCGTCTTCATCTCATAAAGCTCTCCTCGACCCATTTGATTTTCCTCTTTTCTTTCTCTCCCTCTTTCTCACTGTCATTTCTTTCCTATTCTCTAATTTCTCTTTTCTGTTTTATACAAGTATTTCTTTCAACAACATGTACTGCCACCTCAATGAAAATTTGTTTGAAACTCCATTTTTCTATATCTCCCATTTCACGTTTCCTTAATCACTATTACTCTCACATATCTCCATTTCTTTATCGTACATCAAATTAGAACCTCATACAGTATGATATTGAGATAGAGTTCATAATATTTCAAACATTGTAATCTGTATGCTTCAAAAGAGGTGCTTCATATATCATCTTCCTAGTAGTCAGCAGATTTATGACTTAATTAATTTGAAAAACACATCACATTTCAATTCCAACCATAAAGCTGTGTGATGCTCAATTTTTTAGTAGGGAGATTAAGCATACTCCTTGTGTTCTGATTGGATTGGTAGTGGGTCAAGCAAAATGTTAATTTCTATTCTTTATTTTTATTCTATCATTGTCAATCAGTTTGTGTATTCCCCAAATCATTTCCGTTGATCCACATTTGTTTTTGTCAATCCTGGACATTTTTTTTGGTTTCATATGTTTTTTTTTTGTTTCTTACATTATGTTTTTCATTTTTTTGTGGCAAATTAACTTAGCAAATTGACAAGTTAATAAAGTTACCATCAAACTCATTAAATTGGAAGGAAGGAGAAACATAAGGAATAATAAAAACTGTATTTATATACACTAAAAAAACATAACAAACAAAGGCTGAATGGACACCTGTTCTTATGAATTTACTTTTCATTATCTGCAATGCAGGAATAACAGAAGAATTGTCCTTTTTTCTCTTTCTAGGAATTAAACATATTCATAAAAAATGAAGCAAGCTGAAAAATATATCGTGCTTATAGAAGGGCCTAGCAGGTACCAAGGTTCGTTTTTTTTTCTTAAGGGATCCCACTTGTTCTCCATGCAGCATGAAGTACAATGAATAGAGCAACATTCACTAACTATTAGTATAACATGTATATCCAAAGGCCTAAAATGCCAGAATTACCAGAAAATGCCATTCAAGAACAGAATCAGCCTCAAGACAAGGAGATACAGAGAATTGCTCAACATTCCAGGCAATGAGTAGAATTCATTGACAAAGATGCTCACGCTAGAATGTTTGTACAACTGCTATAATTGACCCAGACTCATAGAACATGGAAATGGGTCTTAGCTGTGAAGGCATCCTCAATCAACTTCACTATCATTCAGATTAGAAACAATGAAATCCTGTTGTTCAACCTAAGTTGGTGATGCAGTTTAAGAATAGGAGCCAGGGCAAGTTCATGATTTCCTTGGAGACACTATAAAAAGATTGATAACCCTGAAGAAATTAAGCGGTGTGTTTGAAGTTGAAGAGGGTGAGGATAGATCAGATACCATTATGCTACCATTGTATTCAAGCAAGATGAAGACCAGAGTTTCCATTTAACCAGTCCTTTCAACTGTGCTCTTAAAAAAATACACAAATTTCCTCCCAAGAGGACATGGCAATCACAAAATAATATTTTGCCATCTGAAATCTTCAGTCTAATTGCTTTCTTGATCATGTATATTTCCTATCCTTTTTTCTCTCAAATCTTCCATCATTACTTTGTTTTGATTTAATCAATGTTTATCACTTGCAAAATCTTGATACTTATAAACTAGTTAGAAAAAAATAGCTAAAATATTATAATTTCTCTCACAAGAAGGTAAAATTGGGTTTGATCTCTTAAAGAATGTGTAAATCACAATCTGTCTAATTCATTTTGAAATCAAGGAAGAAAATCATCATTTAGCAATTGTACATTAATGAAAAATGCAATTGTACATTAATGAAAAATGCAGTTTCCACATTATTTGTATCATGAAATATGAAAAAGGCTCATGAAATTACTTAATTATTGACTCCTTACTGTTTAAAAAAATAGGCCAACAGCAAAAAAAATGCTATAGCTGTTAATTCTAATCCAGTTTTATGGACGCAATTAAGGGAAACAGGAAAATCATCCTTTCTTCGAAAGCTATAAAAATATGTTTCATGGGTAAGAATGTGCATTTTATTCCAAAAGCAATGAATTAACACACCTAGGATCTATACTGGGCTGACTGATTTAATAACAAGCCTGAAGCTCATTCTTCCTACAGTTCCAAATAGCGTCCATAGGGTTGAACATTCTACTGACACAGGTCTGATTAATTTATCTGATTAGGGTCTACTTAGCCTGATTTAGAAGGAACAAGTCGTGCATGGACATTAACTCTTGGAACATTGTACCCTGTGAGTGAAGGGCGCCCCCGCGAGGCACAAGGGTCATGTGATGTGATATAACACATTAGGCTCTTAACAGGTGACAACTGGGATAATACAAGATAGGAAAAGCTATTGACAGAGAAAATATTTCCATTGGTGTAATTGCTCGGCATGGTGCTGTTAAATCATTTTAAAGAGGATAATATACTTAGTCTATGCAGTAAATAGGGTATGTTTTCATTGGATCATTTTGCAAAATATTAAAATATTGCAATTGAATATTGAACTAAATTACTTAAGTAGTAAGGATCACTTTGGAGGATTTATTCTGCGGCATTGTAATGGATTATTATGTTTTCAAACTTTTTAGAAACCAATCAACTTTTCATTCATTTAATTAGATTAATCAATTAATCATTCTTTTATTCACCTATTCATCAAACTATTTAAAATGTAGACTGAATACTAATTTAGTTAATAAGAAGAAAAATAAAGAAATGTTATTTTCTATATTCAATAACCTCATTTCAACTGGGATCCATCATTCTCAGGCGCGGATCAAGGAGGGGGCCGAGCCGGCCCTGGCCCCCCTATTTTTTGACAACCTGCAGAAAAAAGTGTACTCTTTATCTTGATAGAAACTACGAAAAGCAGGAAGAAAAGTAAGAAAGAGGTATTATACCCATGCTGTGTAATTTACAGCCTCGTAACGGCCGGCCCAACCCTGAAAGGAACCAAGAAAAAGATGAGGGGAAGAATTGGAAAAAGACTTTGATTTACACAAATTGTTATATCAAAATTTTCAGCTCGCGCTGCGCGCTCACATTGTTTTATTTGTGAGATACCTATCCTCTTTGGAAATTCTTTCCAAAATTTGTCAAAATGCTCCTGTATCATGTCAATATATAAAAAAAATTAAGCTCGTGCTTCGCGCTTGCATTTAATTGTTTGAGACACACAAGCTTGTTCTTTAATTTTAAATAAAAACGCGGTTAGACCGTCGAGTTTTCAGGTCGGAATATCGCTCTCATTATTTAATTGGTGATAGTTGTATCCTCTTCATTAATCACTGAAAACAGTCCTAATTGAGTCCCTTAATTTTCATGTTACTGTAATAAAATTTCGGCTCGCGCTTCGCACTCGCATTGTTTAGTTGGATACTTATCTTTGTTCATGATTATAAAAACTGCTCAGAATCTTCAGTTCTAAGGACATAAAATATCAAAGAATTTTTTGCTCGCGCTTCGCGCTCGCATTATACATATACTTCAAACTTCAGTCTTTAGTTAGGACTACCCCCTGAAAAACCAACAAAAAATAGAATTATGGCGGCCAATCGAGAAAAATGTTGCTGAAAATATTTTTCGGCCCCCCCTATTGGCGAAAGCTGGATCCGCCCCTGATTCTCCTTAGGGTTTTAATGGCAGATTGCTCATGAAGTACACAAAGACAAATTTTTACTCAAAAGAAGTCCCCCTTAATCCAGTACCAGCTCAGTTGATGACACTTGGTGATTAATTTTGGACATGGTCAGTCAAGCAGGCATGAGTGGAGAGCTCAGGTGACCAATTGAACCTCTCACCACCACCACTACCCCTTTTGATCACAGCTGTGAGGAAACGATCTCACACTTTTCCAACCAATCAATCCTGTGGAGTAGGCTATTTGCTTTGTTTAAAACTCTTCTATATTTTTGCTTTTAACAAAAATGCTCAAGAAGTCTAGGATATAGTTTAGCGATATGAAAAAAATTTCGTTTTCCTGTGATAGCAGCTTCATTATGTCCTAAAAATTACCATGCCATGAGCCCTTTCTAGACCCCAGTTTGATAGAATTCTCCAATCTATAAAATATATCCATATGACATGGTATTCATTCTTGGCATAAAACCCAGTAGAATACTTACTTAATGTTTCAGAATCAATGATTATCACATTAGATTTGAATTTGATAATTTAAGCTTTGAGTTTCCCTTCTCTAAAATGTTACCAACTACCCCTCTCATGTAGAGAGCTGTTCATCTCCTCTTGACTATAAACTTGAGTGACAGGACATCTTCATGAATATAGAAATATAAAGATGACCCAATTATTTTCCATGCGGTTTAAATTTCATCCTTTAGTTAATGGTGATGCAATCTGAAGTGCAAATGAATTCATTTCCATATAGATGAAGAGGTGAAAACTGATACCTCCAAGTCATCAACATTTAGTATCCTGTCCATCAATACTGCACACAAAATTGATTACAGTCATGACTTGGTTTGATTCTCTGTATCACATTGTCTGGTAGGAGGAACCTCATGAATTGAAGTTTGTAATTAAGAAAGAGATACTGGGTCAAGAAGACAGTGTTTTACATTGTCTAGGGTACAGGAGGTTAAACTAATTCAAAGCTTGTAATTTAGGACAAGATCATATGGGTCAAGCGGTAATAGAGATGCGAATGAGGCTCCACATTTGCACTGACAATGACAAACTTAGGATCAATTGACTGCTTTCTGATTCTGGTTTGAAATCTACTCCTTAGTTTACATGAATACCAGTAAAGTCACACCGATAAGACTGATATCAAACCAGAATCTCGTGGAGTAAAAGCTGTTTTATCATATATTAAACAAAAAATTATGGAAATCAAAATAGTACAGATGCTTCTTTAATTTTTACATCAATCAAATTGATTCAAATCTATCCATTATAAAATAAAACAATCTGTTCAAATCCTTTTATCTGTGAAGGATTTTCATTCATAAAAATGAATTAAAGATAATTGAAGTATTAATTCTATTCTAAACCACCCCTGTGCTTTCTAGGGAGCTGTCAAGGCATATCAGCTCAGTCTCCAGTATTCAATTATGATATCACCGGCATACAAAGAAAGAAAAACATGTAGACCTAACTAATTAGCCGGGAAATTGGACTAATTGTCTCACTGGAGCTCCTACAATGAACTCATGTCACATGATATACCAATATCCATATGCATCGATGAACACGAACTTGCTGTAATCCAACAAATACTTCCATGCAGAAAGAACAATGAACCAGAAGGATCGTCTATTAAATACCAGACCCCCTGTGAAGCGGAGGCACCCTCTGGCCTCTGGTATTATTTTCATATTGAAAGTGAGCAATTAAACGCATTGTTCTCTCTCTGGAAATCTGTTTACATTCATATCTTGCATCGGATGGCAAAGCGGTTTCATTATTAAACAGTACGAGGCTGATTCATGCTTTTATGTAGGACTGTGAATAGCAATCTGGTTGAAAGTAATTGGCTCCATGGCCATTGCCCAAGATTAGTCCAATTATCAATGTCACTCCATGAGTTGTGCTCAAATGAACATCACTAGTCTCATCTTTCAGGCTTTGATCCTTTCATCCAAGCTAAATCCAGTCTTCTCAACAACAACTTACTCTCCGGTAATTAAGAGTGTTCTCAAAACCAAAATGATTTTCTAATAGTAGAAAAGATATAGGCCTACATGAGAGTTGAAATATTAAAAAGAAAACACAACTAGATCCCAAATACAGAATTTTTTTTATTTAATTATCATTTATCTTAATTAGTATAATCATAAGAGGGACTCCTGGTTCAATGAATAATTACTTCCCTCTCATTAATCATGATTTTGATGAGCACTGAAATCACCATCACATCATCTCCTTACCTTGGACATGGGTTTGAATCATAGGCACAGGTCCTCTTCTGGACTAGTTCAGGGCATCTTTCACCATCACCTTTTGGTACTTTGAGGACAGTTCTCTTTCTGACAGAATGAGTGACCATGTTTGATGAGCAAGGATCTGAACATGATGACCATTCTGACCACCCAGAGACATGACAGTTGACCGGTATGACACAAACCTGGTCTTGAGGTGGCTCCTTGTAGATTCCATCTCGATAACACATGCTGTGGAATCAAAACAAAGTACCATGAGAGATGGAATGGAAATGAGTATTCGTACTAGAAAGATAATAAAATAATTTTTACAGATATGAGAGACCCTTCAATCAAAATCAAATCAAATGTATGAAAATGTGTTAAATGATGAATTAAGGACACATATTCAGGTTTTAAGATTCCTTCCTAAAGTAACTCCTAGTTTGGGATCTGGATTTCTGTCTCACTTATCCTACATTATTCATTTCAGTTTACAATTGCTCAAACTTACAAATAAAATAGTCTCTCAAAGCCTGAATGTGCCTGAAGTGACATTACACCATAATCCAACAGGTGAATAAAATATTAATATTTTTTTATATTTAAATCAACTGGAATTTCAAAAATCCTGTTACAGTTAGATACAAATCGATAGACCTCTACTTTCTATTTTACCACTCATTACAAGTGCCATCCTTCCGTAAAAAAAAAACAAAGGAATTTTAAACTACTCTCTTTAACAACCTTTCAGTAGTATCTAGACATGCCTCCATTTACCATGTATACTTTGCCTCTCCAAGGAGCTCTAATTCAAATGCAAAGTTCAACCACATCCACTTCGATGAAGATGCTACACCAATCTAAACTTGAGTAGCTCACATCTTCTAATAAGCATCATGCACTTCATTCTCTTTAAGAGGTTCTTCATACAACCTATCATTGGCAATTCTTTACTTCTCATCAGTTTCCTTTCAAAGATATACATGTACTTCTCGAGATTGCAACTTTTATCCAATTACTTTAATAGGTTGAGTAGCATCTTAATTTCACAGCAAACACAGGTAGTGTAGGTTGTGTGATTGTTTTCTAATTGTTTTTATATGTACGTGTATGTCCTTAAGTGTTTTGAATCTGCTGAGGAATTTCACTTCATACCTTGCTATCCAACATCACATGTAAGATAAAACAAATTACTTTCAATTCAGGTAATTAATTCTGGAAGAAATTCTTACCGTAAATTAGGTAGTCTCATCTTAAATTTTGTCAAAATCTGGAAAAATGCTATCCAAAATTCCTTTACAATTCAATACACCACAGGCTTTAAAAAAATTGTAAGTCCCTTCATATTTTTGTATGAAAAGTAGATTTGCATTAAAACCTTTCACTCATTTCAGCAAAAGGATATAACTTTAAACCTTCATCAATCAACACCATGAAACCCATAAAGTCATCAAAGGTCTACAGTTAATCATCACTCTAAAGAATGACTCATTTTCATGTCCTGCGAAAAATGCCAAAATCCCACTTTTATCTCTCTCTCTTTCCCAAATAGTGGGAATGAAATAAATTATCCATGGAGAGATGGGCTCATCATCATCAATTCCTAATGATATATTCTGTGATGTATATTTCATGGTCTGCAATTTTCCTGTATCAAGTTTGCTGGATAGAGAGAGAGAGATATCATTATCTAATTGATGGGCTCTATACTAATTGCCACATGACTAAAATATTCAAGGTAGCTCCAAAATGTAGAAGCAAAATTTAAAACTAAATGAAAGGTAAGACATTCTCAGTGAAAGATAACAACTCTATATTTGATGATGTATAAACAATGATAGAAAAAGAAGAGCTTGTATAGCTTTAGTTTTTGTAGATGAACATTTCATGCTTATCACCACATCCTGCACACCAAGATAATGCATTAGACATATTTTTGTGTAAGACCTTTATGAACTCATGCATGTTTGTAAGCTGTTCAATATTCAACCATGTTCCTTTCACATACTATTGTATCTGATTCTGTCTACCATTTTTTTGTTAGATGGTTTTAGATGTGTTCAAACTCAATTTTGTACATGCTATAAAAAATAGACAGAAAAATCACCATCTGTTAATGCCTACATACCTTCTCACATGATCCAAAGAATAAGTTTTTAGAAGTAAAATAAAAGTAAGCTTCTCAGATGGTACTAAAAGATGGCAGTATGTGACAGGGCTACTAGAAATATTAATGATGAGTTTACAAACCTTGTTCTGACATTTTTGCCATCACTTCTTTGACACCAGAGTCTCCTTGTTTGTAGTCCAATATCAGATCCTTCAGATGAGAATCCTCCAGATACGGTACATGGACCCCAGGTAGAGACAACTGGACTAAAGGAAAATAATTCCTCTTCTTCACAAGGTGTACCTGTAGAACATGCCTTAGTTTCACTCAGTGATGGACAACCCTGTCCACCATTGGAAGGTGGTATAACAACTCGTCTGGCCCGAGATTGGGTGCCATTGCCACAAGACTTTGAGCAAGGACTCCAGGGTGAGAACTGTGTCACAATGCAGTCTTGGGCACAAGGTGTGATGCATTCTTGAAAGATTGCAGGCTTGGCGGTGAACTGTTCGCAGATGTAGTCTGGTACCGAACCATCTGCATTCCGCTGAACATATGACGTTGATATCTCCATGCAGGAGACAGTACGTTCTTGAAGACCAAAGGATGATGGTCCACAGGATGTTACATCTCCTGTTGTGGCGATCTCTAGGTTATTGTTCTGGGTACACTGTCCCCAGTCATTGACTTGCCATTGGAAGAGGTTCCTATGTAGAAGACATACCTTGAAGCATACCCTTGTACCAGGAGGTGGTTCTTCTCCTACACAGTCTGAATGGTCAGCTGTAGTACCATCCATGCTCTCACACCAAATTACTCTTCGCTGTGTCCCTCCAAATCCACATTCATTCCCAGAACATGGTCCCCAATCTCCTGTGAATATAAAAAGAAATGAAGACCAAAGAAATTATTGTAAGATGGAATTAAATTCATTTTCAAAAATGAAGAAAAACAAAACCAGATTCATACTGGAATCAGTCTCATTCAAGGATTGGGGAATGATTTCATCTTATTCTTAACTGCATACTTTAGAAAACTAATAATAGGACTATAAATTCAACAAATCGCTGTTAGTATAATACAATAATAAGAGGTTACCTAGCAGAAATGGTTCAATATTCCCCTAAAAAATTAAGGTTACTGGAGAAAAAAGTCACTGCTAGTGATTTACTGCTTAGAATATCTGACCTTTCAGTGTATTGTCCCAACAGAAATGCTTTTAACCTAGATTCAACATTGCTACCTGAATTCGGGAGCCTCCGTGATTTCAAAGAATGCCACATTTCTGGAAGGAAAATGTTATCCAAACAAATGCAAAACCTACTTATTGCTTTTAACATTTATTTGAAAGTGAAATTCTAGCTGGGGGTTTACGACTTACTGTAAAGGGATTGGATTTATATCATAGTGAAGGAAAATGCTTATGGCTTTACCAGAAACTCTGAATAACAACTTTAAGCTATGTATATAATCCCACTTCATCCTACATAAAAGGCATTGGAAAAGTAGGAGGCAAAGCCAAATATGAGCATTTTGAATGTTTTTACCAATAACTGTTGATATTTTTTCCATAAAATCACTTTTTCTTCAGATTATCTTGATCTTCTTAAATATATGCATCACATTTTTTACAATGGAAAAGACTTTACAGTTGTCCTATTGTTTTGATGTTGCACATTTAAACAGGAAAGAAGAGTTGATTAAAACAACTAAATTTAGACATAGAGTTTTCCATGCTCCAGAGAACATGAGAAAATAAAGAACCATTATTATTGATCTGAAACACATCAATCACGTCCCATCAGATCTCGTAAATCGGGCAAGACTCACGCGCATCTTCCTGAGGCAATGGAGCCTTGCGGATACGCAGGGACAAAAAATCAATTTTTTGCAACTATCGGTATGTTGGGTTTTCGTCTATGACTGCCGGCAAAAACGGGCAGGTGGCACAATAGCGTGCTCATCCTAGCACATGCTTGATAGGAAATGAAATAAGGTAGCATGAATTATTCATGATGTTTTATCATGTTTATCAAGATGTCCCTTTAAGAGGAATAAGCTTGAATTTGATTGGAAACATTGGTACAAATGACCTTACATGTAGGTTAATGGATGCTCGAACCCTGATGGGGAATATATGATAACATTTAATCCCTATGTGCATAACTTGACATTAAAAAATGCGACAAAAGAATAACATTGCAAAAAAAAAAAATCTTTCATAATTTGTTGGAAAACTTTATTCTGAAGGTAAAATAATATAACTTATCTGGCTATTTAAACTAAATAGATAAAAAAAACTGATACTTAAAGAGTTGTGGATTGGTAGGCACTACTCCTTCTTGCTTCCACCATGGTGATCATGAAAATTATGTTTAGTCACTAATGATTGCATTGTATCAGAAATTGTGTCATATCTTTTAAAACCTGCAGGATCCTTGGATGGATTTACATGTAATGTTATGTAAACTATTTGTAAATCATGAATATGTACAACATAACCTTGAAATCTTCTTACATTACATTTAACAAAATCTTAAACTTATAAAAATTAATAAAGATATGAAATGGTTTCTTGTAACCTCTTGATGCTATTGAGCTCAAACACTTATCACTTAGACGTTTGAAGATGGTGTCGATTGACAAGTTGAGCAGTTATTTCTGAAATTTATTCACAATGATATAATAGACCATCACATGTTTGCTTGCATCAAATGACAGGGTGAGGTGATGTCAACAGCTTTGGAATGGATAATGTATCAGTCTTAATGATAACCATCTTAAGTTATCTGTGTTCAACGATGAAGAAGGGCTTTTAGAGATGAAATAGAGAAGGAATAAATACTGATGTAATCACTGATGGTCGATATGAGAAGTGTGTTTTGCCCATCAGATGGATGATCATAAATGTATTGGGCCAAATATTCTCATTAGAGGTTTATATTTTTCAGACTTTAATGAGCTTAAATGATGTATTACAATTTACAAGTTTATTCAAATCAATCTCATACAATATTCAGCTCTCAAGTTTGTATTATCGTATTCTCTTCTTTGTTTGGTTTAATTCAAACCATCAATACTAAATAGTATACTGAAAATTAATGATGATGAAATACATCCATGATTGGTGTTTGAAAAGAGTATATAATATGACTATGATTCCCATATTTACTTCTCTTCAAGATTGAAATTTATCTGCTCAAATCTCAAAGTGCATAAAGTAAAAAAAAAATCAATACAGCACGATCACCTCTCTTCCATTCCAATATCAACATTTCCTTTAATATATTCATCCTCATGTTCATGTATGTAAAATCAATGATATACAAAATCTAGGAAACAGACTGTCAAGATGTGGAAAAGTTTCTATTAATATATCACACTTGAGATAGAGACAATCGTGTGTTTGGGTGCATCAAATATCAGAGAATGTAGCAACACCTTTCTGGGGTATATGATATATCATATATGGATTGACATCAAACAACAGGTGTACGTACAATCTTCTGATGTTGGTTTGATGTGAAATAAATATGATTACGATGTTTATATTAAGTATTTGTCACAAGAGAGTATCGATCAGGATATAGCTTTCAAATGTAATATTGGAACTGTATAAACACCAGCTATGCCATATTCTTGATCTGTGCTTTCAGAAAGGAATAGCTGAAAATTGTTATTCTTTCATGTAATTTGAGATTGGTGAAAATAGTTTCACTGAAAGTACAACCTACTACATACAGAAAGTACAAGAATAAGAAAATTAAAAAGTAAAAATAGAGTTGTTAGCCAGATATCCTTCAGATGCAAAAATATCTATTATAAAGAATATTTTTGCCACATTCTATTTTTACCAAATTAACATATTAATCCTACTAATTTTCTAAAAGATTGAATAGTTTAATACTTATATTTTATAGTTTCCTGAAATGAAATATATAAAAAAGGATTAACTATCACAATAATTTTAACTGTAACCCCAAGTTAAAGAAGAACTTTCCACCAAAAAAGCTGGTCCACTGTCTTAATGCTTTACAGATAATGACTAATATACAAGATTGGTATCTTTACTCATTTCTAGATAGAAAACACATTCAAATATGGCCACTTTATTCCTATCCAAACAGAATACACCCACATTGTTTGAGGAGATAGTATATAGAGCAAAGACTATTAGAGAAGATTAAAAATCTAATTGAAAATCTTTGAAGTAGGGTCCTTTCAGGGCAAAATCAATGGGGTGGTTGGGCATTCTAGCTTCCTTACTATTGATTATTCTTAGAGGCGAAAGATATTCTTAAGATTGAGTGAAAAATAAGAGTGTCGGTCACGTGCTTCAACAGATTGTATCGGTTCTCTCAACTCGCTCTAGAGCTTGGGGAAACATTTGCTATAGCATAAGTATCTTGGAACCTATCAGCTACATGTAAGTTACAGAGTTCAACGCAACATCAAGTCTACATGTTTTCATCAAGGGTTGATTACATTAAAAGTAACTACGTGGCTTTTTCTAATGAGGGTGGCTAAATAGAAGATTATATCGTAGTAACAGAGATAACAAGTTATATTTTAAATGCACATAATAGGACCAGACAGAATAGAAATGCAATATGAAATCTGATTTTTCAACTTACCGTCTTCACCTGATGTAAAAGTATTTTAGAAAGGGATCACTACATAACATATATTTTGGTGGATCAATATGTTATCCTATAGTGTTATAATAAAGCAAGTATATTGATGAAATATTAAAAATGAAATATTAAAAATGAAGTCTTAAAGTTTATTATGTCATTATCTACTCCTGATATGAACATTGTGACACAAATCATGAAATGAAAAAAAAAACATATGAAGATATTAAAACTACTAGTACATGATTATTACATGAATGCACATTTTCACCAATGAACATCAATCCTACGTTTTGCTTCCAAAAGTGATTCAATGACGTCTGTTTTTAGATGAATTTGAACAAAATTTGAGTTTTCCTAGTTACACTATCAAATTGTGCTAATTCAAAGAATTACAAACAACATTTCAAAGAATAGTTCTTACAAATTCTTTATGACGACTTGCTCCACAAACTACACACATATATTAGTTATTTATTTTCTATATGATGTTCCAGACGAAAAAAAATCTAAATGTATTGTACATGTTATCATAGAGCTTTCTAGTGTGTGAGATCCAAGTTTAGTTTGGGTTGATTTTTTAAGAGGGTATCCATTCTAAGACAAGTACTGCACACTTGATGCTTCTGATATTGATGGTGATGACCGGATATCATAAAAAAGTCAGGCGGTCAACACTGACTCATCACTTTATGTGCAGACAGTATGGAAGCATCACCATGAGAGGTTGATATCTTAGAGTTTAGTGTCTTGGAGTTCAAGGTTCAGTTTCATTAAGTTAAACTAGATTTATTTGAAAGGGAAGGGTGTTAACGAGCTGAAGGTAGAGCAACAACGTTTCAATACACTGCTCATTTATTTTTGCTTTCTTTCTCCATCGTATTCTTCTCTGCTCTTTCACTAAAGTGTTTTCACATTCTCCGAGTTTCTCTTAGGATTTTTCTTTTACACACTACTATCATAACATTTATCTTAATTTTGATAATAAACATTACTTTAAAAAGTAATTGATGATCAGTCTATTCACTTCTCGTACTCCTCAGATGACTTTATCATTAACTTCAATGAAGCCAATTTGTCTGCCAACTAACAGAGATGATAAAGCTAATGGCAAAATGCAATTTGTTTATGAGAAACCCTCATCAACTTTAAATCTATGACAGCTTTCAAATACCCCTAGCTTAGAAAGAGGATGAAAGTACCCAAACCTTACTCTAACAACCTTATACTGCTAGAGACACAATATTATGAAGTGTCACCTTAGGGTATAAAAGGAAAGGGGGGCGGGTGGATACCTTCTTTGGGGCGCATATCACATTCTAGCCCTTGGTGACATTGTGCATGCGGACTGATATCTCAACGGGGGTGGCGGGTGAGTCCAATTCGTCCCCATGACTCTATCTATAGACTCCTGAATGTCTGATGTGCCTTTTTATCTGTCTTCTCTGCCCTTTCTTCATTTCTTAATTTCTTTCTCCTACTTTCTCTCGACTTATTCTTTTTGATGAGCTTTCCTTATTTTCCCCTCTCCACTCTTTCCTTCTCCAAGGCTCCAGTGCTTGATCATTTTCCATTGCAAAAATTGCTTCTTGTTCATGTTACATTGTCTTCATATTTCTATGCTTTAGCAATATTATCTTCATACAAAGAGAAAAAAAAATGAGATTACTATGATTAACTTTCATGCCTGAACTTTGTGTGGAAAAGAAGTTTGCTGACAAGTATTTCAACACAAATTAAAGCAGATGTAGACTGGCTGAAAATATTATCTCTGTCATCCAATATATGTCAACAGTGTAAAAAAATATATTATATTTATAAATACAGGGGTAGGGGAGAGTGGGGTAAATAAGGCCACCTGGTAGTTTTTAGAAGAATGGTAGGGTCAAATGGATTACTGTTGGTGTAGTATTTGAGACAGTTCCTTAGCACAGATTTTGAGTATAGAAAATGGCTCAAAGCCCGGTGCACATGGCCAGGAGGAGCACAAAACCAGCAGCACCTCAAAATCAAAATTTTGAAAGTAGCATTGCCACTTTACAGAGGCGAGTACTGTATCTACCCAGTAATTATGCTTTTCACACTGCATTTCCTTGGCCCAGTTTTGTTTCACACTGCAGGGCCAGATAGCACTGTACTATTTACCATGCTAGCCCACTCTGCTAAAACGTAACGTGAAAACGAAGTGGGTTAAGGAAAACATGTGCAGTGTGAAAAACATAAATGTGTATTAACTTTTATCTTAGTTTACTTGTGTAAGGTATTATTGTGGATGCCAGAACTGTAGTAAATTTCACCACTTTCCCTCTTTTTTTCTGAGTTGATGCCTATGAACTCAACATGCCTGATGAGGCATTAATACATAATTAAAACTCTATGGTTACATATCTCCTAAAACTATGAAATGCAGTGTAGACATCACCATACTTGATTATATATAATGTATGTGTCCACTACCAATAAATCACTTAGATACACAATAATATACTGTGACAGTAGAAAACACAATCCAATAATCTTTTTTCCATAACATTGGATAGGATTAATAAACTTATCCTAAAATGGGGATGTTTTGGTACATAAATAATGTTAAATATAATTCTTACTAGTAAATGTTTAGTGATTTTATCAAACCAATTGAACTATTTCAATTTGAATACAGCAACAGAAAAAAGGTTTTAATCAGGCAGCCTCATTTACCCAATTTTGATGGGGTAAATAAGGCCCCCGGACAAAAATATTCATGGCTCATTTTATGCAAATTAGGCTTATTAGTTCTAACATTTCTAATGGATAATGTGGGTCTAATCTAGATGTAGTAGTAGACATCTAATCATGTTTCTACTATAATTGGAATTATAAAAAAATATATAAACTATAAATGGAATCATAAAAAAGGTGGCCTTATTTACCCCACTCTCCCTTACCTCACACACCACAAATCTGCAGGGGATGCAAAAGATTCTACTATAGGTGGGGAGGTTTAAGGTACTTTCTCAGAGAAGATACAGACACTGGCCAGTTTTACTTCCTCAAAATTATAACTGAGTGTATATTGCTCTTATATCCAGAGCTAAGAGAGGTTGAATGTTTACTTCTCCTCCATAAAAACCTACCAACCAAGAAAAATACTTGTAATACAATGACCATCAGCCCCCTCTGTCATTTTAAATTTACATCTGATCTCTGTGTCATCCCTGAAGGGGGTTCCCTCACATAATTCCTTACAAACCCTGTAACTTATATATTCCTCATAACAGATTATGTTTCATTCAGTGACAGTTTCTTTGACATCTTATTATCTTGAGTTGTCCTTGAACATGTCCTTACACCCTCCTTCAAGCTCATCTATACCTATTCTTTGCATACTGATTTGATATGGTTATATTGCACCCACTCTGTTGATTTTGATTTCAAGCTCTATCAATAGCCATATAAATAAGGGTGCGTTTATGCGCCACTTTTTTACCCTAGAATCATGATCTGAATCATGATTGCGTTTAGTCAAAAGTGAAAGTAAACGTCTTTCAAATCACAAACATGAAACACGGAAAAAGGGGCGTTTGGAAAGACGTTTCTACAGAATCACAAACAAAAAAGGTCATACAAACGCAATCGTGATTTGAATCATGATTCTATGACCTCACTGTGGCGGGCTACTTTCAGTTTGACTTGCCAATCTCAAGGTGCTCTATATGCTCATTGTATGTACATGATTATTTCTTGTCATGTACAAGTTCTGTGTTGGTCATCGCATCGTCCACTACTTTTCATTTTCTTGGTCATGTCTTCAACTTCTAGTAAATGAATTAATCTAGTTCTAGTAAATGAATTAACTGGACAAACAATGATCTTAGTTGTTGTTGAGTAAAGAGTATCAATATTAAATTGGATCTACGCTGAAATCCACTTCCGAATACCATTTTGGATAAACCAACAAGATGAATAGAAGCATATGGACCCTATGAGAGAAGTAAACAAATTGAGGTATAGACTGAATTCTGGAAGCAAAAGATTTTCCGAGAGCCAAAACACGTGCAAAAAACTTCCTCTATCAAACTGCGCACTCGTGATGCACACTGGATTGGCTGAATCCGATGAGAAACAGCGTTAGAATGAAGGTCGTCTAAACCCTGATTCTGTGATATTGTGATTCATGTTTGTGTTTTGAATCACGATTCAAATCATGATTCTGGCTTGAAGTCGCATAAATGCAGCCCAAAACACAGAAATACACCCACACAAACCAACACCCCACTCTCTCTCCCCCTCTCTCTCTTATCTGTCTATATTGCTGTACACCAATCAATCTTCAAAGCCATTCCAAATTAATTACATCATGGCTAATTAGGCCTGTACTACTAACATGACTTTAGCCTGGATGCCAATTAATATAACATGTCCAAGAAAGAAAAGAAAGCCCATAGGAAGTGTGTGACTTGAGACTATTATAAAGTTTAAAATGATTCAATTGACAAATTGTTTTTGGAAGGCAAGCCTGAACAAGGAGTATGAAATTTCTCACTCTAGGGACTGTTGATTGATTACTGTGATATATTTAATAGATGATAAAACAAGTAAGAGAGGTTCCAGGGTAGTTCAATGACTAGGCTTATAGGCAGAGTTGAGAAAATTCAGAATTTGGTTGACATTTTCTGTTGGAACTAATCCACAGAAGGGGGCTGGGGGAAGTCCCCCCCCCCCCGGAATTTTGAACTTACATTTTTACAAATTCTCTCAATTTCACTTTAGAACATGCAGAAGCTCTCACATGACAAGCTTGGTTATTAAATCCTTCAGAAATTCCCCCCCCCAAAAAAAAAAATATATATCATAATGCAACAATATATTTATGTCTTATGATGAGTGACAATTTGTGAGGCACTCTCCCATATGAGACATGTCTGAGTTAACATACTCTCAAACCATAAGTCTACTGTATATAACACTTTTAGTTTCTACATTTATTTCAAATAATAAGAAAAGAATAGCAAGACAAACACAATAGATTTATATGTTTAACATACCCCACTCCCCTCTTCCATCCTCATCAATTTCACCAGCTTTCTTCAGCCTCTTTCTGTCTCCCTCTTTGTCTCTATCCTTCTCAGTATGTCTCTGTCTGTCTCCTCTTTGTCTGTGTCTGTCTTTCTTTGTCTCTATCCCTCTCTGTCTCTCAGTGTCTGTCTCCTCTCTGTCTCTACCCCTCTCTTCTGTCCTTTTCCATTTTACCATTTTCGTTTTCTCTCTTTCTATTCTGAACTGAAACTTTGTCTCTCATTATATACTATCGTTGAATCTTGAATCTGTTTTTCCCCTAGCATTTTGTTCATTATGTTCATTATGACTGATATTCTGAGCTGAAAAGAATTATTTCATCAAAAGAATTCTTTAAAGAAAATGAAAGGGAAAAGTTTTCTCTAACGTGATGCAATCATATAAGCCAGGGAGCCCTTTTATTGAATTTGGCAGACTCCTTGATATTTTTTCTGTAGACTGTCAATCTGATTTTGGAGTAAAGAATTGATTCTTCTCACATCTGTACCTAACATAATGAGATCGTTGCACTTCAGAATTTGTATGGCATCTCACTGACTGAATTTATATAATTTCACCACTTTCATTTCTATTATTGTCATTGTAATGTTCATACGGACAAGTTTATACAAATAAATAGTTTGTGTTAGTAATACTCAAGTATTGAATTTATATAATTTCAACTGACTGAATTTATATAATTTCACTCCTTTCATTATTATTGTCATTGTAATGTTCATACGGACAAGTTTATACAAATAAATATTTTGTGTTATTAATACTCAAACAACACCAATAAAGCTAATGTAAACATATCAAATTGGTCTGATAAACTATTCCTGTTTTTAGTATTAACAAGTTTTATACCACTTTATACAATTTCTTTAGGAATTAAAATATATGAGGGTTTTTTGTGTTCCTGCCTTAAGTGTCTCACCCCCAACCTTCTCGTCTCTTTCATTTCATATCTCCTTTCTTCCTCATCTCTCTTTTTCAACCTGTCTCTTCCATGTCTCTTCCCCTCTCTTTCTCCCACCTAATCCTCTCTTTCTAATAATCTATGGGGTATATATGTTCATCATCCTCCTCATTCATTTTCTCTCACACTCTGCATAAGAGATGAAGTAGGTCAGTGACCAGACTCTATGTAGCCAAGTGACTGAATGCCTTGGTTCTTCATACTTGTTTCTACCAGTATACTACCCCCAATCTATGAAAAAATATACATAGGCCTACCTTCTTCTCCAAACAAAAACACCTTCTATCCTATACTCTTTATAATTGTTGGTCTTGTAAACACAATTCTCAATTTGTCAATCCAAGCAGTAAACTATATAAAATGTTAAAACTCCTTTTTACTAAGATAAAGGAGAAACAAATACCTTAATCCCATTCCCATAGAAACAGAGAAACTTAAAATCAGAGCTAAACAACATAGCTCTCCACCAATAATTGAATATCACATGCTATCTGTTTTATTTTCATGTTTTAAAGAAATAAAGGTATTTATGATATCTATGTATCCCTCCAAAATAATGTTTCATCTAACTTCCAAATACCCCTTGATAAAGTTTTGCAATTAAAAGAGGGGAAAATTATTACCCCTCTCAAACATAATTGACTCCTCCTCACTGTACTGGATCCTCCCCTCCAGTCTTCCATCCATCTAACAAGGAGAATCTCTGTATGACACTTGAAAAGGGGTAGATAGTTAAAACTATTGACCCCTCCTCTAATGAGTATCATCTGGTCTACCATCTTCAGTCAACTATCCATCTAAGAATACGACTCCATGCTGTTATACTTGACAGAGAGTAGGAGACACCGACTAGACAAGTGGATGGCAGCAGACAAACTATGAATCACAGTTTAAGGCTGACAAAACTAATAACACCACAATTTCACCACCATCATGGCCACTTAGAGTGCCATGATGTGATTCCAAACTTTTTCCTCCTCCTCCCCATGTTTCTCTTCCTTGAGTAGCTTCCAGCCTATATTGTTGGTGCATGGCAAACAAAATCTTTGTAGTTCATGATTCATTTTATCTTACTGAGCTGGTCTTTTCAGTATCATACCTTCTGGGAACACCAGCAGGATAGCATAATGAATGCAGTATCAAAGATTTTGTTGAGTCTTTCACATTTATGTATGCCCCCGTGTACACACAAAATCCACATGTTGCAGCAAATTCAAAGATCTGTTCCTTTGAAGGGTGTTTATCAAGATGGATCAATAAGTTTATATAACAGTATTTGTTTCCTCCTATTACTTGGAAACAGGATCGCAACAAAATATTTCTGTTTGAATGAAACCTGCAAATGTTAATCAACCTTTTCTTTCTTCAAATTACTTCATGCCACTGGATGGGGGCGGTTGGATGTACAAATGTAACATGGGAAAATAGTGATTTCACTTCTTGGATGAATTATCATTGTGCCCTTTTTCCATTCTCAGAATTCAACAATCTTTATCGCTAATAGAATACAGAGATCTCCAAGTCTTGATATATTATCATAATGTGATGATTTAGGACACCCAAAATGTAGATCTATGTCTCATCCCATCCCCCTTTATTCTCATTTTCTTCACTGCTTTGCCTCTTTCCTCTCTCTTCACTCTCATGACAATGCAACAAAGTAAAATGTTGTGTCATAAATTCATAAAAGTATAAACATCATTAGTGTTACGCCCTCATTACCAGCGTTGTTGCTGTATAATACCAAATATCCCAAGTATCATTGAAAAACAGTAAGGCACGAAGTCAAGAGCCCACGACAAATAATCTGAAGTGGTTGATCTACGCTCTGACGTTGTGGAGATACCCTGCGGCCATGCAATGCTAAGCAGAGGACGGAAATCAAGAGGGCTCTCCAAATGTGGCTAATTTAAGATGGAAACTCATGCATCATCAATTTGAGGCACATTTATGATGTGCTTTTTTTCAAATGTGTAGTTTCTACTAGTTTGTTAAACTTTTATGAATAATAATTCTCAAACAGAGATTCAACTTAATTCAAAGTAGGGGAAGTGGAAAGAATGGAAATCAAAGAAAATTTTGTAATAAATGTAACCTTTTGGCCAAACGGGTAAGGGCATGAGGTTGAGGATAGAACTATCATTAGTATAGACATGCACATGTGACCAGAATTCAGACTTTTAAAAATTCTGGTTGCAGCACGGCAAACAATATCCATGTGTTTTGCATGGTACAAATAAAAAAAAAACAGCCCTTTATGAGTTTATAAAATGTCATATGCACTTTGAAAATTGACATGTCCTAAAGCCCTATCTTACATATTACCTCATACAAGTCATTGAAGACATGATAGTCAGCATTGTGTGTGGTGGTAGTGATGGTAACATGGGTAGAAGTGATATGAAAGTTAAATAAAACAGAATTCCTGTATTGTCAAATAAACACAAATGAGAAGTGATGGTCAAAGGAAAAGTATGAGATAATGTCAGTGAGTAAGTAGCAGAAGGTACTAGGCATGCCAACAATCTAACTGGGAAAAGAGACACTAATACCCCTTTCATACTTCTTCATTTTTCACCGACGAACTTCTCTGCCTCGCATTCCTCACTTCACAGGCAAAGAAAAAAATGTACCCTTTTGCACTTACATTTCTTCCCTGGCGAAAGTCAATGGGCGATTGCAGAACAAAAAAAAAATTGTAAACATTACTTCTTACCTATTACAAAAAGGAATAAAAAAACAATAATTACAATATATTTTGGAAGTATTACGAAAACAAACAATATTACATTGTTTTTATATTTTAGCAGATTTTATACATATAAAAAGTGTTTTTGAATAAATATTGTTAGTAAAAAAAAATTATGTTCAGCTGAGCTTGCAACTTATCGCGCGCGGAATCTCGGTACAGTGGACTTCGGGAGAGAAAAAAATTTACCTCTGCCGTCAATAAAGAGAAGATCTCCGGTTTGATTTCATACAGGCCTTTTCACCGGCGAACTTCACCAGTGAAGCTCTCCTGTGTAACTTTCATACTGGACACTTTCCCCTTCGCTGGCGAACTTTGCCAGTCAAAAGCGCAATATGAAAGGGGTATAATAAATACATACATTCAAAGCAGCAGAATAACACATGAAGCAAGCTAAAGAGTATTTTTTAAAGAGAATGCTACGACAAGAAGAAGCAATGAAAGAAGGAACTGATATAGAGAAACTGAGAGGAATAATGTGAGTTATATGTCAGAGCTCTCTTTTCTTTTTTTCTACCTCTCCCTCTTTTGACGTTGTAGTATATATGTATACCTGGATGTACTTTTGGCAGACTTCTTGGCACCGTTACGCAGACGAGGAGTATCATTGACTTCACAAGCCTCCTGACGGCTTCATTGAAGTGGATTGTGGGTAACCTGAGTTGAGACAGCCGATTGGAGGCACATTCGCAGGGGATTCACAGGGGACCAGTTTTTCACATGGAGCAGAAATCAACAGTGTACTTTAATAGCATTTTTCTGAGAATTTCAGTCAACACTGTTGATTACACCTATGGATCTATATCATGACAGATGAGATGGAAAGGTGTTTATTCCAATTAAAGTCTACACCACTCATAGGTGTTAACATCACTAAAAGTCAATATGATAGTCAGACAAGGATCCAGAGTTCAACCAAGGAGATATCTCCTTGGTTTTACAGGGTGCAAATGTACCCCCAATTAATGTCATCAGTAAAATTGCTGCACATTTTGTCATCGCAAACTTCTACACACACACACGCACAAAAAAAAGTCATCACTAATTCCATGAGATGCGCAATTACCCTATTTTATATGCTGCTGACATGTACAGTTTTAAATTTTATGAGATTTGCCCCCCCCCCCCGATCTGCCCTCGATCATGATGTAGAACTAGAATGAAATAGTAAATATGAAATTATTCATGCATCCATTTTGTAGAGTTATAGCTTTATTTCACGACTTGGGTTTGATACCAAATTGTGCCTTTGGTAAATCATGGATACCATCTACTTAGTTGCTAACCTCTAAGTAATCACAATGTCTTAGCAGTCAAGAACAAAAAAAATGCATATCATTGACCACAGTGAAATAATGACACAAATGACAGGCCTCATTTTATCATTCAAAATTGTATACTTTAAGATGATCATGCCCCCCCCCCAATAAAAAAAACACCCCTCCATGTTAGTCCCAATCCAAACTGATAATAGAGTAGGCCTAGCATAGATATGAATGAGATTGAGAAAAGTTATTGTATGTGTGTGTAAGGTGATATCAACAAGAAAAAAAGAGTGATTCCATAATATGCATTGACAGAAGTCCAATGTAGTCCGATTCAAATAATGAAGACAGACAGAAATTGCATAAAAAACAAATTTCCTCCACCAAGCATGTCCATCGAATCTAAATGAAGCGTTATTAAAGGACATCACTACAATATGAAATCCAATCCATTTCATTTGTTTCTTTTCATAATGCTATCATAATATAGAGTTTTTTTTAAAGTAAGCATACCATTTCTGGCCACACATTCAATTACTGATATTCTCTTATATTGATTTCTATCGATGTGTAATACTCTCGGAGTTCATTCCACAATATATTAGTAAAAGTCAAAGGAATAAATGAATGTTTTCATATTCTTGTTGCCTCATTCATGACAGATATTGCTTACTTGAATAAAACAAATCTATAAACTGGACATTCACAATGTTTCAAATCAATGTCAGATTTGAGATCTTTCCTTAAAAAGGAGTTCATTTCTTTCTGAAGTGCATTTCTGACAAGAAATATCAGTAGCCTGTGTATGAATCCAGCAACAATCAATGATTGCCAGAGGAGAACTATGATTACTTCATTTTCTCCTGCTCTCTGATCAATTTGCTGGTGGTAGTGTGATTGTTTTTAGATGAAAAGGGGACAGAAAATTGCAAATATGTAAATGAGGAGTCACTGCAGAAAATAAACTGCAGTATGGGGTAGGTAAGAAGTTTGTTGACATCAAGTTTCTTTGAAGTTCAAAATAATTTCTTCTTTTTTTTCCAATCACTTTTGCCTTAATGAAAGTTGAATATCTATTTTTTATTTATCACACAATCACATACATTCTATATCACATTTTGTGTAAGCCATTGGGGATGACTCTTTCATGCTATGCAGTCCAAGTTACATCTACTTTAATCTACATTAAGAGTACACTAGAAAATTACATTTGCCTTACACCCCACCAAAATATTTTGAATTTTTGTAAAAATTTACATTTTCCACTTTTCTCAATTCAAACTAGATCTTCAGAGAAATGGCTGCAGTATTATGCATTCTCTCATCTCTCAAATTGTTCCCATTTTAGCAATAGTCATTTTCTAAATTGATGTGTAATCATAGAAAAAAAAGACTCAGCTCTTACTGTGATGAAGAGGTAATAATTCTGCATTGCTCAAAAGAAAATTCCAGGGCAAGATACAATACTAAAATCACTGATTATGCTGTACAGTTCTAAAATTAAAAGCATATGGCAGCCCTATTTTTATACTGTTCATGCTGCTTCTTGTGTCGTCTTAATTCTAGTTTTTTTTTTTTTTTATTCAAAATGTGTTTCCTCTTAAATTATTTTGATTGCAAGTACTTGCTATCCAATAACTCACTACAAAGAAAATATTTTCTTGATGTTTGTTTGATAATATCTAATTCTGTCATTTTTATTAAGTGAAATTTAAGCTGTTCACTAGTATACTCAGATCAACAATTCATTCATAAAATCATCTTCAGAGGGAAAAAAATCTGAATTATTGCTTATAAAAAATTTTAATATAACAAAACAAATATGATGAAATCACACTCAACTGTAGAATGACAAATTGTGAAGAGCAATTTTCGTTCCAATTGTTGGTTGTTTCCATTAGCAAGCAAATTATTTTAACCTAAATCAAATAATAATGAAGGACATATGCACTTAATGATATTAAACCTACATGCAATCAATAGAAACATTCTCTTTCTCTTCATCCTCTGGTATCAGTCCCACCCTTAATGTCTATGCAAGATTGATCATGCTTGTTATGACTCATTACCATGTAGTTATACCAAAGAAGTGACGCTTCTACACCTAAAACAGTACTTCTCTTTTCAAACAGTATCTGTTCATGTAGTCTCAACTCCTACCCCATTCAGATAACTGGAATTCATATTGCCTCAAACTGCATTGGCAACTTGAGGCATTATTCCAATTAAAAAGTCAATATCAAATTCATCATTAAAGACACACAATATCCAGACAAAAATACTATATATTCCAGTAGAATTTATGCACATTTTCCCCTATTATCTTTTCCAACCTCTCATCTGTTTTTCCTTGTCTGAAGAGGGTCCTGGTCATGGTAGTGGTGTTTGATAGATGAGTTGTGTCTTAGTCTATATCGTGACTAAACTTTGAGCAAACATCATGGTAGACTTGGTGGTTAGTCATTTGATATCATCCATCAATGTCCTTATACAATGCACTTGTTGCTTCATCAGGGGGTTTCTCTTCTTAAATGGACAAAACTTGTAATTATACCAACACCAAATCTAACAAATAGATAACATCATCATTACTAGTAATTACCAGGTGCATGGAAATGAATCATAACAATCTTTTGACCAAACTTAAGTTTACTAATCTAAAGTGTCCTTGTGTACCAGATGGAAATAAGGAATGTCACAAGCTTACAATCTTCATTTAAACAAGACAGATTTTATCTGTTGTATCAATAATTCACTTTTAATACTGATGTTTTAATTTTTTATACTTGTATATGACAAACTCCATTTCAATTCAAACAGGATACTTTCTACTGTTGCTTTTCTGTTAGTCATTTAGGAAAGTACAAACTGATATCAATCATGTTAAAAATATATATAAATGAATGCATAGCAAAAAAAATCATTAATGAAATATAGAGGTATGGGTTCTCAAATGTAAGTTTAAATTTTGTGTTATCATATGTGAGCAGCTCCAATGTACATAATGTAACATAAACTCCACTAATTTCCATAAATTTACATTTCATGGAAGCATGTAAGAAAAATATCAAACGCACTGGTAAATCTTTTTGGTTTCTAAAAAAATTGTACTTCTTGGAATTTATATAAAATGATGTTATTTTGGAGATGATCTCATTTGATGTAACAAAATTAAACTTTGAATATTCATAACAATTATTATTATTATTCTTTAGATGGATTTTCTCTTATTTTCCTGCTTTTATGAAAATGAATTTCATATCATGGTGTATGTTACTATAATAAAGGGATGTTTACTATTATGGCCAACTTGTTTTTTCCAAAAACAATTTTAAAAGAGATGTTATAACTTACTGCTGACATTATCACAGTGTATTAATAATAAATGTGTGAATGTGGAAACAAAAAGATACTGAATTATTTCTAGTGCAGTATGTTTTACAAAATGCTAGCTCTCTACTAAAATATGATAATTAAATGATAAATACAATAGATTTCTGAATTCTTTCTCCTCTCTATGTGCTGACAGTATAAAAATAAAAGCCATCACAGTAATACCATCAACTCACACATGCTTATCATAATTACAGAGCTGTCTAGCTGTGAAAGTACATAAAAATCAAAATGGCTCCATTGGAGAGACCTCTTTAAATATGAAAATATGAATATGAATGAAGCCATTGAGTTGAGCCTGGGTGTCTAGACTCCTGAACAACTTCTTCTTCATATCCCTCTTATGATGGGGTCAGCTGAGAAAGAGATGCTTCAACTCGATACCATGTTACACAAGGAAAATAAGAGACTGGAGTATGTACAACGTAATTCTACACAAGTGTTTGGTTTACAAGAGAGGAAGCAAGGGAGTATTATATTTCCATCTTTCGTTACAAAACTAGGATTATACTTAAAGAAATGGGGTTGAATTCTCCTTAATGATAAGTAAATAAAGACGTAAACTATTAAGAATTATGGTGGGGTTTATCAAATTTTTCAAATTATATGAATGATATGAATATCATTCATTTCAGTTTTCTGTGTCAATTATTATCATAGTTTTGTATTAAGGTATCTGATTGTTCTGAAGGACTTTCCTAATATATCACCTCCGTAGATTGTGATCATAACCTCTTTGATGAGTTTGAAGTCAACTGATTGTTTTGATGACTACTCCTTGACCCTATAATAAACCCTTAGTATACTACCATACCAGATGCATGCTAACTAATAAAGGGAGTCTTATTAATCTTGTTACTGAAACAACCTCTATTATGTCCATTGTCCCAGGGATTATTAATTATTGATTCTCTCTTGTACACTAGTTATTGGCAGAGGGATTTCACAACCAGATTCTTTCATCTTGGCTTCTGCTTCTCCATGCTTGGCAGGGTTGATTTTAATCTATTATGCAAATTTTTACATCATCAACCAATAGTTCCCAGCAATACAGGGCAGCTTCTGTTAAAGGGTATTTTGATTGTATCCTTTGTATTGTTGTATAAAAATAGACTCCAATTCATGGAATATACAATGTTGCATTTCATGTTTAAAAGATAGAAAGCAATCTAAAACCAGTCCTACTTCAAGAGCAGAGGCAGGTAAGTTTTCAAACCTTGAGAAGAAATGGGATTGAGTATCAGGTTTATACCAGATGTACATGTATAAAACACTGCTGACCTTTCAGCCTATGAAATGCAAGAACTGTAAGTAACATTAACTTTCTGTGACCTTGATTAATGTTTCAAATCTTCTGCAGAAAAGTGTTTTGATCTGGACAGAATATTGTCAAGCTGTCAAATTTTCAATTTTTCCAAACATTCCTAATCCAAGACTTCTCATTTCCTGTGCTAGTTTCTACTCCCTCTCTCTGTTAAATATTTCCAGTATTCTCTGATAGGTTTCAGTTAGCAAGAAATATTTGTTACATGCAGGCTGTCTACAAGTTTAGAATATGCCCCCAGAGATGGTTAAATCAACATACAAGTCAGTAAGTATGAGAATAGAAATTGGCAGCAAACATGAGCATCACTGTCGATTTGCAGCCCATCAGTCGCCACTAAAGACCTTAGAGGGGTGCTAATGACACCCCTCTCGATGTCATTATAGCCGACTCTCATTTCAAGAGGGATCCTACCGCCACGCAGGAGGACCGGTGATGACAACATCCACACCCAGAAAACTAGCATCACCATGGCAACTAAACAGAGATCAAGAGTCGTTAGAGTTTCCTGAATGTATCCACTGCCGGCCAAGCCGATAGGATCATAGGACTGGGACCGACAAATCTAGAGTCAGTTTGCAGTGAGAAAAAGAAATAAATCCTATCAGTGAGATTTCAATATGAGAGACACAAAACTGTGATAAAAGCTTGCCAATCAAGTCTTTAGCATTCCAAGCTTCCCTGGGTTTGAAATAGTAAAACCTTTTCCATACCTTCTTGTATGCTCAGTAAATTGCTTTGTACTCATAAACAATGAATCTTAAAGACATCCACAAAACAATATAGTGAGGTGACATACATATGCAATATTTATAAAATATGAATCCAGCAAGTATTTGTTTTAAATATAATTTACAAGAAGGTATAAAGCCAGTGTTTGTGTCAATCAATTACTAGAAAAAAGTAATGTTTGAACTTGAAAAATACCCTATGCCATTCTACGCACACAGCCAATTATCATTACTTATTTTCATGATTTGTTATATAAATAATAAACCACACTTTTTGACTGATTGAAAAGTTAAGTGAATACAAAGATTCACCAGTCATGATTAACAGTACATTTGTATTGAGGTATATTAGAATGTGACAAGACCAAACTCTTGATAGAAATTTTAGACTATAAACTAAAGATTGTAAATGGGTTGTTCCATATCTTTAGTAGATAAGCTGTGGTGGATCAAGGGTTTGGAAATAAAAGGTGGGGGGGGGGGAGCAAAGAAAAAATATTGAAAAAAGAGACAGGGCACAGATGATGATTTTTATTAGATCTAGTAATATTAAGATGTGTTCACAATGTATGATTCCCAAAATATGGAGGTGTGCATCTCTCATTCCCTTATGCACTTGAATTGGCCACTTATCAGTACCAATCTAGGAAAGATAATTTAGTATTTCATATTATATTATTCTAAGTAAGGTTCAACCCCTTTTTATTGTGAAATTCATATCATCTTTCATTTAGACTTCACGGTAGATTTAGAAGTTGTTATTCATGTTCAGTAAACTTTATTTGACTCTTGATTTTCATAATCTAAAAAGAAATCTAGATTTAAGTTATCGAAGGATAAAGAAAAGCATCTATAACAAGTTTTGCTTAAGACAGACAAATCTAACCATGGTTGCACACCCTACCTGACATGTATAATGGCAAAAACCTTGAACATGAATACACTTTGATACAATCAATCACATCTTTCACTTAAATGGAGGTAGATGTCAATCACATATTGTCCTTTCAATCTTATCTGATAAGGGTAATTTCCAAGAACACAATGCACAATGCTGCATTGATGTGGACAGAACAACAGACAATAAACATGTTTGTTACTGCATTGACCTTTTTATCCAGTTTCTTGGTTAGTCTTCCTCCTAAATTTCTGATGTCTTATAAAAAAGGGTGCTTGAAGCTGGCTATAATTGATTATATGAAATAAACAATTCTCTATTCAATGTAATAATCATTTCCTGAACTTTGATCTGTATTCATTTGTGAGGCAATCATAACAACAAGCAAAGTTTTAGTGTCAGTCACAAATCTGGATTTTTCTTTGAAAATCAGAAGCACAATTCAACCCATCTTATCATTAAAAGATATCATGACTATTAAAATTTGATAAGATATTTCTAAAAACTATGATAACCAGGGTTTCCCTGATTTTTCCCTGATGAACTTTAAGAATTCCCTGATAATTATTTAAACCCATTCCCAGTTTAAGATGTTTTCTAAGTTGTTGCAGTTAATTACATGTAAAAAAAACACTTAAAAACACCTTAACCAGTCATTCAGTCAATGTTGTTTTGATATGCAACAAAATATAAGATTACTGTGCTTTTGACTTTTATGCCGATCAAAATTCCCTAACTTTTTCCTCATTTTGTGGCATTTTTCCCTGATTTGAGGTATTTTTAAAATCAAATTCCTTGATTTTTCCCTGACTAGAAAAAAGTAAAATAACTTTCCCTGATTTCCCTGATGGGCTGGAAATGCTGATAAGTTATTTGAAGATAATTATAATAAGAGAGAGAATATGATTCCATTGAATTTACTTAAATAGAGGGATGGGGACAAGACTAGGTAGCAGTTAGTGAAATGACTCTGCAACTGAAGCGCTAGATTTTGCAGGTGGGTTTGGCTGCTAAGTCGATAATCAATTGGGATGAACATCAATAACATGTAACTAAGTATAGTAATGTTACTTACATTGCACATTTCAGGCTCTTTCTCTCACACACCTTTTATTTCTCTCCCTCTCTCTATTCTACCTATATCTTTGTGACAAATCTTTTGCATTCATATTCATTTGACAAAAGTGAAGGTGAATAATATTATCTCTATGTCATTTACTTTGTTAATTTACATTTCCATATTTAGATTTGTAAATAATTTTTAAATACATAATTAAGTACACAGCCCTGGATAGCTACTCCATGTTCATAGCAACCAAATGGTTAGATCTATACCTTATTTACTCGAACAACATGTCTTAATCACTGTATTATTATTGAATAACAATTACATTCTTTACCAATCAACAACACAATTTCAACTTTCATGCTGTTGATATCTTTCATAAATTCTCTTCTCAAGCCTCCCAACTAAAGTTTGATTTTCAAATGTTGAGAGGAAAATAACAGATGGTCAAATCTGTCAAAAACGCGCCACTTCTATTTTTGTTTTGAAATCACAGTAGTAATATGTCATGTATCACCTTACTTGTAACCTACAAATCAATTTCAAAATGTCACTACGTAGGAGGACAGAATCATGTTCATAATGTGATAGCGTGATTTTTTCCAAGAATATTTTCTTGCTTCTCTCTTCTATCTCTCTATTTTTTTCCAACTTACTTCATCCATCTTTTATCCTCTCCTTTCCTCTTTCATTATCTTATTCTGTCTACATATTTGCCTCATTCTTATTCTACATTGTCTCCTAATGATTAACCATGTTTTGTTTCTATTCTCCTTCCTCACCTCCTGAAGTGCTTTATATCCAAGAAAAAAAGGTCTTCATTGCAAAGATAGAAGCTGTTTTTGTATTGTTATATCAAAGTTTAAGTCTGACATTCCCCAAATCTTCACCCTCACTACTCCTTCTATCCTTTCTCTATCATAAAACTATTTTTAATACTAGAATCACATATTACTAGAGTCATCCACTTTTTGACCTAAAAATCTGAGTTAATTCTATCAAGAGTTTGTTACAATAAAACAAAGCAGGTGATCCATAATACATTGCCTTGTTGTAGGATTACTAATACAGTTGTTATGTAGATCATAACTGAACAAAGAAGTCTGGTGTGAAAGAAGATAAATCACAACTACTACAGTTTCAAAATGCATGTGCTGCTTTTCAGTGACTGTAAGCTTTTTCTAGGTATCTACCTCAATAAACAATACACAATGGGAATAAGCGATTATGGCAGTTCACTTTTTTTTATAGTTAAATCACTGTTAGATAGAAAATTGCCAAAACTCCTCTCTCTAAACAATCCAAACTAAGGACAGAATGTCATTTTATTTTGTAAAATGAAAACCTTTATTCACTCTTGTCATGTCTTGGTCAAAATGTTGCGATTAATTAATAGCTAGAGATGTGTAATAAAAATGAGTGAACTATAATTGGTTGTTTTTAACCATTCCACAATTATTCCTAGAATTTATATGAATGAAACCTGCCCCCAAGCAAAGAATGATTCATTTCCTTGCTATGAATGGTCTTTTGATATCAATCTCATAATCTCTTAGTACTTTATTCATATCAAAATACCAAATATTTTGTCAAAATACAACAGGCGGCATTATTATGAAAGGATTGCTGACCAATTTCACAAGACTTTGTGATTACTACAAAATTATGATAGAAAAAGGCAATTCTTTCTCCACAGTAATCAGTATATTGCTTTTCCTACAAGGACAATCTTTCATAAAAGGGAGGCCTCAAACATAACCCGAAGGTACAATACAGCCAAATTGAAGCCACTTTTACCGACTTAGCAAAGGAACACGAACAGGGATTTTTGCCGAGACACAAATTAAATTAATTTCCTAGGAATTTACATGAGAAGCGCCTAATCAACACGACAAAAATTGTGAAAGAATAGCGCAGCCTTTTTGAAGATTTAGTTCTTAAACCCTTTGATGGATTACCATCCGCATATTAATTTAAGAGTATGAAAATAATCTAACAGCATAAAATTATCTCATTAATAACTAGCAATGCTAACGAAAAAGGATAGTTTGTAAAGAATTCTTAGTCATCCTTTTCTTCCTGAGGGATACATGTAGATGTCAAAATTGGTTTTGCAAACACTTCAGAATACCAATAATGATCAATATATCTAGTACTTTCTACCACATTCTATGGTCGTGACTCAGACTGGATCCAAGACTTGAAAGAAAGTGTCTCTGATTGAGTAAATGGGGTTGTTCCTACAGCCTTAATTTGGTATCCCTTAATCTGATATCTTGGTTTTAGTGTATTTGGCTGGGATACAGAACATCACAAGGGTGCCAATGAGGAAAGGCCTGCGATGATTGCTTAAGAGCAAGGGAGAGAATTGATTGAGAAGAGACACTGGTCAGATGGTTGCAAAGAAAGTCCCTCCCTTCTTATGGCCTGCTTTCTTTGTTGGTATGAGCTTACTGGAGGTTATAATAATTCTATTACAGTACCTCTCCATATTACTGTGGTGATCACAAGTAAAAGTGTTTGCAGTCTGTGTCATTGAGCTTCATTGAAACCAAGTGGTAAATATACCTTCAATCTGGCACCAATCTTATTCAATTGCCAGAACGCAGACATTGCGGCCTATAAATGAGGAAATGGTAGCTGAGAAGTAGGAGTGGAGCGATGGTCTTGGGTTTGTATGCTCAAGCTAAAAGCCTTTGAACCACAATGAGTAGAACAGCGTGTTCTTTTTTTTTCCTCATCCGTTGTTCAAACTGTAGATATACTAATTGATGGGTGTGGAAGGCGAAGAGTATTGACAGGACTAGCTGTGATCGTGTGTGTGAATGAAGTTTGTTTTGTAGTGTTCTGCCTCCTGAGAACCGAGGCTTTCTACTAATTCTACGCTCTTACAGGATGTTTCTCCGCGATTCTTCTCCATCGAAGCAGGATGTGGACTTTTGCCATTTTAAAGGGGTCCTCTACTTATTTTCAGTACAAAGAATTTTCATTCTGCATTAGATGTCAACAATAAAAAATAAATTGATCCTCATGCCCTAGGGAAAAATGCTCTCAGCTAAAAAAAAAAAAATCTTACACACTTTATGAAGATGGAATGATGTCATACAAATGCCCTATATCAATCATATCACCCCACTCAAGTAATGGACAAAGGAGATAAAAATCAAAGTTACCATGGCCCAATTGTGTCTTTCTGATGCTTCTAAAAATGAAAAAGATGGACTCAACAACCACCATCTCGTCAATAGAAGAGATGATGGATGACGATGACTCATAGATATAAAACTGACATCAAAGAACTTCTTCCAAATATAATGAATTACTCTCTCTCACCACAAGGAATTCCCTGGACTAATGACCGGGATTCTCCCAATATCCACTCTGCTTCATCCTTATACAGGGCTTCCCCTATTTTTATTCAATTCAATTTATTTCAAATGTCTCAACTGGTATTTATATAATCATGAGAGAGATTAAAATTGATGAGCCTAAGCCACATACCAATCAAATATTTCATTTCTATTTTTCATCCCTCTTTTTGGTGGGGGGGGGGTCGGTGGAGGAGGGGAGACACCGCAATTTTATTAGTCACCATCTTGGTCTGCTGCTCAAATCTATATTTTGTCCATATGATATTACAAGAGTCTAATTACTGTTTCACTCAGCCTCAATTTTGTTCATTCGTTGCACAATAAATGTAAAGAGTGGTTCTCTTTCCTGCCAATCTCTGTAGAACATTCGTCATCATTATTTAGTTCAACCTTGGAGTTGTCTTATGAATACATCTTTCATGAAGCATTTTCTTAGTATGGTCTAATAGTGCAGCCATCTTTAAATAGTTAAAGATTATTTGTTACTTGAACTTGTTATAGATCAAAAGTTCAAAAATCATATTAGCAGATCAATTGTAATTAAACACATCATACAAAGTTCAGATATGCAAAAAAAGATACTTATTCTTTTCAGATTCTAAGAATATCCATTCTTATTTCTATACTCTGTGTTTAATTAATTTCATAAGTAAGAAAATATTTTCCTATATAACTGTTAACTATAATTGTGCAACTTTTATTTGAAATTTTTGCTCTACGATCTTCCTAGAAGTTCAGTAATTTCAAACAGAAATGGATGCTTATCATGGAATATTTTCATTAATAAAACAAGACAAACTAAAAAGATTTGTGAAAAAGTAAAAATTACATTAGAAAGGTTCAAATGCATAGGAATTATAGGCATCATGTTATCTTGGTGAGGTATCTCCTCAACAATTTAATCAGGTGTTGAATGATAAAAATGATTATAGTCTATTTTGAAAGAAAAAATACATTTCATTCCTGGACAATTTTGGCTATTATACAGCCAATCGTATCCCATTATACTTCTGTAATTAATATATGACACTTCAGATCATATCAAACTATCAATGTTGAATTATTGGGGATGAAGTAAATACATTCAGACCATTTGTCTCCCTCCAAAATTTAGTTTAATAGATTTATAATTTCATTGTTTGTTTTCTGTTTATTTAATCAGTAGCATCAGTTTAGATATGTTTTCCCTTAAGATAGACTCATAGAAAGTGGTCATTATTCTGATAAGAACTAAAACACTCATATGAAACACGGCTGAAGTAGAAAATTACAGAATAGTGGGTAGGAGAGAAGTGGCTTAAGATATAATCCATTATTGCAAAGACGGCACTTCAGTAAAATGGCAGACTAGAAAATCACTGGCTGCCCCAGCCCGCAAGCCGCATTTGAAATATTTGTTAGTAATAAGTGAATATGTGGTCCACTCTGATAGATTGGTGCTCTGCAGCTAAAATCTGATCAGCGATTGCCATAATGGCCGATTCATAGCATGATGGATCAAAGTGGGGATATTGGAGTCTTTTCTATTGCCAGGGTGACTTCCACGGGGCAACCACTGATTTTGGTTAATGTAAAGCTGATCATGTAAAATACCTGTAGACTCCACCAATGTTTTATTCTGAGTCATGTCTACAACTTATCAGGATGGCGGTAAGCCAGATTGAAGAGACTGAAAGAGACCACAGCTTGTTGAATTCTTACACCACTTCCCTTTTTATCCTGACTTTTCAAAAAGAGGCGAGTAATTTCTTAAAATTAAAAGAACATTTGATGCCCATTTTGGGGGGGGAAGGAGGGGTATAGGGGATCTGGAATCTAATCCAAGTTTTAATGTTCTTTTAAAAAAGCATGTATAGCAATATAAAATGGAATCCATTCCTTATGAAGACTTTAATTGCGTTAATTTTTACTGATGTTATGTTTGCTACTGGTACAGGATGAACACATCTCTGGCGCCATGGCACTTATAGTTTTAAACACATCTCTATATCAGCTAATCATTGTTACTATTAGGCATCAAATCATGAAAGACTTCAATCCTTATTTTCAAATTAATCACTAATAGGGCATTAAGATTCTTGGCAAAAGCCAATGTGTTCAGAAGCCCCCCCCCCCCCCGTTAGGATGTACAAATATTAGGACCGTTTGATAGGGGGTCAAGTCTTACCTGTTCTCCATTGATATGAGTTAAATCTTCCTCTTGGAGCTTGAGATGAAGCAAGATGAATGAGGGAGATCATTAACCAGATACACATGGACATCTCCATGCCTAGAGTAGTTAAGGTATCCCTCTATTAAAACACCACCACTGTAAAGAACAAAACATAATAGATTTCTATAATTTTCATTCTAAAGAAATAAACACAAAAAGAAATTCAAATATATGTAACAGGTAACCATAGTACATTTTCAGATAAATACGTTTTATATTCTATGCAACGTTTGAAGTATAATTCAAACTAAAATGCGCTAACTAGAATGCAAAATTTGAATTTATTGAACACCTTTCCAATTTCATCAATATGAAACAAAGTTCTATCTTCATTTCTTTATTCCAATTCATCAACACCAACATTCATATCATTTTCATATCATTCATATTATTTTCAACATGCATAATCAAATGATGTTATTACTACATGTGTAATCATGTAAATACTTTTTAGGGAAATAGATATTGGAAATCTATCCCAATCTGATTATTGAACAACCCCAAAAATGCTTTATTCTGTGCGTGCCTTGTCCCTGAACAGAGTCGAAATTATATCCAATCCAGTGTAACTAGCCATAATAATCACTGTTAAATTTTTGGGCAACAACGGGGAAAACAAAAGAGTATTCTAAGTATCATGAACTTTCACCATTTGTCTGGAAAATAACTCAATAATATGTGTTTCATGGCATTATTCTGGACACAGTTATTTTCATAGATCTGACAATAATGTCTGCATTTCCTATCTGTCTACTCCCCTGCAATGAAAGAAGTAGCATCCATTCTAGAGCAATTCAATATGAAAGAAAATTGATCATTGACTTTTCCATGTAATGTTAATTGTTGTATAATGAATTCTTACATAACAAAATGGCTTGATGATGTGAGAGACACCACACTTTTGCGCATTGCATGTGCACAACAACAACACCCTTAGCTGTACACGTAAGGGTGTTTCTGCACAAATGTTTTGCTAAGGGCATTCATTACCGACAAGACAAAATGGTCTCATTGCTTGTAACGATAATGAAGATCAGCATCTGATCAAGGAGGTTCCATTGAAATGGTTGATTGAAATTACTTTGATCTCTCTTCTTGATTATTGACTACAAATCCTATAGCCTACAATAAAATGCCAGTATAAAGGTTCATTTTATCCATCTCCCTCAAATTTGCACCCTTTTATTTCCCTGGCCAAATTAAGAATAAAGAAGGTTTAAAAGGCAAAACAAGATATGATTATGTCTGCATATTTGGGAGGATGGGCATGGGGACCCTCCATCTTTTGTGGATATAGCCTTTGGTGAAATAGACATAACCAAGAGGTGTATAAAGGACTTTGTCCAGAAATAGATTGACATCCAAAACATACCAATAACCATACCTAATGAAACCAACATAAACAAACACTAGCAGGATGACCCCACTATACCCTTTATAAAAGACTTAATGCTAACTTTTTTTTTGTAGGTACAGTACAGGAGAATTTAGGATGCTGTCTACAAAGAGACCAGTTCAGATTTTTTTATTACATTGTTTTTAGTGTGAACAGAAAAAACCCATTATTTTCCTAGAATTTCAATCGGATAAGGTCTTGACCAACATTCTTCTTATGACAACATGGTTGTTTACTCAAGCCCCATATTAGAAATTATGCGTAGATATTAATTTCCTTCCACTCTGTTGTTGTTCGGGTTCATATGACACCAAAATGGGCATTAACTTTCAATCTTGGTGGGGTCAAAGTGAGACAAAAATGGGCATTATTTTCTCCAGCACATACAGACCTGCAAACAATTACATCTAATTATTGTGTTGTTCATTCCCCATTAGGTCCTTGTTACAATAACAAAGCTCCAGGCCAAATACGATATCATACCTTTCGGCTCGTTTGCCATGTATCCGTTTACCTGTCAAGCTCACGTCATTCCAGCGACTTTATTGGTTTGAGTGATACAAAATACAGTAATAACAAGACGGTTTGTTGCATTTCACGGTAGCTCCTCATAGAGTTACTCAAAATGAATTTTTATAGAAAGTATTGGTGGCGAAATTTAATTTAAGAAGAAGGTTTTTGACATGAAATGAACCTTACATCATTCTAAAGTCTGCTGTTTGTATCTAAAAGTGGATTAAAAGGCATCTCTGCACAAACTAACTGCATTCTTCATTGCAACTTATTTCTCCATGATTATGTTATCATTGAACAAGTACAAGAAAGAATATTGGAATGAAAACAAATGAGAGTATACCAGTACAATTACTATCCAGTCTCACATTCTCTCTTAAATGACCACATAGTCTGTATTCTTATTGTTAATCCAATTAATTTGAAAATATAATGTGAATCATAAATTTTGATAAGACCTAATTTAGAAGAATAAGCTTAATTTAGATGACACATTTCAACACTTCAATTAATAATCCTACTTTCAATATAAGTGCAAAACTGGTACGTATAAAAAGAAATGCTTTAAAGATAGTGATAAAGCCTGGAAATCATCATTCAAAATAACTTTGAAACTCAAGAAGGTACTTACATGTATATTTTGTGTTCCAAAAAGAAGATCAAATAAATTCTAATGGCAATGAAATGTGGTCCAGATCAAACAATCCAGTGAGTCCAAGCTCTCAGAGCCTTGCAATATCCAAAGTATGAATCACTCTGTTCCAATGTAACTTCACATCTCCTTCCTTCTAAACATACTTCATTTACTGCTGCACATTGGGCAGGGCATACAAAGTCTCTGACGCCACTCTCCTTTTACCAATTTCCTCTCCTTTACAGACCAGGTCATTGTCCCATGCTATCCCGTCTGCCGACCATTCTGCTACTGATCATTCTATCTCAAGATGCCTGCGTCCAAACTTCAATCCAATAGTTCCCTCGATTAGTGCCTTCCTCACTCTATATCATGAATGTACATCAAAGGTAACCTGGATGAAAGAAAAAATATGGAATCATGAAAGGTTTGGTGTATTAGTGCCAGCTAGCACTGCCTAGTCTAGTAAGTCTGATGAAGGCAGGTATTTATGAATACCAAAGAATTCATACACTGAAGTCAAAACCTTGATCTTTATCAATGTTTTCATAAAAAACTCATTGAAAGCAAATGAATGCCCTACCCTAACACCTGAAGCTATCAATTGGATTCTTTCTTTATATGAAAAACCCCCCAAATATTTCAATTTTCATGAAAAGAGATGCAAGAAAAAGTATTTTTGGAGATTCACTGATCTGTAGAACCAAGATATTAATCATTACACCACAAGACATGTATTCTCCCAATTTAAGTGATCAATCAATTCCATATTAAGAAGAATCTTGGATAAGAAATGTCTTGAACCTATAAATCCATTGTAAAGCTAGAATGATAATGGAAAACTTGCACGAGTGACCGAATGAAACGAGACAACCACTAAAGATTAAGGCTAACTACGCAATAGAGGAATAATCTGAGAGACACCAATATACCAAGACTGGGTTAATATGAGGCAACTATAGAGTTGTAATTTGATTAGAGAGTTTGCTCCTGGCTTGTACAAGTGTTTCTATTCATGGGAGCTCAGGGAGAAAAGAGGGAGGGCTTTTATTGTGGGCTTGATACTGATTTTCTTTACAAGACTAGGGACAATGTCACATTATTCACTTGTGGTTCACAATTAACAATGTTTGTTTTGCATAATGATAGGGTTGTGGACCTTAGAGTTCAATAATAAACAGGTAGGTTTAAGAATATTTTAGCAATAATGTTAGGGGAAGGGAAAGAAAAAGGACTTACATTAGAACAAAAAAAAAAAAACATAATCAATACATGAAAAATAATGTGTATTACCAGTTATTAATTGAAACTCTTAAGATACATTGTAAACTTCTTTTCACTTCAAGGATTGGCGAAATACAATGAGTTGATTAAAAGTAATAAACAAACAGGTAGCGCTCATCATTAATAAGCATATATGCAAATTGTCTTATGTCTTTGTAATCATTGTCATCACAAAGACCAATTAAAATGGAGATGAAAATAATCCTGCACTCACACACATTATAAAACAGAAAAGGGGATTACCCAGAAAAGTTACATGACAGATGTTCTAATTTCAATGAAATAGGAGCTTGAAATGACATTCAGCCATTATCAACACTTCTTTATACTATAAAGAGGGCACACTGTAGTCTGCTAAACAGACTCTGAATGGCTCGTGAGGTGGGATTGCTGCTACTTTGCAAACCATTCTGAAAGGACGAGCGAAGCGAATCTGCAGCCATAGCAGATCTAGTCTGTGATGCAGACTCATAGAATCAGCAGTGATACACACACACTGCAGATGTGGGTTTACATTGGTAGACTAAGCACACTCAGGCTAGAGGAGACAAATATGAAACTACTCCGTCAGCAGTCTGTAAACTGACATCTGTGAGTCCACAGTAAAAGCTCATTTAGACATGAAAGAGTATGCTACTCTGGCACATCATTCATTTCTTCCCACATACTTTCTGATTTATAGAAAGTTAAAGGCAGCTGGTCTGAATGGGGCCAATACTTGTCTAGCTTTAAAGACTGCCACATTCATCCCCATTTACAATCACCTGTCTTCTTTGATCTGAACTGGAAGCTAAAGACAACATAAATTTATTGAAATCTAAAATAATTCTGACTAGCCTCTCTCATCAACAATGGGGCATTTACAACTGTTGAGGTGTTAAAACTTTCATGAGGTCAAATCCAAGTGCATATTAATAGATCTTTGTATATCAAACAATAGGACTCTTGAAAGTAAATCCAGGGCACACAGGCCAATGAAGTAACACCTTTGTGCTGATCTTCTACTAAGTTAAACAGACAACTTTGCAGATTCTGATTAAGCCTTAAACTAAATAAATCACTTGGGTGTGGATGAAATGATATCATTCATCTTTTCTCCTCTTTGTTCTCACTTGCTCTTTATGAGAAAGGTGGCATGGCATGTGTATCGAGCAAATCGGCCTCTCTAAAACTTGATAGTAACTTATACCAAAATGGTGATATTGAAATTGTGGTCAGGTTGTTACTCATCACATTGATTGGAAATTATAAAAGGAGAGTATAATGTTCCAGCAAAGAAATATTTCCTTTTTGGAAAATTAATCCTAAACAAATTTGTGTGTTTTTACAATATGCATGTCACACATTGCATAAACTTTTTATCCTCTTCAAAAGAGCAAGTTTGAACTTAGTAAGCATGCTCACACTTTTTTCAAGCAGGATAATACCAAACTTCATCTTTTCAGGATATTAATGTTTGATTTATCATGAGCCTTAAGCATTGTTCTTATCTCAGTAAGACATTCTACATGCAGAACATATGAGTATTATTCCTTTTCCTTGTATCATTGACTCATTCTCTGTCTCTTTCTTTCTCTCTCTCTCTTTCTCTTTCTTTCTTTCTCTGTCTCTGTCTCTTTCTTTCTTTCTAAAAATTTCACCCAATTCACTGTCTTGTTGCCAAAACAATATAGGGAGACACATGTGTCTGTTTTTATTCTTTGTCTAGTTATCCTTTACTTCCACATTTTGTGCATTATGTGTGATGTATACCCTACACTTTGCATACTGTGTATACACAACAAATTTCATATGCAAAGCTAGTTGGCTCAAGCAATTTAACCATGCAAACATTAATCAATCATTCCTAAACAAGAAAATGCTATTCTGCAAACCTACAAACACACTTTGACTTTACATGCAATGCTTCAAAGGAAATGAAAAAAAATTTGCCCCCCAGTTATGTGGGGCCCTCAGTCATATCGGGGACATTGTCAGACTCTTCCGCGCCATGGTAAATCACCACTTATAGGATTGGCACCGTGGCAAGAATTTTATTGGAGATCTTGCTAGCATATTTGGTCCATAAAGAACTCATTTGTGGCTATTTTAATGATGTTGATGATATTCATGTATCTATAGAGAGTCACTTGCTCCATATGTTTCCTTGGAAGTTGGGGTACAGTCCTCTGAAAAGGGGTTTAATATGATCTTCTACAAGTCAAGCAATGACAATACCATACATCTTTCCTAGTAGGCAGTATCTGTTACAAATATTGATATAATACTTTTCATATTCCATTTTTTTTGTTGAAGAATGATCCTCAAGGAAAAGGGAACATAGAAAAGAAGTGAGATGGTGATCAAAATGTAAACAGATTATAATAAACTAAGTAAACCACATACTTATCCCTGTAAAAAAAAATCATTTATGGGCTTGAACTGCATTTAAGATTGTCAGTCATTGTAGTTGCCCAGAAAATGGGTTATTTAAAAGGAAAATCATTCCTGAAAATCTCTAAAGCTGACTCTCAAACCTTCTTTTACAAATAAACAACATGAGCTTTCCAAGCACAAGGGAGATGAGATCAAAGTGTGACATGTTGATAATTAGTTTATTTCATAATAATTGACATTAATCAAGAGGAATCGCCATATGGGAGTAATTTTAAACAAATATCAAAAATTTCATTAATTCATTTAATAAACAAATTTAACAATTTTTCTCATGTAAACCATCAAGTGTCTGTGCTAAAAGTGCAAATGTAATTGTATCCTGTGTCTATACTTATCTAAGATACCAATAAAATGATACAAAGAAATTATTCTTATGTTTGCAAACTTAAATTTACCTTAAAACACATCAGATTTTTTTCTTCAATGTTTAAGTTTCAGATCACAATTCCATACAGATAGAATTAACAATAGCTTAGTATAAACCTCATCATGTTTGTGTTCTGCTCTAGCATTTGATGTGGGCCTTATGACACCTGCCGATATTTTAACTTTGTGAAAAATGATACGATAATGTATGAGAGCGGGGTCTCTGACATATGGGACAGGTTCATTTCCAGTGAGAAAAATAGATTTTTTGTCAGTACTGAAAAGACTGTACAAACATTGTAAATGTATCATGCAATAAGCAACCATGGCTATATCCAAGTAGAAGGGAAGTGGGAGAGAAAGAGAGGGGGGATGAGACATAGAGAGTGGTGAAAAGAGCAAGGGAAAGAAGAGAGAGGGGAACATGGGCCTCATATTCCATTATTACATGAGACTTAATTAATTGGCTTCTATCAGATGAAGCAAACCATGTACCATTGGACACCTGAGGCATTCCAGACAAACTACTTCTGATTGCAGTTTGACAGCTCTCAAGAACAAACTCATCCAAATATTCCACATTTTCCATTGGATAACTAACAAAATGAAATATACTATACTGGTAAAGGCATTCATGGATTCTAAATTTGAACTTTGTGCACTTACTCCCATCTTAAGCGATGTTTCCTGTCCTGCTTTATCATTCTTATACCAACGTTTAATTTCTTTATTTCCTTTGAAAATTATATTTTCTTGTTTCTTTTGGATTGGTTTAGCATGATCATATTGGTGATAGCAAACTAAATTCAAACATGATACCTCCTACATATTCAATCAGAACTCCTATGAATTGACAATGATCTATGACACAAAGTAGGAGGAAAATATCTCCATGCAATTTCCTTGATTCATTACTTCTTCTCATATATCATTTTGATGATAAGCCTTGGTGCCTACATATTAAGGTTCTTGTAAGGAATATTTGATGAAGATACTTGAAAGATCAGTGAATATCTGCAGGCCCCATTACTCTAGCAGAAACTATAAAGGCAGTGCAAAACAAGAATAAAAGGACTAGACATGAAGTATACTATATCAAATCCAGATATTATGGACAGCATCATGGAAACTTTTGACGATAAAGAGATTTAAATCTATAAAGCTTAACATTTCAATACTTTTTCTGATTCTGATGGCAAAAACTAAGATATTATTGTATGTGGTATACAAGAGAGACAAAGGCTTTAAAAACAGGATGCTTTCCACACTCTCAAATGACATACCAAAATACTGTATAATGTTGCCACAGACGTGCCAAAAACAAAGTCAAAATCACGTCCAAAAAGCCACCAAGATTAAGAGAGAAATAGAAACTTGCCAAGATCTGTAATCACAGAGACATATTTCTGGATCCTGAGTCAGAGAAAGAACTATAATTGTCTTATAAGAAGTGGATTCAAATAATATCAATGAAAATTGGCCTTGCTCTCAATACCAAGTTGAGAAAATGGTTTTATAACAATGGCTCTGTTTACAGTGTCTTTAGGGTTAAGTAGGTTTTCTTTTGAATTATAACTACGAAATTGAATAGGAATTTATCGAAAGACATTTACATCAATTCAGTGTAACTACTAGTAAAGGTCAATAAAATATAAATCAAGGGAAGGAGAAAAGCTTATATAACTTTCAGTAAAATACAGGTGAATAATGGACATATTCACAAGGTATTTGAACTTCAGAATCAGAACTTTATACTACAAAATAAACACTTTCTTATCTTATTGTAGTAAATAAATAAGCCTTTTATATCTTTATAACATCAGAATCCTTTGGACAATGAAAAAACTAATTGAGATTGCCAAAATGATTGCGTATCAAAGTTGGTCTCTTTGCTTACTCTCTGGAAACTTTGTGAAACAAAACATGATCCCAGTTCTTTCCTATCTTCAGAAGATAGATAATTAAGTCTACAAGATATGCTCAGTCACTAGATCATTTCTGTTTCTGTTGCTATGAAATAAAATATATACTTCTTGAAGGTAACTTCTAACATCTCCACTCCACAACTAAAATGAAACAAATCATGGTTAGGGGTGAAAATTTGTTAAGTATGTTGGACCCACTTTGCTGTCTTTACTCGCAGTGACTGTATTTCTGAACTTCTTAAGAAAAAATGAGTGTAGGGCAGAGAATGTGATAAGTTCGTTCAAGAAAAGTTATCCCCTTATTAAACAAACTAAATCTAATTATAACACAACTTGTTAAATCTATTTCCATAGCGATACAATTAAAATAGAAACAAGAAAAAAATATTCACTGACTAAATTTTTCCATATACTAAGTGAATATCTACACCTCCATTAATATTTCATCCACCACTTCCTTATGTCCCTGGAAGCAAAGGACTTTCAATATGACCACAAAAGTGACCAGTATCATTAAGAATAAATGCTGTCTGATGCCAGCAGTAGGCGTCATTGACCAATAAAATTTTAATATATTAAAACCAGACTTCCACAGCTTCCATGTCTAAACCTTGTGATAGAGTGAGTCTTAACTTATTACCGGGAGCACTGGTTATGGATTTGATCTGCATGGCTTTTAGAAACATGAAAGCTGTGCATTATCTATTTCCAGTGATAAATACATAGCATCTTAAATTATCACTCTATAAATTTATATAATTTTCCCCTGTGGATTTGCAAAGTGTGTATAAAAATGATGAACATATCACTACCACAATAAGAAATTTGATAAAAAGTATACATCAACTCATTGTTGCTATGTTTAGCCAATTGATAATTGACTAAACATTGTGACAGTAAGTTGATTTCCGTATTAAACACAACTGGATGAATGAGAAGAGTTTACATTATTTTATATCACTACCACCTTTATCTATGCTGAGAAGTGCTGATTGAAAAAAAAATGGACTCAATCCTTGTGTACAAGGCAGACTGAAAAACACCAATTGCATGTTTAGAAATGCTCATCATTCACCCATGCAAGCTATTAGGTGTCAAAATATCTGAACAACATCCGAAATAAATCCTCTTTTATCCCTAATATGAAAGAGGTTGACCAGTATAGATGATGCGAGTGATGATGATATGAAGGGCATCAAAACTTTATCATCTCTTATGGTTGAGAGAACACACTACCATCTTACTGCCCTATCACACCTCCATCATAGTACTAAAATCAATGAACCAGTATGTAGATGCATTCATAAAAGATAAATCAATATTTGACACACAAAATGCTTCCTCTTTTGTATCACCACTCCCCCTTCAGTCTCTCTCTCCTTTTCTTTCTTCATCTATCTGTCTCTGCTATACTACTCCTACTTTTTTTCTTCCATTTTCTAATTAGTCCATTTTATTTCTTCTCAGCGCTCTCTGTAAATCGCCTTTTATAACTGGTCTTTTTTATTCATCATTTAAGATAATTATTTCATAAACAAGTTCTATTTCCATCATACAGCCACCATGAGCAAGACAATTTATGTCAGTAGCGAGAATAGACAACATTATCGATTCCATTATTATGCTACAATACACAGGAGATTTTGATAGGCTGAAAATGAATGAATGTTGCATTAGTGTATCATGTATGTTCCTTCTCCCAAGGGCTTTCACTCAATCAATTTGTGTGATCATGTAAAATACCTCCACCAGTATCTCATCTCTCATCTTTCATCTTCCCCTCCCCCTCTCATCTCCCGATCTTATTCATTTCTATCATATCAAAGGGCATCCACCTGTAAAGTAATAAGAAACATACTTTGATCCAACCATGGGCAGAACAGGATACCAGGATGAGGACTCGAGTTCATTACACTGTCGTGTCAAGTATTTGTTTGTCACGCTTTCAAATGGATGGTCTTTTACTTGCCATGCTGACTTCCTATCCTAGCAAATAACTAAATATATATCACAAATTTTCTTGTTCAAAAAAGAGGATTTGAAATAATTCTGTAATATTGAGTGTCTTAATTAAGCTCTATTTAATTATAAAACAAGGCAAGTTTGACATGCAGCAAAGAACATTTGATTTCTTTTTTTTAAACATTAATCTTACATATTGTTGCCTCAGAGTTGTCTTCTTGACTCGACAAGAAATATCTCCATTAACACTCTGCTGGCTGGGAAAGACTATGTTTCTAATATACTGTATTATGTCACTGATTATTTTATATCACTTGATACTTTTTATTTCACTGATAAAATATCTTCCATCAAGATTTCATATAATATATAATTGAAATGAAATTTATATCACAGGACAAGTCAGAAATATAGATCATTACATCTCCTTGGTTAATGACCAATAAGAAGTTCCCTCATGATTGAACATGACACCACAGAGATGTGAAGACATTTCTTCTTTCTGGAATCTGTGATGTAATTTGCAGGTGGTTCCAGGGACCACATGGATGAAATACAGGACCTAGATCTGAGGTATGTTCTATTACATTTTTATTACTCTTCATGACACCCTGAGACTTTATATAAAACCAAGTACATAACAGAATGGTAAAGACATCAGGGGTAGAGGGACTACCAGAGCATATCACACATTAATATTTCAGTGTGAAATAGGGACTATGGATTTCTATTTCACATATTGAAATACAGATTGGTAAGAAGTGATGACTTTTGTATGACCTTGTGATCTCAATATTCACTTGATCATTGGACCATGAGAATTAGACAGCATGGCTCTCCAGCCTCTAGAGTAATGCCATTATCTTGTCATTTAATCTTAACCTGAATTTAGTGGCCAATACATAACACTGGAGATATTTGCTATTAATCTGATATAACTCTCTAATTATTCATTCACCAAGGTTTTTATGATTAAAACTTTTGATTGTAGTTGTTCTATCAATTTGGTATTTATTTGAATAAAACTGTAGGCTCCTATAAGAGTTTAAAGCATTTATCACACTTCCAGTCCACCTCCCCCTCCCCGCCCCTTATTGTTTGTAATTTTGGCATTCCTGTTTTTTTTTTCCATTGAAACATGTATTTTTTTTCGGCTGCATTGTACCAATAATTGCTAAAAAGGTCATCATTATTAAATAATTGATTTTAAATCTACTGCCATCTCTGTGTACTGATAATGGAAAATATTTTGATCTGCTCAATATACCAATATGCTTTTCATTTGTCTCATGTTTTTATAAAAAAAAAATAACCAATCATCCTATTACAAAAAATCACAATAAAGTACAGACCTTTCACTGAAATGAAAAATAACATAGTTCAAATAACTTTGTATATAGGATGAAAAACATCATATTTTAAATACTTATATGCTGAGAAGGGTGAAAAGACTGACATATTCTATATCAAATAGAATAGTCTTCCATTCCACCTTCATTGTATCTGTTCTCTTTGATTGAAGTTAAATTTAAAGAAAAAATGCCAAGACATCCCTTAACTAGAAAATCCATCCCTCTTTCAGATTAATCCTCTCTGTCGCTGTCTATATTGTAGCCATTAATCCCTCAGTGAAATCCTAATGCTACAAGAAATGTACAAAATCATGGAAATGTGTAAAAACAGACACGCTGGAGGGGCCGAAAACCAACAGACAAGACCTTCTGCTCATCTTCCCTAAAAAATAAGATATTCCCATCATATAATAACGTCTGAGTCATCGGTGCAATGTGCCGTTCAACATCATTTATTCACGACCCCAAATTAAGCTCATCTAGAACCGCCTATCTTGTGTTTTTTCTCCCCCTATCAATCCTGTCTTTTGACTTTCTAAATCCCAAAACAATTTTGGAGGATGGATTAAGGATGTTAGAGGTGGAGGTATAAAAGTATCTTAGATTCAAAGTTTGATGGGGGTAAGTGAGAAACCACCTGTGGTGACGATCCCTCAAGTGCCCCATCATGAAGTAATATTGCTCTCTCAGTAAAAGTTTTTTAAACAAAGATATTGCATAAACTTTTTTATTGGTATCTCCGGAATCAAAAATATCATATCTTTGGATTGCAAACAAAAGTAGAAAGAAATAAAATAGTATAAGATTTTCATGAGTTCAAGTTTTAGCAAATAATAGATTATAATATACCACAACATACATTTATCTAGGGTTTTATTACACCAAATGCCATATAGGGGCATAACCACACAATTCAAGCTAAATTATTTCCAATTTTGCTCTTTGGGGAAAATTCAACCCCTATGAATTTGCCTAAGTAGTCATAACATAGACTGAGTACTTAGCAGTTATATCCTGACTCCATGCTACCTCTCATTAAAGTAATTGATACCTTTGTGTAGGCATGACTCATAATAATTATAGGTTTCTATGGCATTTCAATTAACAAGTTGAAAAATAAAAGCTTTCACTAGTCAGGTATAGTTGTTAATGTCTCCATCATCTATAGCATGCTGTATACACTGCAGCTTCCTATTATCCTTCCACTTTCTATCATTAATATTTAATGTCAGTAGATAGTAAGTGGTAAATTAAGTGATTCTGGCATGACCATTCTTGTCTATCACTAAAGCATACATGGTCATCATAGGTTTTAGAGCAGAGGCCTATATGCAGCATTTATCACAGAGAGATAGTTCAACTAATTGGACAAACCTGACCATTTGGTAGCCTATATTCTGATGCTTTACATATACTCTAAATTTAATAGATCAAATAAAATTCAGATCAGCTTTGGTAAGTGACCAGCCAAACACAGAGTCAAACCTTTCAAATGTTAATCTAGATCCTTTGCAATGAAGGAAAAATTCAATTTAAATCCAAGGTTTGAATGGTGAAAACAAAAGCGAATCTGTAATTATGATTATCCTTGTAAATAAGAGTATAGGCAGAAAATATACCTACAAGAATCCTATTTATCAATTTAATTTCTTGTATATTTTTTCACAGTGAATTGAGCAAAATTATTATTAGTTAGATATATGTACATCGTATATGGAATCTTGAGGGTTTTTTTCCTTTCTCATTTATTTTTTTCCTTCATTTTTCCCCTATTTTTGTTCCATTTTCTTGTTTTTATATTCTCTTATTCTTTCCTTTCTTTTTTTCATAGAACTAATTTTTTGTATGTTTGTCAAATTGTTTTTTTTTAGTTTTCATTTGTTGTCATCTTTCGGTTTTTGTCTTTTTTTTAAAGATAGCATGAATCTTTGATCAAGGTTTGACAACTGAGTTAAGTCATGGCTCTCATAAAAGTGAGCGTCATAACTGCATTGATGTCAATTACTAACAGTTTTCTCAGTTGCTTTGGGGTAAAATTGACCAAGCTTATCAAACGTATGATAAGGTCTGGATCAGAGACTGTTTGCACTGAAAGGGAAACCCCTCCTAGTCACAAAGTAAACTGTATGCACACAGGACAAATATGAATTGAAGTGTGGAAATGGGCAGTAATTTAATATGGATCAATTAAATCAATTGTGTCGCTACATACACCTGATTCTAGCGTCCTGTCAGAAAGAAAGAAAAAATGGACAGACCTCACAAAATGTCTGGCTGGATAGCGTTTCAGATTCATGAAAGCTGATATTGTGTGGTCGAGGTGGAAGTCAGTCTCGAAGGCAAGTTGTTCTCAGTAACATTGAATATCTAAATATTAGTGTAGTAACTAAGGACTAAAAAGAGAATATGAACCATGAAAGTCTGACTCACTATCAACACCTACAATTGATCTTTGTGTTTGCTCTAGTTTCTTTGTAATTTCATTCTTATAGAAAGGTAATGTTTATATTTGTTGTCAAGCAATACCCATTCAATAGTTTCAAGCATTGGTGGGTCTTTGTTCATATTTTTGTTTTTGCCTTTTATGTCTTCTTATACACAATAAAGTGATACAAATATCATAAATATAATACAAGTAAAGAACATATTTTTCCTTGAATTTATCCATTAAAATGCACTTGTTACAGATTTTCACACATTAAATAAATCATCCCCTGGTAATGTCTTGTAACATTGTTTACCTTTATCTCCCCTTATATTTCCCCAACCCTAAACACTCCCCAATTTTCCATTTCCCAGTCCATTCCGGTTACTTTCCACACTCCCTTCAATCTCTATTTTTCAAATTTTATCTGAAATTCTACGCTATTTTTTGTATACATTTGCCATTTCCTCAAACCTTTTTCTCTCTACTCCCACCCTTTCTATCTTTCCCTCTCTTTCTCTCCCCCATCTATCACTCTTTTATGTCTCTTTCTGTCTCTCTTCTCTTCCCCTCTCCCCCAGCTCTCTCCATTTGTCTCTTTCTCTATCTCTCTCTCTCTATCACTCTTTCTGTCTCTTTTGTCTCTCTTCTCTTCCCCTCTCCTCCATCTCTCTCCATTTGTCTCTTTTTCTCTCTCTCTCTATCACTCTTTTATGTCTCTGTCTGTCTCTCTTCTCTTCCCCTCTCCCCCATCTCTCTCCATTTGTCTCCTTTTCTCTCTCTCTCTCTCTCTCTATCACTCTTTCTGTCTCTCTTTTCTTCCCCTCTCCTCCATCTCTCTCCATTTGTCTCTTTTTCTCTCTCCCTCTGTCATTCTTTTATGTCTCTTTCTGTCTCTCTTCTCTTCCCCTCTCCCCATCTTTCTCCATCTCTTTCTCTATCTCTCTCTCTCTCTATCACTCTTTCTGTCTCTTTCTGTCTCTCTTCTCTTCCCCTCTCCTCCATCTCTCTCCATTTGTCTCTTTTTCTCTCTCTCTCTATCACTATTTTATGTCTCTTTCTGTCTCTCTTCCCCTCTCCCCCATCTCTCTCCATTTGTCTCTTTTTTTCTCTCTCTCTCTATCACTCTTTTATGTCTCTTTCTGTCTCTCTTCTCTTCCCCTCTCCTCCATCTCTCTCCATTTGCCTCTTTTCTCTCCCTCTCTATCACTCTTTTATGTCTCTTTCTGTCTCTCTTCTCTTCCCCTCTCCTCCATCTCTCTCCATTTGTCTCTTTTTCTCTCTCTCTCTCTATCACTCTTTTATGTCTCTTTCTGTCTCTCTTCTCTTCCCCTCTCCCCCATCTCTCTCCATTTGTCTCTTTTTCTCTCTCTCTCTATCACTCTTTTATGTCTCTTTCTGTCTCTCTTCTCTTCCCCTCTCCTCCATCTCTCTCCATTTGTCCCTTTCTCTTCCCCTTCTATCATCTGCCTCATACTCTTCGCCTCTCTCCCCTCATACTGATGCAGATGCTAATTTGATGCGAGTAATCCAGAGAACATTTCAAGATTAATCATGTTGCTAATTGAGGGGCGATCAATCATTCATATGGTGCTTGGTCCACCATAATGTGCATCATTAATCTGGTCTTAATTGAAATGAGAATTTAGACCGGGGAGAACAAAGGACCACAGCTTGAATGCTCTCCCCACTTCTATCATCTAAATAATTGAAGATTTGATTTGTTCAAAAAAAAGTAAGTAGTCTTTGTTATGGATCATACAATCTTCAATGTGTTACAATGTGTTTAATGGAGTTTCTATAATCTGCTAAGAATGAAAGCGATTTTATAAACTGATATTATCCACTGGGTTTTGCTACAAACATAATGAAGATAAAAGTTAAAGGTATCAGTACTTGATAGGTTAGTTAATGAATTTGATACAAAAGTCCCTTAAAATGTATTTTATCAAATTGAATTTGAACAGCAAAATTTTCAATGAAATTAATATATCTTATGAATGTTAGTATTGTAAATGATGTTATAATTGATGGAGAAGTAAAATGAAATGAAGTTGATATAAATGTTTCAACTTATACTGTCTAATTCACTGTAATCAACAGAGTATTCTAAACTTTTTTAAAAGAAAAGTTACATAAATCAATAAACTTTGACATCCAAGTCATACCAAAACTAATTGAAGAAAGACCTTGGTAAAATTGTAAAATAAAAATAGCTCCTCTTTATATCCAAACAAATTGCTCATGAGGCCAAAAGAGTAGCAACAAGTTTCTTGAAGAAAAAATAGCATCACTTGTTTGAAAGAAGGGGAGCAGCCAGCATCAATAGAAGAGTCTGGACAAGTCTTCTGCATCACTGGTTTCACGATGAATCATGCTACCACTTTCTAAAACAAAAGTAAAAAGAATCCAACTGTGACAATTTATCATCCAGAACTGTATCTGTGCCACTCAATTATTGACAAGCAACAAATTTGATTGGATGAAGGAAAGAGGAAGTGAGAAAAAAGAAGGGGGTAATAAGCACCAATCATGACACTCCTACATAGCGAGCCAATTCCAGTCAATGCGCTTGAGCAGAGCAGGGACAAAGACAACACAAGCACTCCTATTGGTAGTAAATGCCCCGAAATCGCAAGGAACCGCTCCTGATTGCGCAGACACAATAGAGTCATATCATATCTGTCAAGCCTCGCCCGGAAGGCGTCTGGTCGCGGGCGATAGTTCTCCCTTTTTACGCCATTTTCATTGAAAAGGGATAAAAAGTGAAAAAGGCCATCCAGACTGGATCTTTGGTTATCCGTGTCTTTACTTTTCACAAATTCTATTTTTAAAAATGCAACAGAGTTTCTTTCTATCCTCAGCATGAAATAATATAATAATAAATTAAATCTATAATTGTACCTTGGGTTCACAAATCTTAAATACAACCCTATATTTCAATTTTTTTGAAGTTTTTGTAACAAATTGAAGTAATCACAACAAATATTTAACAGATTGAAGATAGTTTTTATGTTCATAGAATGATTTGATATCATTTTATGCTAATCAAGTAAAATGTAAAGGAGAGAAAGGTCTGTTAAAGTGTAATTTAATTAAATTCAAGAATATTTTAAGTAAATCAAACTCTTGACAATACCCACTGCTTTTACAGCCCCAAAATGATGGACACTGATTTACTGTAGCCATGTCATCCTGTTTGGTTGCAGAAGGGAATTATTTCTGTTTTAGACTATGAGTTAATGCCCTTCTGAACCTAAACAAAAGATATGAGGCTTGTATAAAGATAGGGTGACAAGGAGTAAGTCACGTTTTATGGAGGACAGTGATATCGCATGCTAATGAAGGTGATTTAGTGAACGTTTGATGTCAAGTCATGCTGTGAGATATTGATTCTATATAGTCTCAATCCACCATGGTAGTGGTTTGGATAGGAATTTTCTTAAAGGTGAAGAATGCAGCAAATGCTACATTTTCATCTGGCTCTTATGAAGATATTCTTTAGAATTATCAAATCATAATATTATCCTTTTGCATGAAAACTCCAAACAAAATATAGTTCATTATCAGGCTGCACCATTTTTCCATAAACCACTAATATCTAGCAGCCAAGGTATAGTGAAATCAAAAGGAAAGTGAATAGTCTACACACTCCCTAGTGATATTAAAATGATAATTTAACATTAGAATTAATAATATTTTCTCTGACATGTTTGAAACATTGCTACAACTATTAAGGTATTGGAACAGGAAACCAAAATTCTTGCACTGATGCCTTCTACCCACCTCTCTGAGTCATTTTTAGCCTGGAGTTTTCCACCAATAGTGGAAGAATTCACCCCCATGCTACCTTTACCACCAGTGTCATCACCTTTCCTCATCATTTTCCTCATCCTCTTTATCATCCACTACCAGACCACTTCATTTCTTTGAGATATATGCATCTTAATATATGATGGGTGTGATGAGAGAATGTGGTGTGGATTGCATAATTTTGATAATGACACTTCTAATTAGACACGATGTGGTGTTCTAGATTGGGAATGCATCATTTGGGGTGTGGAATTTCTTCCATCTTCTTTCTCTTATATTCTATTTCTAGGACAGTACTGGTATCCAGCAGATCATGAGAAGGTTCTAAAGTCTCACAAGTTATACACCTATTCTGACTGCCTGACCAACCCCAACACAATCAGGTCCATTAGTTGTAATTTAAACACTGTTCAGTGTAATATCACACTGGTGTTGGTTCCTTAACACTGAGGTAGGATAAATAATCCTGATCTTTGGTCTGAACAATATCAATATTCAGGAATGAGAAGTAATGGAAAAAGATATTTTAACTGTTAGTGTCTATAAATATGTTATACATTCTTAACCCTTATGATGTTATAAAATCTCAATACCGGTATGTACAAACTCCAAATTATTTCAGACAGGGGTAACTAAATGCCTGGCATACAAACATTAAACATGTTTTGTATTAGATTTTATATCCAATATTATTATTACCTATACAGGACATTTCAGCAGATAAATAAATGTGATATTTCGCTCGCTACTTTTAAATTTGAGACCAATGGGTGAACATTTGCCATGTTGCCCTTTCCAATCTTTGCCCATAGGAATCCTGTACAAAATAGAGGGCAATATTGCGCATATTTATTTTGGTGCGCTTGCGCAGTAGGAGCCATTTTGATAGCTAATTTCAGTATTTGAGAAATCTGACTGGAACCAGTTTATGAACCAACGCATTGTAAAATAATGTGCGGCAAGTGCATACATCATACATATTGTCATCCTAAACAAACCCAAGCGCAAGATTTCTACATGTTAAGTGTATGTGTTTGCCATGCATGATGCGCGACTGCAAGGTAACAATTAATGTCACAATTGCTTATTAAGAGTAACTTCACTAAGTTCGTGAATAACCTGAAATCAGAAGTAGTGATAAGCAAACCTGCATATAAATTGTTCCATATAATAGCTTGAATTACATTGTACAGCCTTAGGTAATAATAAGAAAAAATAACACTGACTGGCAATTATTTCAGGAAACATCAAATATGTTGCCCTTATAAGAACCTCGTCTAAAGACTCAGGCCACTATGATTCTGTTGCGGGAGACATATTTGATGTTCCCAGAAGGCCAGTCAATATTATATAATTGTGGCTTTGACAGAAAGTTACAAACATACAAAAGAAAAACTAAAGCTTTTGTATTACTTCATATCACACATCAATTTCACTTATTCTTAATAAATGATTTAGAAAGGGCAAGTCAATCTATGTCATAAAATAACGTTTACAGTCAATATACAAGCAGCTTCCTAAAAATTGGCACAAGTTACAAGCAAAAATTCAGTAAAACAGATTGTAGAGAGGCACACAAATTATTCTCCTTCATATAACACTTCAATCAAAGTTTTTCTAGAAATAAGAGGAAAAGAATGTTTGCAGACTGTCAGTATGAACATGTTAGTCTAAAGAGAGTAGGATGTACAAACAATGATTGGCTGGAAGTCATCAATGTAATGATAACTAGCATACTGACAAGCTCAATTTGTCAACCATGAAAGGACACATCATTGACTTCATCTACCTTAGATTGGAACTTATTACACTCCTTCAAATTCTTTACATCACTTTCTTCATACATGTTCTTTATCTTTTCTCATCTTCTCTTGCTCACTATTCCTCTCTATTATTCCTTCACTTCCATTCACCCTTTTATTGACGTTTTTATTCTTTCGGTCTCTCTCTCTCTCAGTCTGCCTGTCTCTTTCCCTCCCTCTATGTCTGTCTTTGTCTGATTACTTGCCAGCCTGTCTACTTTTTATACTCCTGTCACCCCCTCCTCTCTCTCTCTCTCTTGATCAGTTCTGCATGTTTACAGAGAGATATCTTGTCTTCACCTTCTTAATAAAACTCCATCTACCATGAATGAAATTCTGTATCCCTAACTTTCTTTCTCTCACTCTTACTCATTCTCTCTCTCTTTCGCAATATGATATATATATCAACAGTTACTTCCAACAAAAACAAATAAGAACAATACTTTTCATATCTAGAGTCTCCATTGGGGTAACAGAACTACTAATCACCAAACAACTTCTTAAAAACACCCTCTCTTTTCCTGGTGTCACTGTCACGACAATGTGACATTTATATGACAGAATCATCATCTTGCTGAAATATGGAGGTCATAATTAGGCTGGAGAGGGCACGGAAAGAGGTCCCCGTTAAAAGATTGGTATCAGAGAAGGCCACCGGGGATGATGGTACAAACATGTGACACCCACAAACTGAACCTTGACTTGGCCTTGCATTGGAAGGAGACTGTATCAGGTGAAGAGCATTATGAATTATAGCTTGGAACATAGGCATTTCCTTATGGTCATGTACAAAAGCAATATATAATATATATATATACATTAAAGATAACGAAAGGATTCAGTAAGATATAGATTTGATTGCTATGGAGCTCTATACCTTATGACATAATAAATGTCCACTGTCCTGCATATCTTGAGCAGTCTGATCTTCAACTTGGCAGATTGAAAATAATTACATACATTAAGTTTTGAATACTGTCCTCTAAATATCAAAAGGTAATATATTACAGAACTGCCCATATGTCTTTCATTCCCACAGCTTATCTCTGATAAGTAATTCATATGAAAAATTCTACTTTGTTAAACATCTTTGAATCTGCACAACTAGCATGGATGGATTAATCAAAATAGTTTATTTGCAAAGAAATTACAGTAGATAACATCAATATTTTATAAACACATTCTATTTTTCTTCTTCTTTACAAATTCTTACATTTTTAATACAGTTATGATTGTCAAAATTGAGTATCATAAGTCTAAAATATGAAGGGCAAGTCACAACTTTCTCCATTGACAATATGATTTGACAGGTGAGATGATAATCTTCTTGCGGTAGAATATCACATATCTCAACAATAATATACGAACACTATGGGGATATGTCAGGTGCCAATCTTAAATCTCTTATATAGGTCAGGGTAAAGAAAGTGACATAGATTGCAACTCTACTTTGTGTAATGGTACCATAATTGCTTTGCATACACATTGACTTTCTTTTCCAACCACAGAAAATATTTTCTTTGTCACTTTGTGCATCAAAATTTTGTAATGCTAGAATTCCTCAAACTGATAATTTAAAAGAGGTTTGCAAAAACTGAGAAGAATCAAGAAACATCTTAAATGTGTCAATGTTGTATGTGAGGAATGCAACACAGATTGTAATCCAAAGTGATAATCCTATGTATTGTAGGAATGTCTGACATTTGCCTCTGTCAAACCCTGAATAATCATTGAAATAAAATATATACCACCAATTGAGCAACATTTTCATAATATATTTGACTGAGAATCGAAGAGCGGATTATTTCAGAGAAAAGGAAATCTGAACAGTTTAATGATTAAATTTTAAGCAAAAATAATAGAAGAATCAGTATATCAATGTACCTAAACATGACACCTAAATAAGAGTTTACCTTTTGGGATGCTTTACATCACACTTGCAATAGGTAGATTAATTTCTTCAAAAGGAGAAAATATGTGTAGAAATTACACAATTTGTGAGGAAAACACAACTCCAAACACAGATCCATCAAGAATTCCTTTTAGGAAAGTGAAATTGCCATGTCTAAATGGTTTCTTCTCACAATATTTTTCTTCTATTTCAGGCTTTTACCTAGTGAATAATAACAAGCCATGTTTACATAGACCTGGGCTCATTACCAGGGACAAAGACCACTATTTCTAGGCAGAGAAGTTAACTAGAGCAGTAATCTTACTAATCTTCATAAGAGGTGTTTTCCTTGCATCAGCTAATTTCCCCTGAAGCTGTTAAATCAAATGAAAGACATGCTCAAGTGCATGGAAAGAAAGACATGGATGGGCAGGTGAACATTGGGGGTTTCATGGTCAAAATGAGGTTATCAAAATGGGCTGATTGTTGCAAAATGTAATCAATTTCCATAAAATGTGAAGGGGTTTGGTGGATGGGGGGCAGACACAAAGGAAAGGGGCGGGGTCAGGGTTAGATATTAACTAATTGAACAAAGGCAAGACAGGTGACATATTCCTATAGGATAACCATGATATGAGGTAACATCACATGCTACCATTCATGAGCAGAAGGAGGTAAGTGACAAAATTGACATTTCCTGTACAGAGCAGGATGTGTCTGCCTTATAAACTGACCATTGTGTCTTGGTTAGATGTATATCATTAGTGTCCATGTGTTACATGTGACCCTGAAAACTCCATACTTTTTAAAACATGAAAATATTAATAACAACAATTTTGCTACTATGTCTCTTACTTCCATTTTACAACAAATATTACATTGATCAATACACTGATGATGGTGAAAATGACTGAAGGACCTGATTTGAAGTTCTAATTACTAGGATGATTCATGGACAAGGAAGAATTATTTGTTTTGTCTTTTGTTTTTGTTTTGCTTCATTTGAGAATTGCTCACTTTTTACTCATATATGGATACAAAATTATTTATGAATCCATTCAGTAGTGTGCAAAGAAGATAACACCAATTGGGTTTTGACAGATGATAGCTGTAATTTAATTCTGAAGTGCTTAGGTATGATATCAAAATGAGATAAATGTGAGGTATACTGCAACTATTCTAACTGTAAAAAATAAACATGACATATGGCATTTACTTTGAATCCTAGCATTAACAGGAAGTCTACTGGACATTGCAACAAGATGTTTATTCCACGATTGGTTAATAGACAAATCAAGCTAATAAGACAACCCCTATCTACACCTTGAGTACTGCCAATAGTAACACCCTCTTGTACCTCCCCTCTGGTTAAACATACGTTCCTAGCGACGGATGACGAGTATCTTCACAACTTAATGAGGTTTCACACCTTGTGGATCACAAGGAAAAACGATCCTCCCATTTTCATCGATAAAGAACTTTACCCAGGGGTAGCCCCTGCTCTAGGCATGTTTTCTTTGCCCTGTTTTCTATTTTTTTTTTACAATCTCAATTGGTCAGTTGTTATCCTTTCCTAGATTGAGCTGGACAGGGAATATCAATAGTGGACATATATATGCATGGTGATGCAATCTTAGATCAATGGATTTAGTTAGTTTTGTCATGGACATATTATAGGTCCATGGTTCTGTGCATTATTTGAAATGTTGATCAAATGGACGAGCTAATACTACAGCACCTTAAATCCCTAAATTGATAAAGATGCCTAGCTTTTTTTGAAACTTTACTTTCAATGTATTTTCATGATGAGTAACAATCTCAGAGAATTCTACATTGCAATTTACAATTTACTGATTTACAATAGTGTTGCTTTATAGCATAACAAAATAAGTTTTAAACAAAGATAATATAGACATTGGTTGCTAATACACAAAGTGGTATTCATCAGATCCTTGGGAAAGAGTTCTATGGAGGGTGATTCCATACGTGTCGTACGGGACATTTAGAGAACATTTGACAGTTTTTTTACAAGAAAAAACTAAAAATATTCCAGTAACTATAGATGATCATCAAGTACTACCAGAGTGTTAGAAAAACCAATACTTAACATGACTTGAATTCACATCCTGTATAATACAGATTTAAAATAGTAATGTGTCGTACGGACGCAGAAAAAGTGGCTTTTTTAGAAACCTCAAGTTTGTACTCAAAAGTCTGTGAGTTGAGCAGATAAATTTCATAGAAATTGAACTCAAATTGACATTCAATTACCCAAGAACAAACACATCTATAAAAGAAAGCAAAATAAACATTCATGAATACATAAAGCAGATTATAATTTTCGAGAACATTGTGGCGTACGGGACATTCAAAATGTGTCGTACGGGACATCTCTAAATTGAAGCCAAACTTTCTTACTTTATGTCTCTTTGACTTCTTCAATCACATTATTTGGCTGATGATAATGATAATCCTATCAAACTAAGACATTCATTACGTTAGAAACCGCTATTAGCTGAATATTTCTGTCAATATATCATAAACAAAATAATGTGTCGTACGGGACACTTGTGTGTCGTACGGGACACTTCTGTGTCGTACGGGACACTTGTGTGTTGTACAGGCACTTGCGTGTTGTACTGGGCAGCCTGAATAAAAAAATGAACTTTTTATCAATCAGAAGGAGCATTGCCCCTAAATTCTTCCTTTTTTATGAAAAATCTTTTAAGAAGTAGTCATTCAGGACAATATAATTAAGTAACCTCAATATATACAATCGGGAGCAATATGTTGTAATTTTTTCATGATGGGAAGTGTTCACAGCATTTTGTACGAGCTGGAAAACTTGAGGTTTTGTGTGAAGTTATATTTTAGTGAATTAATTAAATGATTTCCAAACACTATTTAAACAATGAATGAATGAAACTTTGTGTAAATTACGGGGCTAAAATGTTATAATTTTTTTATATGAAATGTATATCTATATGATATATGTCACAACTGTCACTTGTAATTCCACAGAATATTTTTTTTCTAAAGAAATGCGGTTCTACTTTTTCAAATCCATCTGCATTTCATGAAACCATATGGTTTGTCTTATTTTCCACATTTTTTTTTACAACTTGAAAAAAGTAAAGAGTTTCAATACTGTATATAAAAAATAGTGATCATGAAGGAAAGTCTAAATAGATGATCATGATGATTGATATGTATTTTTTTTACAACTTATAATAATTCCACATTAGCATGCAAGAGGAAGTCATTTTCCAGGCTAGGTTGAAATACTTATAAAGGTTTTCTTTTCATGCTCAATGAAAAGAAATTAACCTGCTCTGATCAGTGAAAATCACCAGTTTAGCTAAAGGGATTCACAAAAGAATTATAAGCCTACATGAAATCAATTAAAATGTTTAGAATCACCTATTTCATGTTCTATGGAGATAAACAAAGTACTTTTTCAGTTCACTTTATGTTAAATCAATTAAATGAAATTAAATATGCCTACTATTTATGGTTTCTGAATCCAAATCCTGCAATTAAATGCATTATTATATTGTGTGTCGTACGGGACATGTCCCGTACGACACACGCTGTGTCGTACGGGACAACTTTTAATAGGACAATAATTGAAAAATGAAGGGCAGTAATTAGATCCTTATGGGATAAATCGATCACCCATGAGTCAAAGAAAGAGAAACTGATTTTATGAAATTGCATCATCAAAAATAAAATTGTAGGAAAAACTTTTGCATTGTCATGTGTCGTACGGGACATTGCCAAAAATAGGGTCTGAAAAATCAGGGCTGCCCCTATTATGGATCATGAAAATGTTGTAGATATTATTTGGAATATTCAATGACATATTATTCTATTGACCTGCAATATTTTTAATCTTCTCGTGCTTTGCAAATAATTGTTTCAGGCGGTGTTTGTACTTGACTATTCAATTAGCAAAATTATTGAAAATTTAAAATTCCATTGTTCCCCCCAATTAAAACTATATCTGTCTTCACTTTTGGTTAAAACTCATAATTTTCATAAAATTTAGGTATCATAGTAACATATTACACTACTTATGACTTATTGAAAGCATGTTGAAATTTATGATATTTTTGAAGTTCTAGTGTGGAATCGCCCTGGAGTTGGTCAAAAGTTTGTTCTCCTATGATTTCCACTATGTTGAATTATTGAACATTTTTACATGAAATTAATTACTGTTGCAATAGATTCAAAGTATACACAAAAGGTTAAGGCATAAATATAGAACAATGTTTAGTAAAAATTACAAGGATTATTACTTGTCCTCCACGTGAATGGCCAAGTCATGATAGCATTACTGACTTAATGATATACTGTTAACATGTCAAAATATATTAACATTTGCAGGAAGTAAATGTCACCATATGAATATTTCTTTTTTCCTGTCATTTTCTCCCTTTCCTTTTCTTTATTAGAAAAAGGAAAGCCACAATATCAACTGGATGAGCAAAAGTGACAGCCATATCGGTGTCAAGTAATTGAAAAGTTTGTTTTGACTAGACTCAGAAATCTCTCCTTGCGGTCCTATTCCGTTGATCTAACATGCGGTAGAGGATGTTGTCTCTAAAAACAAAATGCTTTTTGAAAATGTTTTCAGAAGAATGCTACCCTGAGCATAATCATTCTTAACCCTCACAATCTACATTTTTTACACTCAACATCGTTGAGATATCAACAAGAAACTTACTCAACATACAACTTTGAATCTATGGATGAGATTTCAAACTTTCAAAAGATCATCAAGATATGAATGCCCCTCAACCATTTGACTATGGGAAAACCAAATTATCTCTCTATCAATTTAAAATGAAATAAAATTTACCTGGTTCTTAACTTCCTTGGCTTCACGTTAGGTACATTTATTTATTTATTTATCACGTTAGGTACATTTATTTATTTTCATAAATTTAGGTACATAAATGACATGCTCAGGTGGTAATATCTACATTACATTTACCTTCTCAAGTCTATTATGACTTAATAGATTGTCTTTTTCATTACTTCATTACAAATACCTATTGTGCTATTTACTTTTTTTCTTTCATTCAATGATTGTGATTGATTTACTCGAATGCATTTTTTTCTTAATTTCTAATTACCTCAAAAAGAAAATACAAACTTTTTGGTATACCAGAAAAGACCATCCCCAAGATTTCATCACAGGGACCTCTTCGGATCATCCAAACTTAGTAGCCCAAAGAAATAAGCTGCATCCACAACTGTCAATACGTTGCATATTCATGGGAGTAATGACAGCAATTAGGGTTGAGAGGGAGCCCTTTAAGCGGTGTTTTGGTAGGTGGACTCAGGTTACAACTATGGCAGGTGTAATTACTACCAAACATGCCCTTTCTTTTATTCATTGAATGGGGATCGGAACGTGAGATGGTTTCAAGCGTGGCGAAGGGTCAGAGGAAACGAAGGAAGGGATGAAAAGGGCTAAGAAATGGATAAACATTCCAACACCTTACCACTTTCCTTTTCTCTTGTCTTCTGCTTCTATGTAATTTTTGTCCTTCTGTCTACTTACTTTTCTATAAAGACCTTTGCCTCCCTCTGTAAGTTTGAACCAACCCATGATGGAGCTATCGGCCAAAATTTGCAAAATAGCTTTACATAATAAGAAGGATACACCCCCCGACCTCCTCCGGTTTCTTTAAGCACAATAATGTAAGCACAAAAGAGCACATAGTATAATACAATTGTGCTTGTCTACAGAGAGTGTTCACATAATCATATCCTGAAAAAAAAAATAGGTGAGGTTTGATATTCTTTGTGAAATCAGGGCAGTAAGACCATAAATTTGACTTGGGCAGTAATTCATCTTTGCCTTCACCTTAACTAATTTTCTAAATTGGCAAAGGAAACTGAGACTAGTTTGATTTCAGCCAGATCAGGTTATTAACAAATTAGTTTAAGCTGTTATCAGTGATATAAGAGTTTCATATCTACGGCTGATGTAACATAGCTGATTGGGATGCTGATCTAGTTTCCCCTCTACTTTGACTTGACAAGTCAAACATGCAAAGCTTTCAAAGAAATCAGGGAGATCATTGTTATTGAATATATTATGAAAACAGTTTAATCAATTACTATTATTGATGTTTTCACATATTTCTAAATCGAATTTTCAAAGCCCGGGTATATCTAGTAAATTTTTAATACACTAGATAAAATCCATAAAGAAAGCACTCATGTTATTTTTTATAACAGTACTTAAGATTTTCAATTTCAGATTAAAATTAGATAAGGAGAGACACATTATGCAATATCGTCATATTATTTTTTTTATTTTTTTTTCAACCATAACTTTAAATGCAAAATGAAAAACGTAAAAGAGTGAAATTTATTCATGAATAGATATTAAAGGCACTTTCTTAATTTTTTTCTTTAAGTCTTGTTTCAATTATTCATTCAATTGTAAATTTTTAGAAACAATACATAACTATTTACACATAGGCTGAATAAACCCTAGTTACTAATTTATTTATATATTTTTCACAGGGATACATATACAGTTTGTATTTATTAAAAAAAAAGAAGAAAAGTTTCAAGTATATCGTATTTGTAATTGAATGCCAATAAATTCAATGAGTAGAAAAAGAAAATCATAAATCAGGCACTCAATTTTTTTTTTCATTGCTAATGTCAGTCAATACATATGATCATAATAGAAAAATTTACACATTAATCATAAAGTAAACTACATTCAAACTTGAAGTATACATCCTCCATGTAAGGAGAAAATAAAGTTTAGTCATCAAATTAGATTTCAGACTGCTCAAAATATGTTGCTTCCTAAAACCTGGGTGAAAAAAGTGAGTTGTCAGAGGTGCAAAGGGCTATATTACATCTCAATTTGGATCACCAAAGGTGTAATAGGGCTGCCTAATTAGAGAAGATTTAGGGTTTGAGGCATTACAGCTGCATGCACAAAGTTAATTCAATACAGCATTAGTTGGAGGATATCATGACTTCAATGTAGAGGTTGCAATTCAATATATATGTCTATTGCCCTCAAGTCAGATCACTGTCAATTAATGGGGGCAGATTTTTGTGCTCTAACACACAAGACTGGCTCACAAAATATGCAACATATATTTTATTTAATCTTTTAAAGAATTTCGTTGAGGAAGAAGAGAAAGAGAACATGGCTTACAGGTAGAATGAAATCAAGATATGATTGAATACCAAGAGGCAGTATGACTCATTTTTACATACTTTCTCTAAAATAATCACCCCTACAGGTTTTGACACAATTAGGATATATTTCTTACAGAATTCAATTTTCATTTGGAACTTCTAAAAATAATATTATTTTGAGAATTAAGAAAGAGTAGATTTTCAATTATACAACACAATATAAATTTAAAGAAAAATTACAATACGAGCTACATGACACCTAAACTCTGTACATTTTCCCCATAATCCTCAAATTTTGTTTCTTCTTTCAAATCATGCAATCATAAGGATCATACCTCTGGCATGTCAAGGTTTCTACTATCTCCTTCTCCCCCTCCCACCTCTCTCTCTTTACCCTTCCCTCTTCATGTGTGTGTCTTGCTCACTCTCCCTCACTCTTAATTAATACTAAACTCATCGCACAGTAAAAACAAATTCAGCCAAACAAGTATACACAGAGACCTGGAACTAATCTGTATCTAAAACTTTGCTCAATGCTTTTTTTTAACAAAAGAACTATCCAGCATTTCAGAATGCATTGAAAGACTTAATATTGTATCCATTTCAGTGTAAATCATGACATTTTCTTTGTATGCAGGACAAGTATATCATGTACCTATGCTTTAATCATGTTATAACCTTTCCATCTAGTCTGGACAAACCATGTTGAAAGAAATTAATTCTACTAAATTTTCACATCCTTCCTTTTGTCTATCTAGAGCATATACATTTTAGATTACTCAGGTTACAATCCAGTCAACAAAAGCAAAGAGTTCTGTCTGGATCTTTGCAAAGAAATTCAGGCTGCCAAGAAAAATTAAGGATGCCAAGCTATATGGTTTACAGAGAGTTACCTTTTTATCTTGAGTGAAGATTAAAGCTCTTTGGAGCAAGAAGGTAACTGACTGATAATTTTGGTAGGTCATTCTGGTTCTCAACACACATTTTTTTTCTTTCTAACCATTTGTTTGGCAATCCCACTACTTTCATTGATATGATGGGGGAAAAGAGAAAATAACCTGAAGGGGCAAGTATGGATTGAATCAAAAGAAGATTGGGGTGGCGGAAGAAGAAAGAGATGAAATCATGATGTAAATGGATTCCTCAGCGTCAATGAAGATATTATCCCATCAAGATCTTAATGTTTCAAGGATTGAATCATTTCGTTTATGCAGCTGATTCTTTACTCTGTCAGGTAAAATCTACCCCAAGGCTTCCCCCTTCCTTCATCCTCCTCGCTACCTCTCTTTCAATCAAATCTGCCTCTTACAAGAAAAAGATGAAAATGTTTAGACATAATCTAGTTTGTAATGTTTAGATATAATCTAATACCTTTTCATCTATTCTATTTCTTAAAGACGGGATTCATGATTAGCAACTTATTGGGGCAGAAGGTGCAAATATTGTGGGAGCACTTATCTTTCATGATGGAAATCCTTTCGGTTTGCTTTGAGGAGTGTGTAGTAGGTCCATGGTGGTATCAGTGGGAATGTGGACACTAAAATGATATTATCTACATTTCTGTGATGTGAATGGGGTGGCCCAGAAAGTACAACCTCTGGCAATAATGACACAAGAAATATGGTTTCTTGAGAAAATACTAATATTAGATAAAGTTCACAGGACCAGCTAGAGGATCATAAATGATAACCTGGAGCAGAACTGACATAGTGGGCTTGGATGCTTGCAATAATACAGAGGGTGAGAGCATTGCTTCAAAGAAAGATAGATAACAACTTTTATGAACTTACTGGAGGAATGTTGTTTCATTAAATTCTGCCTCTAGATTTCAAAATAGATGAATCACACGATGAAAGCAGGATTTTTTATCAAACAAAAGTAGATCTCTATTAAAGATGAGGATACTCGGTATATGGTTCGATATAATTTCTTATTTTTTATCAACTATACCTTTCAGAATTCATATTTTTGTGTCATCTTTTAAAGTTCTCTCTTTCATTCATCCGAAATACAGGATCCCAAACCAATATGTGTTGCTTGAAACCATGTACTTAATCTACCTCAGCACCTCTCTCTGTCTCTGTTTCTCTCTCTCTGTCTTTCTCCCTATCTCTCTCTAAATATTTTTAATGCTTTCTCTGTCTTCCTCATATATTTTGTATCAATGCTATATTTCATAATATATAAATAGAAATATCATATGCAAATTGTGTAACATCTTTAAAACTTTTTTTTATATATTTTTAAATCCATATTTCAACATTTTGTTTTCTTGAATCATGACTCAACGCAGAAAGGAATACTAATGTGTTTAGAAATGACCTAATTCCCCTGTGTAATATCCAAAGCCATAGAGCAATAAATCAAGAAACAATGTCTTGGTAAAGAGGTAGAAATATACTACAAGTTATGAGGGTCTTACATCATAAATATTCATAACAACTCCTAATTTCTCTTTTGAGAATGATGATCACTCGCTGAGTCAGGATTTGGACTAATATACGGCTATTTAATGAACATTTTACGTGTATTCATAACACAACAAAACCTTGTATATATAAAAAGCACCTAATTGGCAATATGGGTACGATTATTGATCATTCCCAGATAGCTAGTTGGCTGGATTACATTTCGCAAACCTATAGCTTCAGTATACTAGATTACTGATTGAATTGCGTATAGGTTAATTGTATATGTAATCCGACTTAATGAGTTTGTTGCAATCTCGTGTCAATTATTTATCTAAGCTCCGATAATACTACCTTGCCTGTAAACAGAAAGTTTCCTCTCTTCAGCTACCAAACCATTTTTCTAAATTCTATTAATTATAAATAAGGCATTGATAAAGCAGGTGATTGTGTTGGGAAAACAGCCTTCTTCTTATCCGATCACAATGGTTGTCTTCAGTATATCATCTCTATACTGTGTAAGGGTGGTAAAACTATATGCCAAAAATTAAAACTATTTTAGAATTGAAATCTGTGTATTGAAATTGCATTGAAAAAAACACATTGGAAGAGGTAATAAATGCTCATATAAGATTTTTAACTAGATTTTTTAAATGTAATATTATATATAAGAGTAAACTCATCTGAAGAATATCATTAAAACATTTTTCTTAATACAGCATCAATTGCTTTTACTATGATAAGGGAATATAAATAAGGAACATTATTCATAAATAAATGAAAAATAAAAAATGCTTTATCTCAGACAGTCTAAAGAAGGCAGTAAACATCTAAAAATGACTGTAAATTTATTGGTTTCCTTACTTCCTCCTTAACCACAAATTTCAACTAGATTTTGTTATCACCAATTGTGACTCATTTTGTCATTGGCATGGATCTTTTATCATCAGTTCTAATTATGGTGGAGTTGAATGCCCTGAAATCTTGACTTAAATTATCTACATTTTGTGAACAGAGAGTTACATCCTGTTACATCCCATGTAGCAGAGATGCATCTGCTTCAAAATGAAGATGAAGCTGAAGGAGGAGAAGAGTTCAAAATTGTAGAATTAATGTTAACATCATGGTCTTTACATGGGTGACATCTGATATACATTTTAATACATGGACTTTGTTAAAAATGTCACTGTACAAAAATATGAGAAGACATCAATTTGCTTGGTATACTGCTACTTCAAAACTGGTGGTTATGTTTTCAACCTACAAAACTGAAGAACAATTTTCTACCCAAGAAATGCAAAATTGTGACTTACTCTAGGTGAATTACTGACACCACTTCATTACTACCATCAATAGCAAATACATACATACCATCTGCCACTTCTGTAATCTTGATGGTTAATAATTAATAGCCCTTGAGTGAGAAGTTAGATTCCTCATTCATGAATAACATGCTTTTAAAATATTTTAAAAATCACTATGAATAGCCCTCCACCATACTTGAGAATTCAGACACCAATTTTCTCTTAAATTTGACTGACAAGCTACCATTTTAGAAAGAAGAACTGATTAATCATTATACCATGGGGATACATGATTAATAAAGTTACTCATACCATGAGATAGAAGTGATGTTTCATTCTGGCATATCGGGTATCGTCAACTTGGGAAGGGAATCAGACAGTCGGAGACAAGAGGTCAGGGGTCATTGGCAAAGCTCCTTCCTACATTTATTAATTGTATCTTCTGCTGGAAGCAATAGAGATGTTAACTTTATCTTGAAGGCAATCACTTAACACTACTTGTAATAAAAATTCATAAGGGGGGCAGAATGTATCAAATTTCTCTCCTTTACAAGATCTTCATCTACTGAATAATAAAATAGCTGTAAAAAATCAAGAGATTTATAATCATATGGAAATAGAGTTACAATCATCAATAAATCAGTTATTTTATATTCCATACTACAGCCTATATGTAGACAAATTTAGATGCCATCTTGAGCTCCCTTATTTTGGTCCGAGTTGAACCATTATAAAACACAAGTCACACAGGTGAACTTACATTTTGTTACAGCTTCTTGGCCTTTAAAATTATCAGATTTGTTCAAATTATATGAAGTAACCTTAAACGTTGATTTTGTCGTACATTAAAATAATATCATTACAATCTACAAAATTATCCTCCATGACAATATTCAAACACAAAGGTGAGAGATCAATCGCTAATTAGAAAGAACAATTCTGATTGGTTCTTAGTCAGTGTACTAAGCAAAATGCACATGCAACAATGATCTCGATAGGCCATTTCATTCAGCGATGGATCCCTAACCTTTGTGTTACATGACCCAAAGTATCAATCTTGGCTCCTGATAGACTATTTTCCGACAAATAGGGCAAGAACTATGCCGGACTAAAAACAGCATGTTTCAATTTCTGCAAGTGGCAAGGGCATTGTGAAAGTACACTTGGAAAGCAAGGCTGACAATTTAGAACAGGCCTCATCCCAGCAAGGAGCACTTGGAATGATTTTTAGTCATTCTAGGATCCTTCATACGGCCTCTACTAATGACATCCACTTACTCAAAGCATGGAAGTGGTTTGTTGCGTCAATGAGGCAAACCAGAGTGAAGCATGAAATAATATGATAGTACGTGGAATGGACATTACATTTCAGAGAGGGAGGAAGATATGGGGATCATGAACTTAAAATCGGATGGAATTGTCTATCTTGTTCAAAAATTGACACGATGGTTGAAAAAAACACAGTTTACATTAAAGGTTTATGTCCTCTGGTTGTATATTTAGTTTCTAGTAGTACACTCCTTTTGAAATGAATGCTAACATCAATTTCAGTGGCCTCTGTGCTACAGAATAATTACTTTTATTTTGTACACATAAGACTTAGTCATCTTGTTACAGGATTGGAAACAATATATGATAATGTTTGCACTTTTAAGTACCCATGGTAAAGCAGAGAAAAAGAATTATTTCTTGCAAAAACTAATCTGACATATTCATAATTTGTACCCCTCCCCCCCCAAAAAAAAGAGATAAGAAAATCACACTTTAACTAAAAGGTAGCTTCATACAAAGATGGCAGCACAGAGAGAGAGAGAGAGGGGGGGGGGGCAGTGCACAGAGATAAAAGCTGGATGAAGATGGAGATGGAATTCATATACCAATGAGAATTCTTCTTCTCTTGAGCATTGCCATTAGATGCTATGAATTAGATTTAAGGGAACTCCACATGGAGTAGACGATGCCAGTGACTCGAGATCTGATTCAATTTTTCCCTCATTCTTTGCACTTCCAAAGAAAAGTACTTCTCATCAAATCGAGTCCCTGTTAACTTCAACATAGCCTTATGTATTTCTAATGAGTTCACAGACTTAAAGTTAGGATCTTCTCGACTTTGGCATATATTTTAATGCACTGCTTTAATGATTTATAATCACTATTCTCCCTCTCCTTCCATCTCCTTTAGAACAATCTCTAGTCATTTAATATTCACGCCTTCTCAGTCTCTTCGGCAATCTCTCTGTCTCTCTCTCTGCCCACTTCCTCAATCATTTTCCCTTTTCTTCTTTTCTCCCTTCCTCGACCTTTATATGGTGGCTCAGTGGTAGAGCGCCCGCCTCATGGACGGGAGGTCATGGGTTCGATCCCCGGCCGAGTCATACCAAAGACTTATAAAAATGGGACCTTCTGCCTTCTTGCTTGGCGCTCAGCATTTAGAATGGAGAAGGGTAATAATAACATATTATGTTATGCAGGGCCCGCTGGAAGAACAGCTTACAGCTGAGAGTGGCTACCCTGGGTAAATAAGAGTTATTATTATTATTATACAGTTATCAGCTCTATTGATGCAATTGCATTTTTTGATAACTTTTTAACCTCCATTATCAACCCTGTTTTCATATTTTTATATTCCAGGAAAAGTTAAATACTTGCAAAAGGAATAATTATGAAGATGGAGCACAAGTTCATACATTACTCCCCCCCCCCTCCCTTCCTCCTTCTGCTCTTAGTATCCATAGACTAGACATTGCCTCAAATCCCAATCATCATCATCTCATCTAAGATGGAATCCATTGAAACCTAGGTGGACAGACAGGAGTGCTCTCCGTCATTCCTCAAGCATGCAATGATATCTTTATTGAATTTGCTCCCCATTCTGGGAGTGTGAAATTCATGCACCGACCGTCAGTCAAAGCACCTATAAAATGGCGGCATGGGAAAGGAGAGAGAGAGAATGAAAGCAAGGAGAGAAATTCAAAGATAGAAGATAAGTCAGATTTTCCAAAAAGTGAGATTAGGAGGTGAAGTTAACAAAGGGGAAGAAGATAGAGAGCTGTAGTAAAAGAGAAAGATGAAGGGATAAAAAGAAGGGTAAGAAATGAGGTGGAGATAAAATTAGATGGCAAAGAGAAAGGAGGATGCCAGAACAGATTGCAAGACAACATGAAATACAAGAGGCAAGGTAACTGAATTTAACTGCTTTTTGAGCATTTATGTTTGAAGTTAGACAAAACAAAAAGGTAAAGAGAAGACAAAAATGAGGTGAGAGAATGAAGTCGGCAGTTCAAGCAGAGAGAGTGAAAGAAAGAGTCAATCCATTTCAAAGATGATACCACCCACACACCTGGTCTACTTCAATAGTGTCACATGACTGACTCACACAAGAGCCGCGACACCTCTACCAATCTTATTGGATTATGTCCATCATGTGACTGGTCTTTGTTTTGAGCAATGAGATTTCATGGAGCTGAGGTTAGACATTAACGGTAGATCCTGGATTTTCCAAAGTTATGGGGATGAACCAGATGTCCCTACCTCCATCTTCTACTAGCCTGGATGATAATACTGGGAGGAAAGATGCGATCCATTCACCTGGTGGAGGTGTGATGCTGGTGTTTCAGGAGGAAATTAAGAAGAAATGAATCAGCTCTGATCTTCACACCTGGTTATGATGGATGCATTGTTATTCATTAGGATCTGACTTAATGACTGTCATACAGAAACCAAGCCTAATCTGGGTACATACGCTCCTCTGCTGATGGTAGCAGTTTATATTTGTCTTGTATTTCAGTATGATTGTGGTATATTCCAGTGAATAATACAGTAGCTCTACATTACAAAACACACAACTGGATACCTCAAATTGTCCATACTGTATGAAATCTACATGATAACCATTGTTGCTAAAAAAAAGCAAAACAAATAATTATCTATTAATGTCTGCATGAGGAAACTGACATAAATCAGGATACTCTGTGGGACACTTTCCATTGATATAAAATTCAGAACTGTATTGTGCAATGTACCTATATGTTTGTCACTGTAAATGCCAATCATCATTTCTACATAGCAGTTTCTGTGAACCAATTCTGATCATGATTCCGGTACTAATTAAACTAAATTGGAAAGCAAATTGCCACCAAATTGCAATGCCAAAAAAATTAAGCTCTTCCATTCTGTACAAGTATACATGTATATCACGTTGATACAATCCTCTTTATCTATACTATATTTTCAATTACAATTCCGATATCTAGCAATTAAACCAAACAATACCATTCAATTACTAGCAGTAGTACACAGGGCACTAGTCTGATTGTGTATTGTTGATATACCATTGTCCAATCTCTTTATTTACTCCATGAATAAGAAGCAGTAAAAATGACATAAAATCCAGCAGTCCTGAAAATCTATAGAGAATTTAATGGAAAGTACAAATAACCAAGCGTGCTTGTGGTTAAAATAAAGAGGGCATGTCCCCAATTATGAGAATACCAAATTATGCTTAAAAGGCATAGGTTGTCATTAATTTGCCTTAATATCTCTGGTCAGTTTCTGTGGTTAATTAGGAGTATATTAGAGTGCATGCAACCCTCTATCTTTAATGGAGGAATCCCCCCTATAATCCATGGAGCGGGGAGTACTGATAATGCAGGAAATTGCATTTCATCACGGTATCTCAGTCAGATGTGATGGTCAAAAAGCCACTCAAACCTTAATAACATCAGCACATAGACCATAGCACCAGCAGGCTAGTGTCCTCTTGGCTTTAATAACCTATGAAGACATTCTCTATCAAACATTAACAAAGCTTAACTTACAACAAGCTAATACTCTCCAATATTTTGTTTGTTAAGAGCAAGTTCTGGAAACATGATTGCACTATAAAACTAAACAAAACAAACCTTTTGGTATTAAATATTGCCTTTAGAATAGTTTTGCTTGAGAAAATAAAAGATAAATGAATTTCAAAGTATATTGGTTTAAGAAGTGATCCTAAATTATCCAAAGAGGAACAGAAGGGAAAATTCAGACACTTTACACCACTCACACACAAAAAAAAGAGTTTTAAACTATATATTACATGACAACGTTCTTTATTTGTATCATGAGAAAAATAGAAATGGAAAAGAGTGACTTTAAAAGAGTCAATGAACCTGGTGTTCAGAAGTGTTTGGACTAGTGTGAACTAATGCTGAAATAAGAAATTGTTCATCACCCCACCACTCTGAGTGCACTCTACTTACGTCACTACAGTGTTACTCATTCTCTTGTTCATACCAAGTGATTATGTTATACTCACTGAAGGATACATACTAACTGACTGACCATGATATATACCAATATGTACATGATACACTTTGCAGTGCATGATGGTTTCATTCTGTACCTTTCATCTCCAAATGTATTTACATTTTTTTTCATTTGTTCTTTTTAGAATTTGCCATCTCAATACTATAATTTTTAATGCATCATATTTTCTTTTCTACATGAAAGCTCCTCAGAAAAAAATCCATCTCATATCTAAAGATGTTTATAACTAGGCAAATGCTGGCCTTCCTATACTCTCACTTTCCTCATGTTAATGTAATTTTGTATTATACCCATACCTTGTTACACAGTGTATAAAACTATTTTATAAAGACTTACATTGTTTGCATAATTTTTTTATGAGTATCAGAAAAGATACCTTCCATCCTCCAATTTTCTTTCCCTCCCTCACTTCTATTTCTGCTAAAATTTGTTAGTACGATGCTTTATATCTATTCATCTTAATGCAATTTTTCTCTATATCTCGTTTACACCTTAACTCTTTCACTGATATATACTGGGGGTATAATTGGAGTCAAAGACTAAAGAGTAATCAAGGGCACTCATCACACAGGCCACATCTGCGGAGGAAACTCAAATTGAGAGAGAAGGTCGTCATAATGGAGTTTATAGGAATGATGGGGTCTATCTGATTAAAAGCTCAGGTTAGGTGGTAGTCTCGTAAAGTGAGGCCAATAAGGTTTCTGAGGAACCTCGCTTAAACATGGGTGATATAGATTTCAAGATACATACCACTAAATTCTGACATTCACAATGAACATTTGAACTAAATGTTTTTGCTTTAATATTACCCTTTACAAAGTGTATAAGAGTATCCAATGAAGAAATGAAGAAGATTAAGAAAAAAATACAGTCCATACAGAAGATCTAAAATAATTTTGTTTTTCTTGCTGCACGTGTTTATATTATGTTTAAAAAGGTTGTTTTCTCCCAATCATTCTGTCAGCCCCCCCCCCCCATCCTGATTGTGACTGATATGACCCCTATGAATGACCTCTGTGACATCTTAGGACATGTCTGTAAAACAAACCATGGAACCATGTGACAGTAGACGTGATCCTTACAAAGCTCCACAGATAGATGTTGAGAATGGGAGAATAGAATGAGAAGGAAGAGATAGATACCATGCATTTGGAATAAGATCAAATGGTACATGATTCATTGCTTTCTACTTAAGCCTCTACTCTCGTAGGTCGGGTTCAGTGTCAGCCGTGTGACTTTGGATTATCAATTCATCTACCAAAGAGCTTACTGGTTAAGTACCACAGAGATACAATGTGACAGACAAACATGATGATCATCTGAGTGAAGAAAAAATTTACATAAGTCAGGGCCAAGTTAAAGTCAATCAGACAATCTAAGGAGTGAGAGTGGGAGAGTTTTGGGGCAAAGATTGGAGTTTAAGTGTGGGTTTTCGTTCAGATTTTTTTAAATGCTTAGCAAATTCACAGGTTATATAAAAATCTAAAGGTGATAATATTGAGCGTTGCTTTTATAGAATGTATCACAGAACATTAGAGAGTCTCTTTGTGCATAAAGATATAGAAATAGTTGTACAGATCATAAAATTTAGAAAAAAGAAAATGTTGTAGGAGATTATATGACACCTAGATAGATCCTTGTGATTTGATTGGTTGTTTGATATCGTTCATTTCATCTTTCACCTTATGAAGTATTCTGTCCATTGCACTCGTAAACATTCATTATTTGTATACTATTTAATTCACAGTAGATTAATTTCCTGCTACCATCAGCTTGTACATGAGAAAAAAAATTAAAACATGCCATGAAAGTATATTGACCTTGCTTCTTCAAGGTCATATTACTAGATGTTCTACAACCCAATGGCTAACCACCAAAGAACAAAATGATCCATCAATTACACTTAAAAGCTGGAAGAAAAAGAAAAGGAAGGAAATAGATCATAGAGATCATGTCACCCTGTTGGCCCCAAATCCTCATAATGATTTTCTCCCCGTTCATGCAAAACACGTAAATCACATTGCCGTGTTGAATTAAGATTCCTGCGCACTCCACCACATTCATTACTGTATCCCTTTTAAACCGGGGCCTGATTAGAGGAAATTTTTTAGTATTCCATCAAACGACTGCGCTCGCATCAATACCCTCCAGTTATATGTATTCATCTCTCCAGCCAGTCTCATATAGTCTTCTACTTGGTCCATGATCCACTTCTACAATATGTTCTTCTGTATGGCCCCTCCTATATCTCCAGGGGAGGTGTAAAGTGAAGGGAAAGATATCACACTTGACACTGGGATGACGTTGATAAACTAAATAATATTTGACCCAAGTTGGCATATTTTAACTAATCAAACATTCATAAGAAATTAGACATTCATTCAAACAACAATAAGAAAAATTGAATTAATTTTAAGAAAGAGTTCAACTCAAGATGGAAATGAAGTCTATTCAAAGGAGAAGTTAAGGTTGTGGCCCAAAGCAGACTTGACCAATGTGACATTCAAGAAGATTTGATTCAGACTCATCACAGTTGATCCTTCAATCATATATGTCTATTTATTTTGAGGTGATAGAATACTAAACATACAATCAGTATCACGACCAATAGTAGAATTCATTATATACTAGTTTCATATCTTCACCTGATAGTAGCAATCCCCATTCATTCTAGAATATGAGTTTTATCAGGATAAAACTTCCAAGGATATTCATACAAAACTTGTTTATTTCAATTTACATAATTTATGATAAAAATAATTTCATAGTAGTTTATATTGAATAAAAGAGTTTCTGCTATATTGGAAGATGGTAATTGTTTGTATTAATAAATGAAAACTATATGTGAAATGAAGATGAATTACAGATTGATTCAATTTCACCACTGCACTTAATAGGAATATCTTCTATACATTTTCCATAATAAACCCTGTGTACAATCATGTGATGCTAAGAATGTAGTACATCACACATACTTCAGAGACATTTGTACATATGAATATTACAATTATAAGTATACATCTACACATCTAAATAAAGTAGTAATGCAAATGTCAAGGCAGAGAACAAAAGTAATATTGAGTAAATAAGCACACACATAAACCCACACACACAATTTGTATCTCCCTCTCATTCTCATTATGTCCAAATTTGTTTCATATCACCTTTGACGCTGTATACGTTTTTTTTTCTAGTCTGAAATTTGTCATAGGGTATCATCACTTTCACCCCTCTGTAAAGAATGCTCTTAACACTATACCAAGATGATACAACACAGGCAGGATGACCAGTGTAATCCCACATGTGTAACTCTATAATCCTACTGAGTCTGAGTTCCTTCTATCTGAATATATCATAAGATTTGTAAACATGCAACACCAAAAGTGTAAGATCAGATGAACAATCAAGAGTATATTTTCACATTGGTTCATCTATTTTCATCTACATTGCTTCAACATTATAATTTATGTCTACATTTTTTTTTAAATATGAACTTACCAAAAAGAAAAGTCCACTGGAGACGTGTAATTCCCTTTATTTCTCTAGATTATCAGATTCCAGATCCTGACAGAAAAGGTCTAAGTAAGAGATGAACCATTCATTGGGCCAATTCACTGATAAATGTCATTTACTGTCCAATAAACTGCATACAGAAGAAGATATTACACTAGATTAAAACCTTAAAACAAGTGCATAGAGAATTTGGGTAGAGTGCACTCTGTTTGGAAGGCATGCATAGTACAGAAGCTCTCTGCACTGTGTACCTGTAGTGGCTCATCACAAAACAAAGAAACACATTAGCACCCATAGAATCAGCAGCATGCAACAATCTCATTGGCCAAGTGATCATAACAGGAGTTGCTTCCTATTGGCTAGTACTGCCACAGCTATTAAGGACTGCTACATTGCAGTGTAGGGGTGGAAGCATACCTTAATGGAAGGGGTGGTTAGAGGGAGGTAAGTTGCATAGGGAGCTTTCATTCTATTTGCTGCATGTATGTTCAGCTGCATATTGATTCAGGGGGCATTTTATTTCGCTGAGGGACCACACTAATAACCAAATCAAGTCATGTGTGGTGTGATTTAGTGCTTTTCAATACTCCTTCAGAAAAAAGATGAAAATCGATAGATATGTTAAAAATTTGTGACGATCGGAAAATGAATGTCTATTTCTAGCGCAGACAAATGCCTTCCGTAACTAACAAGTACTTATTGACCAACTTGCTATTTTTAAGATGAACTCTTGGTTACACTTTAATGGGTTTTGAGATACAGCAACACAAAATATGATCTAGTTAACATCTCTCTCTATTATTACACCTCTATTGTGTATAGTTCCAGGGGCATATTTGGGATGGGGGAGGGGGATGCATGTGGTGCTTTTTTTTTAAATGTCAAAGTGAATTTTTTTTTCAATAGGTCAAAGGTCACAACCATTGAAGCAATTGCACTGTCCCCTAAAAAAGAGGTGTCTGGGGGAGAGTCAAGGCCCCTAGTCCCTCCTGTATTCATCCCTGTTGCTTCTATCATCTTATCCATTATTAATAACATTGACTGAAAAGAGCTAAAAAGGCATGAATTCTGATCAAACAAATAGTTCACCTTCATACAAGCTTACATTTTCACTCTTCCTCTCTCTCCTTTCCTTGCTTCATTCTACCATGCTTACATATTATAGATTAGGAATAATGCGACAAAGGTCTGAAGAAAAATAAGAATTTCTTGAACAAAAAAATTTTCTTAAAGTGTAGAAAGTGGAATTGAGTGCACAACCTAAACAGACAAATTTCAATGAATTTAAAAATAGCCATTGGCAATACAACAAATGGCAACTCAAAGTCTCAGTTTCAGTGCCACTACAAATAATGAGATCCTCCCTAGCTATTAATCCACAATTCTATCCTCTTCAGTCAAGCATTTAATGGGTTGAGACAAGCGTTAAATGACACCGCCTTCAAGCTTCTAGTTTGGGAAATTAACCAAATTAAACGGGTGATGCATTTGATAATACTCAGTGAATCAAATTATTGTTCAGAAATAAATGATTATAATAAATTAAATACAATTAACATTATTTTGGTATCAAAAGTAGCTATCTCATTCAATCTAATTATAAATCTATTTTCCACCATTTAAAAAAATATACATACAAAATCATTAACTTGTAAATAAGATCATACAAAGTGGAGAGGTCAGAGGAAGCATAAGGCTTGAATGATTTGGCCCCATAATACCATAAGATGGAGTTGGTGACATCTACGATACTGATCAAAGATCTGTTAAATTCCTATTTATATAGAAAGTAAAATGAACATTTTCAATCATCAACTGACTCATGATTTTTTATACATATTTTGATAAAATCTAGATCCCACTTTTACAAAAATATCATCAAATGACCCCCAAAACAAAATAAGACAATTATCTCATCAGTATACAGTATATACTGCAAAATTGAGTCTTAATCTAATACTGTATGCTTTGCAGTCATCTATTTTGCAAATTAAGCTAATCATTTAGTTATAACGGTCCTACTATCTCCTCTTTGTTAAAAAAATAACAAATCATTTTCCAGTGGGAACTGTATCAATTGTAGAAATTAATTACTTTATTTGAAGAGGAGAGTGATCTTTCCAGTCCAATAATTCCCACAAAACAATTTCAATTTTCCTCTCATTTAATTTTCCTCAACCTCTTTGAATAATAAATACCTTTGCTACCATACAGACTATGTAATGTTGATGGCTTTACATAGTAGAATAATTGAAAATGATAACTAGATAGTAGTGATATTCCAAGGCCATTTTAAAAGGGGAGAATATCTTGAAGAATTGATGTCAAAATTTGGGTTTCCACATGATCAGTTTATTGCCTCTCTCTTATTTTATGACAGATTGGCAGGAATCTTAGCAAAACAATCCAATAGATACCTAAACAGGTCCTTTCCAAAACTGAAATTAAAACATGGTATATTGAACAATAAGATATTACTATACCTATCACATGTCATGACAAGCAAACTTCAGTCTGTTCAAAATGATCCAATAGCAAGAACAGATACTGGAATATCTGCATTACTGGGGTAGTGCTGAAATGAATTTTTGAAAATATATATAATTCAAGAAAGTTTTAATAATACTAATGTAAATTTTGGATGGGGAAGGGGAAAGGGTGGTTAATTATTTCTTCATGGTAATGTATGCCCACCAAACAAGTACAATTAGCCAAATTAAAAGTACAAGTTCAAACCCACCAGGGTAGTCTAATCTGAATTGATTGTTTTCCATTAATACTCTAGCTTTCACAATGATATTGATTATGTTGCTAATATAGGTAAATGATACAAATAGTTTCTTTACTTGCAGAGTGTAAAAGTCGATATGATGATATTGATTTTATAAAGACTCATTAATTGCAGCCTAATTAGTCACTATGCCATCATCATATTTTTAGTTGATATTCTAACACAAACATGGGTGGCTGTGAAAGATCTACCATCTTTAGGGTTCATTTTTTTATTAAAATAAAGAAAACTCAATGTTTCTTATGTTTTCATTATTATCATTTTTACAACATTCACTGGCAATTGCAAGTTTGTGGAGTATTAATAAATTGTATGTTTTAGTTGACAGAGAATATATGAGGAGAAAGTATATGAGTCCTACTCTTTAGAAAAAATGAGATATGTGGCACTGAATTTAATTCTCTTCTGATTTGGTTTGTTTTTATTCTCTCCCTCCATCCATCCCTCTTCTTTCTCTCTCTCTCTCTCTCCCACTCTCTATTTTGATCTATGATATATTTTCTTGATTTTTTAACTCTCTCTTTTTACCTCTCACCCATCTCCCTAAAACTGCCTAAAACTATTTCTTTCCCATATGGCTTACAAGATAATAGGAAGAACAGTCGACCCCACAAGACATAGAGTAAACAACATCTTTTGAATATGGTCTGATATTCAGGGATAGAAATGAAAGATGAAAACAACAGTACGAGACAGGTAATATCCCAATGGGTGTATAGGGTTACCCCCATATGGGATCATTGGGGGGTTGGAAGAAAAAGAGATCCTTTAAAGGGGAGAAACATTGACAGGGCAAAGCAAAAATGACTGGGTGAACTTGAAATAGTCATGGGTAAAAATTTATTGATACAAGATGGGTGGCTATTAGTATAGATCAGGAAATAATAGCCCAGTAAACCACAATTAACAACACAGATCATCAAGGATCTCAGTCCATGGTGATCCGGGATGCCAAATTGATATTCTTCTAGCATTGCCGGAGTGAATACAGATTTAACTGGGTATTTACAAGGAAATTTATGGTAACGTGCGATTTCTGCAAGGATAGTCAAGGTAGCACTAGGGATCTGCTTGATAAGCTACCGGGAGTCAACATAGAATACACTGATGTTACTGGGTCCTTATACAAACCTTCACAGAGGCTTACAATCTCTACTGGGATATCTCTAGAGCATTGGCCAAGATTGAAGTTTCTTTCCTTTTTGCAATGTCTGAAGCATATACAGTACATACATGGCCATAAACAAGGACTGTTGCTCATGGACGCAAATAATGGAAAAATTTCGACCCCAGATATAGCCAGTATTACCAAGGATCTCCCGGTTCTTACAGGGAGACTCCTCGGTAGCTATACATTTGTAAAAGGTGGCTATAAGGATGAAGACGGATGATTATCTGTCCGTGTACTCCGAGATGAAAAATTGAAAATGTTCAATTTTTCTCCCGGATATGCCGCTACATCAAGGATGGCGCCGGACGAGTAGCCGGTGTGTACACGGTAATCCTGGGGAGCGTTTCATCAACATTTTTGTCCGACAAGTTGTCAGATCTGACATCTTCCCTTGATTCTGATTGGCTGAGAGGTACTGTTACTATGGTAATTGTCGGATAAAACGGAACTTGTCGGACAAAGTACCTTCATGAAACGCCCCCCTGGACTGTACACGGATGACCCCAGATTGACAATCCGGGATGATCCGAGTTGCATCCGTGAAGGTGTCAAAGGGTTTTAATGATCGGGATTCAGATTCGATGACCAAAATTCCTAAAAGTGGACCTGGGTGAAGGAGAGTCACCTTTACATGGCGAGAACCTGACTATACTATTTGTAGAATGGTAGGGAGAAACCCCACTGTTATGGTCAACCTGTACATCCATGACCACTTGATAAGTTATGTATAGGGGCCAGTGGGGAAGCAGACCTAAATGTTACAGTGGTTCAGTTATGTCTTTGCCTCTGAGGTAAAAGTGAAAACAAATAACAGCCAAGTCCTTCTGACCAATGTATTCCATGAATTTTTTCACCCTTTTCTCCCATTATAAAGTTGATAATTACCACCAAACTTGGTGAAAGTGTACAAACCAACTAAAACCTGAAGATACAGTATCCATTTGATAGATGGTAGAGCTCAAAAGGCGGCTACCCTCAAGCCAAAATGGAATAATTTTTCCCGATACTCACCTCCTTAGGGATGAATGGCAGACATTGTATTGAGCGAGTAGATCATGTATCTCACACTAGCTACCTCAGCTGCATGTAAGGAGGAAAGTAAGGATTCTATTTGCAAGATAGGGTTCCAGACTTTTGCCAAGATGAAAAAGTTGCACTCTGTCTTTGCTTCCTTGGTCCAAAGCACAGTGGTTCTAGATTAGGAATAAATTCAAGAAAGTTTATATAAAGAGCAGGAAAGAATATGTAAATATGATGTCCATCAAGTATGAGGGCATTCAATTCTCAGCTTCCATTGGGTAATCAGCCTATTATTAAGAAAAATATCTTTACCTTATTCCAACTGACAAAATTTTTAACCAACTTTCTGGTAACAACTTCTATGTGATTGGTTCATTTCTGATTCTGGTTTCCCTTATTATCAATCACTGTATTTATCACTGTAATCTATCCTTTCCAACCCTATCGGTTTTAATGGCTACCTCGGCATTATTCTATCATATGTCGGTTGTGCAATTTTTTTATGGATTCATGACTATGATTTTGATTAACACTGAATTATACAACTTTAAATAAAATCAACTGTATGATAATCATAGCAATTTTGAACAAAGGTTCATTGTGATATGGTTTAAACTTTTATTCCTTTTACATTCACCTCCATAACAAAACTTTTTGAATTATTTATAGAATATTGAAAATTAGTTAATCAACAAGCATGGCCAAGGAACTACCCAAATCTACTGTTGCAATTCTCTTGAAATATGCTAATTCATGACACCTTTTCATGACATTAAACTGACCTCAACAAAATGCATATATTTGATTTGTCATCTGATTTTGTTTTATTCAATATATCACAATTAAATACTCTTTCAAGAACAATTGTTTAGTGATGCAGAAATATTTTTTTTATAAAAATCATGATTAAGTACTCTTTCAAGAACAATTGTTAGTGATGTAGAAATAAATCTTTTATAAAAAGACAATCTGATGAATGTCAAGCTTAAATTACAGCCGTCCTTCAGCATCTTCCCACTTTGGGAATGAATGTGACACATCCTGCCGCCAGAAATAGATTCTCAAATTCTGACACCCAGAGTCCAGACAAAATGTTATCTGCTATCAAATGGAGTAAACACAAGAGCATATCCTCTCTGTTTTCAGCAGAATGAAAGAAGATCCATGGTAGAAATGATGAGGTTTGTTTAAATCAATAGAAAGACAAGTTGACATAGTGAGGGAGTGGGATGACAATGCATCTTGTATGAGAAATCAATATAGTGTAAATCTAAAACCTAAGATGATGTTTCATGCACCATCAGATACTGCTCTCATCTTAAGGCATCTCTCCAGGGCTTAACCTTCTAAGTCATTGATTTTTGTCAATCCAAAACTTTGTTAGATTTATGCTATCTGACAAAATCATCATCTTGTGAAGGAATACAGATGGAATTGTTATAAATCATTATAGAAGACTGACCATTTGCATGAAACTCATGATTAAGTATGAGGTGTTTCTTTTTTTTTTAGATTGACCATTTCCTACTATTTCATTTCTGAGTATCAATATTACAAATCATAATGTTGACAAAATCAAAGATTCATTAAAAAATCAAAATAATTTGGTTCAGGAATTTGATTTTTGTTTTCATTTGAATCTTAAAAACAACAGGAGTAAGATATTGTGTAAAAATATGTAAGCCAACTAGAACACTTAGTAAACCATATTTATCATGAAACTTTACACTGAAATATTAATTGAAATTCAAGAAAAAATAGTTGCATTTTGTGAACTTAATCCTTCTGTTGCTTAAGTCTCTGTCAATCACTTTTTGCAACATCTAACACACATTTGCATCAACTTTGAATAGAAATCTTTAGAGGGATTGCATTTCATATTTAGTTTCCTAGACAATCATTATGGGGTTAGAATTGCTGATATATGTCAGATAAAGGTATTGAATTGCACTGTGAAATTCAGCTCATAGCTGTGACATTCACTGAAGGCACTCTTGACCTAGACCTTCATAGAGTATAAGGTACCAATTTACAAACCATTAGAGATTTTAAATAGGTTATCTGCAAGCTTAGACGAAATGCATACAGGCATGAGCAGAATTGTAGAATTGATTTAAAGAACATTGTACTACATTTGCCTCTTTAATTGAACATCTTTCTATGTGACTGTAATGCAATCATAAGAACATCATGATCAATGTTTTTCACAGGGGTAAGAATGTTCTTGATGCTAGTAGTATTGAATCTATATTTAAACTTCAGACCTTAAATAAGAACATAGCACAAAACCACAGTGCGTATCAAAAAAAAGTTTACACTTTGAAAAAGCCCTGGGAATCAAAAAATATACAACATATGGGTAATTTTTTCACATATAATATTGGGTTTGGGTCTCATCTATCCAATGAAATTCAAAGTTTTGACAGAATGTTACACTTGAGTGAGCACTGCCCATTTTTGTAAAGCTCGCAGAAATCTGTTTGTGCAGAAATGCTTGTTTTCACGCTGTGTCAAGGGAAAAGGGCGAAATCAAACTTACCCTGTGAAACATTTCTCATACATTTCCAATTGCACTTTTTGTCAATTGTAATAAATGGATACATTCAAGCATTTTGTAACAATGTTGTCACCCAAATTGAAATTTCAACACTTAGTAAGCACAACCTTTACCCTTTTTGTGCCAACTGGATCTGTAGACATAACTGAATCTAAACAAAAGTTTATATCAGACATCTCCAGCATTTTTCACTAAGTTTTTATCATTTAAAGTTGGTGTATTTTTCATTTTTCATTTGATACTTGTTTCTCCACACTTTTTCCAAGCATGACAATGATTAGCAAAATGAAAATTAAGCCTAAGCCATTTCATGTAAATCACAGCTCAATGTAAAGCAAATATTGTCACGATGGCCACGTAGTGTGGGGTATTGGGGTGGGGCACAATGCACTCTTCGAAGTGTTTTGGACAAGGAAACAAGTAAAAATGATAAACGATATCTTCAAATAAATTTTACTAGCTAAATTCAACGTTTTCTTCATGATTAAGGGCTACTTTTATTCGCATTACTATCTCAAAGTTCAGCGCAAATCATTTTTCACTAACTTTTCAAAAGTAAGTGGTGCTCACTCAAGCGCAAATATTTTTCGACAGTTGTATCGTCATTTGCTTAAATGGATCTGTACCAATGTTAAAATGTGGAAAAATTATCAAGACATTACAAATTTATAATTTTACAGGATTCTTTCTAAGTGTAAACCTTTTTTTGATACGCACTGTATTGTAACTTCATGGACTTTGGCTGATACCGACCTTAATAAAGAAAGAATACAAGAGGGATGAAGAGGGATATTTTTAATTTCTGATTTCAATTGAATATATCCCTTAGTGATGGGATGATTATTAAAGGTGCAATTTACAAATCATTAAGATTCCATATCTGTTTACTCCCAGAAGGCAAAACATCTTGCAACATAAGCAACAAAGTGTCTTTGACTTCTAAAATCTAATCAACAAATGAAAGATTTAGGAACCTCTTTTCCTTTGAAACAGGCAGTATAACCTATAAAGAAAGAAACAGGAGAAGATTTAATTTTGATATTCCGCATAAAGAATAAAACCCTCAGGGTCACACTTTAGCTTGACCTATTTGGTGTCAGATGCCAATTTACAAATCATGAGAGAATTTTAATGGGATAACTGCACACTTGGCCTGATATATGAGTAGAATGATAAATTACTTGCAATTTGCTAACAAACTTCCGCTCGGTTGCATTTACAGGAGGCTTTGCAACTTAAGCTCAATATTTCATTCCATTTTATCACAGAATTTCATTTAATGTTTTCCAATATCTGCTAATTCAGAATGCATTGAATTTCTCATTAAACATGAGTAGGAATAAAAAACATCAAGGTTAGTATATTTATCAGAGCTGATCCATTCTTGAAAAAAAGCTTTTCAACTGTATCTTACTGTCAAGAATCTGTTCTAGTGGCTGGTAGAAATTGAAAATAAAATGATAATTTCCATATATATGGTAATTGAATTAACTCTCTATTCACATCAAACTATGAATAGGTGAAAAATTAATTCTTTAAGGAGTAGTAACTGATTCCTTTGAAAACAAAATTGTGGAACGGTGATTATGCAATATAGGCCTCATAGAATTTCAGTTGAATAATTTTCCATGAAATGTTGATGGCAAAATTAAAAATTTGAGGTATACTACATTTTGGTAAACTTAATTCTTTGGGGAAAAAATTATTTGACACTGGTTATTTTTCAAAAGTATGATTATATATTAGATAGCACAATAAAATTGAAACAGATTGAAAATAGTATTGTTTATGCTTCTATAAAACAGTTATTGTCATATTTACCAGAAAATAATCTCACTAAACATTTTCTAGTAAAAATACTAATGTGGTATTTCACACAGGTCTATTATATTGCATTCCACTCATGATTTTGGGTGAGTTATAGGTAAGTCATTTATCAAACTTGTACATTGTGCTTTGAAAACCCACACATGAGAGTCACTATATGATACAACATCACATAGTGCTTTACAAACGATGCTTCATGAATGGATATCACTCTATTTCATTATGCAAATGATGTCTGGGGGGTGTTTCACAAAGATTTAAGTATGACTTAGAGTCGCACTTAAATACTGAGTTGCGTACGATATGAAAGGATTGACTGCATTGGTCAGATCGTGTCATGAGGACGCGCACTACTGCCTATCTATCAATAAGATCGCGCGTTGCATATCAAGTATGCGTCGACATTTAAGTGCGACTTAAGTCATACTTAAATCTTTGTGAAACACCCCCCTGGTCACTTTTTGTATTCATCTGAATGTAAATACACAAGAAGCATATGTAGTGATCAATCTATTGATTATACAAGAGGAAGGCCTATGGTAGTCTTGCCTGCATTACGCGATTCAATATAGCAAAAGTGCCAAATTTGAAAAAAGCTATTGAATAATTATTTACAAAAGAAAACATTCATATGATAATAAAATACTATGTCCATTGACTTAAAATGACCTTTGACCAATAATTTGACCTAAGACAAAATAATCATGACCTAGATCCACTTAAATTTCAAGTTATGATGCCAATTAAACTATCCCCAACATGGCCAAAGTTCATTGACCTTAAATGACCATTGATCTTGGTCATGACACCTGAAACACGCGCAGGATATTAGTTAAGATTTCAATGTTGATGCCACTGCCATCGGAAAAGCGGCGCCTATAGTCTCACTCTGCTATGCAGGCGAGACAAAAGACTCTTTTTTTATATGCACGACTCAGCCAATTCTGGAACAACTTTAGTGAAATTATGTTTGATATACATATTTCAAGTTTCATATTTATTTCAAGCTAACAGAGTATATGAAACCCACAATTCAACCTCCTATTATATAGACTGCACAAACTCATCTTAAACAAATTCAACATTACAAATTCCATACAGACATTTCCATGTTAAATTTCAAATTGAAGTACCTCTACAATTAATTTTCAATGGTTATGCAAAAACACCAGTCCCATTCACAAAAGAAATTCCTCCTTTTAATTTGTTTAACCTACTTTTTTCATAGTAGCTGTAGAATCCAACATCCCCTCATTGATTCCTTGACTTAGCAAAGATCAATTTAGAAGGTACAAGGAATTAAGATGAGTGAAAGGTCTTCTTAACTTCATTCAGCATTCTGGCAATCACTTTTGGGAGTTCCCATCTGAACCGATCTCCCCTAGCAGTTTTACTTTCCATCTCACCTGAGAGAGACAGAGGGGGAGATAAAGGGGCAAAGAATTGATGGCTAAAAGTCACAGTTCTTTTAACACATGTAGGTAGAGTTTAATAATACTTAAAGTTACATTCTGATATTGAAGACATAAAATGTACATCCTATAAAACCTATCAAAAAGAATCATAGTTTAACTCTACAACAGGTAGATACTTGATAAGCAACTGGTTTTCTTTTTTTTTAATTTAATAACAAGTCAATTTTAGAATTAGGGAAGATGTTCATAAGCAAAGTCTGAAATGAGGAATTTATATCATATTTCAGGAAGGAACCCCAAAGAAATAAAGAATATTAGCTGAAACAGAGTATTACTTGAAAACACTGAAATTCACTAACACAAAATAATCACAGGTGGTCACATGTAATATCATTACTTGGAGAAAAGTCATGTCCATTTACAGAATATCATGCTAATTTTACTTTTAAAAAATACTTAGAAATTTCTCATTCTTACCAGGATATTATGACCTATAGATTCTATTATTGATAAAATATATCTATTCATACAAGTAGTCTGCCTATTATTTGTCAGACTCTATTAGAAATCATCTTGTTTTTGTAATTGTAATCAGAATTCATCTTTAGAATAAAGATTTAACAATAATGTAACTATTCATCAACAAGTGTTAAAAGAACAAAAAATATGTAAGAGAAAAAAAAACAATATCGTGAAATAAAGCAGTGTAACAGTGACAGAGATAGAATTTATATATTGAAAATCACACAAATTGTAATTGGTTACAAAATCTAACACACAACTGTAAAATATGACAGATCACACTTAAATCAATTTTTAAATACAGGATTCAAATGTTGACCTGTACCTGAAATATATGAAACTGCATTTACAACATTCTTATTCATTCAACATGTTACAGGCTAAGAGAAAATACTATACTTTCCTTGTCAATCAAGCTCCTTCCATAAAAATGAAATCCATAATTTCAAATCCAATAAATTAATGTTTCTGTAACATCTTTGAACTGAAATAAGATATTTCTGAGTCACCATGCCACACAAACTGAAACGAGACAATCTTTCTGAAAACACTTTTTGATACATGCTATATGATCTCTTTCCAGTGACAAAGATCAAATATATGTATCGTTACCTACCGAGTAATTCCTTTGTCAACTTTGATGAGATGTGAGAAAAACTTTGAGACAGCTGCCAATCTTTGCTCACCATGCATCAGGGCCCCTCAGAGACCTTCTATTCATTCAGAAATCAAATCTTAGTGCATCCATGGGCCATTCACACTACAAAAAAATATATAAGATAGAGTTATGATACAATGAAATAAGTATAGGCTGACAAAATAAAAGTCAATAGGCAATACACAATGAATAAGGAAGGCATCTATAACTATTATATGAAGTTCAGCTTGTAAATTATACGCATGATATAGTAGAAATAAAAAAGACCGAGCCTGACATAGCAACAATATGCTTTGTTCTGCCCAGTAACTTACAGGCTACACTTGCGTACAATATTTGAACCAATAGCTTCCTGTGAGTACTGGCTCTTTTTATCAAATAGATTTTTATTATCTAAACTGACTTTATTTACATTATATGGTAAAGTTAGTCAATAATTGTAACCTGAAATATATTGGAATATTTTAGAATGCTCATGTAGAAATGAAAAAAGTGAGAAAATTACATTCCATACAAGTGCAAGGAAAGTGTGAGTCTAAATGGGAATTCCTCTCTGTACCTAAAAAAGGGAGAAACACATCACAAATTTTGTCCCTCACGCAAATGTTTGCTTTTTATTTGTGGCAAATTGAGAGAAAGAGTGGCAGTTCTTATTGCAGTGCTGTATCATCTTGTGTTTGCCATATTCAGATTCCTTTCAGCTCTCCTTTCACCTTCTCTTTTCTCCACCTTCCATCTACAAACATTCATATCTTTCCTTGTCCTTATCTTTCTCTATCAATGTATATGATTATTTCATCCACTCTCTTTTCACAAACTTATTCTTTACAACCCAATTCAACCTTTTTTCTACTTTTCCCATGCATAATTCTTTTATGTCTTAACATTCACTCTCTCTTTGTTGACTTCACCTTTGTATCGATATCATAATATTCTATATATTTTCCCCCAGTTAATAGGAAAAACATATGTGATTGTCCCTCTTTTGTGATATGCATGACCATTATGGACATTAATACAATTTAGAAAATTCAGATGAACTAATAACCACATCTATAAAAACAAAGTTTGTAATCATATTAACTGGTTAACTGCTGGATCATGTAGTTTCCTCAGGCTTTGTAAAGGGACTACTTGGTTCTAGTAGGCAACATGTTAACCAATTTATATCATACTATAAGAGAAATTTAATGTACTGGAAGAAATGTCTTTAGTTGTATGGTCTAAGGTGAATTTGATCAATAATAAAAAAATAATCAAAATATGAGAACTTGATTATCAACAGAAATATAATTGTGTATAAAGTTTCACTCTTTAACTTCATAATAAAACCTGTTTCTGTCTTAATTCATTTCATTTTACTCAACTCTAAATTCATATTTTTATTTTAAATCTATGCATCTTTTTAAATATAAAAACAAATTTAGATCTAATGTGCTAAAGCCTATAATAGCATGAACCAATGAAATTCACAAAACTTATGGATTGCAGGCTAACATGAGAGTATAATAGGCCAGGTATGACCTAAGTCTGCTCAAATGGTAGGTACATTAAAGTGGAATCTTGCAGAGATATTTGAACATGTTCTTAGCTGGGAGGTACAATCAATATATAGCATAGCTTGGGGTTATCATATATCTTGAAAGGACTGAAAAAAGGAAGATATTAAATAAAACGTTCTTGATGACAAAGCCAATGTCTGAATGTGACTAGGATTTTGAAAACTGAAAATTTGAATAGAAAACAATATATTTATAAACCAAGAAAAAAACCAATCTTCAATATTTTGTCAATTTGGTCAGATTTAAGCATCTTGTGAGAATGCACACAGAAAATAATATATTTAGTTATTAAAAATACTCATCAAAAATCTTTCATTTAACAATAATTATCCATCTATTTGAATTTCTCACTTTTGTAATAATTTATTGCCTAATTTGTAGATCTGATAATTGATATCTCAGAGACAGAATAAAATTTGACAAAAGGAGCAGTTCATATAATTTTTCTGAAAATGAACCAAATCATGTATTGAATCAGTTAACTAATTAAACTTCACTTGATATTAAGTCATACTAATGCATTGAACAGTACAGAGACACACATTTCAATACATCCAGTTTCATAAAATATCTTAAACATACAACTGACTCATGAGCAGAATCATATTTTCAAAGCAAAGTAGTTATTTGATTAAAATAAAATGACATACAAGTCAGACTTAACTAGATAACTACCTATGACACACATACAATACAAACTAGTAGTAGAAATCTACCATAAGGTGAGAAAATCCACTTAAAACTGAGAGTATCATGTTACTGGGGCTAGCGGCCTATGATGTATCGTGTGTCTGACGGTATGAATTGGCACCATGCATTGTAAAGCACGTATCACCTTCATCAACTTGCCATGGCCCATAGTCATCAATGTCCTTGCTAACGATCTTAAAGTTGGATAGCTCTTTTACTACTACAATTTTTGTCATCAAAGAGCTTAGAAGAATTATGTTGTTATGCAATAAATATCTTCATTTCTCTTTTTATTTATCAGAAAAAGTATGTTTAGAACTAGAAGAATAAAATTATTATTCGGAAGTGAATTTATAATACTATGATATCCTGTTATTGATGTACAATTTATTTTGGAACAAGGAATATAATATACTTCCACAGAATATCATTTTATTCTGTAAAGAATCAGAAATTAAGTTCAAATTACAGGGATAAAAAGATCTATGGAACAAGGAATATTCTATTCATTCATCTAATAGACCACATTTCAATATGAAAAGACAATTCTTGTATCAATTATGTATTTGAAGAGTTTAATATTTAGATTGATTTTTAACATGATGTCCGTACACAACAGATTTAATACACAATTAATTCAAATTTCCTGCATTCAAGTAGCAAGAGCTGCAATTTTTGTTAAGAAATCCCATCTTTAGGGAATAGCCAATCTTGTAATCATCCAACCAATATGTCACTTTAATACATCACTCCGCTGATCAGAAAGTGTGGAGTAAAAAACGTTGTAAGAGGATTTTGTGCCCAGCGAGGTGGAGTTAACCATTAAATTGCACTTTGTAATTTCTCAATGCATGACACAAATTATCTCATGTGGGGCCATACACGGGTGGTATGGCTTCATGCTTTCCTAGCTTTAATACACATATTGACTTGATGTGGAATTAAAATTTCAATACATAAAAAATTCAATAAACAGTTTAGAAACATTTAAAAAAATATTTGATTGTCCTTGAGATTAGTAAGTTTTATACTACCCATAAAAAAGTTAAATCATTTCAATTTCATTTATTTTTTCATAATTTGTATCTAGGTGACATGGGCATAGATAACACTCATCTTATTTTTAGAAAAATTCAAGATAATGTGAAATGTTTGAATTTCACATGGAAATCTATACTTTTACCAGTACTATACTTTACAAGTGGGTAATTTCCTCAGAAAAGTACAGATCGAACTTGATCTGGCTAACGAATTTTTCTTGAAAATTTCATGATTAACATACATCAAAATTTTTCACTGGCTTTATTATTTCCGGAAAACCTCACATATTGGAAAAAAACTATTACCAGTATTAATCTTTTCAAAATAGTTTTCAAAATGTATTTAAAGTGACAAGAGCTATCATAAATCTAGTTATGATAATGGAAACAGAGTATAGCATTTACCTTCTGAACAAGTTATCTAATGGAACAATGTTGTCCTAGCTGTTCTAAGGTTATAGAAGTCATAGAATTCAAATATTAACATTTTAATAAGCAACAGAATTACAGATATTATTACAAGTTGAAGTAAAGAACCATTTTAGACAAATTTAAAATTTTGAAATGATTTGTAAACTATGACCACATGAAAATTCATCAAATGCACAAAGCTTCTTTAGGCTGCAAATTTTGCTACTTGAATCAAGAATTAGATAACTAGGATACCGCACCACCAACCACAGGACCATCATATCCTCAATTACACATCATTACTCCAGGGGACAAGGTCTCCTTAATAAACATGGCAGACATCTGCTCCTAGATACAGGATTTGAACTTCCACATATACCTCAGACCGTCACCCTATCCGCAGATCTTGAGGCATTTCTTGTTCCTCATCGTCTCAGGTACCATGTGAAGAACATGAAAGACGACTATCAGTTTTCCATCTTTCCCTCAAGACCGTCCGACACATCAGAGAATCGCACCTTTTACCCCGGCAGATAAATGGACTGAACTTCGGTGTTTCATGGCTGCTCCCTCACAAGCAGGTGATATGATTACATATGATAGACAGTAGCTTTGGTAGAGCTACTTTGTCCTTGGTTTTACATTTTTCAGAGATCATAGTGTCTAAATATGATGAAATAAACTTGATATCAACTTGTAATGAATGGTATAGTCATAGATTTTTTGTTAATTTGTATTGAATAACATCATAGAAAATCTGATGGAGAGTGTAATTCATATAAATACAAAATTTCACAAACATTTTACTTATCTAATATAAAGTAATATTGGTTAATTTTCATTCAGAGCCTTGCAATTTGTCTGAAAGATAAATCAAGCAAACCCTAACATAGGATTTGAAGTTCTTAAAGAGGAAATCTTTGAATGAATTAACAAAAATACAAAATGCCACAGCATACCATAGAATACAATCAAATAAATTCAGTTGAAAAATCATATCTGAACTCATGTGAAATATCTTTTTTGCCTCTAAAGCTAATGGTTGTCATGTAAAGGCCTTGAAATACACTAAGGTAAAAAAAAATATCTAACATAATTTTACTGCACATGGATGATTTTACAATATATGAGTCATAAAGTGTCAATGTCATATGTGCTCTAACACTATCTCTCCCACTCTTTGTCTGTCTGTATCTGACCCCACCCTCCACTGGATTTCTGTCTATCGTTTTTTCTTTATATATTTTTCTATTTTTGTTCCTAGTCTCTTTAAATGATGTATTTGTTATCATTTGTATATATCACCATGTGATATTTAACCCTATGTTCTCTACATGCTTCTTTCATTTTACACACTTATATCTATTTTTATTTTAGTTACCCTGTCTTCGAATTCGAGTATGAAAACCTTTTTTTTTTTTACAAAATTGCATACATTTCATGTTTGTGGACATAGTGATTAAATCCCTTTTTACTTGAAAATTTAAAGGGTCATGGTTACCGTTTGAATGGAGAGTGACAACATCCAGATCAAGTGAAGATATGAAGTTAGAACTGTTTGATTCTGGTCAGTGGCAGTAACAAACAGTTTCAAACCAGCATAATCGCCAATTTCATCAAATTTTGGCCTGGAATTGACATTTTATAATGTGAAAACTATACTGGAATAAAAATATATTTCTTCACATGTCTGGGAAGATCATCAATAACACAAATGATGTCTCAAGTTTTATACAAATCTTCCATGCTAAAATTACAGTAAATATCAATTTGTGTCTTACACTTAAATACTTCATGCATTAGGAATTGAATTCAAAAGAACACTCAGTAAAAAGATGTTAAATGTTTCTATCAGTGATTCATTATTTGCAATATTGCTGTTATCAGTGAGGGGGTTAAATATCCATATCATTGTGGAACTTCCCCCAAATTTCATGGCATATGGTTTATCCATATGATACCAGTTTTTATCAAAGAAACTGGTAATGAGAACCCCCTCATTGTCTTTATTCATGATTTCTAGATTACCTGAGATATTACACACTGACAGTGATCAAATAGTGCAACATAGCTGTGATAGAATGGTTCTGATCTCACCCTTAATCTATTGATAGTTGCACCATCCTAGCTCCAAAAGAACACCTCTAAATGCCCCCATATCACTTACACCCTAATTAATGATCTCTCAGCCAGGCACGAGAGCAGATGGAACCATTCACCTAGACCACCAAAAGAGATGGAACGATGATCTAATCGCACAACTTTTCTCATTCATACCGCCAATGATTAGTCATATATCTGATTCATTCATTTATGAAGGAATATAGAAATCTAACCCATTGCTTCCTCAAAATGGGTCATCTTGGTGATAAATCTAGATAGGTGATATGTGATTAGGAAGAGGGATTAGATTCAAAGGGTTAAAGTCCTTTTGAAGACAGAGCGGCTCATGGTCAGTTATTAAGAAACTTGGACCTGAATCACTGGGCATTAAAAAGTTGATGAATAACCATTATTTATTCCTATTATACCTTCATTTTTATTATATTAATATATGACCTCATCAGATAATTCTATATTACATTTCTTGTTTTGACTAATTGTGGATATTTGAATCATTACAATAATCATTTCCCATTCAGTGTTTCTCCAGATATCAATTATGAATATTTCTCTTTTTAAATCAATATTTTTTTCTTCTTCAGTCCAATCTTTACTTGTTAAAGAACAATGCAATTGTTATGAATTTAAGTTCAAGGACCAATTAATCATTGTAAATCAATTTATTTGAAAAGGTTGATGCACAAGATAATGTATTGAATCAATTGATTCCCCTCTGCCATTTTACATGAATTCTGAAACATTGAAGGACAAAAAAAGTCAGAAAGATAAGTACATTAAGAATTATATATTCATCGATATTGAGGGAAAAATAGCATGTTTATTGATGAAATTTGAAAATATCACATTGCCTGCTGCAAGCTCCTCAACAATCATCAACTCCTAACATGAATTCTTCTTCCTGATCAGGCTTGAAAGCAGAAAATGTTGCTTAATGTCTCAAACATACTTGCTATTGTGGAATTTGAATATTTTTTCAGGGCCACAGATATATTCCCACTAAATTATCTGATCCACAGCACATTTATATTTAAGTGTATTTTAGTGCTTTTAATCAAAGCAACTATACTATGTTAGAATAACATCTCAGTCAATACATACATGACATTGCTCAGCTATCATCTAATTAGTTATTGTTTTCCTTTATTTTCAAGAAGAAAGGTCAATGAATAAATCATGGAATTCTTCTTCACACTTTAACCAATCCTTGCCCACCAACACTCTACAATAAACAAACCATTCATGAAGATCTGTTCACATGTCATACTTTACTAGCCAACTTGAGTAGTCCAGTGAGCAATAACTTAACAAGAAAGTCTTCAAAGCTTAAACAATCATTTTCTGTAGGATAAAAGTGAAATAAATTGTTTTTCATTACTTAAATCTAAGTTCAGTATGTTTTAGAATAGTGACATAGTGAAAATTACCTAAAGACCATGTAAGCTGTGAATCACCAAAACAAATAAGCACACACTGGAATGAACATTCAATTATAAATGGTATAAAAACACCTGTCTGCTAATAGAATGTGTTGTTATTTCTCAATAGTTACTGAGAATTAATTCATTCTCTACCAAATTTATTAATCTATGCACACAACACATTTATAGATTTTTTTTGAGGCAGCCTTCATACATAACTATTGCAAACTATCACTGATATATACAGTATGCACCCTATAAGCATTGAAAAGAAACATAGCCTACTAATTGATGAGTAAATAATGGTTAATACACACACCATTTTTAGTGCAACTACTTGAATTTAACTTCTATGCAAATGCATGTTAGATATTTTGATTTTGAAACAGTGGGTGCAGTTTAAAAAATCAAGTGTGAAGTAGGCTTTTGGAATGTCAATGATAAAAATATGATCATAAATTCAGTCACTATCATGGCCATATACCTCATGGGGATTTCTAGTATTTAGATGAATGTATTTTCAATTGAGCATCAATTTTATTTGACACAAGCAGTCAGGCAAGAGCAGAGATACAGCATGGAGTTGATGGCATAGTTGGCTTTATATGAAGGAGATAATTGTAGTTTATTGCATATAATTAGATTGACGACCTCAGCAAAGGTTAACAGCTTCATGGTGTAATTAATGTCATGATCACTGCATACATAGATTCTAGATTTGTTTATCTTCCTCCCAAGTACATTTCCTCACTTTCCATCTTTTCTAATTCCCCTTCATTTCTTCCATTATTTTCCCTTTCTTCCTCCTTTTTCTTTCTCTCCTGTTCCTAGGCCTCGTTCAGTGATGATGCAACAAATCTTGGCAATCAGCACTATATCCAAAATGCTCCCTCTGTGAAAATATTCAAATCGTTACTTAAAAATCATTTTTTGTCATTACTAGTATATTTTTTGTCAATAATGGAGTCATTGTTTATTTTTTATTAGTTTGTCTGCCCACCCATAATTTGAAACATCTGTTCAAAGTACCATACAATTAATATTATAATTATCATTGAAATGTTGCTACATTGTGAGACAAATTAACTCAAATGCTAATAAGCACACATTATTTGATTCAAGTCTTAATAAATGATGTCATTATCACATGACAAATTATGTTAAGTGATGTGATTCAGTCTGTGCAACTTCGAAGTGATTATTTTGCGCCAAATTTGTTTCAACTTATGCAAAGTTTTTAACAAAATGAATTGGTCCATTCAAGATAAGTTGATATGTGACACTAAAAAAGTTGTAGCATTTTGTAAATTATTTCAAGACCAAGCAATCCAACAACCTTCTCACAAGCAATAAAAAAAAGGCAAAATGTTCACTAAAATCATTGACTATACAGCAAAGAGAACTATCTGGCTGCATCCCTTTAATACCCCTTTTCTTGGCATGATACTTCCATATCCATTTCAATATTTGTATTCATTTCTCATTTTGCAGGGCCTAACGAGGTAGTGAAATGCCCATATTCAATTGTCAGTGTATCCCTTTGCTAAATCCAAGAGTATTCATCATAGCAATGAAGGGGAAATCAGTGGGAGAAGATTTCTAGCCTGGGGCACATTCTTAGATAGAGCGAGAAAAGGAAGGGAGAGCTCAGGGCTTGGTGTGAGGTAGATGAAATAGAAAGAGGGTGGTATGATGGAAGGGGTCAAAACAGAGGAGGAATTTAGATAGATATATAAAGGGGAAGTGAGTACGAGAAGGAGGTGAAGGGGGGGACTAACAGTAACAAGAGATAAATAGCCTCATTACATAAAATGTTAGATTTGAGTATTGAAAGAATTTGAGGTTTAAAAATATCTAACTATTCCTTTTTTTCAATTTAAATTAAGTATTTAATGAAAAAGCCAAGAAATAAAAGCAACAGTCATATCCTGTAATAATTACATTTATTTACTAATAAAGATAAGGGGCCTATTGCATTGGAAATCTTAATCAAATGCAAAACCAAAAGTAAAGCTAAACTTCACTATTAGGTCAGTAAAAAGTAAAAAGGAATACTGGTACATCATCAGCTTTATGCAAGAGGAATCTGCTAAAACAGAGAGAAATAGAGAGTGAAATACAATGAGACACATATAGAGGAAGAAAAATCGCAAAAGGCTGAAAATTGATAGAGATGGAAAGAGGCCAATTAATAGACAAGAGGAATTTTAATCTAACCAACAGAATGAGTGATAGAAAGAAAGAACAATGAAAACATACAAATTATTCTATAACATACTTATTACACAGTTTTGAAAATCTGAAAATTGCAATCTCTCATAACTATTATTCACATGACAATAACCTGAAAAGTCAATTAACAATGCAGATCCACTTGATTCACCCAACGCTTGAGCCTAATCTCAATCTATATGAAACGAATTTGTAAAAATGATGAATAAATACAATTAATACAGTGTTGCTGTACCATAACAAATTGATTTGGTGGTATGACTAAGAGAAAGTGGAATGACAATTTGGCAGCTGTGTATGTGAATGCGTATTCTGATTTAATTGTCTCTTCTACGATATGTGTCATATTGTATATGTTAGTTGGAGACATGAGATGAAATATTATGAGAGCTAGGTAATAGAATTAAGTTAAAAAGAGAGTTTAATATATGATTCATTCAGATTTTACATTCAAATCATGGCTAATATACTAAAATAATGATTCTCTTAATTCAATGAGGAATCTACATGTTTGTTTATACATTGTTATATTTTGATTTTTTTAATTCTTACAAAATCAGAAAGAGTTACAATATGATTTTTTTTCTTTCTAGTGGGACAATATGCCTAAAATTATACATACATCAGGGTGTTATTGATATGTATAAATTTTGTTTTCCTGCTTTAACCACAATCCAGGAAGGTTCCAATATGCATAAGTGTAATAATGAAATGCATAAAATTGCTATACGTTTCAAAACACTCTTGAGCATGAATTCCAGGGTAATTTAAATTAAATCATAATTTAACAATTATTTCATCTTTAAAAGAATAATAAACATCATTCATTAATAAAAGAAACAAGTGAACTCTGACCCTGCCTTGATGTTAGTTCTAGATAATGATTATAATAAGGACCCCATGGTAGATGACTGTAACAAACCACTAAACAAGTTTATTGTTTTACCACCACCACCATCACTACCACTACTACTACCATATCTGCAACTACTATCACTACTACTTCTAGTTTGTTATTCACAAGACAGGTAGATTTATTGGCATAAAAACTCTCACCTTCCTTCCATACATTTTGTGTTCTGATATCTTCTTTTCTCTGGAGTTACTCCTGGGATAAAATAGATGTCCCATAACCTCATGATTACCTCCTGGTGTGAACTCCTCCCTATGTATGAGTATGCATGGTATGTATCAAGAAGTCTCCTAGGTGCACCATTACTTCCTGGTATGAACTCCTCCTTGTGTGTATGCATGGTGTGTATCACAATGAAATGTCTAGTGAAGACAGACAAACTATTCATTTCCCTGAGGTGTTTACTTTGAGGAGACCATGTCAGTCAGACCTGTATCAAGATATAAAACAATGTCAACAATTATTACAGTCTCTCTTGCCTGTTCAAACTTTTAATTAATACCAAACGTTGGATGCAGCCACAATTATCATTTTGAAGAGGTACGGGTTTGTGAATTACTTGATGGTCTTTTACTTAGAACATAGGAGGCATGATATAGATAAAATATTAAAGAGGTTGATGGGTTTCCCAACATTCCTTTTATTAAACAAGGAAAATAATGATTTAAGATTTTTTTTAAAGTCTCCATCTGTTTTATACTGCTTCCTGACTTCCTTTTGGGAGGTTAGAGAGAAACCCAACAAACAGTAACATCATACTGATTGCAATAATACTTCTGTGCATTTGTAAAAAAACAATTTTGATAAGTAATGGAAATATTCCCCCAAATATGTTACGAGAGCAAATCATCTACAATAACAAATCTGTATTGAAGACTCAGTATATCATGCTATACTGTCCAATTGCTGGAGCATTCAAAGGTTACCAGAGGTTGATCACAAGTCATACTGAAACCTACCTACAAAAAGCACTATACACATGCTTACATCATTAAACATTTTTCTTACTGTTCAAAACACAATATCAGAGCATTTTACATTTTAGTCTTCACAAAAAATACATTAATCCAAAGGGAGTTGGTTGAGGGCATGTGTGGGATAAAAGCCCTGATATATTGAGACAATTTAAGCCAAAGTACACAAGGACCATGTGGGAATATCCTAAAACAATAAAGGAAGAACATCTATCCCAGACATTTGCTCAAGAAATGAGTCACGTTGGTAAGAGGCCTACCCTGAAGTCACAGTGATTTTAGCCCAATTTAGAAAGTTGGGGCTCCTCGGCTGGGATTTGAAAAGCAAGGGAATAGCTCAGTTCACATCTTATAACCTTTACACCTTTGGTAACTTGATAACAAAATAAAGTGGCATTGGCTCTGATTGGTAGTAAAAACACAAACAAGTGGCTCAAAACATTTCTAAATGGCTCTCATAATAGCATTATGGTTGATACTGAGTATGATTATTTTCACAGATTGATGATAAAAACACACATCTTGTAAAAATCTTGTGAAAAAATTATTTATACTGGCTAAAACAAAATTTAAGTTCAAATTAATCTACAAACTGAAAAATCATTTGATTTAATGACTAACATAAAATGAGATCTACATATTTGATTCTTTTGGGTGCCAGTAACATCTCTTAAAAATACCTTCTTGATAAATTTCAAAACAAAGAAAACTTTGTTCAATAGGCAACACATAAATTGATTTCTATCTAATTTACTTAAATGAGTGCTAATTAATGCAATTAACATCACATAAGTGCACACATTAATTTAATCTTCAATTTGATGATTTCAGAATATTTCATACAGATTTGATGTTCACCTTCAAATTTTGAAAATGTAGAATATAAGAAGGTATGAACAGTCCTATCCCTATTGACCCACTAACTGGATAACCTGCATCAATGAATGTCTGAATGAACCCCAGACATTTATTGATTGATGAATGAAGAGAATAAACACTACCAGGTGAACAAAGGACCATTAAAAGAATGGTAGAAACAACAACGGACAGGTGTAACAACAAGACCAAGAGATACAACAATTATGGAAATGTTGGTGATGGAGGTCTAATTTGGTGGTAGTAAGAGGGGGAAGAAGGGTGGGTGAAAATATCCCCTGGTGTAATTACAGAAGATAGGCATTGAATAATATCATGACTCAGGTATAAGAATGAATAGAGAAGATGTTTGTTCTGCGTGATCGCATCTATGGAGGGCAACTCCAATAGCTTCAATCGACGGAAGAACAACTTGTGTTGGCGTGTCAGGATGCAAGAAGCCCCATGCTACTGATAGCTTTCTTTCTTTGTTTGCTTGTCTGACTGACGGACAGACTGAATCAATGGATGTAAGGTGGACAATGGTAGTAGGCAAACTTGTAGTCAAAGATGTCGTAGGCAAAATGGGGTTTCTTCTTTATTTATATCATTACTCATTCATATCAATGCTATTAAACTGCAGTGAAATGAGATCCCTGAAAGAGGGTGAATAAATATCATATATGAATGTTGATTGCAAATGTATGATAGACATGGGTTTTATGACTGAAAAACAAATGACTGCAACTCTTCATCTCCTATTAAGTGGCAAACGAACTGGATTTTGGAGGAGTTGTAATTGCAATATTGTTATTTGAATTCTTTCCATTGCCTTTACATTACAGTCAAAGTTTTTTTTGTTCGTAAATGTCATGCCATATTTTTTTTTGTTAGGGGAGATCAAGTAGGTATTGATGCATATCATGTATTTTTTTTTAAATTGTACAAGATTTTATGATTGTACCAAATCTACAGAAAAATCTTGAATACTAATGTCAGGTTTAATCAAGCAAGTCACCTGTATGAGTGAAAAATGCCTCATAAAAAACATAGTTTGTCATTAATAAGTTTTTAATACAAGGAGGATGCTTGAAACTCTTGAGATTTTGTTGCCACTGCATATTACAAATGGAAAAAATTGATTTTAGCCCAAATAAGGAGGTACTACTGATGGATAAAAAAAAATTGAGAGCAAATATGACCTTTTTGACTTGTTCATCAAATGTAGGAAAATTGTAAACTACATTATGTTTGATTACCCATTTCATTAACATATGATAATATAACCTGGATATAGAGACATTAAATCACTACATGCCAACTTGATGATTAAACACACACCAATCAGTAGTTTCCTGCATGAATCCAACCCCTCCATTCATCCAACCATTACTGAATGTGATCCTAGAGCAAACACCTAGTTACCTAACCCACGAGCTGGCTTCTTGATGCTTAAACCCTCTGAATCCCCTTTCTCGAGGTCGAGCTGACCCGCGCCGCAATTCAGATCCGCGTCACGATCATTCTAATGGATAGTAATTGCAAAATATGGAATGTGTTTGTCTTCCATATGACTCATAACCTACACAAATAGGGAGAGGAAAATTCTCAGCGCGAGCGCGTGTGAAAATTAGTCTGAGGCACACGAGGCTTATGTTAATGGAAGGAAATGAAGAGGAACTTGATGGATCCGGGTAGAGGTTGGTGTTCAGGATGAGGATTGGTGTAAATGGAAGGAAATCAACAACCAATCAGAGATACAGGCTATGGATGTCCCTATGAAAGATGTCTGAGTATTAAGACTAGCCAACAATTGATGAAGAAAAGAAGTAACCCTTTTGTTTAATCACAGTTCGAAAGTTTAAAGAATGTATTTTTCGTACTAATTTTGTCATAAATTTTTGGCTACTACCAATGACATCAGAAGATGCCATCTAAATTCGAAAGTACTCACCTGTTTTGAAATTGTAATAAGATAATTGAAAATAGGTGATTTATTATTTTGAAAATATGTTAATAGGATTATTGCATACATAGTCCCTATAAAAAAAAACCAAAGTCCTATTATCTATTGTTTTTCATAACACTTGACAATTATCTACACTGTATTGTCTCTTATTTAAAGTCTAAATATTTCAACAAATATTGATTTCATATAGAAATGAAACAAGCTATTTTAAAGTACGATATCCCGTTATCTTAGAGCTATCTAAAGAAGATATGAAAATAGTAGTCTTATCAAACTCTTGTCAATCAGTCCTTCATACACTCTTGTTCTTGTAACATCTCTTCTATAGGATCTGTAGAATATATTTAAAGGGGTTCTTTGTATCTCTTGTCAAACTGCAATGTGTGCTTCATACAGGTGAAATCTGATACCAACCCTCCTTGTAATGGTATACCAAATTGAAAATGAATAATACCTATTTACAATTTCTTTCTCTCATGCACATACAATCTACATAGGACTTAGCTTTTCAAATCCATACTTCAAATATTTGCCCTACATTACCACTTGGAGCAGTAGTTCAACCATCCCATTAACAGAGCAGAATAGAAATCAATAGATGTTTTGGACATGGATGGTAAAATCAATTATCATGTAGGTTTGTGTGTATGAAATGATTACATAGTATGTTTGGAATTTAATAGCAGTACATTTTCACACCTTTTATTGATTAGAATGGTAATGACATGTCAATGCGGTTTGCATTTGTTGGTATAGTGGCACTGATTTCTTTGCTTTGGTCAGCTTCAGACATTAAATAAATATGACTATTAAAAACTCTTTATTATTGCAATTAACATACACTGGTCCACTCAAGTGATTTCAAACAAATGTTTTGTTTATGTTAATCTAATTAATTAAATCAGCAAAACCGATTTATTTAATCAATATTATTGTTAAGCTGTATTTGTCACATCTTAAGTGTTTGATCTGTTCAGTTCCCTTTCATTGCTCAACTTTAATGTCTTCAATTCAAGTTAATTTAGTTGTTTAAATATATTTTTTTTTTATCCTGGAGTATCATTTTATTGTCAGCAACAAATCAGTTATTTGGACTATTGTCTTTTCTTTTGCTATTTTCCTCTTTATTGATTAAAAAACTTAATAACAGCGTGATTTTTCACACTCTACCTCTTCTATCTTACTTAATATTTTTTTATCCATTTGCAAGCATCTTCCATTTTCCTTTAATTTAAATATTATACACTTAATCTTCTTATCTACTAAAACTCACTGTCTCACTGACTGGTTCCTTATACTCTTTACCTATCTCCCCTCTCTCTAATTTTGTCTGTATTGTCTTTATCTTTCTCTCCATCCCATCTCTCTATTTTTCTATTTATCAATCTAATGCTCTATTTTTCTATCTATTCATCTATCTATCTATCTATCTAATATATCTATCTATCTATATATCTATCTATCCATCCATCCATCCATCCACCCGTTCATCCATCTATCTACCCACCTACCTACATACCTATCTATCTATCTATAGATCGATCTATCACTCTATCTCTCACACTCGCTTCTCTTTCTCTTCTACCTTTTCTCACCATGGTAGTAATCAATAGCTCTGCACTAATCCGCTTAGCCCAGCTTCTGGAAGCTGAAACCGTCAGAAATCAATGGGGCTGGCTGGACCCATCAGACAGCTCTAGGTAAGCGCAATTTCAAACGCGACTCGGGAGAAGGTTATTCCCCGTTATCATGTGACCTTCGGTTTTGGCTCATTCATACAACACCCCGCTATCGTGGGAGTGCATCATGAAAATACTTTCAATAAAAACAGCGTTATCATGTTACATGAATCATGAATGGTGAAAGGTTGTGTAAGAGTCAGAGTGTACGGCTATTAGGCCAGGTGAGGTGTCGTCATTCTGGGAACGTTGCTAATAGAGAGAGAGAATAAACAAAACCTATCATCTTATCTCCTAACCTTGAACACTCAATGAATCTGCATTGATTATCTCTAAGTCATAGAAAATAATATACCTGTGCTTAAATATAAAGATTCTAAAGGATTTAACCCCTTTGGTTTAACTTTCAAAGTGCCGCTAATTGTGATATCATTTACACTTTACACAATTTAAATCATAAATATCACCTTTAAAAAGACTATATTTTGTAAAGATGATTATGAGTGACTTATAAGAAATAAATCAAGTTTTAAGGTTCGATGCTTGGGAATAAATTATCAGGTATGTTTTAAGATATGAATAATATAATCTTCTCAGAAACAATATTGTGGTATACATGTTTATGACTGCTAAAACAGGTTCAATTCTTCTTATGAAAAATATTGTAATCTAACAAAATTACAAAAAAGAGAAGATTTTTAAATAGGCTACTTACCTTCCCCAAAGGAAAATTCAATAAATGAGCCTGATGATGTGGGAATACCAGATACGGTTTACATCAAGTTTGTACAGCCCTAAAGCACATTCCTACCAAAAGGTATGGGATCAACTTCACAATGTATATGTTCACACTGAAAGTCTTACATAAATCTTTTAGCATCTTATATTTTCCTGCTAATCCTGCTTATAATTTAAACCCCTGATAGCTTATACTTTATCTCAAATTAAAACTTTGCCAAATGCCAATACAGGGGAGAGTCGAGCCAGATTAGACACAATTGTGTTGCTTCGCCAACTTTGGTGCACAAACAAAATTTCCCATGAAATTTTATTGTATACATGTATATAACACCACCGCAACATGTTGCTTGCAGTTAAAGTTAAGCACCATAAACTTCAAGATAAACAAATAAAGATTCAAATTATATCTTCAAAAGATTAAAAATGTATCTGTGCAATATCTTAATTGATTGTTGCTAAAGTCCTGGAGTCTGCTCTTGGTTTAAGTGGTCAAAATTAATGCTCTCTAGCCATTCTTTGAGTCACAGTTATATGATTTTCTGTTAGAAACATTTTTTTAATACTTTTTTTTCCTATTGCATTAAAATAAGAACTTGGGAATTATATCAAAAGTAGATGAATGCGGTTCCGTGTGAACGTAGCTATTGAATACCTACACCATTGTTGGGTCAACATCCACACCACATCACATTCAATATCAACTCCTTCTAAACAGATCAATACCAGTGGTCACTAGCACGGTAATCTAAAACAGCTCGGTGGATTTAATGAAGTTTTGATTAGAACTGAGTGAATAGATGCATTCCATGGCAAGAGACTACACCAAGGCTGTATTGTTACATCATCATCATCATCATTGTCGTCATGGTTGTTATATTGGTAGCTGGTTATTCTAGGATGATTGACTTGTGTATGGCAGTGTGGGTTGATGATATAAGTAACCATGACTAGGTCTCTAATTTACTACGGCATTACTCAGAAATATTAATAAAAAAGAGATTACCAACAATTATTAGGTATTCATCTGATAACCTGTATTCTGAATTTTTCAAAATTCATCTTTTCAGTTTCATATCAATAATTGTAAAATCAATGGAATTTGTTAGATTTTGAATTCATTCACAATAATTAAACAGTGTTCAATGGGGAAAAAAGGAGAAATGGAAAATGCAAGATAAATTGATAACTAAAACCAATAACAATACATTGTAATGAGGTTTTGAGGTAACCATATAGAATTTTTTAAACAGAGAATATCTTTGAGGGTGAATTGTTAATATCTGTTGGAATTTCACATCTATCCATTTCCAATTAGGTTTATTCGAAATCACCATCAATGGATTCCCTTCTCTCTCTCCTCTGTCTGTCTGTCTGTCTATCTCCCCCTCTCTCCCTCCCTCTCTGACTGTCCTGTTATCTCTCTTTCACTCTTCACCCTCTCCTTCCACCCCTCTCTTTTTCTCTCCTCTCATCTCTCATTTCCCTCCTCTCTATTACCTACCTCCTCTACATATTACCCAAGATTAGATAACAAATTATCTTTCTATCTTCCCCTTCTACCTCTCCAGTTGTATCATCTATAATTTATTTCTCTCCTTTCTACTATCCATCCCTTTTTCTAACCTCATGATATTGTCTTAAAACTGATAATAGGTAGCTAGATATTGGCATCCAGAGCTTTGGATGGCCAGCAATCAGCATGAATAAATAACGAGCCTTTATTGGGAAGGGATTAGTCACCCGTCGTATTAAGCATAGTGCACTTACACCATAGCTATGGTACAATCTACAGTGTCTATCATTATATTTGAATGGGACCTCAATTCCATTTCAATGAATGCATTTCAGAAATGAGAAACTGGTACATTTCTTGAACATCATCTATCCTACCCAAAGTGAGACACATTTGGTGATTTCTAGAACTTCCAATAGGTTCTTCTGCTCATTTACCAATTTTGACTGGGGGTGTCTTTGCACTACACCCAAAATCGAAAATACAATGCAAAACTAGATTAGATAGTAATTTCCACTCTTGTCCAATGCTTCTATATTTTAAAGAATTATTGTATTTGTATTTTTTAAACTAATATGATTATGTAAGCTGTGATACCAAAAGCAATTTAGATCTTATTGCTCTTAAATTTAATTTATGAAACAATGCTCATAAATGCTACCAATCTGTCTATGCATCTATGTATCTAACCATCTATCTATATTTATTCATTTATATATACAAAAATCTGCAAAAATAATTACATGCAACACATTTAATGCTTTTGTAATAAATTGGCTATAACCCCGAGTAAAGATGATATGGTCCACTGAGTTACTGTCATAAAATTTGATCATACTAATTACTTTTCTTTTTTATCTAGTAATTAATGGAAAAACATTTTCATAAAAATAATTGATCTTGATAAAGAAAGTAACATTTTGCCTTTGTTGTACTATAAATTAATTACATTAGGTGTGTTAATGCTTCCCATATTAAGACCTACCAAATCATGCTTTTGATGCACAAGTTGTGATACCAAAAGCAATTTAGATTTTCTATCTTTTTGCTCTTAAATTTAGTTTATAAAACAATGCGCATAAATGCTACCAATCTGTCTATGCATCTATGTATCTAACCATCTATCTATATTTATTCATTTATATATACAAAAATCTGCAAAAATAATTACATGCAACACATTTAATGCTTTTGTAATAAATTGGCTATAACCCCGAGTAAATATGATATGGTCCACTGAGTTACTGTCATAAAATTTGATCATACTAATTACTTTTCTTTTTTATCTAGTAATTAATGGAAAAACATTTTCATAAAAATAATTGATCTTGATAAAGAAAGTAACATTTTGCCTTTGTTGTACTATAAATTAATTACATTAGGTGTGTTAATGCTTCCCATATTAAGACCTACCAAATCATGCTTTTGATGCACAAGTTGTGATACCAAAAGCAATTTAGATTTTCTATCTTTTTGCTCTTAAATTTAGTTTATAAAACAATGCGCATAAATGCTACCAATCTGTCTATGCATCTATGTATCTAACCATCTATCTATATTTATTCATTTATATATACAAAAACCTGCAAAAATAATTACATGCAAGACATTTAATGCTTTTGTAATGAATTGGCTTTAACCCCGAATAAAGATGATATGGTCCACCGAGTTACTGTCATAAAATTTGATCATACTAATTACTTTTCTTTTTATCTAGTAATTTATGGAAAAACATTTTCATAAAAATAATTGACCTTAAAAAAGCAACATTTTGCCTTTGTTGTACTATAAATTAATTACATTAGGTGTGTTAATGCTTCTCATATTAAGACCTACCGAATCATGCTTTTGATGCATAAATTCAAAACAATTACTGTATTCTATCTAAATATTATTTGATATTGATTGTAAACAGTTTTTAGAAAGCGAAAACGTGCATCTATTCTAAACGCATTAAAGCAAAATAATTTTTGTCAAAACATGTTTTGAGTTCCAATACTCAGCTTTAGGGAAAGAGAAGCATATAACCAGTAATTCCTTGATATTGTGTTTATTATGAGCATTTTATAACACTCTTTCTACCTTAAAAATGAAGCATAAGTTAGATATAAGTAAGCTTTGTGTAAATTTAATGGTTAAATAACTGATTTTGATTTCAATGACAAATGATAACTATATAGATATAATTTGATCACAATTTCAGAGCACACAAAAAGCATATATATTTTACTTCAAGAATAGGGAATATGTTTAGGATCAAAACATGAGAGACAAGATAAAAACAATATCTTAAAGCTCAATTTCATTTTTTTTTCAAGTGATCAAATATTTGCACAGACCATAAAGCAAATGTATGATGACATCATCCTGGCAATTTAGTGAACGACCCTCACCATCATCTCTTCTGGCCTTAATTGAGAGACTGCTGAAACTAAGCACTCATCTAGGTAATCCAACACCGCCTTTTGTCTTGCTAATTTATCCCCTCAAGAAAGAAGATGAAGATGGAGAAAGATAGGGGGTAGAGAGAAATAGATGTCTATCCCTAGGAGGTGTTTTTACAGAGAAAGAGAAAACCCCTAACAGGTAAGGGGTACACTAACTGCCTCAAGTCACAATATGCAGCCATATTTTAGACAATTCTTGCTGTTTATTTTATGAGATTATGCATTGATTTCTAGCGTGTACATCTCAACTTTCATGTTCTTTACATCGTTATCTGGTAGGCTCCATTTTGGATCAAATTTTCCACATGGCTGCCTGGAACATTACCTAGGAGGAGCTTGCCATCCTGAAAATCAATTTCCATTATTATTATATGTGATAACTTTCCCAAAAGCAAGATAAAGAGTCCCTGTCTTTAATGTTAGAAGACAAACTTGATCAGTGGGTGAAAAAAATTTCAATCTACTCTTCTTGTGATAAGTGCTCTGAAATATAAAGATATACTTTATGTAAAATGAATTAATTACGTTTAGCACATATTTTATCATAAAAGTAGTTTACAACAAATGATAAATTGCAAAATTCATTTCAATTTTTTCTGCTACGGTGCACAAGTCTGTGTTCAAAGCATAAAAAACAAGGTTTTTATTTAGTTGTGATGATTATTTTTTTGCTTAATCATATTCATTAAAAATTATTACTAATCGGCAGGATTTTGTGTGGCGCTGTCTTGCCATAATAAACTAATGAGCATAAAAACAATGTATGTGCAGCTTGATTTCAATTAGGTAGTCAGAGATGCATATGGTCTGACTATACGAGAGAAAGAGGGAGAGAGTAGAAAGCTGGTCTGAGTCATGATCATAAAAAAATTTGCAATTCAAATTTAAAGAGGATAAATATTCAGTCTGAATTGCTCATTAGAGATTGTTGATTTATCGACTTCATCCACTTAGACTGATATCAAGAATGGTTATTGTGTTTGAACTAATCTAAAATGATGATCACTGCATGTACACTATTCAGTGAGATAGAGAGAGAAAATGGACAGTTAGTTGCATGAGAGAAAAATCAAAAGTGGTCAATATTGAATTATCAATAAAAGAAAAATAAACATTATGTTTGTACATGCAACATACATGAAGGTCATCATACATTATACCAGATTCACATGCTATATGCTATAGATTTGGTAACACTAAGTAACAAGAATGAATAAATAGTTATGAATTGCATTTTATCACAGTCAAGATTAAAGTTTAAAAAGAAATCAGAGTACACATGGAACCCCTATGTTCATATCTTATTGAGATTATAGTACTCGATGGGGTTGAAAGACCATGAGAGCACTTCATGAAACAAATAGTGATCTGCACTGGCAACTGTTATAAGCTACTAAAATCCTTACATCTGATTGGTTCAGATGGTTCTGAAATGGTTCAAAGATTAACTTGTTGGACGTCGTCAATGTACAGTTGTTAATGGTGTCAAATCATCCTTTGATGATATCGTTTGTGGAATTCCCCAGGGGAGTAATATTGGCCCATTTCTCTTTGTGTTATATATAAATGATCTAACAAGTATTCTTCATGATTGTAGAGTGTCCCTTTATGCAGATGACACGTGTATATATATATATAGAAAATAAAAATGTGAACGTTCTTGTAAACAACCTTAATGATGATCTTATAGCAATTAACAAATGGTTAGCGAATAATAGATTGGCGTTGAATATAAAGAAATGCGAGGTTTTGTTGATTGGGAGTAGACATCGAATAAAAAAAAATAGAAGTACCCAATGTTTCTATAGGACCTAATGTTATCAAAGAGTCACTCAAATGAAATACATAGGAATTTTGATTGACCAATACCTTGACTGGAGCAATCAAATAAAAAAAATGAAACAAGACGTCAATAAAAATCTGTACCTACTCAAAAGAATCTGACCATTCATAACTAAACATACAGCACTGATATTTTATAAGAGTTTAATACAAAGCAAATTTGATTACTGTGATATAATTTGGGGCAACTTAGGAAAAGTTTTGAGTGATAATTTACAAAGAATTCAAAATAGAACCCTCCGTTGTCTATTAGACGTGGATTGGATGTACCCATCGGAACATATATTTCAAGAATTAGAAATTAAAATATTGATAGAAAGAAGAAATGTACGCACATTATAAACAATGTACAAGATAATGCATGGTATGCTACCAGAGAGCATTCGTAAAAAATTTATTTTAAGTGATTGTAACTACATGCTTAGATCATCGTCTCTAAAAATAAAATTACCCTTAGTTAAAAGCAATTATAAGAAAAGAAGTTTACAGTACAGGGGGCCAGAAGCTGGAACGCACTACCCAATGACTTAAAAGTAACTAGTTTCAACATATTTAGATTGGACGCCAGAGTAATGTAAACATGTTTCTTCTGTTTGTTTGTTTTTCTTTGTAATATTGATGATTTTAATTGTATATTTATTTCGTATTATGTATCTTAATTGTATATACATGTAATGTGATTTTAATATGTATGCACGGACGTTCAGAAGAACAGCCATTGGCTGAAGTTCGTTTACCGTGTTGAAATAAAATAAAATGAAAATGAACAGATTTTTATGTAGAAATCACTAACAGGATGCCTTGTGAAACATTCTCCAGAGCTTCCTAGATCAGCCATGGTGCAATAATGCTCACACATGTTGAGACAACTTGCCCCTCATAATTATGTAGTGTTATCGCTTAAATAGACTCTAGCCTCCAAATCTTGTCGAAAATTCCACAGATGGAATTGTATTGAAAAGATAAGATAAAATGTTCTTGCCTTTTCAACATTTCTTTCCTCTTTATCAAATGACTTTGTACTCATAATTTTTGCTAAACAAGATTTCTCACCTTATATGAACAATATTTTACTCTGAACTTGTTTTCAAAAGTTAAGAATATGATATAAAGTTCTCTGTTGACAAACGATTTTGTATTTAGTATAATATATCTTTTATATCTGATAGATAAGGGCAGTGTGTAAGGGTGCAAACTCTCACTTTAAATCTGGTTTTTCACTCCACGCTTCTACGAAATGAAAGACTTGGGGCCAAATGAGATTTGGGGGAAACACGCAACCCAAAATAAACTGTCTCATTATTGCCCTTCTCTCTGACTGACAACTGTAACTCTTGGAGGACTTTCATCGCCGACAAAATGACTTGGGGTGGACAATTTTGTTGGGTGAAGATTCTCTGCCAGTCTCTACTCCGGTGGAAGAATGAATCATCACCGGTCTAGTTGAGAGATCCTAAATTTATTGTTCGACCCCCGAAGAGTTATTTCTTGAGGTTAAGCTGGACTTGTTGATGGAAGTAAATTCCTCCCCAAAGAGCTCCTGTCTGCAGCAGCTTATGAAAATTTTGGTGCTTCCCATCCCTGTCTCTAACTTGATCTCCATTTGTCCTTTCCTAAGATTGTCCCTTTCTTACCCCCCCCCCCTCTTCCTTGACATTAATTCAAATTCTAACATATAATATCTTGCCTCTGATAAAAGATTTTGCTTATGTTTTTTAGACAGCATTACTTATCAAATATTTGTAACTTCTTTCAAAATAAGACATTAGTGACAAATGCAAATTTTCAAACTATTGAATTCTTGCATCACTACATGTCATCATTCAAAAACTGTATATAATTTTTTATAGCACAAACCAATGAACAATGAAAACTATCAAATCTCCCTCAATCATCCCCTATCCATCACTCTCTCCCTCTTCCTCTCTCTCTATCTAACCCTCTTGTTTTGTCTTTTAATTACTCGTAAAAAAATCCTCCATAATTCAAAATAAGTCCCTATATTTCTGATCTATTTTTTTTTAATTCAACATCTCCCCTTCTCTTTCTAGTAAACCCATCCTCCTTAATTTGTTGGACCATGGTGGCTGTTTCAGATCATTATTATGACTCCAGGCAACAGAATCAGGCATTTTAATTCATATCAACCCCCCTCCCTCAAATCACTCTTTCTCCTTCCTTCATTGCACACCTTTTTTCATCCCTTGCAACTCAGTTCTCTGTCTTTCATTTTACTCCTCTCTATCTTCCTGTGGCTGTACCGGGGAAGGGGGGAGGGGGGTGGTGTGCTGGCCCAATATATTGTTATAATTTTTAAAGTGCTACTTTTTGGAATGGAAACTATCCTGCTTTACAGCTACACTCCTTCTTGTCTCCCCTCTACTTGTCCCATACCTCCAACCCCTTTCTCCCCTTCCCCCCTCCCCCATTTCCCGCTCTTTTTATCTCCATCTCTCACCAGCTCACAGATGTACAACCAGAGAGGGTCTTCTGTAAATTAAACATTGAGAGCAGACAAATCATGGTGAGTATATCGTAACAATAATCATAATGATAACTGGGTGGCACATGACATGAAGTGTGAGGTGTTATATGGCAATGGTCATTGAATACTTCCATATATTATTATGACATAGAAGACAGCTTGGAATAAAGGCAACACTGAAAATAACTACTGGACTGGTATGGGAAAAGGATAAGTCTTTTTGACTTCTAAGTAAAGGATTTCAATTAACAGGTAACCAAAAAAGGCTAAAACAGGCATTATACTTTCATTTAATACTTTTAAATGGGTCAATATTAGCAATATACACTTAAGTACAATAATTCAGATTCCCTCTTTGATGGATTTCCATAAATCAGTAATGGAAAATAATAGGTCGCCATTCTATAAATGGTTGAGAACAAAAAAGTATAGGGCACTAAGAAAGGACCCAACTTTCTTCTTACAGATGATGTTCATATTTGAGTGTTAAATTAATGCATATTTTTTATGTCAAGATCATGAACTCACCATGTAATAATACCTACCCGATAACCAGTGCCTTCTTTAATCCTGATTTGTATGCCTAAAGTCAGGACAATAACTAGTATCATATAACATAGACTTAATACCCCTATGGCTTCCTTGGGATTAAATTATAAATTTTCTAAAGATGTCACATACAGGGAGGGCATGTTTAAATTTATAATTGTGCTCCTTCTAATTTCATCTTCCAATGTCAATCAGGCTTTAAATCTCATAAATTTCACACTTTTTCCAATAATAAATTCAGACATCCCTTTGGCAAATAAACATTCATTGCATCTGGGTTGACCAGAGGTGAACAATAGTCCACCCTCATAACTTCCCCTCCATTAATACCATCTTGATTTCCACTGGGAAGGATGTTACCACTAGAGGGATGGGAAGGGGGAAAGATTGCACCCCTGGGGAGATGGAAAGGGAAAAGATTGCACCCCTAGTGGGAAGTATGTAGGTGCAAATGGCAGGAGGGCTGTTTTCATCTTTGTAGGACAATCAATGTTCTCTCATTCATAACCTGAGTCTATATTAATACAATCAAAGTCCCTGGAGCTGAGAAAAATCATGAAAAATATGGCAAACGAGATGGAAGGAGCATTTAATGAAGTGAGAAGGATAAAGAACAACGGCTTTGCTAACTTGAGCTCAACTTTGGCGGTTTAAAATATGGCTTACATGAAGATTGTCTCTTTCTTGGTAGAAGGTTGTTACATCATATTCTTCAACACTAATTTAACCAATTGTCCCAACTTAACATGTGGGTTATATACAAAGCCCATTGCAAAGTTCAGTAGCCAAATGGATTAAAAATCATGCTTATGTCAATTTATCTCTAAATCATTAACCATACACTCTAAAGCACTGAGTAAAATTCAACCAATATTGGATAAAAAGAAAACATGCATGTTTGCTGTGTATATTTTTAACCCCATATTGGGCTATTTCAACGCAACATTGTGTAAAATTTACAAAATATCTTTTTACCTAATCAACATGCATGTTCCCATTTTACCCAATATTGGGTAAATCTTTTTTAGAGTGTATGTCATTGTTGACTTAACAATCGTCTCAATCGTAAATAAAAGTAAATATAAAGCACCAATAAAAGTATATTAATTATAATATTCCAAGGATCTCTAATTTTGTTTGTGTTTTTATGTTCATAAGAATCAAATTGAAAACCAAGCAAATTAACCCACGTCTCTCAAATTTGAAGGAAAAATATCTCCTTCAAGATCATGGTTTCATTTCTATTTGGCTAGTAACAATTTCATGAAATCATCATGGGTATCTATAATGTCTAGTGATTTAATATGTACATTCCATATATTGAAAACCATAACAGGTTTTGCATACTGAATGTTGGTAGATGGGGGATGGAGTCATCTACTTTTCATCATCTTTTTCATTTTGGCAACTCTGTTAATTAAAATGATGAGTAATAGAGACTTGGGAGAAGGGAGAGGGGGTACTGTACTGGCTGTACTATATAGCCCAGGGCATTCCTCCACTGCTATCACACAGACTCATTCACAATTTTCATCCAGTAAGCTGTTCACATGGCAAACTTCATAACTGTCATATTCTCATCGTCTAGATTATTAAAGAGAGAATAGTAAGGGTAGTATAGTTTTTAACCCCCCCCCCTCTCTCTTTCTTTCTAATTCTCTTCCCTCTGACCAATCCCTATCCCACTTCTTTCCTTCACTCATTTTCTCCACTTCAACTTTTCTGATCATTCATTACTTTACTATCTATTTTTAAGTGCAAAGCTATTTGAACAAGTTCTGATCTATTATTATGTAATTCCTATAGACTTTGTACATGGATCACCCTATTACAATAGAAAATTAATCTTTCTATTATTTTATTTAGACTCCCTTTCAAATTCAGACTGATACCTAAACCATTAATGTTATGTCATCTTACCCACCCACCCCCTCCCTCCCTCTCTCTCTCTCTCTCTCTCTTTTGCTCATTCCTTCTTTATCCTTGTTTCATTTGCCTCTTTCTTTTGAACTTCTTTTAAAATCCCCATTCATTTATTAAATATGAAATGGTCCACTTTGATAAAGCAGCATGCATTGAACCCATGCTGTTGTATAGGTTAATCACAGTCAAATGCTTGTTTTGTATGCCAATCAATATTTGTGAGTGTAAAAATTAGCGATATACAACATTTGTGTCTGAATTCAAATTTTACTATACCTTAAAAACATTATGCAAAATAAAATCCACTTCCCAGGACGAATGAAAACAGAAAAATATTTTTCTGCATAAAACTATGAAATAACATATTTTATCATGAGCCTTCATGTAAATGAACTGTGCTCAAGGGGAAATATGATGTCATCTTGTAGAGAGATTACAATTTTTTCTTCAGAAGGGAAAGAGGCAAGTCTTTAAGCTAGAGGGTTAATCAATTTGATTTTGCTTTTGTCACCAAACCTCATATAATGAATCAATAATGGGTTTAATTTTCGTTAGTGGTTTATCCCTAAGCATTTCAATGTATAAGCAGAGAAATGTAACAAGTGTATTCCCTTGTCTAAAGATAGCTTGACCCTATACACAATTGAGATATGCAGCATAATAATACTAGATCTATTACTTTATTATATGTTATTGGTTTCCTGCAAGAAATTTGTTATTAAAATACAATCTATGGAATATACAGAAGTACAGTAGATACAGTTTTTAATAAGTTATATGGATACATGTAACTCTTATTGAATTTAAAGTACAATGCTCTGTCACAGCAATGACAGATAGTTTTAATAGGTGGTGTTTTGTAAGTTTACACAGTATACAAAAGATGCAATTAGAGTATTCATCTAGATCTATACTATATGCCATTACATTATAATCATAATATGCCACTCTTGAATATACTTAGTATACTTCAAATGGACAGTATGTATTCACTGCATTTACATATATATTCCTTTATATATTTGAACAAAATGAAAAAAATAGATGCAATTATTTATTATTTTATCCAAGAATTCATTTAATTCTATACAATATGTGATAACATAATCATGATATGCCACTTATATTATATTCAGTTCAATTCAAAAGGAATTATGTATTCAATGCATCTATTGCACCTATTTGAATTAAAAAAAATAGAAATAAATTAAAATGAAGGAAATATGTCAGTAGATATAAGCAATATTATTTTAATCATTTGACTTTTAATTCATTGAAAACTAAAAATTGAAATAAAAAAACAATGCAATAGCAAATGTAACTTACTTCATACAGAGATTCACATCAGCATAAAAAGTTAATATGGAAATTAAAGGTAAATGACTCATGATAAGAACCAAAGATGCTTAATATTAGAAAGGTAGATAGGAGTGCTATAATCACTTTTTCTTGCAAATTTTTGAAGAATGTGTCTAAAAAGACTACATTGCACAGTGAAAGCATTAACAGATGGCCAAGAATCATATCATCCTGTCTGATGTATGCATTGCTAATCTACAAGCCTTTCTCAAAACAACCAATTTACATTACATTATCCATATACCTCTTGGCTTTATGATACTCTTTTTGTTAGTAAAAAGATGCAAGAAGGCAAGTATTATGCCTTCGATTTTTACACTATTCCCAAATCTCTACTTACAACTCGCTCTCTCTCTCTCTCCCTCTCTTCTCTTTTCTGTCTCACATACTTCCCCACTCTCTCCTTGTTTTTTATCATTGTACTTTACCTTTGAAATCCTGTTAAAAAAAATCGTCTATCACATTCTCTACATCATAACTCCTAAAAAACCTTCATATACGACATCTTTGCCAACTTTAAAACGCATCTTCCATAATCCAAGGTTCATATTTCCATCTTTCTCCAATTCCCCCCATTTCTTCCTCTCCCTCTCTCTCTTTCCTCATTCTCATTTATAATCTGGCTTGTATCTTGGGGCGTTGCTATCACCGCGCCTCCTCTGATCTCTTTTGGTTGTATCAGTAGATGGATTATATGCATCTTTTTGAACAATAATGGGTGTTGATAGGATTTGTAGAAGCAAGGGGTGAGGATTTACTACCAATCCCTCCAGGACTCAATCCAAAGTACAAGACCTCTCCCGCTCTCTGTCTCAATTCTAGCTGATCATTGCTTTCTTCAAAACCATATTTTCAAACTCTTCCTCCAAGTCATCTTTTGTTATGAAAGAGAACAGGTTGACTTACAGTTCATATTCATGAATATGACAAACACACTTTAGGCCTATTCCATTCTTTCTATCCTTATTTGTCTAGTACTCTGTGTTTAATTTATCACCTTTTCACAATGCTTAAAATGTATACTTTTTACTCTCTCCTCTTTCTTTCATTGAGCTTTGGGCACTCAGAGTGGATATGACATATTAAAAATACCATCTGTAATTAAATGGCACTTTGTTTTATTTTTTAACCATTTCTCTGATCAGTGTCACTATTAGTTACTTATTTATCTCCATCTTCATCATATTGTCTTATTTTGCTTATGCTGTTTTCAGATTAATCAAGTACCTAGATGAATTTGCTCCTTGTTTAAAAAAAAATTGAATTCTGTTTCCCATGTAGGCATGTACACAAACATGACATAGAAAAAAGGCTAACTCAAACTGATTTGAAAGAAAAGTGATGTTTTAAAAAGAAGCTATTATGAATCATTTGCCCTATATTTCAGCGCACAGTGCAGAGATAGTAATCTGTTTAAGAGAGATAAAGATTATAACCATACTCCTAGTCAATTGCAATAATCAGGAATTATTGAGCTGCCAAATGGGTCAAGTAGCCGATGGGAAAATGCTGCACAAAGAAAATTGGGTTTAGATAGAGAAAAAGAAATGGTTGTGAGGTCCAAATAGCGATATTTGTATGTATCTGTCTAAATGAAAATCAGGTTATGAGGTATGTGAAGTTTTGTTGTAGGTCCATGATATAATTGATGAGTGACAGAAGGGCATGATTCATATCAACTAACATAGATTTTAAAGCCCTTCTGGATTTGTCTTGATCACATCACCTTAAAATTTAGTTGAATAATATGGCATATAAAATGTTTAATTTTTTATTTCAATATAATTCACTGTAAATGACAAGACTCCAATAGCTATATAGTGAGAAACAAGTCAGATCTATTCAGTTAATTAATCCAAATTTGTTTTGCAAGGTTGTGAACTCTTATTGCTAGGTTGATTAATGCACATCAAACCTTCATGAATAAAGATACCCATGCTCATGGCCCAAAACAATCACTCCAAATAAATCAACTGGGACTAAAGTAACTACCTCATCAAAGTGGCATCTAAGGACAAAGTGATAATCAGACTTTTTCTGTTTTTCCTTTGCTTGAGAAAAAACAATACATATAATACAAGGAGACAAGGAAAAATATATGACAAAAAAATGAGAGACATCATTCTCATAATACAAATATTGACATACTTAAATCTGTGTGTTTACATTTAATTAACCCAGTTTGAATTTACACCATGCAGCAGTTTTCCCCCAATATAGAAGGACATACAGAATATGACTGGTATATGTTCTCTGAAATCATGAAAGGTACATTGCATGCCCCTTATTGTAAATACAGCAAAAGGTATTTGGGAATTCGGTTGCAATGAAATGCCCTTGGAAGTGGAGCAGATCTCTCTATCACTTTGAGAAATAATTTTATTGATTAAATACTACTTTCCCTGCTTGGGTTACAGCTTTTTCCTCCTGCACTTTCATTCATCTTACTACCTGTACGCTTCCATTCACCTTTATCTTCAAGCTCACCTTCCAAGTATTCACTCAAAATTCCTTCTACTGCAGGTCAAAGGTTAATCTGATGTTCCTTTAATACTATGAGAAGTAACAATGCCTGAGGTGTTGAAAACACTGCAATTTTTACATTTATGGTTTTTTTTTCGATGCTCACTGATCAATCAATCATTAAATTTCAATTATTCAGTCCAATGAAAAATATCAAAGGATATATGTCATATAATTTGACTCAAACAATACACGGCAGTAAACAAAATGAAACACAGACGACATCACATTATAAAGCATGATTGCATCCTAAAATTGATTGAAAAGTTATATTCTCTCTCAGAGAATTCAATAACCAATATTGGTGATCGTAATGAATGAATAAGACTATCTGCAGCTAATAGCCATCCACATGCATCACTGTAACATACGGCTAGCTGAATGATCATTTATTATCTATATCTCCCATTTATCCCATCTAATTACATTTAATACTATATTTCTGATCATAAACCCCATTATCTCTCTCCTTCCTTATGGTATCTCCTGTGTTCATATCCCTCCAAAACCTACACTACTCTCTCATTCCTTCCCCTTGCTTTTCTTTTGATCATTCTTATTCCTCATTTTCCTCCATCATCACTCCTTTTACCATCACTCACTCTCTGTCCATCACTATATTGTCATATTCTTGCAAATATAAATAAACATTCGTATCCTTCCTTATGAAGCCCCCCTCCTTCAGTCACTACTAAACTTTTTTCTTATTCTTCATCGAATCCAATCAAAACCTTTTCTACCCCTCGAATCCCTCCCTTCTCCTCCCTCTGCCCACCTCTAAAACACATGCTACATACAGGGTTTGCCTGCATAGCGGCCACTACTGAGCAGTGATCAATTTGGACGTGATTGGAAACCTAATACATGGCGCCAGCGATACTGTTTCCTTGGTATTCCCCTGAAAACATCTTCAGGAAAAAATGCATCCAGATGCTGACATCCTTACAACATCAGGTGGACTATGTGACTACACGGAGGGGCGGGATGGGGGGCGGGAGGGAATCATTAGATTTCATAGAGGGTTTTGATCTAATTTTTGCCTCTTAATAATACCTTCTTAGATCCTATTTTCTGCTACTATTGAATTCCTTACCTCTTACCAATCATTTTAGTGGGATGAGATTAATTTGACACATTTCTAAGCACACCTGTATTTATTGTACCCCTTCCATTCTTACTCATGTCTTTATTAATCCTTTCTGTCTCCAGTTCTTCCAATTCCTGACTCTGTCCTTTTTCTTATTTTTTCTGCCTCTCTCCATCCCATTCTCTCTTTCTCCTAATTTCTTTAACGTTTAAGTAACTTGGTATTTGATTTGATTTCTTATGCATTCCACTATGTTTTTTTCTGTCAATGGTTCAGTAAAACCTTTCCTGTTTTGCTTTTGTATAATGCAATGCATGCATACAAACATGTTTGTAAGGCAATTTTCCTATTGAAATTATCATTCCGATCTTGATATCAAAGTAATAGCATTTAAATTTTTAAAATAAATTTAGAAAAGAATTAAGTGATTTCAATCTAGAGGCTGTTATTTAACCTGAACTTAATTGTCATATACATCAATTGAGGCAGTCAGAACTAAGAGGAGTAAGTCTTCCTAAAGCCCCATCACACTTATTCCGAATCAAGCAGAATTGGCCGAAATGAAAAGACTATTGTTCAACCACCAGTTGGTCATTTAAATCTCCTTTGTACACCATTCGAAAATACCCCTCGAATGTTTCGAACATGACCAAAACCTTCAGGACAGCCAAAGGAAATGACAAAAATATTTCAAATGCACTCAGAACGCAGTCAGAATATTTAGAAAGTTCCTAGAATGTCCAAGAATATAGCACGAATTATCAATCTGACTCCATTGCAGTTCATTTTGACTACTGTATGATGATTCACCTGGTCAATTTACTGAATTTTAAACTCCAGTTTGGTGAATTCATAAGTTCCTCCAAAAAAAAATCTAGATTTTAAAAATATTTTTTTGTTCCAGCTTCTGCTTGATTCCTTCTGATTCCGAATAAGTGTGATAGGGGCTTAACATTAAATATGAAATCTCACAATATAGTTTTATTCTAAAATGTATTCCCCATTGACCTAAAAATTACAATGGACAAACAGAATGTATACTAAATAGACATATGAATCAGACGTATGATTTCAAATTCTTTCATACTGTTACTGAGCTTTGGATGGTATGCACTCTTTGTATATTTATACCATTGTTATCATTATTTTGCAGCATATATTCAAGGAAGGTGATGTCTACATGACAATATCCCAAAGAAGCTCATCTTGCATACTGCCTAAACTATCACAATTAAATTATCTCACATCAGAATTTCATTTTGAAATCTACACTTCTATCAAGTACCATAATAAGCCTACCATAAAGATGTGGTGCAAATAAATTGAAGTATGTATTATACAACTCAAGGCAGGTCCAAGTTTCTAAATACAGGTGTGGGTAATGTACAAAAAATGTTTAAAGAGGAGTTGTTGAAAAGGGATAGAAGTTAATATCCATAGACATTGATGATAAGGCAGAATTAAATTTTGGTTGTATACTTAAATAAGGATACCTTTAGATGGAAGAGTCCTGACCAAAGTGTTAACTATAATCCAGAAATGTTTACAATATAAATTTCCAAATGTAAATGTTCATATCAAGGGTTATAAAGATATTTTAAAAGCTTGATGAAAGGTTGGTTGATTAGTATGCCATTGACATTAGCTGCAAATTCTATTTGCCAAATCTGACTTTATTGAAGGTATACAGAGATAAGATTTTATCAGATCTTTAGGAACAAAACTAGGAAAGCACAATATTGTATAGCATAATATAAATCCAGATTGTCTTGTTTTTATTTCTCTCTATTTCATGAGTTGAATTTACCTAACTACAATCTAATATAGTTATTTTTGAAAAAATAAAATTTTCTCTTGTCATACCCCCTCACTTCAACATCTACCATCACATTCTAAGACTGCTTGAAACAAACACTTATCAAGAGAGGTGTATCAATTTGAAAGTCAGCATCCGATACCGCTAGCATTCCCTATTCAGCAACCTACCACCCACCATCAAACTGGCTGAGTGGGCAATGAACTCTCATGTTTAGGGAGGTGAACATAATGAATACAGACAACCCTGAATATTTGCTCCCTTTTCACTGTCTCTCTCAATCTCTATCCCCTCTCTCTCTTTCATACACCGCTATTGGATTCTCTGTTTGCTAATTACATCAAATGTGCTCCAATATCATCCCATATTCCAGTCAATACCTGCATCGGAAATCTCATTACTGACACAATTAAGCTGATCTCTATGCCTACCATTTCACATTCATTTCCTCTTATGTAATATTTTTGGTCTCTCTCATCTCTTAATATTTGATCTATCAAATCAGGTGCAGATAACAAAATAATTGTGAAAGTGAATAGCAATATTCCTCAAGTTATGACAATCACACTGAAAGATTTAGCAATAAGTGAAGAAAGTTCATAACATGAATAGGGTGCTCTTTGAGTTGACATATAGTGAATACCAGATAAATTTAAAAACATATACTGAATATAGTACATTATTTTACAAATACCATTGTTATTTTATCTCACCAATTATTTTCAAGAAACAATTTTTTTATTAATCTCTCTCCCCAATTTTGTTTAAAAACCCTTGCTACTGATAGTGAGTCTTCATAGCTTCTATTTCAATTATTTTTAAAAGGTTGATATGATTTGAATTATACCTTCTTTTAGCCCCTCTTCTTCTAAACCAATTTTCTTGCTCCTGCAAAACAACTTTGTTCTCTATGGGGATTGGGATCCAATACAAATATGCATTCACTCTCTCTAATAAATATTGATGGTTGGATAATTACTCTCCTAGCACCTCTAATCCATTTTGAACACAGTGGAAGATGGGATGGAAATTGGATGGAGGTATTTGATTTATCATTTGGCATTGCTATAGCCTTAGGTTTGCTTGTATTATAGTTTGTGACATCATCTTCAAGAGAGAACAACATACACTACATTTCTAGTTGAATGACCAGTCACAATCTATATCATTTTAGCTCTAATAATCATTTTATCATTAAAAGCCAAAATGATTTTTGAATATGATTTATCTAATTTATCCCTTAAAAAATAAATTCCTTTGTTTATCATTATCTCAAACTCAAAAGCTTCCCAAAATCTCTAATATATGCAGATATCTAATTTTGGTGCATTGTCAAAGAAACTCTCATCCTAGAATCACTGACTGATAGTTATGCGCTCACAATGTTTTTTTTAATTTAGGGGAAAATTTAGGGTTCAAGCAGCACTTAAAAATAGTTTGCACACTGTCGTGGCATTCAATTCATCATTATAAGAGTATAAATCAAACTCCATGAATTGCTGTTTAATATAGCAAAATTGCGCAACTGAGCTTGAACTAGTCACAAACTAGTCGCGAACTAGTCATGAAATGCATGCCACTTGTGCCATGGCACGACTTGGCCTGACGAGGTTACTTACAGTTTACAAATAATTCCCAAACTTTGTCGCACCAGGATTTCAGAAATTTTAAAATTTTGGCAGGACACTTCATGCATTATTCCGCACTGGCCTCACTCTTCAAGAAATGGAACAACATGGCAGGATTCAATGCATGAACTAATCATAAACTATTCGGGCCCCCAAATTGCGCAATTGTAATAGCAGCATTATGCATCTGTTGTGTACCCATTGCATACATGTTTCATATGCTCTATCCATTGAGCATCCACCCACTGTGATTTCATCAATTGATGCAAACAATTTCAGAAGGGATGAACTTTCTATCGTATACCAATGTTAATCCACATCATATAAGAGCAACGAATGTTCTATGTCCGTTATCATCCGTTAAGTATCCTCGTTGCTTCCTCTGGGCATTACATCCTTGCAACTCACATTATTATTTCAGCAGCTGAAAACAAAAAAAGGAAAGGAAAGGTACATGGAACGTTTATACATCATTGATAGCAAGAAGATAGAAAGGATGTAAGTGTATACATCTTGTGTATAAAGTATTAAAACCCCCTGTAACTCCACTTTCCAGATTTCATTATCTATGCTCCTGATGAACATCTATTTCACATCCCTGCTATACACTTCCCACATCTGATTTTTTTCTGTTCTGTTTTCACAAATTTTTGAAAATTTTGCCAATTTCTGGAGCGGATAAAAATGAATGGAGCCACCCCCTAACTTTTGCATGCATACATTTTGTGTCCATCAGCCAGTGGGACCAGGCCTTAAGCCCCTGTGAAAGATCCAGAAGGGGCGGAGGGGAGCACCCCCTATCTTTATTTTGAGAATCACTCATTAAATATATTGTCATCTGTGCCCCTTTCCATATTCTATATTTTTTTACTTGATCTTTTCATCTTTTTTAATAGTTTATTCCAAAACTAGCAGTTTATATCTTCCTAAGATGTGAACTTGTTTTAAAGTGGTCAGTCTTTGTGTTTTTATTCATTTTTTATCAGTTACTCACTTATTACTGAGCAGTGTCATTAGCATAGTGCATACTCAATGAGCTGCAAAAAGATTGTTTATCTTACTTTTGAGTAATACACATCATGTTGCTTTAATAAGTTTCAATATGACATATGATGAAGAGCTACAGGATTTACAGGATCCACTTTAGCAGTTATTTAATATGATTAGTTTATTTCTATTCTGTGCAAATTTTGTTTGAGAACTTTTGAATTTGTAATAATAGAGAAAAAAAAAATCACATATTTCTACATCAGCAGTGCATGTCACTAACACTCATTTGTCATATTCTTTTTCTTCCAAAGATATTGTGGGACTATTAACTTGTTAAATATATATTATGTCAAGAAAATATGTTTATTATGGAAAACATGATATTTAGGTTTTGCAATATACAATGTCATAGTCCCTACAGAAGTATTATGTGCCCAAATCATAGGCAAGTATTTTTAATGGTGTAGCCTGTCCAAAATTGTTTGATTTGCCAATGCATTTGCGTCATATGACACTGTAGTCATATCTGCCATAGAGGGGGTACTGAATCATTCATCATCAGCCCATGTGTAGACTTCATCATACCTATGGAGAAAGGTATTATTCTTCCATCACCATGTATTTAAATTTTCACAGCACTTCAAAATAAAAAAAATTATGGTGACCAAATTAGGCAACAGCTAAAAATAACAAATATCATAGTGGTACCATGACAGATACCATATCAGTTGACTATTATCCCCTCAATCTATTAGTAAGTCAATGAACTACAATCTAGCATCAAACCAATTTTCAGATTTTCTTTAAGAAACAAAATATAACACAAAGCAATCAAATTTGCTTCATACTTAATTTTTCTTGCAAACATTTATGTTTTCCATTACTTACAATACCCCATCATTTTTTTATAAACATAAATATTAAGTTTCATATATGTATCTATTAGTTCCATGCCTTTATTATCCTACTATCATGTTTTGCTTTTATCCATATTATTCTCATTTCCATTAACCTCACTGAATATGAAAACAAATCTATTTCTTTTAATGCATTTATTTTCTGTATAATTTACTTTTGCGTAGAATAACTTTATAAAACATGAACTTCATATCAAAAGAAGAGGATTTTTTCTTCACTATTTTCTCTTACCCTTAAAAGGATATGTCTCCAAAGAAATGGAAATGCCACATCTTCTGTTCAAAGAAGAAAACAAACCTACGGTATTTCATATACTTGGTAATCTATAAAGCACGTCAAATGTGACATATTCTGTTCACATGAATGATACACTGCATCAGTCCTTAATGTTTACTATGGATGATGACCTTTTTGACAGGAAATCCTATACTTTACATCTCTTTAGAGAACAGTTGGGTCAGACCATCATCACTTTGGTTTAGGTAAAAGCATCATCTGTCAAAAATATGACAGAATTAGTTTGACAGATGATCTACTCTCACAATCAACATATTAAGACTCTGTGTTAGAAGGGTTACTTGCAATTAGTGAAATTTGCATTTGTCTTATTCCGTTTGTTGCTATGGTAGTTTACCATCTTTTTCCCTCAAGTTTAAAGTCAACATGGATAATGGATGAAAAAATTAAGAAGTATTCTGTGAGATTTTCTATTTTTCTAGTTTCTTATTCCTAAGAGTAATAAGGCATATAGCGATGATGACCCTGGTTTTTTCTATTTCTTTTTAGATTATTTTCAAAGATAATAAAGTGGTAGCAAAATCCACATATAACACTGATAGATTGTGAAATCTAATATATTAGAATTATTGTAGTTATTCATTGGTTCACCGGGAGTGTAAAATATAAGTTAAGTTTAAGTGCCAACATGCACCATTTTTTTTAAGTATAATGTTACTGACAAATACAGTGTACTGTTTTAGGCAGTGATGTCTTAATGGGATTTGAATGCAAGTGAAGTCATACTTGGCTTTTTGTGAAACATACCCCTGATCCTTTTGGATATTATGGCTATATACAAAAACATGTCACTTCGTATACTTTTTAACTGCACATACTGAGAACAATTTGAGTTTAATACAACCAAAATGAAAAGGTTGCATCAGAAATTTATTCACCATCTAGGAAATTCACTTTGTAAAAACTTCACGAGGTTAATGTTCTTAATGTTAATGATTTTGAAAATTTTCTTGGACTACACTGAACAAAAAAATCCACAAGTGGTAATGAAACACCAGAAATTGACTTTAGGAGAGAGCTTACTGAACTTGAAATAGTACACCCTGATAGAACCTAAAGGCAAGATTTAAGAGTTTTGCAAGAGAGATAAAAGCATGCAAGTTTTAATTATCTGAAGCACGATGAGGGAATGTTTTCCAACATTTTGATGAGTGATATACACAGCTGCGATACCTTTTGGCGTAAACGAGTATTGGGTAACATCAGACAGTATGTAAACACATCGGAACATTTTCTTGAAAGAAGAGATGTCTTGGAGCAGAGGAGAACACCATTGCTATGCCGTAATTGGGGTTCAAATTCCATCACAGCAATTTGTAGAGAAGCCACGTGTGATTTCAGGGCAAATTTGCACATTTCTACCCTTGAATCTGATTATGTGAATGATGGGATGAAATATTAAAAGTTGTCTCCGTATTTATTGATTGGAGATAATTCGAGAGCACTTGAGAATGCATGTGAGATAGGCATGAAAAAAGGGTATTGCTAGAGGCATGAATAGTACTCTAATTGTTGCTTCATCATCAATCCTCGATCCATCACTGCACACGTGTCAGTCTCTCATCTTGTGGACTCTATCTCTAACATACAAGGAGACATTGACTCAAACTCTAAAGAACAAACTAGAAGACGTGCCTTGATCAAGAAGTACAATTCTCACCCCTGTGTTACTCTTCAGTTATTGATTCAATTATCCTCTTACAATTTGTTACATGTCTCCATATCTTCATTCAAAGGCATGTTCAATGAACAATATAACACATTAGTGTTTATTTCAGTGGTGATTTTAGGGAGGATGATGATTACTAAGATAAAATTAACTACATGTTTGTGTTTCGCATCACGTTTATGCTTTGCAGTTAAAGTTAATAACTTAAATAACTTATTTTGCCCTATAATGCTATTAGCTTTTAAAAGGTATATTTTTGGGGCAATCAACAGCTTCATAGCTATTAAAAAAATTCGCCTTCCATCAATAAAACATAAAGGAAAATTTAGTCATAAATGAATTGATATAAGTTAATACTTCAAATATCAATGGTATCACATTCATATTCTTAAATGAAAATAAGCAAGGTACATGTACATTACTATAGATGCTATAATACAGTCCTCAGACAAAACCCATGTCATCTTTGAAAACCTAATAGCATACAATCTATCAAATCCAAATGAGAGAATAATGCTGTTTTCTATTGTTTTTTTTCACTTCAGAGCTGTTTGAAAATGAAATGCCATATGTAATTTTACTTACATAAATGTCAATGGAATATAAAATTTTTTATCACTTATTCATTGAAGTTTTAAGACTCATATGAACTTTGAAGACAAAGTTTTGAAATACTGACAAGGATAATCTTTGAAAAATGGGAACCAAGCCCAATTTCATTAAATGCACAAAGATATAAGAACAATTAGTGAAACCATCAGGAAAATTGTCCGGAAAGGTGCCAGTGGCTGGTATGATCAAGGGGTAGTACAGTACCCCTAAGGGACCATTCCTATTCAGAGAGAACTAATATCAAGAATACTGAAAATGCCTGGAAAGCATCAGAGCTCTATTTCATTTGCTAACAGCATTTCGCTTTTGCCCCTAAGCTGGAGTCTGTATTTATGCTCACTCATTCCTAACTCTCTCTTCATCGCTTTTTCTTCTCTCTCTCTCCCTCTCTAAATAAATAAATCTAATCAGGGTTTCATTTTTAAGCATCTCTTTAATCCACTCAAAATTATTGAAAGAAAACTTCATGACACATTACAGAATTTGAGGGGCTTCCACTGACCTTGAATCAGGTATGAATGCTGTTGTTCAAAGCAAGTAGACTTGTTTCATACAATAATCTCCCTTCTAGTGATGAAATATACCAATAGTTATCTTTGATCTTATTTCCCTTCTTAGTTTTACTTATTTGTTATCTTGTTTTATTAAATTATTATTATTATCAATATCTTATTACTACTTCTATGACAAAATTCCATTCTTCTTACTTCTTAACTGAAGTTCTTGTTGTTACTTCCATCCTTTATTCTTTGAGTACACCTCTCTTTCTCTCTTCCTGTACATGAATCATCACCCCACCCACACCCTCTCTCTCTCTCTCTCTTCTATACAATAATGTATACCATGATGATGATGCTTGGGTGAATCACATTTATGCCTCAAGCAAGCTGTTCATATCTGGTGTGTTTTGAAGCCTTCATGCATGCACAGCTATTTCAAGGAACGGAAATTGATTTCATGCATACTCTGTCTCTCTACCCTATCCCTTTTTAAAGCATTATATGCATTCTAGAAAAAAACATATATATGCTTTCAATCAAGAGATATATTTCAGAGATTCAGTGGAAGTATGGTGAAGTGGTTCTGACTCTCACACTTTGTGGATCATGGGTAAGTTTCCTGGTACCTAAGACAATGTTCATTCTCCAGCAAGAAATTCATTTGAATTATTCTGCTCTCTACCCAGGTGAGATGATTCGGTACCAGTTAGTATTTATTCCTTGAATGCTATAACTTCAATATGGTGGCTCAGCTACAGCCAGGACAGATGCCCTTCAAAATCAGAGATTTTTATTTCTTATTAACAGAGAATATCTGCAATAGATAAATTTAAGAAATTGTATTCACTAAAACAAAATATTTTCAATCTTACTTCAAGTGTCTTTAATAAAAATTGGCAACCATTGGCAATGAAATGAACTCATACCCTTTTTACACAGGATTTTCTTAGCCCCGGACTATCGCTAACCCCGTACTATCCTTAACCCCGTACTATTTTTTTTTTTCACACATGCCAAATTGTTATTGCTAACCCGGATAAGGAATGCTTGCTTTTCACACACGAAACTCGCTAACCCCGGACCAGTGGTAGCTCATGAATATTCAGGAGCATCGATGAGGAAAGTATTAAAACACGAATTCCAACTTGCTGACTTATGGCGCGCGTTTTTCTCATCTCTGTGTTCGCTGTTCATGAATATTTATTATGCTTACCTCTGATTGGACAACAAAGCCGGCTCTGTTGCGGGGCATGAATGGGAGGGCTTAGCCTACTTTCGTTTTACACTTGCGATCTTAACCCCATACTATCGCTCTTAGCACCACAATTGCTGGGATAACCCTGTTTTTTTGCAGGGCCAAATAATCCCGTACTAAAGGTGGGGTCAGCCCACTTTGAAAATATGCCGTGTAAAAGAAAGTGGGCTAAGCTTAACCCCGTACAATAGGTGGGGCTAAATGGCAATTTAGCCCCACCTATAGTACAGGGTTAAGGAAATTTTAGCGTGTGTAAAAAGGGTATCAGATTATCAATATCAAATCAATAACTTGTGCTAAACATAAACACAAAATATGAGACCATAACCTACCCCTTACATAAAAAATTAACTTAGGAACACCTTTATCCCCCCCCCCCCCTTCTCTCCCTCTCTTCTTTCCTAGAACCTTTTCTTTCATTTAATCTATGAAACATAATGCGATAAAAAAATCTGGCAATATCTAATTTTATCTATTATATCTATTTTTATCATTTCCTTTTTATTTATGCATTCAATTCTATTTCTTTATTTCCTATTTTATTTCTCTCATTTCTTTATTTTTCATTCATTAATATATCTACTTTTTTATTCGGGGGGGAGGTCTATGACTTCCTAAGAATGCATATTCCACTTCATCACTAGATTTTAACTTCCTCTGCTGGACTATACATTTTGGCACTTGTAATATCAGTTAGATTCCTAAAAAATCCACTCCACTATCATGATCTGAAACCCTGATCCAACACATTAATTACATCAACGGAGGGCAGGATAGGATCTTGGTTGAATTCGGGAGCAGCGTAATAGCAATTGTGAGGAAGCGGGGTAATATCAGGCATTTATTCAGATCAGTTTGATCACAAAAAATTATGAACATGTTCAAAAATTCATGCCCATCTTACCGATCAGAAAACAACCATTTTAATCGTAGAGGAAGCGGGAAAGCGTAAGCAACAGGGCGCGCAATCAGGTCTTTCCTGGCATAATAACAGCGGCATGTAGACATTATTAATCCCTGTAAAAGGGTTCATTTTTTCCCCGATCAGGTTTGCCAAATCGTAGCAACATGGGCATAGTGGAACAGGGGATTAAACAATAGAGTGAAAAATAAATAAACAAACAAATCAACAAACAAACCAAAATAGATAAGTAAATAAACTATAAATAAGAAAATCAATACATAATATGATATTGTTTATATACTTATAATATAACAAAGTAATTAAAAAAATGCTCACTTTGTAACTACACATTTACCTTGATTTACTTCAATGTTGGGAATATAATATTCAAGACTTATTGCCCCTCTACATCCTCTTTGAAATCAGCTATTGTCAACAATTTATACTATCACTATTATTTCTTTGGCCATAAAAAACATACAGAAATTGTACAATGTAAATACAGAAATACAATTTGAAATTGAATAATTAAATATGGAAAGTAGAAATGGAAAGCAAAGAAGAAAAGAGTAAGAAGATGTTTTTTCCATGGGCCAGGGCTTGCAAAAGTAAAATTCAATACTACACACAATAGAATTCAAATAATTATTTAATGAGTAGGCCCAATATTATTCAACCATATGGGTCATAATCTATAACTGAATACACTAGGTAAATGAAAAAAAAGGCTAACATTAGAATAAATTTGCCCATTGCAGTGAGGAAGCATAATGAGGTCTGACAGTGACATGTTGATAATATTTATGACATATTCAAATAGCTCTCTCCTTCTCACATTAATTAGAACTAGAATAGGCCGAATACAATTAGATCTAGGTTTATTAGAGAGACCAAAAGCTACAGTCTCTGTATTTTGGTTGTTCCACTGAACTACGTTGGCCTCTCTCACCAATACATAGTAAAATGTCATAAATTGTTAAATAAATCCCCAGAAATGATGGTTATTCCTGTCTACTTAGTTAGAGAGTTACAATCAAATGAAGGCTTTTAAAGTTTCAATGTTAGGCTAAATATTGTTAGAAGAACTTAGATATCTACTGGTTAGCCATTTCATATGTTGCAAGACTGATTTGGTGAGAAAACTTGGGAGTCAGGTTAGGATGAAGGACAAAGAAGACAAAGGCAAGACTTCCATATGTCCCCTCCACTAAAATTGAAAAAAAAAATATGGAGGTTTATCAAGAATTATCTAACATATATCTAAGAGATTTAAGAAGGAAAAGTTGGATAGGGGAGACCGGGGTTAGTTGGAACATAGGGTAAGTTGAAACATTGTAATTTTCTTTAATGCCTGTAAAATAAATTTATGCAATACTGCCCTCAATTTATTGCTATTAATGATACAACACTGTTGAATTATTATTGCAATAAATTGAGGGCAGTATTGCATACATTTATTTTACAGGCATTAAAGAAAATTACAATGTTTCAACTTACCCCATGTTCCAACTAACCCCGGTCTCCCCTACATACCGAAATATGGCTTTACTTCGTCAAAAATTTGAATGTGTGTAATTCCCAATGGCATCGGTTTATTTAATCAGAAAATAAATGCCCAATACTCTTGGAGAGTAGACTAGTTGTAATATCGGTTGATAAACCCTTATGAAACCTTTGCCTTTCAACAATTCCTGCTACATACATACATAAGGTTACATAAGGTTCAGTTCTGGACGCAGGATCTTCTGTTCCTCTATGTTCCTCATATATCTAAGAGATTTAAGAAGGAAAAGTTGGATACATACCAAAATATGGCTTTATTTCGTCAAAAATTTGAGTGTGTGTAATTCCCAATGGCATCGGTTTTATTCAATCAGAAAATAAATGCCCAATACTCTTGGGGAGTAGACTAGTCGCAATATCGGTTGGGCAATATCGACTGGGCGTTGTGGTGTGCGCCTGTAATCAAAGCTGTGGGGAAGTTACAAATTGATGCAGAGGTTCGAGCCCTGGTCACGTCTTTCGGATGGTGACGTTTAAGGTCGGTCCCAGACGTAAATAATCATATCTGATTGATACACGTCTGACAAAACTCAAATACACACACACACGATAAACCGTTATGAAACCTTTGCCTTTCAACAATTCCTGCTACATGTACATACATGCATACATAAGGTTACATAACTCACAAGGTTCAGTTCTGGACGCAGGATCTTCTGTTCTTCTATGTCCAGCTCCTGGTGATAAACAGTGACGTCTGAAGAATTAGTGCGGTCTGGCCCTGGGGCTTATAGCCTAATCAAATTCTGGTTTCCGCATTACGCCACCAAAAATCAATCCTTTTTTTCAAATTGTAATACATCCTTATACCGTACTCTACTACAAGCTCAGGAAGCCCACTTGTTCACTGCTACCACCCTGCCTGTGGGGAATCTACAGGTAGGACTATGGTATGCCAATGTTGACAACAGTTGTACAGAGCACACACTTTAAAAAATCATTAAAATATCACTTTTGTGACCAAAATTACTAATTTCCATACAGTTGCAATTTATTTTTCATTAGTAACTTGGGAATAATTTTTGTATTCACCAGAGCGCTCAAAAACTTGAATTTTGGGCATATTTTTGTGTACGCCCTCTATTGGTGGAAAGTAATATGGCAAGAAAACTTTCATTTTTTGATCTCTGTTTTTAATTAGGAGAAAATGATCTAAAGAATCAAATTTAAATATGAGTCGAGTTGTACGAAAAATAGGTGTATTGGAAACTGTCGGTGTAAAAAAATCAGGCATTTGCCCAAAAGAAAAAGAGAAAATAAGCCAAACATTGCCACCCTGATTTTGCCACACATGGAGATATAAATGAGAACAAGGTTATATCATAACCTTGTTCATTGAATGAGGAAGACCATATTCCATAGGTTGCAGATTCTCAATGTAAAAAAGTTCTCTCGGCCTCGCTAGCTCAGTAAGGCAAGAGACTGGAGACTCATCGTTCTGCAATGAGACTGAGAGCTTCGAATCCAAGTTCCAACCGGAAGAAGAAAAAAACGAAAAAGAGAAGGAAAGAAGAGGGTTTTGGAGAAGTATTTTTTTTTTTATTAGTGGAGGAGACATACGGTAAGGAAGTCTTTCCAAGACAAAAAAAAGTTTTGCTTTTATTGCAAGCAAAAACAAAATGTGACTGTGAGCCATGGCAATGGCAGTCGGGACCGAGACTAACCCAGGGAGCTCCCTGTGTTAGACAGAGACACCATCGGGACCACACCCCGAGCGAAGCACGGAATATCTCGTCGACTAATTACCGGTACCGTACCGGTAATTAAACGCCCGGTAATTATTCACTTAACTAAGTTAAAGTTATTGAAAAGCATTTCAATAAATTCTGTCTTAATGTCAGATTACCTTTACATCAAAGGGTCACTGGAACAACAATGTAGTTACAAAGCCATCTTACAAGGAGAATATAACAGGCCAATTCTACATACAATTGTCATAAGAATATGTCAAGACAAGATTTAACTTCAGTTTGGAAAACTTTTGTGCCACCATGCTCGACCACCATAGCATAGCAGACAAACTACAATTTGTACGCCACATGATGGCGTACTTTCAGAATAAGCAGAGTTATCAATATTGATAACTCTGAGAATAAGAAAGATTACTTTACGAATAGAGCATGAGGCCAGTGATGTAATGACTGGCGACATTATTAGTTGGTGTCCGTGACAGAAACTGTGTGTCACACACAGCTGTCACAAATTTCCTTGGTAAATAGCCCTTAACTTGGCAAGGAATCGTAATATAACCCTAAATATCTCACCAGTCCTTAAGTACAATAACATCTTAATTATTGTTGGTGAAATATGAAAAGGAAATATCAAGACCATACTTCATGATTCTGAATATAGGAAATGACAGCCAACTATAAATATTTTGAAAATATCAAGGTCAGATAAAGTTTTTGAAATTAAAAAACATGTAATGTTTTGTCATGTTAACCAAATTTTCACACAATACTTTCTAAAGTTTTTCATTTTTGAAAGAACATGCAAATGAGTGACAAACTTAAATTTATAGGGTTGCTATTGTTATAATTGACATGAATACGAATATACTAGATATATATAGAGAAAATCTACCTCCTAATGCTAATAAACATGCATTAAATGATTCGACTCTCCATATTTGTCCATAGGTGTCATGACAATCTTGTGACAGCATTGTAATATTCATAATGGTTTTGTATGACAAGTTATTTTGAAAGATGTCATGAGTTTTTCTGTGCAATTTTGGACACTTTTTATAGTGTTTTGTAAAGAAATTTGATTGGGAAGCAAAATTAACCTCTGCACATTTTTTGTTCTCTAATAAAAAAAAACCCTTTTAGATTGGAGCTTTAATGCGTCGGAGTTACCCTTCATCCTCTCTTATATACCCCCCCTCCCTCTCTTTCCCCAATCATCCCATCTACCACACTCTCTTCATTTCTCTCTTTCTCTCTCTCCTTTCCCATTTATCTCATCTATCAACAGATCTGAGCAATGGATTCATATTGTTATTATGAAAGTATCATTTTATTTCTTTTAGAAAGAAATTGCAATACTCTAAAAAAAGTCATCTAATTAAATTAACCTTGTAAAATCTGTATTCAGTGTAAAACAAAGGCCCCCCCCATTTTTTTAACATAGTCCCCATATGTAATATGGCAGATAATCTGTTCTTGCATATTGTCTTTCCTTCACAAACTCTTACCTCATACACAGAAAAAATGAACACAAGTCTCAATCTAACTTGGATATTATTTATTCTGGTATTTAGACATCACAACTCTTGCATTATAGCTCATAAATACAGATAAAAACCTTTGTAGAATTTATTCACACAAGAATAAATATACAAGATTCTCCTACATTTGTCAGAGTTAAATTATTCATACAGTATATAACACAATGTCTGAGAAAAGCAATGTTTTCATTTCCTTACAAACTTGCATACTCATCAAGGCTGGAGAAATTTAACATGTTCAACTGAAATGGTATGAAAATAATAAAAGTTTGCATTGAAGCTCACCAGAATATGCTCCTCATGAAACCTTTTAAGATAGACTAGTGTATAAAAAATCAAATATATTTCATCATTGGACAATGTTACCAATTATTATAAAGACATTTAAAATTGCTTACAATTTCAGACTAAATATCTTAAAGGTTTAACGTACCTTTTTTTCAAATTTCTCTCATTAATAGGTTGAGCTAACTCTTTTTTAAAGCCAGACAAATCCTTGTCATCACCATGGAAGAATTCAGAAATCATATCTTTCTTTAATTTCAGCTACTCCTTCAATTACATTTGACTTTGTTTTAAAAATGTAAAATTAACATGCTACTGATTTTTCAGGAAATTATGAACATGAGACAAGCGAAGCATAAAATAATTGATTAGATTTGAAATTCTAAATATATCCATTTGGCACATAAAACAAACCTGAAAAAGAGTGATGATGTACAGCGATGACTTAATCTTCTCTCACAGCAAATGCTCCAAAATGCACATTAATGATGATCAGAAAAAAAAATATTGTAAAAGGGGAAAAATATAAAAAGCTTATAATGTTGTTTTTATAAGAAAATTATTGCAAACCTAACAAACCAAATAAAAATCACCTGAATACTCTTATATTGATATGACAATGACCAGGGTAGGTGATCAGAATAGGAAGGTGGGGTAGGTATCCATTATTTCCTTGAGACCCGAAAAAAGAAGTTCATTAACAAAATGATGAGGGAAATGTATATTATTCAGTTTGGGGGCTATGAAATCTACTCTCATTATAAACACTTGTTTATTTTCTCCTTGTTTTTATTCTTTGATATATGCCCTTTGCTCTCAACTCTAAAACATGGGTACTAGGAATGCAAAAACTTTTTATGCATTCTATTGGACAATGTAGAGTCGTGATAGTATATCAGAAGATGAACTGAAAATCAAGTTGTGCCCTACGCCCTTCTCCACAGACCAATGTACATGATAAAAATAATAATAACAGTAAGTTTTTGTATTGCGCATAACACATTATGAATACCATCTCTATGCGCTTCCAAAGGACTTGGATATTATTACCCCGGCTGTAGCTCAAGCAGTCTTTCCAGAGCTCGGCATTTCAAGGAATAAATTCCTGCCAGGTACCCATTTACCTCACCTGGGTTGAGTGCAGCACTTCTTGCTGAAGGAAACTACACCATGGCTGAGATTTGAACCCACGACCCTCTGTTTCAAAGTCTGGAGACTAATCCACTGGGCCACAACGCTCCACATATGCCTAGGTAAACTTGGAATTTGCCTGTTGTCTAGGAAAATGCTGAAAGTCTTTGTTCATGATATGGTTATATCACAATTTCTATACAACTGTAACTAAACTAGTAAAATACAACTAGATTTAATTAAAAAAAAATACTAGTGTAGGCCTTCCACTTTCAATATCAATTTGACATCGGGCAAAGTTTCACTTACAATAAAATAAACAAAGCAAGTTCATTTTCGAAGAGTTTTGTCACAAGTTCCAACCACTGCAGAGCCATCTTGTACACCATGTTTTTTAGGTTTGAAATACTAAACCCCTTTCCCTTTTATACATGTTGAAAAATAGTACATATCAAACACAGCTCAATCTTTTAAGATGTTCTTTTACTAAACTTGTTTTTCAGGTGTCATTACAAACCCCACACCTATCTCCCCCCCCCCTTCCCTGGTCATGAAAAGAATTCAACATCCCTGCTAAAGACAAAACTATATTTCATGTAACAACAAATTAAAATAGATGAATCACAAGATATTTCTCTGGTGCATTTCATATATTTTCATGCATCTTTACATTTGTATCATTTATATTATAAACCATGATTTTTCTTTTCATAATGATCATAGCATACTGCTTTCTTTGCTGAACAGGTAGCAAAGATCTACTATCGGCATTGTAACACTTATCCATTTGTTCTTAAAGCAAATAATAGAATATTGGTGTTCTGAAATTCCAACAACTATCACTTTGATGCTTTGAAAAAAAGGTGTGTATGTGCAAAGGTTTTAGGTGAAAAACTACATCAGTGACAGTAATTATGGCTGATTTTCTGAGTGAGCATGTGACAACCAGAACTCTTCAAATTTATTTCCCCACAGATTCACAATGCTGGGTGTATTGCATGAAAGTCTAGAAACATAAATTCATGACTCTAACTTGTAAAATTTGTTGAATGCTTGTGTTTGTTTATATTTCCCATTTTTTAACTTAACAAATCTCATTTCAATATATCATGCAAAATGCCAAATTCGAACTGATGGAATGATCTATATAAACGGACATGGAATTGGTCAATTCAAATATAACAGGTAAAACACATAATAATTCAATTCTAGTATTCATCAATTTACACTTCAATGCAGGACAGTCAGTAATACAGTTTCCAGTTTAATAGAGCAACAAATCCTTTGGAGTATTTTCTTTCTTTTTGTAAAAACCAATATCAGGTTCAGCTGCCTTTAATTTGGTATTCACCATCAAAAGGCCAAAAATTGCAAAATATATATGCAACAAATGCAATGGTTTTGTTGTTCATAATGATGAATAGATATACATCATAATAGCATTTAGAAATATCTCATTGTTTGTTAAATACATTCAAATGTTGAGCCATCTTACATGTATATCACGTACACATTTCAAGTATCAGTATTTGAATGAATATGGGATCCCCTTTATTTATAAATAGGAAATGATTAGAATATTCAAAGTAATAAAGAGTATCCTTTCTTGGTTTCTCTGGAAACAAATGTGAAATCCATGGGTATGCCTACATGTTGCTTTTCATAATGCAAAGAAATAAATAATTACTACACATATTTATATTTTCTCTTTCTGGGAGAAAAAAAAATTGTATGAATAAGGAGACCTTTCTACGTACATTTTGATAGACATTTCACGAAACAATCATAATTGCACAAATACTTCCAAGATCATTTGAATCAAACATTGAAGCTACCTTAATGTACGTGAGAATTAAGTTTTACCTGCTTTATGCTATCTCATGCAGCAAGTATCTTGCATATATGTTTCCTTCTCATTACTCACTCATGTTATCTCCTGTACATATCACATTGAAACTTATGTACACCATATCATTCAATAATAAAAAAAATCATAATGGTGAATTTTGATATGCACATATTCTACAAATGACCATTACAAAAAGAAAAAAGGTAATAACTTTTGACTGCCTCCTCTAAATACTATAAATTTATAGCTTATATCTTTATCATGCCACTCCCAGAAAGCATATATCACTAATAGCAGCATTTACCTCAAGCAACTGCAGTGATTTGTGTATTCCACAAATAAATACTACAGGTCACTCATTCACTTTAGCTGACTCAATATCAACACAATCGGCATGTTTCTATAGACAATTGTTAAAAACTGTGAATTTTTCCAGGAATCGAAATACTGTATCGCCCTTAAACCTAAATAGACTGGGCTATTTCGACGCCTAAAAAGACTGGGGGGGGGCTGATTCAGCCCCCCCTTATGATCTCGGCCGTTGATCGCGCGATCGCGACGAAAATTGGCACACGCATTACCCATGGCATTATCTACAAAACTATAACATCAAATTCGGCAAAAAATCTCATGTCTCATTAATTATGCTAATTTATGCGTAAAATCATAAGTTTGCTCTAATTAATAAAATAATGCCCCTGAAATGCTAGATTTTTTTCACATACTCTAGATAGGCATCTGATCAAATTGATTTTGAAAAAATTTCAAAATCAAATTTATTTTCTTATGTATTCTATTGTTTTCTAAATTTCTTATGTATTTCTTTGTTTTTCGACTTTTTGTTTTTTATTATTTTTTCAATGGAAATTGTCGGGGACTTTATTTTGACCATAAACAAGATAAAATTAATTGATTTTAAGCAGTAAAAGGAAAAATAATGAAACATTTATGAATTTTGGCTAAGAACACTATTTGCATTGGATTTGTACACAAATTCACGTTTTTGAGTAATTTTGGGTCTGCATGCACTTACGAAATGTTGCGTAATTTTGGAACCGTGTACCCGGGGGTCACAATTTTGGTCTCAAAAGTTGCGCGAGACTTGAAAGTAAAAAGTCAGTGAGCGACGCGGTCAAAAAATTTTGCACAGCGGATTTATCACGAAAAATGTCGAGGGGGGGCTGAATCAGCCCCCCCCCAGTCTTTTTAGGGTTAAACCAACCTGTGTCTACAGAGCAGATAATCCGATTAACTCACATTGCGCGTCGCAGAACACGGCAATAACAACCTCTCAGAGGTGGTTATGAGAGACCGTGTTTTGTGCGATGCGGTTCATCAATAAAACGCATCGCATCTGTTTCAACAGGAAAGTTTTCCGGAATTCTGGATACTTATTCGGGTAATACCTTTTAACAAGTCTCTGTAGAAACACGCCGAATAGGTCTAAAGTATATCAACTACACAGTGTGTTAAATTAGAACCCACAACCCAGTAATTGACAGGGTGTGAACCACTGCACCATGATCCTTCCACACATTCATTTAATAGGAATATTAGCTATAAAATACATACTCGTTGTATTTAAAGATCATGAACACATATATACAAATATGCAGAGATCAAAATGTCATAGAATTTTGATTCAATAATAATACTGTATTAATAACAATCACCTTTATTTCCAAATCAAAACACTATATTGAATTTAAATGAATAAATAAATTGAGAGAAAAAAAGTAGGTTCTTATACCTCTGATAACTGCTAGAATATAACAGTGACACTCTTGGTGTCTTAGGAGTGCTAGGGTAATAATTATTACCCTAGCTTTAGCATAGATATATATATATTGCTCTTATGCAATCCAAAGCATGAATTCCTTTCAGGTATCCCTTGACATCACCTGGGTTGACTGCAGCAAAAAAAGAGATCAATGTCTTACCAAAGTGTTGTGGTAGCATTTGGGCCCTTAACTCTGTGCTTTACAGTATGATATGTCTGTAACATATTTTGAACAATACTGTATGTCAGAATAGACATCAGATTAAGCCAAAATAATTCGAAGAGTCAAGTTAACAGTCTTATCTCACCAAATATTTGCATAAAATGAAAATATAATTACATACAAAATATCTGCAAGACGAATGCCATCTTTTTTACAATTGAAAATGAGGTAAAATAATAACATTGTCATATAGGGAGCCAGCATCGAATACCAATGCAAAAGAAAGTACCTAATAATATTGCATTTGGGATTCATTGTTTACTCAAGTCAGCTATTATGCTCTTATCTGGGAGGCACTGTAATTACATCTCCACTTAGTCGTCTAGCCTCCTGTTAGCTGTATTTGTGCATAACAATCTTATGGGTGCAAAACCAAGAGATTTACTACAAGGAATGATAACCAAAAGATTGACAGTATTCAGAGGGATGAAAATAAGTATTTTGGGTGGAAAACAATAGTTTCAACTTTTCTGCAATATTCCTAAAACAATATGAGTGTGGAGAACTAATAATTTTGTAATGAAGGTGGCATCATTTTTTCAAAGGTATGGAATACTGCATAAAGGAACAGTTGACATCTCTGTACACATGTACCTGTTAAATTAAAATTGTGTACCTGAACTTAAGCTCTCAGGTGCATACATGTATATGAAGACATAACAGTTATAATGCTTCTCGTAATTCTCATACTGCATTTCCTGTTTTCTATAAAGAAATCATCATTCTAACAGGGGGGGGAGGAGAAATTGCTAAGGAAAAAAGGGAGAGAAAAACAAAATTATGAAAAGCACCATTCTTTTAAGCTATGCCCAATATTTGACAAAGTAGAAAGTATATTGGGTACAATAAGCATATAATTTCACATTGGCAGGTAGAAGGAATTTAATTGTGTTGAATACTAATTGGAAAATACAGATGACAGAATTTAGTTTAGGTACTGCATTTATTTGCAACAAAGTTAATGTTTTAATATCAATGGAGGATAAAAATACTTGTCCTGTGTTTGTTTTATGCCAAATTTTGAGGGGACAATACATCATAGCACTGGAAATTTTATTTAGGCTCTTGCATCAAAAACCGGGAACATAGTTTAAAAAGAAGATTTTCTTTAAATATTTTCAGGTGGTTGTATACGTTCACACATCTGGTAGATGACTTACAAATGTATTCAGCTTTATGGAACATTAGACGTGTATTAATGTGATTGACATTGCATGCCACGTGGCATGTGACCCTCATCGTCTTCCTCATATGCATGCCCACTTCCACGGTGACGTTGTGAATCATGTTCTAAAGTGTATTCTGTAAGGTTGACCATCTCCATGTCATCTGTAACAATACACTCCTCACGGGGAGGCAAGATGGTTTCTAGTTTACGAAGGTTACTCTCCTGGATAACATTGTTCTCTGGAAAGTTAATTTGGAATTGAATTATGAGGCGCCCCTTCTCAAAGGGATTCTTATAGAGCGGCATTCCTTCACCCACAACCATCTTGATGTCACCTGGTTTGATGATTTCACCTGTAAGGAGAATAAAAGTAATCTCATTTAGTTGACAAACATGACAGGGTATTTTCTTTTGGGTAAATAGATTTCATTCAATAAAATACAAAGTACACTAAAAAAAGCCCAATAAAAATAGCACTGCAACAAATCAATTTGATAGTCTTAGAACACTGAGATACAAGAGTATTCACACAAAAAATTAAAATCAAAGATCTTTAACTTTCACAAATATTTCATTTTTTTCATTTAACATCATTATTCAGATCTTGTAAGGATCTAGTAACAGGGAGTATAATTCAATGTCAACAAGAATAAGAAATTTGAAATGATCATTCACTAAATTGGACTGATCAATCTATTTTTCAGTCTGCCTGAATACTAAATGTGTTTGTAAATCATTCTGAAAAATAATTTCCTTTCCATAAATCTGTCACATACAAAGGAACCGCAATACCAGATGCAAGAATGTATATGTTCAAACTTGCAATTGTCCTTTGTGCTATCACAGAATGGCAACCTTCTACCAAAATATGCAATATATGTAAAACTGGAAAGAATTTTCAAAGACACAACTTCATCTAATGTCCTCATTCTATGAAAGAATCTTTAGTCTTCCTCAGCTTAGAGTCTTGAATTCATCTTTATTTTAGGCAATACAATACTTGGATGATAACCAGAAGTAGATATCTCACCTGGATGCGCCATGACAACAATCTCTCTCTTATCTAGTGTATTGATGACCTTCTGGAATCCACAGAGTGCTTCTACCAAGTCAATCTTAAAGGACATGATGAGGAGGTCGTTACCTCGCCGCCTGAAGGTTTCATGTTGTTTCTCATCAAGGATAATAATAATGTCTCCAGGCTCCAGTCCAGGTTCCTGATCTCCTTCTCCACGGAATGTGATCTTCTGACCATCTTTCATACCTGATTGTTCAAATTAAAAGAAAAGTTTAAATATATGTTAATAGGGAGACTTAGTATGAAAACATATTTT